>NW_028327172.1:88750658-89362846 GCF_987537825.1 Furipterus horrens | reverse complement strand
AATGAGCACATAAAAGATGCTCAACATTACTAATCATTAGGGAAATGCAAATCAAAACCACAATGAGACAACACTTCATACCCATTAGGATGGCTATTATTAAAACAACAACAACAACAACAACAGACTTCTGGCCACAATGGAGGTCTAGACAGACATGCTGCCTCTTCCTCTACAACTAAGAAGAAATACAACAACCTCAAAAATAGTGACAACCAGAAGTTCCACAAAACAGAACTGCATGGAAGTGCAACAAACACAGATATAAAGAAGATATACTCATCCAGACAGGTAGGAGGGGTAGAGCCAGAGCAGAGAGGACCTGGTGTGTTGGCAGCACCAGCTGTGGCAGCAGCTGCAGCAGTGTCAGACCAATGGAAAGTGCAGTCACACATTTTAAAAAGTAGGGAGAGACACCTGGGAAGTGCTCCCAGCACCAGACCAGATTGCACAGCTCACAGCTCCAGTGCCAGGGAAAATAAAGCCTCATTGCTTCTGACTGTGCAAACAAGTGGGGGTTGGGGCTGATGCAGAAACTGTCAGTCTCTAGGGTAGAGTCCACTTGTTTAAAGGGCCCCCATGGTACTAGAACATCTGCAGACCCACCCACTCTAGGAGCAATGGCCAGGGAAACAGCTAGAGAGGTGACAGTCCCATTTGGAAGTGGGAGAAGTGCCTGGAAAAGGGGTGAGTGCTGAGCAAAGGGCATTGTTCCCTCTCAGACACCTCCCCCACGCACAGCGCCACAAGGTGCTGAAATGGGTTGCCCTGTGCTGATGAATACCAAAGGCTCCACACCTTAAATGTAACAGGTGTGACAGCTCTACCTAAGGAACAGAGGCAAACAAATGCAGGAGCCTGTCAAAATGAGGAGACAGAGAAGTATGGCCCAAAAGGGGGAACAGATCAAGGTTCCAGTGGGAGAACTAAGCAATGAGGAGATAGCCAACCTAACAGATGAGGAGATAGCCAACCTAACAGACATAGAGTTCAAAACATTTGTGATAAAGATGCTCACAGGCTTGACAGATATGCTTAACAATGGCAAATGCATAAGGGAAGAAGTGAAGGCTATGCTAAATGAAACAAAGTAAAATCCACACAAAACCAATGGTGAAGGGAAGGAAAATGGGGTTCAAATCAGTGATATGGAACATAAGGAAGAAAAAAACAGCCAGTACAGAATGAGAAAACAAGAATTGAAAAAAATATATGAGGAGAGGCTTAGGAACCTCTGGGACAATTTTAAAGATACCTATATGTGAATCATAGGGGTGCCAGAAGGAGAAGAGGAAGAGCAAGATTGAAAGCTATGTAAAAAAAATAATAAAGAAAAACTTCCCAAATTTGGCGAAGGAAATAGACATGCGGGTCCGGTAAGCACAGAGAGTCCCAAACAAGCTAGACCCAAGGAGGATCATCCCAAGACACATCATAATTAAAATGCCAAAGGTTCAAGATAAAGAGAGAATCTTAAAAGCAGCAAGAGAAAAGCAGAGAGTTACCTACAAAGGGGTGCCTATAAGACTATCAGCTGACTTTCTCAAAGGAAACTTTGCAAGCAGGAAGGGACTAGCAAGAAGTTTTTGATGTAATGAAAAGCAAGGACCTACAACCAAGATTACTCTATCCAGCAAAGCTATCATTTAGAATGGAAGGGCAGACGAAGTGCTTCCCAGACAAGGTAAAGCTAAAGGAGTTTATCATCAGCAAGCCATTATTATATGAAATGTCAAAGGGACTTACTTAGGAAAAAGAAGATCAAAATTATGAGCATTAAAATGACAACAAACTCACAACTATCAACAACTGAATCTAAAAATTAAAAACAAAATCCAACTAAGCAAACCAGAATAGGAACAGAGTCATAAGTATGGGGATCATTTGGAGGGTTATTGGCTAGGAGGGGGAAGAGGGAGAGATGGGGAAATGGTGCAAGGATTAAGATGCGTAATTGGTAGGCACAAAATAGACAGGGGGAGGTTAAGAATAATATAGGAAAGGGTGAAGCCAAAGAACTTATATTCACGATCCATGGACATGAATTAAGGGGGATAGGATTGCTGGAGAGAAAGGGTGTACTGGGCAGAGGGGAGAAAAGGGAAAAAAAATTGGGACAACTGTAACAACATAATCAATAAAATATACTTTAAAAAGTTGAAATTAAAAGAAAACACCAGAAAATAACAAGTTTTAAAGAGAATGTGGAAACTGGAACCATTGTGCCATGTTGGTGAGATTGTAAAATGGTCTGGCTATTGTGGAAAACAGTCTGGTGCTTCCTCAAAAATTTAACACTGAATTACCATATGATCCAGCAATTCCACTTCTAGGTATATACTCAAAAAAACTGAAAGCAGGGTCTCCAGGATATTTTTATACCCATGTTCATTGCAGCATTATTCACAATAGCCAAAAGGTGAAGGCAACCCAAGTGTCCAACGACAGATGAATGGATGAACAGAACGTGGAATGTACCTACAATGGAATATTATTATTCAGCTTTTAAAAGGAATGAAATTCTGATACATAATGACCCTTTAAAAGATTATGCTAAATAAAGTAAGCCAGACACAAAAGAACAGATGTTGTATGATTCCACCTAGGATAGGCAAATTTGTCAAGACAGAAAGAAAAATAGTTTCCAGGGGCTGCGGGGAGGGCAGTCTGAGGAATTATCACTAAATACTTATAGAGTGTGTGTTTGGGAGCATTAAAAAACGTTTGGGAAATAAGTTAAATTGAATTGTGCACTTAAAAATGGTTCAAACAACAAATTTTGTGTTGTGTTCTTAACCACAATAAAAAATTCAAAGAAAAAAAAAAAAGGAAGGAAGTATTAAGCATCTCGAGGCAGGGATAGCAGGAAGGAGGTGGGCAAACTACCAGCAAGAGTGACTATTCCGGCAGGGCACGGAGGAGGCGGGGCTGGCCAGGGTAGAGGGAGGGCTTAGGGAAAGTGACTCCTGAGCTGGGTCTTCAAGGACAAGGAGAAGCGTAAAAGGGAGTCAGAGCCTAGCTTTGTGGGGCCACAGGATCCTTGAGATCCAGATGAAGGCTTGAACTCTCTATTCAGGTAAACACACATACACATCATCACCCCCCGAAGGCACATACGTGCTCTCCAAATGGTCTCTGAATTCACACTCCTCATTCACTTCCACATCCCCTCTACACACACACACACACACACACACACACACACACACACACACACATTTCCAGGCAATTGTGAGTGTCCTTGGTCCCTCTGGCTTTGCCTGGGAAGAATGCCCAAGCCCCCTGCCTCCGGGTTCCGCCCCACCGCCCCACAGGCCTGCAAATCTCCCTCTTCAACTCTGGACTTTGCACCTGTCACGGGAAATTCACTGCTAAGCCAGGCCCGCAGCCTGAGCAACAGCCTGCTGAGGTGCCCGCCCCTTCCAGGGCCTGTTGGGCCAGCCCCTCCCTCTCAGGGTCCCAACTGCACTGGTGCGCCCCTCTCCCCCCACCACAGGGGGGAGGGTGGTGAGGCTTGCACCAATAGGTTCTCCGCAAAAGCTTGGGAAGATGTAGTTGGTCCTCCCTGTTGGGGGAGTTGCCTGCTGCCCAGCCCTCCGCCCTTCACCCGCGGCTTCAGCCCCGCCTGCAGCGTCCCCAGGTTCTTTCTTACCCTGGATACCCCTCCCCAGGTACTCCTCTGACTCAGGTACTCCACCTGCAGATAATCTCCAGCCCTAGCTGGTCCTCCAACAGGATCTGTGCCCCAGGGTTGCCTGGCACTTGGGATCTCCTTGGAGCCAGGGCCCTTCTGGTCGAGGCCGAGGCTCATGGGTGTCTTCCAGCCTCTCCATGAGTGAGACAAACCAAACCATTGTGGGACCCTCAGAGCTTCCCACAGCATCGGCCATATCCCCTGGACCAGGCACCCGGGGCCCGGGCGTGGCCTGTGCTGGTGGGGGTTGTGCTCGGGGCCATGGTCCTTTCTCTCCTCATTGCACTTGCGGCCAAATGCCACGTCTGCCACAAATACCTCAGCAGCTATCAGCACCGTCCGCTGTCAGAGACAAGGAAGAGGATCTGTCCAGAGATGGGTGAAGATGAGGATGATGATGGCTTCATTGAGGACAATTATATTCAACCTGGGGCCAGTGGGCTGGGGGCGGATGGTAGCAGGAACCACTTCTCCCTCTGAGCCCCTATCTTTGGGTACCCCCTGTCCCCCTCAGCCTGACAGCTTAGGGGCAGCGAATACTACACGGGGGCCATGGAACCTCAGGGACAGAGGTGGCTGGGGTTTAAGGGCTAACCAGGTGTTGAGCAATTTTTCTTCTTTGACACTAGCCACCAAAATGACAATGACCCTCTCTTTTTCAGTAACCCTCAGTGGCTCCCTGCTATTCTCAGGATAAAGCCTGCCAAGGGCCTAACTCTGGAAATAAGGCCCCTGTCAGCACTTGGTTTCCTTTCTTGCCTTCCCTATTATTCTCCCTACGTACCTATTATTACACACCACTACACACAAGATGATAACGCTCAGCAGCTGAAAATCAGTGTGTCAAGTTTCTTACGGAAATTTTTTCCCATCAATAAAGTGAAAGAAAAAAAAAAAAAAGAGTGACTATTCCGGTGGGGAAGGACGGGGCATTGTCAAAGGAAAGCACAGGGCCTGGGCCAACTTCTCTAGGGGCAAATGATACTGGGAAGACCCAAGTTAGGGGGCTACCCCTCCTCGGTTCCTGTTTTGCTCTCAAGAATGAATTGAGGTGAGAGACAGAAAGTATAGTGGAAGTGAGGTAGCAAGTTTATTTATGAAATACACTTGAACATGATGCTGAAAGCGGGCACACAGCTAGTCTGACTGTCTTGCCCATTGGGATTTTAGGGGTTATATGCTTCCAGCCAGCCTCCAGGTACCCCATCTTCTTCCTTTCTCAGGACCTTGGGATCAACATACAGTTTCAAAGTCTTCCTTTCCCAGATAGTGGAAATAATACACAGAATTTCAAGGCCCCCTTCCTCCTGGCTTATCATATAGTTCCTTTTGTGACCTTTGGAACACCTGGCAATCTTATCGGACTGGCTCAGGACTATTGAATTAATGAGTTAATGAGTGAGACCTGTCTCCCTCCCCCTCCCTGCCTTGGTTTGCTATCTATCTTGCCTAACAGCAAACACTGTCCAGGCACTACAATTAGCATCCTGGACAGCAGGCCTGAGGCATGGAGGAAAGACACACAGACAATTACTAAGCTCAGATGCTTGGTAGTCGGCAGTATGGCCCTTCCCCCATCCCATATGTCATTTCAGCCCCAGTCATCAATGCTGGGCCATTGCTACAGCCTCCTGCTGTGCCCCGGACCACCCTCCACGACTTTAATTCATCTGCCCTAATGCTGAGGGGTCAGCTTCCTAAAGCAAATCTAATCCTGCTGCCTCAGCTCACAAGCTTCTCTGGGAAACTGCTGCCCCCTTTGTTTGGCCAAGGCTATTTACAGGCTGGTGCCAACATGTTCCCCTGGCCTTGCCTCCCACCCCTCCCCTGCACCAACCCCAAGTTCTATCTGGCCAGGCTGAGCTTCTCATGTTCCCTTAACAGTGTGCTCTGCATACATTGAAATGGTCTCCAGCCCAGTCCCTTGGCAAACTCCTAAGTAATCTTGAAGACCCATTGCAAAAGTCACCGCTATGTTGAGTCATCCTGACTCTTCCTCAGAAGGGATGGTTGTGGCCTCCTGTCCCACAGGATTTCTTGTAGATAATTGACTTTCACACTACACCTGGAACAGAATCTTGAGCTAGTCTGTGTAAAATGTTAAAGGAATGGGTAACCTTCTGAGGTCTTGGGGCCGCCCAAGCAACTGGCATCTTGGCCAAAGATGTGTGACCCAATTATGTTCCCTGCATTCAGGTGCCCATTCCCCCATCCTTATTCCCCAACCATGTGACTCTGAGGGAGGGGCCTGAGTAGTGGTACTAGCTGAGACTGAAAAATGGAGGAGGAGAAAAAGTACAGATTTGGAGGTGAAGGTGGTCTCTATGAGCTAAGAGAAGGAGTGGCAAATAGGCCACATGTAAACCAGGCACACATACCCCTCAGGTGACCACGCCTCAGATGTGGACTTTGGCTGCCCTGGCAGGGCAGGTGAGCCAGGATGTGCCCCAGCAGGCAGGAGGTGCCTGAGTTTGCTCATTTGGCTGACGCCATAGCCAGCATGCCTGAGAAGACTTGGGAGCTGTGTCTGCTGCTTCTGCTGGGGCTGGGCCTGGGGTCCCAGCAGGCCCTACCCCCACCCTGTGAGAGGTAGGAGTGGAGGAGGCAGCTGGGAATGGGTCAGGGAGGCTGAGATGAAATCTCAAGCACTGAGGGGTCAGACTTTCAGCGAGAAGGGTAGGAAAGGAAATTCAGTCTCCTTGTGTAGCAGGCTCTCTGCTGGGCACTGACCTCCCGTGTAAGGAAATATCCTGCCTGAAGTTGGCCTATGCCTGGTGGAGGAGCCTGCCGCAAGCCCTCCTTCCTACCCTCCCTCCAAGCTGCTCCTTGAAGTGTGCAGGGCTGTTCTAAGGGTCATTCTCGAAACGTTTTGCCTAATTTACCTAACCTCAATGTGAGGAGGAGCAGAAGGAACTGAAACGAGCTCCTGGGTTTAACCTCTGACTCCTGTGACAAAGGACAAGTCAAAGCGCTTTCAGAGCCATAGTTTCCACCTCTAAATAATATAAAGATGAGAGACCCTGTCTTGCCTCCCAGACACACAAGGCATCGTCCATTCTTTGTCAACATGGATTATTAAGCTTTCACCACGCCTTCTTGGGCGGCAGCAGTGAACAAGAAAAATGAGGCCTCTGCCTTCACTGACCTTACATAATAAACAAGAAAAGAAATAGAAGCTAAACAGTGAGAGAAGCGCAATTAAAGGTAAATTGAAGTTAGGGGACCACTCGTGGGGGCGTGAATAGAATGTGTTTCAGATAGGAGGAGGTGGTCAAGTGTCTTTGAGAAGGTGATGTGAGAGTGCAATTGTGGAAGGAACCATCCTGTGCAGATCTGGGAGAAGACAGTCCAGCGTGGAAACTGCAATACAAAGGCCCTGGGGTCACTGCTCAAGGATCAGGAAGAAGGCCTGTGCGGTTGGGACAAAAGTGGGAATAGGCTGGAGGATGTAAGAGCTCCAGGGGAGTGGGGACTGGGGTTTAGGCTTCAGTGGCAGGACCAGAAAGGTGAGAAATGGTTCCGTATGGGACATATTTTGGAGGTTGAGCTGAAGAAACTTGCTGCTGATTGATTCTGGAATATAAAAGGGAAAGGGCATATCTCATATAATTCACAGACTTTTGTCCTGAGCAGTTGTAAAAGGGATTTCAGGAAAGCTGTGTGATCAAATTGGTTGCCAAAAGTACAGAAAGAACATTGTTGGGAGTTCCTAAGGCCATCCTCAGCTCCAGGGATTTCCTAGTACTCACCAAATGGCCATACCCATAGTTATAATTTATTACAGTGAAAGGATACAGATTAAAATCAGGAAAGGTAAAACGCATATAGGGCCCTGGCCAGTGTGGCTCAGTTGGTTGGAGCGTCATCGCATAATCAAAAGGTTGCAGGTTCAATGCCTGGTCAGGGCACATACCTATGTTGCAAGTTTGATTCCACATCGAGGTGCATATGAGAGGCAACTGATTGATGTCTCTCTCTCTCTCTCTCTCTCTCTCTCTTTCTTCCTTTCTCTCTACAAGCAATGAAAAAATATGTCCTCAGGTAAGGATTTAAGAAAAAAGGTATATAGGGCAGAGACCAAGAGAGAAAAAAATACAAGCTTCCACTTACCTTCTCCCAATGTATTTATACAGACAGCACCTAATTTTTCCAGCAACAATGTGTGACAACACCCATGAACTATGGCAGCCTGGAAGCTCATCTGGGCCTTGTTGTCCAGGGTTTTTACTGGGGACCAGTTACAGAAGGATGGAGTATACACATGGCTGACCTTAGTTACTCAGTCTCTAAGTCTCTAAAGGTCAAAGTGATACTGGGTGGCTCTTGGCCCCCACATTATTAGCATAAAGTATCTGACATGGTCTAAGGCCATGGGCACACAAAGACTTATCTGTCAGAGCAAAATATGAAACCTGAGGGGTTTATGTGAATTCCTGAAGTTGTAGCCAGTTAGTCAGAAGTAGGGGTAGGCAGGGGAGAGCAACAGGGGGTAAACTGGGGCAACTGTAATAAAACAACAATTAAAAAAATTAAGAAAAAAAAGAACTGAACTTGCAACTGGTGCTTGGAGTAAGGGCAGTCATATTGGGGACTGTGCCCTTGACTTGGTGGTGGAGTCTGAGCTAAATGGTCAGTGCCAGAATTATATTGCAATATTGCAGTTGGTGTCAGAAAATGTGTGATTTACTAGAATGACCTCAACTCACTGAAACATGTGGCTTGGGAAGAGTGAGATGAAAAGAAAGGGGATGATTTAATTCCTGAATGGCCACGGGGTCACCTGTGGTTTAGAAAAGGAGTTGTGCTGTGATGGTTACTAAAGGTAAAAGTTAGCAATAGAGTTATAAAATGATGGATCCATCTCCTGGGGTGTTGGCTCACTGGATGCATAAGAAAATTCAAAATAATAAGTTAATGTTACCTATAATAGCAAAGTTGAAAGTGATAGATGGGTTAAGCTTAGATTCTGGCCAGTCCAACCTACAGCTTCTTGTCTCAGGGCCCCTGCCACTAGCCTCAGATCCATTTCATAAGAAAAAAAAATATTCTGAAACAACAAATAACAAAGAAGATTCTCCAGAGAATGGGTTAGACCAGAGATTTTCAACTTTTTTTCATTTCATGGTACATATAAACTAATTACTAAAATATTTTTGTCAATCTGACCGAAAAATTAGGTATAATTTTGGGTTATTCACACCGGACAGCTATTGTTGTGTTGGCTGTTGCCATTTTTTTAAATTTGACAATCTAAGGGAAAAGAGGTCGGTGCCCCTGACTAAATAGTATTGCATGTTTTGAAAATTCTTGCAGCACACTGGTTGAAAACTGCTAGGTAGATGAAGAAGAGAGCCAATGGACTCATCCCAGCAGGGAGATCTCTTTAAATGGTTATTAAGAAACGTTTGCTTTACTCACAGAGAAAAGGGGGAGTCCAGAGACTCATCCCAGCAGGGTGGAAATCTTTAAGCAGTTACTAAGAAGTGGGATGAATAAAGCAGCTGTTGATAGGATCAAAACAAAAATCTTAATGCATCACTCCTAGAGATTGAGTGGACCCATGGGAGTCCCCCAAATGAAAGGGTCACAAATGAATCTGCTTTATTTTCCCCACTTCGGTGGAATTTAGAAAATAGCAAGGCAGTGAGAAATCTGACCTCCAGTCTGCTCCGGTAATAGTCCTGAAATTTAATCAGGATAGAGATTGATCAGAATACCTTATATCTGTCCCCTGCTGAGCACTTGAAGCCTTATGCACATGAATGGGCAAAATGGTCAAAAGTTAGAGAAGTTTCTTGGACTCTGTAACAAGAAAGCCCTGTGCCCTGTGGTACCAAAAGCCACTGGTGATGCCTTAACAGGGGCTACAATCAGACTGAGAGGATAATGGGATGCAAAAGTTGATGGGATTAAGGTGAAAGTTCAGATGAAATATGGAATGTTTAAACAGGCTTTATGTCAAGCAGTTGTTTCTCCTTCACCCAAACGTTTCATAGGAATGGATGTTATGTCTGACTGGGGAACACTTCCCCTACCGAGTATTATAAACCAAACCTGTTGGTGAAATCCTAAGAAGGTCACAATTCAAAATGCAAGGGTTGATGAAACAAAGGTGAAAGTTCAGATAAAAACTGGTATCTTTGAACAATTATGTGGAGTGATTGCATCTATTTCACCTGAATGTGTTATGGGGGTGGATATTGTGTCTGACCAGGGGATGTTTCCACTACCTAGTCCTATAAAACAAAAAGCATGTAAATCTGCCCATCAAGCAATATTATTTGGGCATTGCAAATGATAACTAATAATGTTGCCTGAGTCCACATAGATCATAGCCTTCTATGCAGCACAGACTGGGAGTATAGCCAAGACCTGTGGGCACCTCCCAGCATGACTACTGGGACTTTGGACAAAAGAATCAAGAATTTTCATTTGAAAGGCAATTACTAGCAGGCTACCAGACATTAATTGAAACTTCCCATATAATCACTTTGAAACCTGAGGTACCCGTAATATATTGAGTGATTTTGGAGAAATGCTCTAGGAGAGAGGGCAGTGCCCATAAGAGTTCCATAATAAAATGAAACAGGTTTACACAGGGATATAATACTAGGGGAATGTGGAGGAACTCAGGGTATTGCAAAGTAGGTATTCTTTTCCCCTAGGACTAACTTTGGAACCACCTGAGGAGCTGTCACTCTATTGCCACTTGGACAGTGCCTTATAAACAGCTCTCAATTGGTGGTTTATGGATGGTAGTGCCAAGGTGAACACAGAGCATACTGTTTGGAAGGCTACTGTTGATTAAAGATGATAAAATCAAATCTGCTCGGTGAGATGAATTACATGAATTACAGATTTACATAGTTGACAATATGTTTGGGTTTTTACCTACTCTCAGTCAGCTGCCTGGTCATATGATCAGGCAGAAGGGCAATGGAAAATTGACCTATAAAAATAATGTTTTTATGTGGTACAATCCTATGGAAATTACTATGGGAATTTCAGGGGTATAGTAAAGGGCATTGATGCCCTTCAGAAGAACACCCTTCCTTGATCAGAAGGTAAATAAAACCAGCAAGTGGGTACCCCATACTCATATGAGGTGGCCACTTCAGTTCCTGAACTAAATGGACTCTGGGGGGCTGCAGCAATGCAGCAATGGGCTGCATCTAGATATATTCCACTTGTACTCTCTGACGCACAAAATCTAATAGGAACTGTTCTGCCTGTCAATAAGAAAGACTACAGATGGCTGTCAGGCAGGGTCCGATGGAAATAATGTGCATATAGCTTGCAAGACAGACTGATGTTGGAAGACTTAGAAGGCTACAGTGAGTCCTAAAGAAACAGACACCCAGTAATCTGAAAACTTAGAGTAAAACGACACTGGCATTTTCCTAGAGTTTTCTTTAGTTGTCAACAGTTTGTCTAGCTCATCATCATATCCTAAGATAAAAAGGTCCCCCAGGGCAATGCCACTCAGGGCTGCAGGCACCCATTCAACTTTGTCAGGTTCCAAAGGCAGGTGTGCTCATGGCAAACATACGAGGTGTGTCCAGAAAAGGTCCAGCCATTGTTATAATATAATGAGAATGGTTTGCACAACATTGACCTAACCTTGCAGCCAAGGAGAGTGGACTGGAATGTGCATGCGTGAACAATGAGGACTCCACTGTTCCTGTCAGTGGGGGCAATAGATGCCCTTGAGTGAGCACATGTACTGTGTGACTGTGGCATTCAAAATGACTGAGTGAGTAGAGCACTGAATCTGCATCAAATTTTGTGTTAAGCTTGAAGATTCTTCCATAGAAACTTTTCAGATGATTTAGAAGGCCGCAGCTATGGGCAACTGGTGACTGGCAGCTTCATCATGAGAATGTGCACGCTAATGCATCATGTCTCCTGCAGAGTGTTTTGGCAAAACATCAACTGACCCAAGTGACTCAGCCTCCCTACAGCCCAGATTTGGTGCCCTGTGACTTCTCACTTTTCCCAAACTATAATCACCTTTGAATGGGAAGAGATTTCAGACCATTGAGATTCAATAAAATATGATCCGGCAGCTGATGGAGATTGGGAGAATTATGTGAGGTGCCGAGGTGCCAAGTTGCTTACTTTGAAGGGGAATGAGGTGTCATTGTCCTATGTACAATGTTTTTTGTATCTTGTATCTCCTTCAATAAATGTCTCTATTTTTCATATTACATGGCTGGATACCTTCTGGACAGACCTCATATGGCTTCATCACTTCAGACATCTGGTATAATTGTGCTCAAGACAGTATTAACTTCCTGTTCTGAGCCTCTCTTCCAGGCAACAACGTAATGTCAGATTTCCCATTTTTGTTGAATACCCATTTAATTATCCCTTTACCCCCAGCTACTAGTTCTCCTCTCTATTTGTCATTAATGTTTACTAAACATTTCCACCTTCGGAGGAAACACAAGGTTTGGCCACTGTGCTGGTCCAGGTTGCTGGCAGTGCTTCCCTGAAGTTCCCCTCTCATTGATAAGATATAATTACATAGGTACAGGATGAGAGGGCTATTCCTACCACTAGGCAATGCAGCTGCATTCACTGACAACCCAGTTTAGGCAGATGGGATGTAAGCACAACCTGTCCCATCAGACCCTCAGGAAATCTGACATAAATGTTTAAAGGTATAATTACATTTTCTTGCTTAGGGATCATCCCTGCTTATGGCACCTATAGCTGTATTCCTGGTCCTGGGGATCATTGCATCAGGTAGAAAAAAAAGCAAGCTGAAGTGATGTGGAAAAGAATTGTATAGTCCTATCAGCAACCTCTCCCCAGATCCCCTCAAAAGCAGAGAGATCTATCCAGTAGGGACCTTCCCTTGACCCCCCTAAATGTGAAGTTGTGTAAGCCAGCCCTTCATGCTTTTCTCTCTCCCCATTTGGGACAACAAATGTTTCAATTGCCTCCTCCAATTTCCTGTCAAGCCACCACTCTGAGGATATATGTAACATGATGTGTTCACTTGACTCCATGGGACTATGGGCTGTCCAAATGAGTACAGTATCTTCTGTTGCAATATAGTATCTTATAGTATTTTAAGCATTTTCATCTACAACCAGGTATGTGAAGCTACTTTAATGTGCCCCTTAGTGATTTCCTTGGGTTATATCCCACACAGACATTTCTTTAATCATTCAGTTTTCCACAGCCTATCTGCCAGGCCATTGCCCTCTGCCTGTGAGTCAATAAAAACCTAAACCTAGGAGCTTTTACCATTCAATTCTTCCATCACTGCAAAGGAAACAGCATGCAATTCAGCCCATTGAGCTGATTTGTTCTTAAGTTTGCCAGAGCTTTCCATCAGTCAGAGCACAGTGCCTTCCAAATAAGATACTGTCTGTCGCTTTGGAAGTGTCATTAGTAAACCAAGTATCTTTTTGTTGGTCAATAGCGAGTTGTTCAGAGGGCACCTCCTGGTGGCTCCTCAGGTGCTTCCAAAGCCCCAGCCCTGCAGAAAAAGAGGTCACCTGCTCTTATGTTCCTCCTTGCATTCCCCAAGTATCATATTCCCGTGCAAACCATTTCAATTTTATTAAGGAACTCTTTGGGGGTACTGCCTTCTTTATCAGAGTGTTTCTCTGACATCACCCAAGATACAATGCATATTTCAGGTTTCAGGAATATTTTATGCCCTTCAGGCACAGAGGCAGTTTCAATCAACACCCGATTGCAAACTAGTGATTGTATCCCAAATGGTATATATATATTATATCCTACATCTGGAAATTTCCTGATCCAAAAATCTCAGCAATTGCCACTGGGTGCAACTCACAGGCTTTTGCCATAAGCCCCTCTGATGGGGTCTGCACATGGCAACTGTACAGAAAAATGGTTCATCTTATTCTAATGCATCGCTTACTAAAGTGGTGGTCTTATTTTGTCCATCGAATATGCCATACAGTCTCAAATTAACAACTGATGTGGGCTCAGGAAATTGTTCAGGTCCTTTACTTCACAGAGATCCACCTACTTCTCTCAGCCTTCTATGTCATCGCCACCCATAAACCTCTACCACACATGCGCACATGCACACACACACCGCTCTTATTGGTCCAGGGAATATTCCCAGACTCTTGCCTTTCTTCTCTCCTAATGGCGCAGCCTGACCTGCCCCCTTTCTCGGTTCTCTCTGCAGTCAGATTTACTGCCATGGGGAGCTCCTGCACCACGTTCAGATGGCCAAGCTCTACCAGGATGACAAGCAGTTTGTGGACATGCCACTGTCCTCGGCTCCAGGTGAGGCGCCCGCAGACCCCGCCTTCTCCTGAATCTTCCATCAAAGACGGCTGGGACGAGTCCAGGCAGGGGGGTCTCTGATCAGGGAGGAGCTTGCGGGGTTCCCTTGATCCCTCCCTGTGCCTGTCTCCCAGATCAAGTTTTACAGCACTTCAACAAGCTGGTCAACACCCACAACCACAGCATCCCCCCACAGCAGCTGCGGGTGTTCCTCCAAGAACACTTCCAAGCTGCGGGGCAGGAGCTTCAGCCCTGGGTCCCTGAAGACTGGAAAGACAGGTATTACCCTGGACAAGAAGCAGGAGAGGGCCCTTCAAATGGGGCTGCCTCCCTGAACCCTGCAGGGCCGATGTCCTTCCAGCCCCCGGTTCCTACAGAAGATCTCAGACTCCAAGCTGCGAGCGTGGGCAGGGCAGCTGCACCAGCTCTGGAAGAAGCTGGGAAAGAAGGTATATCCTGGGCCTGAGAGAGGGATGTGGCAGCTTGGTGCCCACCCTGCCCCTATAGCAAAGATTGGGACTTGTTTCCCAAGAACACAGCCTCTCACACCCTGAGTCCTTGAAGAGAAGTTCCCTAGAAAGTAATTCTGAGAGGGAGCGGAGGAACATCTGCTTCTAACTCCTCACCTCCTCCAAGAAGCCCTCTCCTCAGGCAAATCTAGCCTGTTCTGCCACCTCCACACTGCCCAGTCCTGTCTCTCCTGCTGTACTCTCCCTTCCTTGAGCTCCCGAGGACTCTGCTCTGCTCAGGAATAATCATTGCTACCGCTGATTGTGACCCAGCCATGTGATCAGCACAGTCCTCTGCTGGTGCTTTCTCTCCTTTATCCGAGGCTCAGAGAGGGCAGTGGTTTGCCCAAGGCTCCAGGGCCCTGGCCCCCACAGGCAGGATGAAGCCCCAGCTCCTTCACTGGTGTGGGCTGCTTCTTCAGCCAGGCCCCATTGGGACCTGAGCCTAGTTCCACCGCTCCCCTCAAAACCCCCCTCCCACTAAAACCATACTCACTCATACAGAACTAGCAGGGAAGAAACAGTGAGATACCTGACGCAGGCTCAGAGCAAGCTCCCCTCTCATCCTACCCTGCTCTCCCCCGGCCACGGTCACCACATCCACCTGGGCCAGAAAATGGGGGTCGTTATTCTCTGGGTCTGGCTTGGTGAAGGTAGCAGAGATTCGGGGTGCAAGGGGAGCTGGAGGAAAGGGTCCCACACCTGGGTCCTAGTAGTGGCACCACTGCTGGTGCCAGGCTGAGTGGCTGGGGCTCCTACACGCCACAGAGCACAGCAGGGACTGAGAGGCCTGCACGTGGAGGTGAGCCATCAGGTCCCCAGTGCCAGTCCTTGACTGAGCCCACAAGGCTGAGCAGCAGCAGAGCAGAGCCCAAGCCCAAGGCCAAGCTTCCTGGCTTGACAGCCCACAGCTGCCAGGCCTCCAGTGGCCCAGCCCTCTCCAGACGCCGGGCTGTGGGGCCTAGGCTTCCTGTGCCCTTTTCTCCCGGCTTCAGGTGAAGCCAGAAGTCCTCCGCCAGCCTGAGCGGTTCTCTCTGATCTACTCTCATCACCCCTTTGTTGTGCCTGGTGGGCGCTTTCTGGAATTCTACTACTGGTGAGCAGCCAGGAGCTTTCGGGATGGGAGTGGTGGGGAGCCCAGAATGAGCAAGCGTGGTGGCCTGAGCAGGGTGGGCCACCCTGGTGGGGCCTGGGTATGCAGGGCAGAGAGCGGGGAGCAGGGAGCCTGGCTGGGGTACCTGAGCTGTCCCTTTCCCCAGGGACTCCTACTGGGTGATGGAGGGTCTGCTCCTCTCTGAGATGCCAGAGACGGTGAAGGGCATGCTGCAGAACTTCCTGGACCTGGTACAAATGTAAGAGGGGGCCCAGCACCTCAAGGTCTGGTGGAGGACAGGCAGGTGCCATGGTCTTGGAGCTGGGTTTGCCTTGGCTCTGACGGTTGGGCAGGGGCATGTGAGCAGGCCTCCTTCTTGGCAGCTACGGACATGTCCCCAACGGGGCCCGCGTGTACTACCTGCAACGCAGCCAGCCCCCACTCCTGACCCTCATGATGGACCGCTATGTGACCTACACCAACGACACGGCCTTCCTACGGTGGGTACCCCCTCCTCGTGCTGTGCTGCAGGCTCCCCATACATGAATCCTCCCAGGGTGGGATTGGGGAGGTGTGCCTGGGCTGAGGTGGTGCCTGGCTCTACCCCCAGGGAGAACATTGGGACTCTAGCCTTGGAATTGGACTTCTGGGCTAAGAACAGGAACATCTCCGTGAGCGTGGGAGGAAAGCGCTACGTCCTGAATCGCTATTATGTTCCTTATGGAGGACCCAGGTGAGGAACTGAAGGGAAAGCCTCTCAATATCTTATCTATTCACTCTCGTTTGGTTGCCACCAGACCCCCGGGCAGGAGGGCAAGTGAGGTAGGCTCACCTCTTAGATGGTGCGACTGGTAGCCATGGGCATTTCAGGGTTGTGGGGCCCAAGGTTCGCTGAGTGAACAGGGCTGAGCCTCAGCTTAGGCACAGAGGGCACGGAGCCTCCCGGTGCCAGCTGCCCACTCTCTGCTTGCTAGGCCAGAGTCCTACAGCAAAGATGCTGAGCTGGCACACACCCTGCCCGAAGGTGAGTAGCAGCAGCATAAGGGTGGCTGGATAGAGCTGGGTGCCTGCTGTGGTGTCAGGCTCTAGTCTTCTGTGTGCTGCCTTCTATCCTCACAGGGGACCGGGAGGCTCTGTGGGCTGAGCTCAAGGCTGGGGCTGAGTCCGGCTGGGACTTCTCTTCACGCTGGCTCCTCAGAGGGCCAAACCCCGACTTGCTCAGCAGCATCCGAACCAGCAGACTTGTGCCTGTTGACCTCAATGCCTTCTTATGCCAGGCAGAGGAGCTAATGAGCAACTTCTACACCAGTCTTGGTGAGCAGGCCAACAGGAGGGGAGGAAAGGATGTGCTTGCCAGGCTTGAGTCCCTGCCTCAGCCTTGGCAATAGAACTGGAAGTAGGACCTTGGGTGAAAGGCCTCCGCCTTTTAGCCTGCTCAATACTGCACCCCTAGTGTAGGCAGGGCAGGATACAAATGGAGCCCACTCTTATCTTCATTCCGTTCATGTCCAATGATAGGACACCCTAGTCCACGCATTCAAACTCCCTTCATTCTTCTTCCAAAACAGCTGCCCTTTGATCCCTCAGAGATAGGGAATTCATATAGTCAGTGACCTCCCAGGGACGCACCCAGGGAACAGGACAGTGCAGGTCTTGGGAGCCCTAAAGGGCCATTTGCTCAAGTTATTCTGGGCCCTAGAAGCTTGAAATGTGGCAGGCTCCATGTAGGCTTGTCCCGTTAGCCCTTGGTGATAATAGAAGGAGGAGGTCAAAGTAGTAGACCTCTGGAAGTTCATGGGGTCCAAGAGCAAGGGCCCTGGTTATTCCATCTAAACCAAGTGTCACTCCAGGGAATGACTCTCAAGCCACGAAGTACAGAAATTTGCGGGAACAGCGCTTGGCTGCCCTGAAGGCCATCCTTTGGGATGAGGAGAAAGGTGCCTGGTTTGACTATGACCTTGAAAACAGAAAGAAGAACCAAGAGTTTTACCCATCCAACCTCGCTCCTCTCTGGGCAGGCTGCTTCTCAGACCCAGGCACTGTGGACAAGGCTCTGAAATACCTAGAGGTGAGGGGGCAGCAGGGCACGTTGTGACACTGGGAGCAGGGCCACTTGCTCTCTCCCTAACTCTGAGCAGTGACCTCTGGCAAGTGGCAGCCGCCCTTCCTGTGTCTTAGCCTGACAATCCTGATGCAGCCACCAGAGGGCAGGTGTGAGCCAAGAAGAGGTGAAGCCCTGGAAAGGGACATCTGACTTGAGGAAGGCCCAGCCGCCTGGCTCCCCGCCCAGCCCCGACCCACAGCCATAGTAATGTCTGGAACATTGCAGGACAGCCAGATACTGACCTATCAATATGGGATCCCAACCTCTCTCCGGAAGACAGGGCAGCAGTGGGACTTCCCCAATGCCTGGGCGCCCCTACAGGACCTGGTCATCAGAGGTAGGAGGCAGAGATGGTGCATATCCCAGGCCCTTACTGCCTGGTTGTAGTCAGCTTCCCTAATACTGGGGAGTTGTGAACAAAGGATGTGTGTGTGTGTGGGGGGGGATCTCTCTGACTCGTCTGCTCTCTCAGCCTCCCACTCAGCAAACATGTCCCCGCCACCTGTCAGAGTAATCAGCCCTCCTCTCCCTCCCAAACTGGGCCCTGGATTAGAGCAGGTTCGCTTGTGGGTCCAGAAAGGAGGTCATAGGGCCTGGGCCTCTTTCTCTCCTTAAGAAGTTAGGCTCAGGCTTCTACTCCCCCTGGGACGGGGGGCTCTGTAAATTCAGGGTCCTGCCTCGGGGTGGGGTCTAGGTCTGGCCAAGTCACCGTCACCCCGGACCCAGGAAGTAGCTTTCCAGCTGGCGCAAAATTGGATTCGAACCAACTTTGATGTCTACTCCAAAAAATCAGTCATGTATGAGAAGGTGAGCTGGCTCTGGGCCCAATCCCGCCAGTCCTCCCCCACATGGTGAGATGGGGAATTGTCAGGCTTTGCAAAGCACAGGCCGAGGGACAGGGCGGCACCCAGTGGCTATTCCTGGACACTGCAGGGGTAAGAGCCAGAGACTACAGCACCTTCTCCCAAAGGGTTCCCATTTCCCGCTCCCCAGAGGGCCAGAGATAGTACTGACCTTAGAGCTTGTCCTCTTGTCCCCAGTATGACATCAGCAACGGTGGACAGCCAGGAGGTGGAGGGGAATATGAAGTTCAGGTGAGTGGGCCATCTTACAGGGAATTTGGGGGCTCTGCTGTCCCCACAAACTGACCATGACCTTCCCCCACTTAGGCCTGTTTGCTCCTATGTATGTGTCCACAGGGAGGAGCCTGACTGGTACTCTTTGGTACCCCTAGGATTAGGCAGGGCCAGAGCCCCTGGGGAGAGATCCCACACACACCTAAAAGCACTTGGAGCCTTCCCCAGATGTCTTGCTCCACTGGCCATGTCTCTCTCCAGGAGGGGTTTGGCTGGACCAATGGAGTGGCCCTGATGCTCCTGGACCGCTATGGTGACCGGTTGAGTTCAGGGACCCGGACAGCTTTCCTGGAGCCCCACTGCCTTGCAGCTGCCCTTCTGCTTAGCCTCCTGCGACAGTAATGGGCCCCAGTGCCCCATCTGCCTTCAGTTCCTCTTCTGGCTCCAGTTCCTGCCTCATTAAACCTGTGCTCAAGTCCCTACCTTCTCCTGACTCTTCATTCTCCATCCCTGGAGACCCCATGCCATCCTATGCCCCCCACCAGTCATCAGTCATAGTGGAGGGGAGTAGGGTAGGAACTTGGAGGTCATAGGTTAGACCCTGGGTCCCTCCTGGAACATTAAAAAAAGAAATTCTACTATGTGGGGAAGACCTAACCTTCCCACTCCATGTACCCCAGCCCACTGCCCCACACAATTTGGCCTCCCAGAAACATACCCCAAATGCTTTATTGTTCTGCTAAGATGCTTACAAATACTGAAAATCACCCAGCCTGGACCCAGCAACCACGGCCCAGCGCTGGAGAGGGGACAGGGGGGTGGGCTTGGTGTTAAGGCGCGAAGGACTGAGGCCAGACTGCTGAGGCCTAGTCTTCTGCTCTCCATTCCCACCACGCTTCTGAAGCTGAAGGAGGGCAGCTGGACTTAAGGCCTTTTTTCTCTGCTGCTCCTCTCCTGCTCAGCTTCTCACGGAGCAGCGCTCTGTGCCTGTCAGAAACTCAGCCCTTCTAGCTTTCTCAGTCAGCCACATTGCTTGTCTTCTGGGCCTAGATACCTTGACTTCATCCCTTCTGGCTCTAAGGAAGGCACGAGTGGAAGGGAGAGGGCTGGCCCGGGGAGCCAGCAGACTGGGGGCTGGGAGGTGCTCAGTTCCTTCCTCCCAGCGTGAGATTCCCGAGGGCTTGGGCTGGAGAGATGATGGCCCGTACCCTCAGATGGGTCCACAGCCTAAGCAGTGGGTTGAGCCTGAGTCATGGAGCCACTCACTGCAATTAGTTTGTAACCATGGCAATGGGTCTGCAAAAAGGGGATGGGGCTGAGACCTCAAGGATAAAACTTGAGGTCTCTGGCCCTTGAGCAAAGTACAGTAGTCCCTCAGTATATCGCAGTTCACTTATCGTGGCCTCAATGTATCACGGGATTTTAAAAAGTATTATATTTAATTATTTATAGCAGATTTTTCACTATATCGCGGGATTTCGCAGTAGTGTATACGTATGTTGTTAGTTACGTAGGTTTAAGAGTGTAGAATAAATGTAAGGTTCCTAATTCGCGGGGGGGAGGGTCTGGAACGTAATACCTGCGATACGTGAGGGAATACTGTAATAAAAAAATATGAATGCAGGAAAACAATAGGGTAAGAGGAGGGTTTGAGAGGTACACTGCCTGAGCTGTTACTCCACTCTGGATGTGGTGCCGCTCAGTCCCCAAGACCCCTGCAAAGGGGGCTGAGGCAAGAGGGGATCTTTGGCAGATTCTAGTACCATAACTGTCCTTCACAAGGGAGAACACAGGCCAGGGAGGACAGGACCCTGCAGGATTATTGCAAGAGCTGGCCTCCCAGGAGGCTGCAAAGCTCCCTTCCTGCCTTTGATCTTCTGACTGGTTCTTTAGGATGCCCAAGCTCAGAAACTCCCAGAATGAGCTCCTTACACAACATTGCAAAGCCTTCCTGTACAAAAGCCTCAGTTACATTCTGCCCGCCCAGGGCCCCTGGGAGCGCAGTGAGGCCTGGAGCCCGGGCTGCGGCTCTGTCTGCAGGGGCAAGCAGAGCAGCAGGTGGTCAGGCGTGGGTTCCGTGGCTGCCACAGGGGCCAGAAGGCCCACAACAGTCAGTTCATGAACTGAGTGTAGCCCTCAGCCCCGGTGACAATGACATCCATCCAGATACGCATTGCCTCCGCAGATGGGGCCACCATGTAGTACAGCCGGTCATGGGTCTTCACACAGAAGGTCAGGGCTGGGTTCGGGCTCTGCGGAGGGAAAGAGGAGAGTCTAAAATGGGGCTCACCCCTGATGTCCAAAAGCATTCTCCTAACCAGCCACCTGGTCTGCGCTTGCCCCTCCCTGCGTCCAAGACAACCTGGGGCTCAGGACTGAGTCCTACATAGGCCTGAAACCTAGTCACCACCAGTCAAGTGGAGCCCAGGCTGAGATACTCCCCACCTCACACCTGGCAATGCTTGGACCCTGGCAGGGCCATCCCATGCCAGGTGGGGGCACTGTTCCTTGTCACCCCCAGGCACACAAGAATGTCAAAAGAAATCAGACACAAAGGGCTGTTCCAGTGAGGACCAGAGCTCTCCTCTGCAAGAGGGGCCAATGAAAAAAGCTACAAGTGGGATGCTGGGCCCTAGGACCCCAGACATCAGGGACAGGGTTGCATCTGAGGCTTGGCAGGAGGAAGGCTGGCTTATGCAGCACTGAGGCAGACGACTAGCCTCAAACATCTCCTGTTTTGGTAAATCCTCTCCACCAAATCTAGTCTCCAAGAGCCCCCTTCTAGCCACCCTTTCTGCATTGCCCACCCCCATTAGGGAGACATTGTGTTGTCATCTTAGGAAAGGGAAGCAAGCCAGCCA
This sequence comes from Furipterus horrens, assembly GCF_987537825.1. Classification (NCBI taxonomy): domain Eukaryota; kingdom Metazoa; phylum Chordata; class Mammalia; order Chiroptera; family Furipteridae; genus Furipterus; species Furipterus horrens. The sequence goes on along the minus strand of NW_028327172.1, from coordinate 89,341,231 downwards.
AATTCAAGCTCATGGGAGCTTCTTGCTCTGCAATCCTTCACTCCTCCCTCACACCTGGGGAAAGGAGGGGGTTATAGGGGAGAGTAAAGGGTCAGAGGCAAGTGGGGTACGAAGGTGTTAATATGTGGTAGTTCTGGTTTCTATATATAGGGAAGGATACCTCAGTCACCATAATGAAGCTGGAAAAACCTCTTCTAGGAAGTGGAGAAGAGAGGAAGAGAAAATTTACAAAGAGCAAAGGATGGGTCTGAGACTCTGAAGAGGGCAGGCTGGATGCCTTTGCTGCAGAGCCCACCCATTCCCCATGGTGGTCCCTTCTGCCCCTTCACCTTGGCTGCACTGCGCAGGTGGTCGTAGTATACCTCTTCAATGGCCTGGAAATAGATGACCCCCTTTAATTTCGTCTCATGCTTGTCTGCAAAGGAAATAAGGGCCAGGTTGAGGAGGCCTGTCATACTTCAGGTCAGCCTGCACTGCCATGGAGCTTCTCCACCTGAGGAATGGGGTGATTCCCAGGGCTCCTAAACAGAACCCACATCAGTTCTTAGGCTCATGCAGAATTATAGAGAACAGAGATTAGGACTCCACTAAGATACCTCTTCTCATCTATCAGAATGTCAAAAACATACAAAAGATATACAGCACACTTTTGTCAAGTTTGTAGAGAAATGGCTGTCTAATAAGTGGCAGGTGCGAGTATAAACTGGCAACCTCTATAGATGATTTGGCCATACCTACCAAAATTAGAAAGCTGTTTGTCCTTTGAGCCAATAATTACACTTAGGAAAATTTATCTTACATGTGTGTAAAATAACAAACTTAACAAGATCATATGCTGCAGCAGTATTTGTAGTAAAAAATGTTGGAAACAACCCAAGTATCTATCAAGTGGAGACTGGCTTATAAATTAGTGTACCACATGATGGGATACTAGACAGCTGTTTATAGAATCATGTACAAATATCTGATATATAGATTCAGAAATAAATCTATAAAATATATCCAGATATAAATATCTAGATATAGATATATTTGATGTAGAAAATTAGAAGGTAAACAAGGAATGTATTACATGCTACCTTTTGTGTAAGAAAAGGGATAAGAATACATGTTTGCGTTTGTTTATGTTTCCCATAAAGAAACACAAGAGCAATAAAAATGGTTACCTATAGTGAGTAGTGGCATAATTCTCAATTTAAACTTTTTATGTGTTTTGATTTTCAACTACATGTATGCATTCACCTATTCAACTCTAATATTAAGAGGAGGAAAAACGAAGGAAGTATTTAGCATCTGAAGACAGGGGTGGCAGAATAGAGGTGAGCAAACTACCAGTAGAGATGACTTCTGGTGGGGAGGGACGGGGCACTGTCAAAGGAAAGCATGGGGCTGGGCCATCTCATCTAGTGGCAAACACTACCCAGGCACTACAACTGGCATCCTGGACAGCGAGCCTGAGGCATGGAGGAAAGACACACAATCACTAAAGCTCAGATGGTTGGTGGTCCTCCAACCCGTGTGTCATTTCAGGCCCCAGTCATCAACCCTGGGCCGTTGCTACAGCCTCCTACCATGTCCCTGGACCACCCTCCACCCTTTTAACTTATCTTCCCTAATGCTGAGGGGTCAGCTTCCTAAAGCAAATCTAATCCTGCTGCCTCAGCTCACAAGCTTCTCTGGGAAACTGCTGCCCCCTTTGTTTGGCCAAGGCTATTTACAGGCTGGTGCCAACATGTTCCCCTGGCCTTGCCTCCCACCCCTCCCCTGCATCAACCCCAAGTTCTATCTGGCCAGGCTGAGCTTCTCATGTTCCCTTAACAGTGTGCTCTGCATACATTGAAATGGTCTCCAGCCCAGTCCCTTGGCAAACTCCTAAGTAATCTTAAAGACCCATTGCAAATGTCAGCACTATGGTGTAATCCCTGCGTTCCCACAGCATGCACATAACTCTACAGAACTCATGCTGAGTCTGAATCCTCCTTCATAAATCTACCTCCTCCAACACCAACAACCATGTGCCTAGCACACAGTAGAGGCTCAATGAGTTGAATGAATGAGTTCCAGGCACTGGGATCCAGAGAAAAGTCAGACACCCTTCTCTTAGGCACTTAACAACCTAGTGGGGAAGAATGCATTTACCAACTGCATGACTTGAGTGTCCAAGAGAGCAACTACATGTCACAGGTGGCTATGAGCATTAAGTGATCGAACACATTCAAAATGTGCAGCAGTGTCTGGCACATAACATGTAGCATCTGCCATTACGTCATTATACCCCTGAGCTGATGTCACATGGTAGACAGACCCTGTATAACTCAGGAATTATATAACAAAAGGCAGGAACCAGTCTCAGTAAGGTGGGGGCAAGAAAGGCTTCATGGAGGTAATATCTGATCGGCACTCCATAGAATGGAAGGGAGGATTCAATTGAGTAGGTGGGAGGAGAGTCCAGGCAAAGGCAGGGGAAAAGGCAGGTTCAAGGCAGGAGTGGGCAAGGCACATTAATCCAGGGCCCTGATCCTACCACAAACTCAGTCTCCATCCAACACTTCCTCTAGGACAAGGATCCAGCCCCACCCTGGCCCCTGCCTGTTCTCTCCCCTCCCTTGCTTCATTGGAAATAGCAACTGGATCCTGCCTCTGCTTCCTAACCATCCACCTATCCAAGATCCTGTGTAATTTGGCTCCTGCCCTGGTACACAGCAGAAGCCCTTCTCTTGTCAGGCTCCCAATGCCTGAATTGAATGGCCTTTGGACCCAGATTATTCTTGGCCTTCCTGCAGCACCCATCACCGCTGGTGGCACCACTGCTTGCAAATGTCCACTCCTTTGGTTGGCTTCCTTTCATTACCACCCCCGTCTAAACTTGATCTCCTTTTGTTTCATAAAAGTAAGGAAGGGCATGTATGCCAAGCTCTAGCCCAGCACCTGGCATCTGGATTCCTTTCTCCTGCTCCTTCTACCTTCACTGGTCCCCCTTCTTCCTCCTTTCCCACAAGGGTGCAGCCCTCTCTCCGCCTCTTCTAATTGCCCAGATTCAATCATAGCTCTGCCTCTTAGCAACTGTGAGACCTTGGGCAATTTACTTAGCCTCTCTGAGCTTTTTTCTTTTTCTTTTTTGTAATTATATTTTATTAATTATGCTATTACATTTGTCCCAGTTTTCCCCCATTTTCCCCCTCCACCCAGCACCCACACTCCCTCAGGCAAGCCCCACACCATAGTTCATGTCCATGGGTCATACATATAAGTTCTTCGGTTACTCCATTTCCTATACTGCACCTTATGTCCCCATGGCTGTTGTGTAACTACCTATTTGTACATCTTAGTCCCCTCACCTCTTCACCCATTCCCTCGCACCCCCTCCCACCTGGCAACCATCAAATGCTCTCCTGCCTGTTCTTTCCCCTCCCTTGCTTCCCTGGAAATAGCAACTTGATCCTGCCTCTGCTTCTTAACCACCCACCTACCCATGATTCTCTGTTCTTGTTTGCTTAGTTTGTTTTTTAGATTAAATTGTTGATAGATGTGTATTTTTATCATTTTATTGCTCATAGTTTTGATTTTTCTTCTTTTTCTTAAATAAGTCCCTTTAACATTTCATACAATAACAGTTTGATAATTGAACTTTATTTTCCTTGCCTGGGAAGTTCTTTATCTGCCCTTCAATTCTAAATGATAGCTTTGCTAGATAGAGTAATCTAGGTTTTAGGTCCCTGCTTTTCATGACTTGGAATATTTCTTGCCAATCACTTCTTGCCTGCAAAGTTCCTTTTTAGAAATGAGTAGACAGTTTTATGGGAACTCCCCTATAGGTAAGTAACTGCTTTTCTCTTGCTGCTTTTAAACTTCTCTCTTCATATTTAACCTTTGGCATTTTAATTATAACATGTTTGGAGTGGGACTCTTTGTATCCATGTTGTTTGGGATTCTCTGTGCTTCCAGGACTTGCATATTTCCTTTACCAAATTAAGTTAGTTTGCTTTCAATATTTTTTCAAACAATTTCCAATTTCTTGCTTTCTCTTTCCCTGCTGGCACCCCTATGATGTGAATGTTTAGAATGCTTGAAGTTGTCTCAGAGGCTGCTTACACTATCATTTTTTTTTTCTTCTTGTTGTTCTGATTGGTTGTTTTTGCTTCCTTTTGTTCCAAATCATTGATTTGATTCTCGGCTTTATCCAAACTACTGTTGTATCTCTGTAAATTGTTATTTTAATTAGTGTATCCTTCCTTTCTGAATGGATTTTTTTTTTTTTTGCTGTGGCAGTCCTCACTAAGTTTCTTGAGCATCCTTATAACCAATACTTTGAACTCTGCATCTGATGGATTGCTTATGTCCATTTTGTTTAGTTTTTTTTCTGGAGTTTTGATTTGTTTTCACTGGGGCCATGTTTCTTTGTCTCCTCATTTTGGCAGCCTCCCTGTTTTGGTAGTGTGGCCTAATGCAGTAGGTGTCCTGTAGGGTCCAGTGGCACAGCCTCCCCTATCACCCAAGCTGGGTACTGGAGGTATGCCCTTTGTGTGGGCCGAGTACACCCTCCTCTTGTAGCTGGGCCTTGACTGTTGTTAGCAGGTTAATGGGAGGGATTTACCCAGGCCAGTCAGCTGCAAGGACTGGCTGTGACCACTGACAGCAAACCTCCACCCTCCATGGAGGATCAGCTGTGCGGGGTCAGGGTGGTGGTGCTCCGATGTAATCTGTAGCTGTCTACTGGCTGTGCAGGCTCTGGGGTTTCCCATGTGGTGCAGGTCAATGTCAGCCTCGACCTGTGTTCTGCCTGGGGCACCCTACCTGAGCTATAATGCAATCTGAGATGGCTGCTACTTGTACTGGGCTTGGAGATTTCCATGTGAAGCCAAGCTGTGAATCTAAGCTGGCTCATGCTAATGCCAAAATGGGGTCACTCAGCAAGAGGTACAGAGGCTGGGGTCTGAGGCCAGCTGTTGCTTGTTTGATGGGATTCAGGAAGTTGTGAAGCATGAGCCAAGACCAGCCATTCATATGGAAAAGTCCCAGTTAACAGTTTGGGTGGGCCTGTAAATTGGGTGGGACAGAATTTTAGTGGATCTCCAGGATGTGGCAAAGAGTGTTATGTTGATGGAGTTTCAGATATGGCACCTGCCCGCCTGCTCTGTGGCTCTGTGAGGGGAGGGCTCAGAAAAGGGACAATGGCCTCTGCCCCTGCCTTTCTGTCTGGGAGAAAGCTGTCTCCCAACTCCTGCCTTGATGCCAGATACCTCACTTCCTCCCTGTATGCCACTGGTGCCTTTCAAGGTGCTGAAGTTCAGAGGCAGTGAGTCTAAGTCCATGTGTGGGTTCTTTAAGGGGAACTGCCTGGGACTCCAGAAGTCCTTTCCACCAACTCAATCCCTACTGGTTTTGCAGCCAGAAGTTATGGGGACTATCTTCCTGGTACTGCAACCCTGGGCTGGGGGGCCTGGTGTAGGGCTGGGACTCCTTGCTCCCGAGATGTCCCTCCCAAATTTTTATCCACCACATGTCGGTGTGGGACCAGCCTGTTCCGTGTCTCTGCCCCTCCTACCAGTTCTGGATGGATATGGTTTCTTTAATTCTTAGTTGTCAGATTTCCATTCGACTCAATTTATGACGGTTCTGAGTGATGGGTGTTCTATATTTTAGTTGTATTTTTGATGTGGTTGTGAGGAGACAAACTGTGTTTACCTACGCTACCAGCTTTACTAGAAGTCTCTGAGCTTTATTTCCCCATCTGTGAAGTAGGTATAAAAACAGTCCTTCCCCATAAGCCTACGATCTCATTACCTGAGTGATTGTCTGTACGCATAAGCCTCACTTAATCCTCTCTGCAGCGCTGCCTCCTGAGACTCAATGGTTTGACTGAACTAAATGGCTGGGTTGGGGAAGAATGGGGTGGTCTGTGGGCCTCACTTTAAAACGGGTTTCTCTTTTCTATCCTAATGGCTTGGACAGAAAAGGCCCAGAGGTCTGAGAGGGGGAAAACCTAAACTATTTACCTCAGCCCAAACTAAGTATAATGGGCAAAAGGGTTTTGGACAGGTGAGATGTGCCTAGCACACCTTCTTACAAAGAAGCCCCTTTTTTTTTTTTTTCCCTAATATGGAACATTGAAAAATTAATCCCTGCCTTTTGTCATCTAGTAGTTATGGATTGAATGATGTCTTTTAACCCTTTTCGCCAAATCTGTTGCCCCCCAGAACACAACAAGGACACCAGCCTGTTAAACCAAGCACGCCATTGACCGGAGACAGCCAACTGACCTGGAGTCTGCACAATCCTTCCCCATGTGGGAAGGCCACCCTCCCCTCCACACCCCCACTCTTATTAGGGATTTCTGGACCCAAGGGTAGGTAGGACGATGACCATGTCCAGCTTGAAGCAGCTAGAGGAGCACGAGGCCTTCGCCCATTGTCCTTTACAAGATTACAAACGGTCCTAATATTTGAGAGGGGGGGATAGTTAATTTTTACGAACCAGGGGTATGGACTTGGGGGGGATTGCTGGGGGAGGGGGGTGCTGGGTGGAGGGGAGCAAGGGGGAGAAAATTGGAACTGTTGTAACAATATAATCAATAAAAAACATTAAAAAAAAGAAAAAACAAAAAACAAAAAACAGTCCTTCCCTCAAAGATTATTATGAAGATTAAATGAGATGATGCATGTAGAGTGCTCAGCACAGCAACTGATTCATGTAAGTGGTCAAAAGGATGATCTGATATTTTATTTATTATTAGATTCAACTTTCACTCTGCCTCTAATCCTGACCTTTATCCTAAACCTAGATATCCTCAGGGCACTTTAACTCAACACACCTAAAATGGAGCTCTTTTCCCCAGGCCTGTTCCTCTCAATCCCAACAAAGTCCATTCTCAGCCCAGGTGTAAACACAGGGACACTTGTACCTCTGCCTCTCCTACCTCCCCACACTGAGGGCCCATGTAGTCATGGAACGCTTCTTGGAGGAGGCAACACTTGGTTAGGGACCAGGTTAGAGGGGAAGCGGGGCACTTAAGGCCTGGGCCTCTCCAGCATCAAACACTGCAGCCCTTTCCTTCCAGGCTCCCAGCTGGACTGCTCTTCTTGGCTTTGTGGTTGGGTGGGGCTGGGTGGCTGGCTGGACAAACCCAGCTGAGGCATCTAATATCAATGCAAGGCCCAATTAAGCTTCTCTTTATCCTCTGCCATTATGGCCAGTAATGTTCCAGAAAGGCATGATCTGAAGCAAAGAGAACACTGCTGCAGAGCAGATCCCCCATCAACCACAAAATACACAATATGCACTAGGAGAAAGCAGGGAAACTCTGTGGTTTTGAACCACAGGAATCCTAGGACTGGCTGTTTTCACAGCACACCCCAGCTTCTTCTGACTAGGGTGCGATAGAACACCCCACATTCTAAGTCCAGAGAGAATTCCAGGCAAGGGAAACTAAGCTGGGGCTTGCATAGGGAGAGCAAAGGGAGCAAGATGTGCCAGTGGGCTTTTCCCCAAGGCTGTCCTGAGTGCTCCTTGGCACTGCTCAACTGCTTGTCTTGGAGTCTTTGAGGGAACTTGCCCAAGGGGAAATCCACAGGATTTTGTGCAGCCAAAGCAACTGGGTGTCCCTACAGCCTACTCACCATGCTTTAACTCTCTGTTCATGTTCATCACCTGCCTCCCTGACAATAAGCTCCAAGGGAGAGTGCTGTCGCCATCTTGCTTATCACCAGAACCTAGAACTGTGCCTGGGACTTATTAGATGCTTAGTAATTGCTGAGTAAATCAATGGATGAACAAACAAATGGTAAACCAGGTACACTCTGTACATTTTCTGGGGGACAGTGGGAAGGACAAGACCCAGCCAAGCCTTTGGCGCACCCACTTGGAAGCTTGGCCTAGTTCCAGAAGACCAGCTGTCCTGGGGGACAGAGCCCAGGGGTCTGGGTCTAGGGAAGTTTGTGGGAACTCACCCACATAATAGGAAAGGGTACGCTTGAGCCGGTCGAAGACAAACCAACGTTTCTTCCATGATTTAATCTTGCCTCCCATCTTGACCAAGTAGCCACGGCAGACCTGGTGGGAAGCAGGAATAAGGAAGGACCCAAAAGCACAGCCCCTAAACCTTTTGTCCCTGAGCAGCAACATAAATGCCATCACTTGTGCCTATATTCATGGGGGGACTGTACCTACCATCTCTTCAAGCCAGAATACCAGGTCCTGGGACAGAGACCTCTGGTGTTAGGTCAGGAACTGAAGCCACTATTCTGAGGACCCAGGAGGGGTCTCTTACCATGGGGCCTCTCCCCAGCATCCCAGGGCCATGCACGCTGGTACCTTGCTGCTGAGGACCACGTGCAGACAGGTATCAACACCATGGCCTGAGGATTCGATGTGAGTCTTCAAGTCAAAGTCCTCCTTCCGGACTGGCAGGTAGCGAGTCAAGGGTCGTGCCTGGGAGCAGAGGGCAAGGTCAGCAAAGTCTCCTTGCTTCCCTATCATTCCTCTGTCCAGGCCCCTAGGCTTAGTCTTCACCTCTACCATTACCCTCTCCCCACCCCCATGTTGCCTCTGGTTTCACAGGGCTTGTGGCAAAAGCAGAGACCTAGCATGTCTGTGCTGGGCAAACTAGGCTTGGGCAAGCTGCTGAGTAAAGTTTCCCCATCTAAGACCAAGGCACAACCATACTTGTCTTGTCCTTGCCCCTCCTCTCCCTTGTGGGCTGAACAGAATAAAGCCAGAGGCCACATATGAACAGGCTCTGGGAAGAAAAGCCCAACAAGAAATCTGGTCTCTGACTTCCTGGGGACCTTGTCTGGGTCATATCCCTTCTCTGGGCCTCAGTTTTCTTAAATGTAAAACAAGTCCTTTGAACTATACAATCATTTGAGGTCTGTTCCACGTCAAAAATTCTAATACTACAAAATGTGCAAATTCTAGGAGGCACCCCCAAAATGGGCTGACTCTACCCGCTTCCCTCAGCACACTGGTGGTCCCCGCAGCAATGCCTCTGCCCTGTGAGAGGGGGCTAGAGAGTCCCAAAGTAGCCACAGACAGGCAGGAGAGGGGAATTAGGCATTTGACAAAGATTCCAAGTACAGAGCTAAAACTCAATTTCTGATTATTTTTCTTAATTCTCAAATCCAATCCAGGCAGCCTACCCCTGGGAATTTCTGTTGCTGCATCACAGGAAGTCAGGGAGCTGTGATTGCCAGTGACTACTGCGAGTAGGTCCCAAGGGCCCCCCCACCTACTCCCAGTAGAGGGCCTATGGAAACCCAATAGAAGGGACAGCCTGTCTGAGTCCCTCAGGCTCTCGCTGGGCTAGGAGCTAGGACCAGAGACATGGGTACATTTCCCTACCCAACCTAAGTTCTTCTTCTACCTTTAAATGTTCTGCTCAAGCCTGCTGTGTAAGGAGAAAGCCCAGAGCTGGTTTTTGTACAGGGACAGATTCCTGTGGCAAGGACAAATTAGTATAATTTTCTCTTGGAGATATAAACCGACAGTCATAGCCAGGTCATCTGCTGGTGGTAAGGTCTGGAGAGGAAAGGTGTGGTAAAGTGAGGGCCAGGGCTGCCATGAAGCACCAGGTGCAGGACGTCATCAGGGAAGTGAAGGGAGGCACGTCAGAGACGCGTGAAGCAGAGACGAGGCCCCTGAGAGAGGCCAGGGGAGCCATCCTGATTCTTGCTGCTCAGCTCCCATCTCTGAGAGGCCCATCCAGACCATCTTCTCTGACCCAAGATGTTAGCAAGGTGGCCTGCCATGTCCCCACAACCCCACCCACTCATATAACACACATGCACACACGTGCACACGCACACACACAAACACACTGGCTTGAACAAGTCCCCGTGGGGTCTCTGTTCCTTGGGACGGAAGGAGTCCCAGGTAGACTTCTGCTTGTGCTGAGCCAACAGCAATCTTTTCTGGAGTAGAGCAGCTTTTACAGTCCAGCAAAGGTACCCTAGAACATCCTCACCCACTCACAGCCTCAGCCTCAAACCAGTTCCCATCGTACCTCACTGCCCACCCACCTGAGAAAACTGTTTCTCCCGCATTTTGACCTCCTTCTCCACCAGCTGCTGTCTCCTGGTGCTCTCACTCTGCAGCCTCCGTTCCACCTGCTCACGCTGCCTCCGCTCCTCCTCCAGGGCTTGTCGCCGTAGCTCCACCTCCTGCTCCTTCCACCAAAGCCAGGAGTCAGTGCCCACAGATGTCCTCTTCCTCCATCCCCAGCTTCCCCTTCTCAGAACAGGGCAGAGCCACAGGAGGCACCCCCTCAGAGGGCAGCCTGGCATTCAGAGGATCATCCTCAAAACCAACCCTTGCCCTGGCTGGTGTGGTTCAGCTGGTTGGAGCATCGTCCAGTAAACTGAGAGGTCATGGGTTATAGGCTCAGTCATGGGAGAGGCAACTGATTGATGTTTCTCTCCCTCCCTCTCTCCCTCCCTTTCCCTCTAAGCATGTCTTCAGGTGAGGATTAAAACAAAAACAAAAACAAACCCCCTCTCTCCAAGGACCTTGCTGGGTAAGGGTCAATGCTTTAAAGTCAGATTGCTCTGGTGTAAAATCCTGGCTCAGCCAGCAATGGGAACTGTGGGACCCTAACAAAATCATTTAAATTCCCTAAGCTCCAGCTGCCTCATCTGTAAAATGGGGCCAAGAGTGCATACTCCTGTGATCATAGTAAAAATTAATTAAATAAGATCTGTATGACTCCAGCAGGCAGGAAGCACTCAAATAAATAGGGCTCTTGTAATTTTTATCTGAATTCCTAAAACACTGATTATCTAAGCAACTTTTTTTGACAGTGAATATCTTCAATGGTCCTGCCCTAATCACTAGGCCCTTTGAAACTCCAAATTAGAAACATTTATACTTAAACTACAACTTTTATGGGGAAAAAATGAACTTATGAAAGCCATTATTAAAAGATTTTAAATTTCAGTGATGTTTTGTCAATGATGATGACCTTTATACCATTGATTTCCATTTGGCATATCTTCCCAGCTTAAAACTTAGCAAAATCTCCTTTCTTCTTCTTCTTTTTTTTTAAAGATTTTATTTATTTATTTTTAGAGCAGGGAAGGGACGGAGAAAGAGAAGGAGAGAAACATCAATGTGTGGGTTGCCCCATGTGTGCCCCCAACTGGGACCTGGCCCACAACCCAGGCATGTGCCCTGACTGGGAATCAAACCAGCAACCCTTTGGTTCACAGGCTGGCTCTCAATCCACTGAACCACACTAGCCAGGGCGCAAAATCTCCTTTCTATTTGCTAAGAGATGCTTGTAAATTTGCCCTCCTCTAATGTAACTACAACTAAAAGGCTTTTTTTCTTCTTCAGGTTTTTGGAGCTGCTGAATCCTGCTCCCTGGGTTCTACTCTCTCATCTCAAGAGATGCAAAGTGCCCAATGGTGGAGAAAGAACAGTTTCCACAGATCCCTTATCTAACCTTCTTGCAGGGCCTAGATTTCCTTATCCTGGCTGTGTCCAGGATAAACTACTGGTCCCTCTTTGGTGTGTCCCAGCTCCAGGTTAACTTGAAGGAGACATGACTTACCAGCACTTCTGCTCTGGCTTGGACATCTGCCTTCTTTTCTGTCCCTATTCTTCAACCCTCAGTTGATGCTTTTCCTAACCATCCCCAAGAGGAATGACCAGCCACTCAGATAGACAGGAAACAAAATTCCCAAGGTGACTGAAGTGTGCATAGAAGTAAACACACAAAGATCAGAGGTTTCCCTACAGGAAATTCATGGTTGGACAGTAGTTACTGTGCTGCCTCCTCTTTTCCTACAAGGTGTGAAACATGAATACTCACCAAACCTTCACAACCCCTATTTTTTTCCTCAAGGGAATGTTGGAAGGATCATGTGGGTAAAATGGTTTGGGATAAAGGACAGGCCTTTGGCAGGTGGAAGGCAGCACTGGGGCCCCACTACTGACTCACCTTCGACTCCATGAGTCGGCTCTTCTCCACGTGAGCTTGTTTCAGCATCCTTTCCATCTCCTCAATCTTGCTGACATCCAGGCCGCTTGCACTGGGGAAGGAAGAGAAAGAGTGGATGCATCAAGGAGCCAAGAAGGCATCTGGCAGAGGCGATGGGTCCAGTGTGGGGGAGTGGAGAGTTGACACCTCAGGCGGGATGGGGTGGGGGGTCAGGTACCTGGACACATTGTCAGGGGAGCAGGCTGAGTTGCCTCCCGTGGAGAAGTTGGTCTCCATGCTGTCGGAGCTCTCCAGGCTCAGTGTGTCGTAGGCATGTTCACCCTCCTCCCCATGCTCCTGCCCCGCCGGCAAGTGGTGCAGGATGGAGTGGTGCATGAGTGGGGGGAAGCCCGAGGGGCCTGCCAAGAAGGGAGATGCCCCATGCAGGGCATCCCACTGGCATTGCGCCTCGGCCGCTGCTTTCTGCTTCAGCTCAGCCAGTCTCCGCCGCTGCTCCTCAATTACCTGCTGCCCTAAAGGAGGGACAGGTGGGAGTCACAGGGGGCAACCCAGCCATGCGAGGACACTGGCAGCATCACACACAGAAGAAAGAAGTGAGCAGGGAGAGGCTAACGCAGGGCACCCACATCAGCCCCATCGGCTTCCCTGAAGCCCCCAGGGCTCCAGGGCCAGCTGTGCTGCCACCCAGCCACAGCTGGAATCTGGATTCATGACCCCTCTGCATCCTGAGCCCACACAGGGCACTGATCCTGCCCAGGTGGCACCCTGGCAGCATGATGGCCAGGAGGCTCCAGCTGATAACCAAGGTCTGAATAGGTGAGGACACATGCACTCACCCTGCCTGCTGGGAAAGGGAGAAGGAAGAGATGGTGGGAGCCCCACAAACACCCAGGGTATCAGTGCAGACCCAGCAGCGATGCAGAAGGAAGAGCAACAGCAGCAGAAAAGAAGGAAGAAGAAACACGTGGAATACAGCTGAGGCGGCGGAGAGCTCAGTTCGAGGGATGAGGCAGCTGGACATCCCAAACCAGCTCAGCCTGGGAGTCTGCCTGTGGGCAATGGGGCCTGAACAGAATACATCATGCAGATACCAGGGGCTCTCTGGCTGAAGCAATGTCCTCAATGACCAACGTTCTACCTGCTGGGTCATCTGTTGGGAGGGGCTCAGCAGGAAGCAACTTGACTGGTGTGGGGGACCCCAGGCAGATGGCAGAGTAGAGAGACACAGGGGATGAGAGGAGAGGCACAGACATGGGCTTTCAAAACAACTAAAATGCATTCAAGCAACAAGGACTCCCAGGTTTCCAGAGCCAATACCTTAGGGAACCATTTCTGGGGGTCAAGTCCATCCCCTTGCCTCCAGAAAGGGCAACGCATATCCCCACTCAGGTCAAAAACCATTTCCCTTATTTGCTGGGCTCTCTAGGAAAGATCTCCCAGCCTCCCAGCCCCAAAACCCTATAGCCCTTGCCCTTGATACACATCCAGGAAGCTCTTCTTTAGGCATATAATTTAAATCCTTTCTGCTCTTGCCTAGACCCCAATAAAATAAAAACATGCTGTGAAAGGTATGGGCATGAATGAGATATGGGGGGTGGGGGTGAGGGAGAGATCCAGGTCGCCCAGGAGAGCAGGTGGGCTGGCATTACAGCCACTCACCCTTCTGCTGTAGAGCTAGTTGACGCTTGGTCTCAATGTCCTGCAGCATGACTGCCAGGGTGCGAGGAACGCTTCCTCTGCCATTCTGGGTGAGTAGGGCACTCTGGAGGGAAGTGGAACATTGGGACATGAGGCTCAGAAGAACCCCCACCAAGGCTTTCATGGGCGGCTTTGGCCTCTCCCCAGTGTAAAAGCCTCCATCACCCTACCACCACCACCCTGCTATGCACAGAGCCCACCCACTGTCCTCAGACCTTTGGGGAGGGGCTACGACCCAAGGTAGCCACACTGAGCTGGGAGGAGGAGGAGGAAGAGCCAGAGGAAGAGGGAAGGGGCCCACTGCAGGTATGGGGCAGAGGGCTGGTGGCTTCCCCATCCATCTTGGAGCGATAAACCTGGAGGGAAGAAATACTGCCTGGTGAGCCCTGGCTCCCCCCACTGCTACCACCCCCACATCTCATAGGCTGGTAGGGGTCCAAGGTGTTGCTCAGGGACCAGGCCTCTGTCTCTAGCTGACAATAGCATTGAGCCTCCTGGGCCAGCCCAATAGGCAGATGTTATTAACAGCCGCCAAGCCTCCTTTCCAGACTGTTCTTTCTTGGTCCAACCCTGTGTCTTAGAAAGAACTTTGTCAATGGACCCATGCAAGGAGTTACCATTGACTGGGCAGAGTTGTACAGAAGACCAGCTGGAAGCCAGGGTTCCCTCCGGTTCCAGCTCTGCCACTAACATACTGTATGACCCTGCACTATGCACCTTCCCCAGTCTGGGCCTTGGATTCCTCACCTGCAAAAGGAGTGGGAATGGCTAGGCTAAATAACTGCCAAGCTTACCCATAGCATTAATGTTTGGTGAATATGGTCTTTGGAGCTAAGAACCCTAATTCTCAGCATAGGCTCTGTTACTTCCTAGTTGTGTGGCCTTGGGGAGAGTACTTATCTTCTCTGAGCCCCAGTGTTTGATCTGTAAAACATTAACAATATCTGCCTCAAGGTCCCGTGGTGATTAAATGAATCAAAACACATAAAAATCTCTAACCAGTTGGGCAGAGGGAAAGGTGCCCACATTACATGAACCAAACTTCTCCCAAGGGGAATATGGAATTTCATCTCAGATCACAGTCTTAGAGGCGCAATGCCTTCATTCAAGGAATGAATCTGGAATGGTGGGGTCTTAGGTACTACAGTAGGTCAGTGGAATGAAACCTGGGGGAGAATACTATCCAAATACTCCTTCCGACCCCCCTGGTCAGCAGCTTGCTGCGGATTGAGGTAGGCCCATGACCTCCATGGCAACTCTGAGACTTGGCCATGTCCTTAGGGCTATCATGTCAAAGTCTTTGGCCCTTTCTGTCCTGCCTCCAAGGGTCACCCCTGGGAAGACCAGGAGAGCAGAATGCTGGCAGTTCTCCAAGGCTGCAACAGGCTCAAGAATGTGTCAGGCCCCAGAATGAGTGAGAAGCAGCTCTGGGGTTGAGGGCTGCTGAGGACAGAGCAGCTGCAGTCTAGTCCACACAAGGCACCAAACAGATCTCAACCTGACCAATGCTCCCTAAAGCCCCTTCCATTGGACAATCAATCATGTCACCCCGGGACTCATGAAGCTGGCCTCCAGCTGCCAGAAATGCCATATGGTTGCCCATGAGGAAGCCCTCACTGCCATCTCAGGGTCCAGGGACCCCGTGTCGCCCTGGCTGGACTGCCCCCACCCCCCCATCTAAGGTGGCATGTGTGGCTGATGGATTGGCAAGAGTACCCAGAAAGGAGAGGAGCAGGGATGGAGGCAGGATGGGCAGTAAAGAAGGGGGTTACCTGCAGTTGACGAAAAGCTTTGGTGGGGAGAGGCTGGTGGGAGGAGTGAGGGGAGGCTACAGCAAAGCCAGTCCCCAGCCCGGCCATCAGCTCCTGGTACCACTGCTCTAAGTCTACAGCAGGGAGCAGCAGCTTCTCCATCTAGAGGAGAGCATGGGGAGGGGAACAGAGTGCAAGAGGGGAAGGATGGAGAGGAAAAGTCAGGAAATGAGGGGAAAGGAAAGGAGAGAAGGAGGAGGGAAGAGAAAATGAAAGGGGAAGATTGGAGGAAGGTTAAAGAAAGACCATCATCAAAGAAAGTGAGAGGAAGGTGAGGGAAGAAGGCAAGGAAGGCAGGGAGAAAGGAGAGCATAAAGAGAAAGAAGAGAAAAGAGTTTTTGTGAACATGTTAAGGGCACAACTCCCAGAACACAGACACGTGCTACGCCAACCAGAGCCCGCAGGCACCGACCACTCCCCTGGGGTGGGCCTAGAGCTGGGAAGCCAGGAGAGCAGGAGCAAAACACGCAGACAGAGTCATACCAGTAGTGGGGTGGGGGTGGCAGGACACAAAGACCACCAACCTTGGGGGAAGGTGTGAGAGAAGCGAAGGAGGAGGAAGAGGGCAGCACGGGAGGAAGGCAGGTGCTGGGAGCCAGGTCCTGAGAGGCAGGGGCCCAGAGGGGCAGGCCTGGCGCAGGGGTTGTGGGCACAGGCGAGGCGTCCCACATTGCCTTTGGCTGCTCACGCATCATGTACTTGGGGGAAGACCGGGACGCAGGAGGGAATGCAAGAAGTTAATGGGACTGGAACCCAAGAGATAGTCTTGTCCATGGGCAAGGGAAGGGCAAATACAGGAAGCACAGAGCAGAGGTGGCTTGCATAGACCAGGGAAGCCAGATACCCTCATGCTTCAGCAGAAGGCCTACTCCTACGTGAGCCGTCAGGAGCTGGAGAAAACCCCGGAGCCCGAGAAAACCCCAGAGCCGTGGGGAAGAAAGAGAACCACTCCCAACCCCCTCTATGCCAGCTGCCCTTCTCCCTCACTGTCCCTCAACCGAAGCCTGAGGGGCAATTGAGGGCATCCATAAGGAGGCCTCTGGGGACAGGCTGGTACCTCCCTGTCAGGCAGGAGCTGCATGAGCATGCAGGGGGTGGGGGGTGGGGGGTGGCAGAAGCTTAGGGGGTCCAAGCGGAGCACAGCTAGAGAATCTTGGCAGGCTCATATACTCCTAGGGTGCCCTGTAGGCGGGGAGGGGAGGCAGAGAAGAGGTTTTCAGGTTTCAACCATGTATCAGACACCCAAACTTCATGTCTTAGAGCCATAACTTATTCCATACAAAATCCAGAGCAGGGGGTGGAGCTCAACTGCCCACTGTAACCATAGATGGCTGTGAGGGGCAGGGGACCCAAAAACGGCAGGCAGAGTCAGCTGTCTGTAGGCTCTTCTTGACACCTACTACTGAGGCTACCTTGGCATCTAGGCCCTGCCCCGAGCAGACCCTGAATGCCTATCCCTGGGTTTGGCCTGCACTGGGGGCAGGCGAAGAAGCTTAGGGATGAGAACCCACCAAAGACCAGGACCCAACACCTTGGGCACCCCCAGTGGGGCACACACACATAGCATCAAACACCAGTCACACTATTCCCAAGGGTCCCCTTGTACCCTATCTGCTAGAGCAGTGGCTGTAAGAAGTGGGGGGTAGAAACACCTCTAGAGCCTGAGCAAGATGGGTTCTGAGAAAAAGACCTTGGCAGAAAGAAGCAAAAAAGCAAAATGGTCCGCTGCCCAAGAGTAAGGACTTGGAAAGATGCTAGTACATTAGACTGTGGTTTGGGAGGCCAGGGACTGTCATATGCCCTGAGCTTGTCTAGGTGTTGGGAGCATAGCAGGCATCCAAAATGCATGCTGAATCAAAGCACAGGGTCCTCAGCTGGCCCTATGCAGGGGGAGCCCATTCTGGTCTAGCTCCAGAGGCCTACTGTCCTTCAGGGGTCACAGAAGGTTTGTGAGAATTGACAAGTGGAATGCAGAATACATGCAAATTAATATGCAAACTGATACTCTGATTTTTATGAGCTGCCCAGGCACACCGGCATTCACTCAAACTTGCAAACTCTGGCCAAAGGATTATTGCTACACACCCTCCAGGTGGGCCCTTGGGAGAAGCTGTAGGCAGGAGCTCAGCAAGCAGGCAGACGGGCAGTGGACACAGCAGAGCAAGCAGTTAACTATGATTACCTCTTGTGCTTTGGGGCAGAGCTGAGTGAAAGCAGGTGGGGTTAAGGGGACAGAGGAGGCGCCAGCCTTAGATGACCCTGGGAATGGGCCCAGAGTCGCAGTCCCTAGCTCCTTCTCCGAGGACTCGGAGATGAGCAGTTCAGCCTACAAAGAGGATACATAGTGAGGGGCCTCAGCTCTCATACTCAACCCAGCCACCCATCCCAGCCCTAAACTGATCATGCACTGAGGCAGGGAGGAAGGAAAAGGGTTCAGAAAACTGGGCAAGTCCTCATTGAACCTCACACACTGAGCACAAAAAGACTCAGGAAAGAATGGCTTAAGGGGCCTGAATTCCCACTTCTGAACTAAAAGCCTAGTTCTAGACCAAAGCCCAGGGACTCCAAGATCAGCACCCATAGAACCCTATGCTTCCCCTGAAGGTGAGTCTGCTTAGCCCTGGCCTTTTCCAAACTTCTGAATAGCCCATCCTCCTCACAATGTATTCGGTCACCCAAAATGGTACTATCAGTGGGAGCCAGAAAGGTAACTAAACAGAAGCAGCTGGTAGCCAGAGGGTCCTAGACCTCGGAACCATTCCCACTCACATCTTTCCAGTTCAGGAAAATGTCCACATGCTCAATCTCAGCCGTTAGGGTGAAAGTACCACATGTTGCTCCAGAGCCTCCCAGGAGAACCCTTGGACCTGAAGCTGGGCAGACCCAACCATGTTACCTCTTTGAGGGCTGAAGTAGTCTTCGGGAAAGGCCTGCCCCCTGTGAGTGAATGGTATCTTCTTTCCAACATAGTCAGTTTCTCCTTCTCCTACAAGTCCAGAATAGCAGAGAATCAAAAAGGGGTGGGAGTGACAGCAAGAAAGGAGCCCAGGCCAGGGGGCTATCCTGCACTACCCCCTTCCCCGCAGCAACCCCTCCCACACACCCAGCTGAGCTACCTTCTGCAGCAGCTGTAGGGAAGCGTTCTTGTCCCTGGCCAGGCGTTCCGACTCCTGCACAGCCTGAGCCCGGATCTGTCCAACCTGACTGTCCAGGACTGCCAGGTGCTCCTGGAGGAGATGGAGGTGGTCAGTCAGGCCTTGGGGAGACAGGGCTGAGCCCAAGGTGAGGCTTGGCTATATCTTCTGCCCAAAGACCCTGGGCGTGGGTGAAGAGAGTCAACCAGCTCGTCTGCTTGGCCTCAGCTTACTCCAGGAAAACCCAAGCTGCTGGGGTCAGCCCTTTTCCCCATCCCTCCCTTCACCAGTGATCCCTATGTCACCAGGCATACCAGCAGAACCCAAGTCCCCAAACCTCCCTTCCAGCCACCTTCATAGTCAACGTGTCCAGAATCCTGCAGATACTTAACAGTTCTCCACCTGCCCTCTTCCCCCACCCCACCTCCACTGCCACCACCCAAATCCAGGCCCCTTGCTTTCCCGGCCTGAACTTTTTTACCAGCCTCCTGCTTCCAACTGTGTCAGCATTGTGATCCAGACCACACTGCCACAAATACCTTTCTGAAATGGCCTTTGAGGTTTGTTTTTGTTTGCTCTATTCTCTGAATTTTCTTTCTTTTTTTAAAAAAGATTTTATTTATTTATTTTTAGAGAGAGGGGAAGGGAGGGAGAAAGAGAGGTAGAGAAACGTCAATGTGTGGTTGCCTCTCATGCTTCCCCAACTGGGGACCTGGCCCTGAAACCCAGGCATGTGCCTTGACTGGAAATTGAACTGATGACCCTTTGGTTCACAGGCCAGTGTTCAATCCACTGAGCCACACCAGCCAGGGCTATCTGAATTTTCTAATCTCTCTAAGGAGAATATATGTTACTTGAATAATTTTTTTAAAAATCCACAAGTCAAGTTAGATTACTCCTCTCCTGAAAATCTTCCAGCGATTCCTCACTACTCCCAGGATAAAGCACAAACTCCTAAGCCAGAATTCAAGGCTCCCAGAATTGGGTCTACACTTTTCAGCTCCTTCTCACCCTGACCCTTTTGTGTTCTCTGAGTTCCGCCATGTTGTACACTCAGCCGTGAAGCTTTGTCCTCTTAGGGCTTTTGTAAGCTGTTCCCTTAGCCAAGAAGAGCTATCCATGCCTTCTTCACCCATCAAGAGCTTACTTATCCTCCAAGACCACACCAAATGCTATCTTTCCTCTGACATCTTCCTTGATCACCACTCAATTTCTTTGCTTCTCCTTCTGTGCTCATATTATTCCGTATCACCATTTGCCTTGTATTACTCTTACTTGTGAATATATGTCTCCATTACCACCACCCCACCCAGGTTGTCAGATCCAAGAGGAGGGCCAGAGTCTTTTCTATGTCCACATCCCCAATAGGCTTAGCCAATGCCTGGTTCAATAATCATGTGCTAAAAAAATAAATAAAAAGATAATAAGTGACCTTTCCCCCCTCCACCAGAGCTGTGCTGGGCCTGCAGGTCTGTGGCAAGCCACGGCCGTGGGTCTCTCATCCGCAGGATGGGGTTTGTGAAAGTTGTCAAAAATAAGGCCTATTTCAAGAAATACCAAGTGAAACTTAGAAGACGACAAGAGGATAAAACTGATTACTATGCCTGGAAATGCTTGGTAATCCAGGATAAAAATAAGTACAACACACTCAAATACAGGATGATGGTTCGTGTAACCAACAGATATCATTTGTCAGATTGCTTATGCTCGTGTAGAAGGAGATATGATAGTTTGTGCAGCTTATGCTCATGAACTCCCAAAGTATGGTGTGAAGGTTGGCTTGACAAATTATGCTACAGCATATTGTACTGGCCTGCTGCTGCCCGCAGGCTTCTCAATAGGTTTGGCATGGACAAGATCTATGAAGGCCAAGTGGAGGTGACTAGAGATGAATACAATGTGGAAAGCATTAATGGTCAACCTGGTACCTTCACTTGCTATTTAGATGCAGGGCTTGCCAGAACTACTACTAGAAATAAAGTTTTTGGAGCCCTGAAGGGAGCTGTGGATGGAGGTTTGTCTATCCGTCACAGTACCTAACGATTCCCTGGTTATGATTCAGAAAGCATAGAATTCAATGCAGAAGTACACTGGAAGCATATCATGGTTTAGAATGTTGCAGATTATATGCGTTACCTAATGGAAGAAGATAAAGATGCTTACAAGAAACAATTATCTCAATACATAAACAGCATAACTCCAGATATGATGGAGGATATGTATAAGAAAACTCATGCTGCTATACAAGAGAATCCAGTCTATGAGAAGAAGCTGAAGAAAGAGGTTAAAAAGAAGAGGTGGAATTTTCCCAAAATGTCTCTTGCCCAGAAGAAAGATCGGGTAGCTCATAAGAAAGCAAGCTTCCTCAGAGCCCAAGAATGGGCTGCTGAGAGCTAATAAATCAAACCACAATTTTCGATGAAGATTTTCCAGATAAAGACAATAAACTTACTGAACAAGCAAAAAAAAAAAAAAGATAATAAGTGAGAGAAAAGGGGTCTCGGGACTGTGGAAAATAGGCTGGGTTAATCTCAAGAGACCCTCCTGAAAGAAATATCTTTAAACTACCACCTTTAAGAGCAAGACCTGGGAAGGAAGGAGGAAAGAAGGAAGCTGACCTAAATCTGGGGCCAGCCCAAGACTGAACCAGAGGAGTGGTAATCCTCACAGTAAGATCTGCTGTTTACAGATTCGTCGTCGGCAGCCGTCTGTCTCGAGAGACGATGGTGTAGCTTCTTAAGAGTCTATCTGCACCGCCGAGAATGGCTGTGCAGTCCGACTCGGGAGTGACACGGTATCTGTCTCCTCCCGTGTTAAATCGACATCTTGCGATGACGCTGGAGTGTCCTCTCCAGTGAAGCTGAAGCTACAGAGCCTGGGCAGGGTGATATGGAGGGTCTGCTGTTGCCCATGCAGCAAACCCCCCCCTCTCTTCCCAGCTGAAGGGTCCAAGGGAAAGACGGTGTCAATACAGCTTGGCTTCAGGTGCGCCGCAGGAGTTGCCGGTGTTGACTACTACAACGTCAAACCGCCTTAGGGACTCCGGCTCCGGATTTTCTGTCGGGGTTTACTCCCTTAGCCTTTCCCCTGAAGAGGTATGCCGCAAGGCAGCGGAGGTTTTTTGGAGTCAGAGTTTTCCTTCTCTGATGTGCCCTGACTGGAAGATCGAACCAGCGACACTTAGCTCACAGGCCGACGCTCAATCCACTGAGCCAAACCAGCCAGGGGCTGTTTACAGATTAGTGCTAACCTATTAGGACTTAAGAACTCTGCTAAATGCTTTGTATTTGTTAAATCCTTTTACCCTCTTATGAGGCAGGTGCCTTTATGCTCATTTCATTGATAAGAACACTAACATATTTAGGAAGTAAGATATCTTAGCTAGTAAGTGGTAGAGTTAGGAGTAGAACCAGATCTGTTGGACACCAAAGACATATAGTAGTCCCTCTCTATATCACGGTTCAGTTATTGCGGCCTCACTGTATCGTGGGATTTAAAAAAATATTAATTTAATTATTTATCGTGGATTTTTTGCTATATCACGGGATTTTGCGGTACTGTATATGTATGTCGTTAAAGTTACGTAGGTTTAAGAGTGTAGAATATATTTATGAACATAAGTAGTGTTTATAAAAGTATAGAAAAGGTTAATAGGGAGTGGGAAAGGTTAATAAGGGATTAGGAACGGTTTATAAGTGTGTGGGAAGGGTTTATAAAGCCTTAAAATATATATAAATACTAAAATAAATGTAAGGTTCCTACTTCGCGGATTTTCACCTATCGTTGGGGGTGTGTGTGTGTCTAGAACGTTAATACCCACGATAAGTGAGGGAATACTGTACTCTGAACCACTCTGAACCAGACTGGAGAGGACAGGGACGCACAGGGCACTGGGGCAGACAGAAACTGGGGTGGGTAGGACACTGAAAGCCAAGGATGAAAAGATGAGCAAGGCTCATGAGGAGAAGCACAGAGAAAATTATCACCCCTGGGTCCCAGTGGCTGAGCTCCAATTTTCTAGGGGCCTAGAAGGGCATGGGGAAGAGGGACCAGGAGTCCAATACTGCTGACCCCTCCCAAACTCCCCGGAATTTATAGACATCAAGACCTGGAAGTGATGGGATTAGCTGATCTAAGACTCCCTGATGCATTCTCTTCAGAAGGAAAGAGGAAGAGGCCAGAGAATTGCCAGCCCCCAAGCCCAATGTAGTATAGTATAGAAGGAATGATGAGGGACTCAAATGTTGGAAAATTTTGGGTTCGAGTAATAGCTAATAAGCTTAGTCATCAATGTGTGTAAAAAGCTATTGTTTCAGGAACTGAAGGTATGACCCACCTTGACTCCAGGAGACCATAAGCAGTTCCACCCTTGTGCCTCAGGAGGACTGCAAGCAATCAGGATGGTGTCTGAGCCTTGATACTCCAGGGTGAGATGACCAGGCCCAGGACACAAAGACCACTGCCCAGCACACAGATGAAAGAATGCTGCAGCTTTTATCCAATTAATCTTTTCCATGATTTCCAAACCCCTTATCTACACTTTTCTTCTCCTTATAAAAAGGGTCTATTTATAATGGAATTTAAGACAGTCTGTTAGGGTACAAACCCGCCGTCTTCTCGGATCTCCGACCATCTGAATAAAGCGCCCATAAAGATGCAATCCCTGTCTGCTTATTGGGTCTGGTAGGCGACAGGCAGCATGAACACTGGCTCTTCTGGTTTCAGGAACACAGGCTTTGGGGCCAGGCAGGCCTGGGTTCCGACTCTGACTCTGAAGCTTATAAGTTGGAGGTTTTGGGCAAATCTGGAGCATCTCTGAACCCTGTTGTCATTGTATAGGGCAGGGTAAAAGTAGGTTTACAGTTGTGATGCAAAACACAGCTTATTTTTTTATTATTATTTATTGTATTATTTTACATATGAACAACTGTAAACCTACTTTTGCCTAAACCTGTATATAAAATGGGGTAAGAGCTCTGGCTGGGTAGCTCAGTTGGTTAGAGCATCATCTCAATACACCAAGGTTGCAGGTTCGACCCTCTAGTCAGGGCACATACAAGAATCAATGAATGAATGAATAAAAAAGTAGAACAACACATTAATGTTTCTTTAACATAAATAAAATAAAACAAGGTAGGAGTACTAGGCTAAAATAAAATAAAATAAGTTAAGAGTACTAAGGTCAGCATGACAAACAAAACACAAGGAAGCCCTCAGACACAACCCATGTGCTTGGGAAATGATAGTTTTCTGATGCTCACATCAGAAGCAGATGCATTTGTAAGGATGAACAGCTCAGAGAGAGAAGCAAGGGATCTGAACTCAGGGGCTCCTCTCTTACCACCAAATCCAGGCTAGTTTTCCAGACCCCAGCTCACTGCTTTTTGACATCCTGCCCCAATCTCACTGCTCTCACCTCCCACCCACTTACTGCAGCCAAGCAAACTGCACAGTCATGCATTGTGTGCACATACACACAAGTCTCAGCCACAGGCATGTGAGCTGCCTGAGCCCTCCTCCCATTCTCCTTCTTGACATCTTCCTAACCCTTGCTTGACATAAGCCTCCCAACCTTACTGCCCACCCTCACACACACACACATTCCTGCCCCATCACCCTGTCCTGCTCTTGCTGAGATCAGAAGCAATCACAGCATCTGGAGCTCCAGGACTGGCCAGGATACAACAGCCAATCCCCTTGGTTTATGGCTGGAACCCAGGTGATGCCCTCCCTATGACCTCTGGCTGACTCTAATATCCAGATCTCAGGTCTTTGGACATGTCCCAGACTGAGAGCCCTACAAGAGCAGGAGCAAGCCTACTGTTCAGCCTCCTCCGCCCCCACCTCCATCTTTCACTGCCCAGCCAGTGCCCAGCTCAGAATGTGAGTCTAATCTGCTTTGCACTGACGACTCATGGAGTCATGACTTAGTAACAATAGCCATAGTTTGTTGACTGTTTACTATGATCATATCCTCTACTGTCTTTACATCATCTTGGTTTAATTCTCACAACAGCCTGTTCTCTTTCTTATTTTATGATGAGGAAACTGAGGCTCAGAAAAGTGATGTTAACATTCAATAGGTCATCAGTTGGGATTCAAACCCAGGTCACTGGCCTCCAAACCCACCTAGCATACCCTGAGGCAGGGAATGGGGCAGAACAAACCTTCCTCTTCGTAATGCTGCAGAACAGCTCAGCCTTGCTCAGGAGCAGCCCCTGGCTGGCCAGCTCCCTCTCCTCCTCCACGCGGCTTTCCCGCTCCAGCTGCTGGAACTCCAAGTCCTCAAAGACCTTTGTCTCTGTCTCCAGGACCTCTGCCTCCTTGAACAACAATGACAAAGGGGAATGGGTTATGTTCAAAATACCACTCCGGGCCTGGAAGGCCAGGCCACAGAGGTGTGTGTTTTGGGGGCTGCACCCAGGGAAACTGGGAAAGGGACCTGCGCCCATCCAACCCCCTTTCCTCCTCTTGGCTTTGTCCCTTTCACAGGTATCACTGCCTGGAGCAGCAGAAAGGAGAAAACAGATCCCCCCAATCCTTCCCTGTCCCCTCCAAACTGAAGCACCGACCCTGGTGTCCTGGCAGGTACTTCAGGGCCCAGGTGGTCCTGTCCCACCGCTCTCCTCTCCTCTGGGCAGGTGGCCCTCAGGGCCGGGGAAGCCGGGGCTGGTGAAACTGACCCTTCTCAGCTGCTCCTGTAACTGTTCCCGCACTGACTCGGGGCAGTTATCGAGTTGCATCTGGAGCTTGGCGTAGAGCGCCTGGCGGGCCTCCAGGTGCCTCCGTCCCGTGGCCAGCTCCGCCCTCTCCTGGTTGGTGGGAGGGGGAGGGGGCGGGCACAGGGGGAGAAACAGAACACACACTCCTCAACTCTGGCCCAGGCGCCATGGGGAGGGGGCGGGGAGGGTGGGAGAGAGAAACAGGGAGCGGGAATGGGGGTGGAAGAGAAGAGAAAAACTGACAAGGAATAAAAAAGAATAATAAACAGAAAAGGAGAAAGAAAAGAGCAGAAAGGGGGAATAAGGGAGGAAGAGGCAGAGTGGGAGAAGCAAGGAGCTGAGGTATAAGGCCTCAGAAGTCCAGGGGATGGTGTACCGCAGGCAGAAATTTTGGTCTCTTGGAGTCCCTTACACTGGAAACGCTTGGGTAGGTCCTAAGAAAAGGCCCTCTATTTTCTCTCCAAACCAGTCAAGACCAAAGGTGGTTCCACATCACAAACAGGGAGCTTCTAGCTCCTGTTCCTCCCCCTCTTCTACTGCCCAGAGACCAAAATTTAACCCTGGGGGAAAAAGGGTAGAGAAGGTGAGGGTTAAATCCAGGGGATGGGTGTGAAATCAGGAGCCAAGAACGTGGAGCTACAGCAGTGCAGAGGAAGACACCGGAGCCCAGCCCGCCTGGCCTCCCTCCCTACTGCCCAGGGTGGGGGTAGGGTGCTGGCACAGCAGGCTGAGCTTCAGCAGGATGAGGGCTGCAATTAGTTCAGGTATTGCCATGGTAACAGGTGCCCCAGGAGTGGGTACAGAGAGGAGGTGGATGGCTCAGTCTGGGGTGAGATGACACCTCTGAGGGCAGGGAAGGGACAAGAGGAGCTGGTGAGTCACCCTCCTAAGGACAGGCAGAAGAGAAACTCTCACTACTGATTCCAAAGCCAGAGTGGGACCATGGGCTAGGGGCTGGGGAGGGGAGCTCAGTGAGACCACCACCACTTCAAATAACTAGGCCCAGAGAGGAGATAAAGTCCAGGCCTCCATGCAATGCCAAGTAAATTAGAAATGAGGTTAGGCAGGTTCCTTCTGAAATGATGAGCTTTACCTGGGAGTAAGACTATGCTGAACCCTGCCCCCACCTACCCTTATACTCCACCTCCATCCCTGGAGAGGAGGAACTGATCAGTTCAGTCCTGGGGTCCAAGCACATCCCCATTTTTGGACTCAACCTTTACAACACCCTAAGTTCTGGATGACTTACAGGCAGAAGAGGGGGAGAGGCTACCCATTCCCACCCTCTGTTGAGGTGTCTGAATTTGGGAAGCCCCAAGGGGAAGAGTGTGGCAGTGGCAGAGAGTCCCTGTCCCAGCCCTCTACAAGCCATGCCACCACATCCATACCTCCTTACCCCTCTGCTCTGGAGGGAGGACAGGTGGATGGCTGGAGGACAACAGTCGTGGAGGCAGCACCCAGGCTTTTCCCAACGGGAAGAGCTTTTCAGGTTGAGAAGCTCCTCAGTCAAGCATTTCCCCAACTTTGTACCTATCCTGCCAATGTCCCATGAAGTCAAGTTGAACTGTGCCCCTTTGCCTGTTTCTTTCTGATCAAAACCCTTGGGTCCCACACCAAGGAAGAAGGCAGCATTAGAGGGGAGAGGCCAAAGGCCCATGGAGTTAGTGCAAAAGCAGGCATGGCTCAGCCCTGCCTGGGTGGCACTGGCGGTTAGGGGCATGCGGAGAGCCCAAGACAGTGATTGGGGGGAAGTGGGGGACGTTAGTGCAGGCCTGTTTGGTAAGCATGGAGTTAATTTGGCACAGAATTTGGGAGTGTGGTTTTGGGGACCTGAGCCAAAGCTCAAAAAAACAGGGGTGTCAAATAATTTTTAAGAGCTTCAAAATCGAAGGAAGGAGAAAGACACTCTCAAAAAATGTAGGAGGAAAAGTAATTCTTGGAAAAATACTGTTAAGTCCAAAAATAGAGGGCCCCTCTCCACTTCAGAGCTTTTGGCACGTTGTAGGGCATCTTGGGCATGGTTGGCATGGCCCCTGTAGGCTGGCACGAAATCTGAAAGGGGCAGGGGCAGGAGCTGGGGCCCTCTGGAATGGGAGGCTGCAGATCCTGAAGGCTCAGGGGAAGCTGCAACCCGAGAGCCATTTCCCAAAGACCACATCTTGAGCGCCTAAAGCATGCTCGGAGAGCGATTCTCCAGATGGAGGGACCCAAACCTGACTCACTCCCCAGCACCAGTCCCTCATCTCTGTGATCACTGCCCAAGAAGAGGTTTTGGTACTTCCTAGAAGAGTCATGAAGGGCCTGGAATGGCAGGCACCGGGCACCCAGAGGCAGCACAGAGACCCAGACAGAGGAGACCCCAGACACCAGCCCAGCCCGCAGTGACCTCTAAGCTGGTATCTTCTACAAAGGACAAAGCCCCTACCCCTGGAGCAGCACAGAGGCCACCTGGTCTGCAGGTTGGATGATGAGGGAAGAAGTAAGGGACCCCAGAGAAGACATTTCTCCTCTCCCAGGCCACTGGTCCCCAGCATGAGTGAGGCCAGGTGTTAGTTACCTTGTCCCTCTCCTTTTGGATGCCCGTCTCCAAGGTCACCAGCTTCTCCTGCAGCTGGTCCACTGCTTTCTGCTCCTTCTGCAGCAAGGCCCACTCTGCCTCTCTCTCCCCCTGCAGCAGTGCCTGCTCCATTTCTGCCTGGGAGCAATACCAGGGTTCACGTTAAGGCCACCAAAGGCAGCTGGACTGGCACCACTCCTGGGGCCTTCACACTGCCAGAGTCCTGAGGCTTTCCTGAAGCTTACCTCTTGGGCAGACTCCTGCAGTTGCTGCTCCAGCTCCTTCACACGAACCTTGAGCTGCTCCACTCGCCCCAGCACCTGAGCCCGCTCCTCCACAAGGGCCAGAACCTCTCCTTGGAGCTTGGTGCTAGGTGCATCTTCATGCTGGAGGGGAGGGGAGCTGTCAACTAGAGAAGTCTAGAGCCTTCCAGGATGAGACTAAGAGAATGGATCCCTATTTCTCAGAGTACTTGGAAGGGTCAATTGGACTGAGGTAGAAAGCAAATTCCCCTTCCTGCATGGAAAGCAATATAGACTCATTTAAAAGGATTAAAGATTACCACTGAGGCCCTGGCCAGGTGGCTCAGTTGGTTGCAGCGTCATCCCATACACCAAAAGGTTGTGGGTTCGATTCTGGGTCAGGGCACATACCTAGATTGGGGGTTCGATCCCTGGTAGAGGCACATATGAGAGGCACCTGGATCAATGTTTCTCACATCAATGTTTCTCTCTCTCTCTCCGTCCACCCTTCCTCTCTCTCTCAAATCAATAAATATATCCTCCAGTGAGGAGGACTGAAAAAAGATTTACCACTGAGTGCCAGACCTGGGTGGGGCCCAAAGAAAGGCAGGTCATAAAGCATATTTATAGCTAGGCAAACTCATCAACACTTCCCTCACTTCCTTGCCTCATTTATACACTTCTCATACCTGATCCTATCCCAAACTGAATCCTTCAATCACTTCCCATCACTGGGCTTAGTACCACATGTACCTGCCTGCTCTACCTCCTAGCACATCCAACCCCAGCCCTTCACCCAGCCCACCCCATAACAGCCCACCTCCTGCTGGGTGCTCTCAGTGCTGCTGCATTCCTCCTTGAGATTTTCCTCATCTGAGCGTTCCACACTCTCCCACAGGCGTTGGGAGGCACTTCCAGGCTCTTCATTGCTCCGCCCACAGGTCCCAATGGCCCCTGAAAGGCCGCGTGAGGGCCTCCGACCTGCCAGTGCCAATGCTGCAGTGGCCTCCCCGATGCTGGGCAGTTCTCCAGCCTCAGCTCCCCCATCAGCCCGGCTGTACTCTGCACACAGGTTGAGGATGGTTTCCAGGCGCTGCCGTTCCTGGGAAGTGTAGACAGACGGATAGAGCAGGGCATGAAGGGGAGGAGGCAGGGTATTGGTGGGGCTAGAGCCAAGCACAGTGTCTTGTCAGGAGAGAGAACTAGGATCTGAGGGGCATAAGCCTCAGAATCCAGTCAGGAAAACCACTCCCCACCCCACACAAGGTCTAAGGATACGGAGGGAATGGGACGGCCCGGAAGGGAGCAGGAGAAACCAGGCCGTTGTGTCGCCTGCTCACATGGCTAGCCCTTCCTGTCTTCCTTTCTCCTTTTCCTTTTCATCCCAGGGTAGGGCACACCCAAACACACGTGGAAACACACACTGGTGAGCAGACTAAAGACCACAATGAGACAGAAAGAAACATTCAGGTGCTCATGCTGACATGAATACACAACGATCCATGGCCTAAGGGGATACAGACACTCCAACACACCAGCACTGACAGAGGACAACCCGTGGGCCCTGGGCCTGCATTAACAGGCATGTAAACACTAAAACACCAGTCCTGACATTCACAAATGCACACCAATTCACACTTAAACAGATAAACATAGTCCAGCATACAGACAGGCATGCACTGACACAGAGCAGGAAAACAGACCCCTGGGCCCACAGGGACCCTACAAAGTTCATACAAAAAAGCACTCAGCATGCATACATCTGCCAGACAGACCTGGGACATGGTCCTCCTCATCTCCACCTCAACTCCAAGTCACTCTCTGGCAGCCCTCAACTGCTGGCTCCTTCTAGGCAGGGTGGACTGCTCAAATGCCCTGGCCCATGTGAGCGCCCCACGGCCCTGACACTTACTCTGCTCCCTCCCCACACACAGCCCACCCAAGATATCTCTCAGGGCCTAGGATATAAAGGAATAAAGGTAAAATTACGTTCTGGGTCTGTGTCCCCCTTTCCCATTCTTAAAACCTCAGCCTCCCCCATGACTCTCAAGTGTCCCTCAACCTCAGCTGTCTCTCACCATGTACAGTTTGGCCATGACCCCCCAGACACTTACCCAGCTTCCCTGCTGTTGCTTGCCCAATTCCATGGCAAAAATAAAAATAAAAAACAGAACAGCTTCAGCACCCAGGAGGCTGGGCCAGTGCCCCCGCCCCTACCTCAGTATCCAGATAAGCAGCCTGGTTGAACTGGGAGGGGTAGGGCGGGCAGCCTTCCAGACTTAAAGTGGCAGGTGGGGCAGGTCAGGGCTGTGATGAGGTGTGTGCTCACGTGAGGGTGTAGAAGCTGAATGGAGGAGTTGAAGGAGGCTGAGCCACCATTTTGCCTGGGCCAGGCTCACTGGCCCCTCTCCAGAATGAGCCCCCACACTGGCCAAGCCTTCTCATCTAGGCAGTGAAGAGAAGATGCAGCAAGAAAAAACTGGGGATCCTACCTCATCTCTCCCCCACCCAACACAAGCACACTATCTGACACTCTCACCTCACCCAAAGCTGTCTCAACCTCTTCTGAAAGGGTCTCCAGACAGACTTCCTCATTTCTGATTCTCCTCCTCAAACCAATGACATGGCCCCTCTGCCCCTCAGTAACCCCATTCTTCTGCCCACAAGAGAGAATGGGCAGAATTCATTCTCCTGTACATGTGGACATACCAACTAGAGCCCCTTGAGTTCCCTGTGCTATCTGGGGAATCCCAACCCCCACCCACCTCAGCCGCTATCTCTAGGACAGAGCCACACTGGCCCCGCAAATGCACATCAACACATACATTCACACAGGCTGCCCAGATCAGGCCAGGGGCTTCCCATCCTCTTCTCCTTTTCTTCCCTGCCACCTATATTCCCAGATGAGCCAGGGTGAGCAGCTCCCACCCATTTACAGATGCTAAAATGAAGCAAGAAAGAAGGACCAGGAGCTTTTCTAAAGAACAAGACTTGGAAAGACAGGAGACTTGGGTTCCAATCCCAGCTCTGAAACTTGCTGTGTGGCCTAGGAAAACCCCATCTGCTCTCTGGGCCTCAGACCTGCTTCTCAAATGGAAGAGTGCAAGGCCTCAACCATAAATGTGGTGTGTTTCTCTATAGCTTCAATGTATTCAGGTAAATGATGTGAAAATGTATATATGAAAACAAAAGTTGTATTATAGAATAAATGCAAAATTAGCATGAATTTAAAACAAAGCCTTAAGGACTTCAAACAATGTTCTTCAGGGCATCAGAACTTTGAGATACTGGTCACTACAATGTATCCTGGGCAAAGCTTGAGAATCCCAGGCCTGTCCCTGTGCCCCTCCCATTCTGCCAGCTGGCTGCCCATGTGCTGGTAGAGACCCTGAAGTGGAAGTCAGCAGCTTCCCTGGCACCCACTCACCAGCCTCTCCATCTCCTGCTCCCGAAGCCGCTCTTGGCGCTGCCGCCGGTGGTACTCCAGGAGGTCATCCTCATTGTCACTGATCTCTGTGATGCTATTTTTCCGTTCTCGAGTGACAGGCACCTGTAAGTCTCCGCTGGAGAGCTTCCTCTGGGCACAGGGGCTTTGTCGGGGCAAAGCCCCAGTCAAAGAGCCCAGACTGTAGGCTGGGCTCAGCTTGCCACTGAAGCTGCCCTTGCGAGGTGTCAGGGACTCCCTGAGTGTGGGCGAGGGGCTCCGTGTCCTACGGCCCCGTGTCCCCAGTGTCAGTACAAAGTCCTCTGGTGAAGCCCCATGGGCTGCCCAGTGCCGGGGCCGGGGACTCTCTGCCACTTCCCTGGTTAGTTTGGGATCTGGGGTGGTCCGAGAGGGCATGGGGGAGAGAGCCCGTCTAGCCAGAGAAGGGCTCAAGGGAGGGAGTTCTCGCATACTGTCCAGGCCCCGCCGGCGCAGGCAGGGACTATCAGGAGGCTGCAAGGTGCGGGTAGCTGACCCATCTGAAAATGTTCGGCCCACCAATGGGCGTGAGGGGCTGGTTGTCAACGCCCGCTCAGTGCCTGGCAACTCATGGAGAGGGCTGGGAGGGCGGTCCTGAAGTGTGCCAGTTTTGTTTTGGGGAGCAGGGACTGGAGGCTGGAATTTAGGGCTGCCAGGAATGCTGATGGGTTGGCTGTGGGCACTGGAAGCTGGGTATTGACTCAGGCTGATAGCTACCACAGGCAGCTGCCCACCCAGCCAGGGGCTCTCAGTGGTTCTGCGGGCCTCTGCCAAGACAGTAGCTGCAGGGCTGTCTGTCAGCAGACCTCGGAGGCCAGGGCTGAGAGGCCTCTCATGACCCACCTTCCTGCCCAGCCGGGGGCTCTCAGAGGAGGGGGCACCATTAGGTCGGGACTGTGGGGACTGCAGAACCAGATGATAGCTGGAGGAACGAGCAGGCACCAGCGGGGGTATAGAAGGTGCTGGCTCTTGCCCACTGGGTGAGTGGCTGGCACAGCTCCCACCACTGGCTGGTGAGGAGAGTGGAGAGAAGGCTGGAGAGGTGTTCCCATAGCTGGAGCCCACAGACATGCCACCAGGGCTAGTTGCGGGGGACAGCAGACAGCGACCACCATTAGCCATGGGCGACAGTGGGGAAGTTGCAGCAGGCTTCTTGCTAGTAGCTCCAGATTCCTCTAGCACCAGTGAATCCATGATCTCCTGCAGGTCTTTCTCAATAGAGCTCACCAGGGAACTGTGGCTAGCATAAGCTGAGGGTCCCTGGTTTGTGCCCTGTGGAGTGTGGTTCCCATTCACCAGGCTTTCTGATTCTGCTAAAAGGAATGCAAAGATGCCTCAGGCCCTGGTCTTAGACTTTGGGGAGGTCCATTTACACAAGAGCAAAGGCCCTCCCCCACTTCCTCCTCACAGAGTGGGGCTGCCAAGGCTCTGCAGAAGCCAGGAGACCTGGGTTCCAGTGCCAGCTCTGCCCCTGACCTGCTCTGCAACCTTACCCCAAGTCACTTGCCCTCAGTGTTCCCTTCTGTAAAGGAAGGAGATAGGTAGGAATCTTCTGGCTCTAACATTTTATGATTAAGGACAGAGTTAGCAATAATGCTAGGCACTCACACCAAGACCAGGTTCCTCCCTGCCTAGGCTTCCCCAACCTCCTATGTCTCTCTTTCAGGAAGGACAGATGAACATTCTTCAAAAGGGATGGGGACATGCTATGGAGCTTTCAAAAGTTCCAGGAGGAGTCCCATTCTAATAGAACATTAAGGGCTACCAACACAGTAGCCAAGACCCAGGAAAAAACACATACAAAGCCTCCAAGGCTCAATGAGGGGTGTGTGCTGCAGCAGTTTGTCTAATCAGAGGCAAGTGAGGGGCCTGGCATCGATGGGTAGTTCCTGGAAGCCAGGCTGACCAGCAACTAGGTGCAGCTCAGTGCCTCCAATCAGTCCATTAAGCCAGGCCAGCAAGAGCTTGCTTCCCTGTGCCCTGCCCCAGCCTGGTCAACCAACAGAGTAGCTGGAACTGCTGCCCCAAATAGCTGAGGGGTTGGCATGACAAGGCTCGAGTGGGGCAGGGTAAAGCTAACTAGGGAGTGGACTGGGAGCTCAGGCACCTGAGCCCCCAAGGGGCTAGAAAATACTTGTGGGTAGAGGAAGAGACAGGAAAGCCTTTATAAGACTGAGTCTGGGTCCAAAATTATGAAGACTACATAGGATCACAGTCAGAGGGTTTACCATGGACACTGGTGATCCTAGTGACCACCCATCTTTCCTTAGATCCCCAGACTATCCAATTAAGCCACTGACACCACCCTGCTAGGTGTACCTGACATACATGTGCACCTGTTCCAATACCACAGTGATACCTGTCATCCCACAGCCATCCAAATGCCCATGCAAAGTCTGGGATGGTGGACCCGCTGGCAGCCTCCTGGTCTGCATCCCAGTCCCAGGCAGCTGGGCTTGGGGGAGCTGTACTGGGTCCCTGGAATAATCACCAACTCTCCTCTGGGGATCAATAATCCAAACCTACACTGTGACTGCTCCACTGAGTCATCAACTGGCATAGCATGGCAGCGGGTGGGGCAGGGCCCAAGGATATGACCACCAGCAGATAGGAACCACCAGAGCTTACACAGATTTAGCCTAATGCTTCCTTCTGCACTCTCAGGTCACATTCAAGAGCAAGGCTCCATCGTGGTAACACAAAAGGGTCAGGGTCCCAGACACTGAGGTGGCATCTTTCTGGTCAGTGGGACACAAGCTGGCAGAGCCCTCCATCTCTCAGACTCATGATTCCCCAATTCTAGCCAAGCAGCACTTCTTGGATCTCTCCCAGTGGCCAGAGTGCCTGGCATTATCCATCAGGTTCCTATGGCAGGTGGCAGCAAGCCCAGATCATAGGTGTTGCCCTGCCCTGACACTACAAGCAGGGCTGGAGTGGGCAAGGAGGAGGATTACCCAGGGGGTGCCAACAACCTAGCCTCCTGCCCCAACTGGGTACGTACCTGGGCCAGGGCTGTAGGGGGGTCCGGAGGCCCGGCCCCTTGCTGGAATCATGCTTTTCATCCACTTGGCTTCGGCCGGGTGGTTAAAGCGGAGGAAAGTAGACTGACCCAGGCACAACATGCAGCCTTTGGAGAAAGAAAACACATGGAAGGGCAGGCAGGACTAAGGCAGCCCTCATCCCACTAGCAGGTTCACCCCAGGTTCCAAAGAGCCATCCCCACCTGCACTCAGTGTCCACACCATCCATGCCTGACCCTGCCTGTGCTTGAGAAAGGCACTGGCAGAGTTCAAGAGCACAGAGCAGAGTGGAAAGAGCATTGGTCTGTGAAACCCAAGATCCATGTACTAGTCCTAACTCTTCTTACTGTGAGATCTTCAGGCAAAGTTACTTCACTCCCTGAGTTCATAGTTTCTCTTTAGAAAAATGAGGACAATACTACTGACCTTGCACCTAAGACAGTGCATGTGAAAGTGCTCTGTAAGTGAAGAAAATTCTTCAGAGAACATAAGACACTCTTGTCCCCACCACCCAACATGTACCCATGCCTCTTGGGTGGAAGGGTAAGTTCAAGAGGCAGCAATTTCTAGGATCACAAAAAGACTCTGAGATGGGAAACAGGGAAAAACCATGATGTCCCCTCAGGGAACAAAATTTGCTTTCTGACTCCAAAAGTGGGAGTGGCTACCACCCTTTCTCTCTGACAATGTATCCTCTGGCCTGACATCCTGCTGCTCTTGTGTCTCCCCTGGAATGGAACCAAGCCTAGGCCAATGGATCCAGCCTCAGCCAAGCACATTCTCAGGCAATAGACACAAGCCCAGTCCTGCCCAGAAGTGTGAGTGCATGGAAGGTGGAGGGTATGCGGGAGCCAGAAAATGTAGCCAGCGGCACCAGGAGTGTACATAGCAGCTGGTGTGCCCACAGGTGCCTAAGGGTAGATGGCAGAACTCCTCCTCCTGGCCACACAGGTGCCAGAGGACTCCTTCGAAAGACACTATGCTTGGAGAAGCCAGAGACCTGGCGCTCGCTACCACCCACCCTTCCAATTTTTTCACACCTCTAGCCCCTGGCCTCAGTCTCCTATCTACCCAATCTGGTGCCAATTGGCACCCCAAGCTTCATGCCAATCTAAGCGAAGATTGGCAGGCAAATCTACATTCCTAGATGCTGAGATAGTGCAGGCCACAAGGGCATGGGGCATCCGAGGCCACTTGGGTATCTTAGCAGGCCGCCTACTCAGAAGCCTGTTGTCAGAACACAGGGCATGTCGTGGGCATGGGGAGGCCTAGCAGACTGAGAAGCCCAGAGCAGATAACCATAGTGGACAAAGCCACTTACTTCTCTGGCACACCCACAGGTCCTCCCAGGCAGACAGGCACTGACAACAATTCTAAAGGTTAATGGGTGGTTAGGAGAGGGGGAGCCTTCCTTGACAAGGCACCAATCAGAGGAGCTGACCCCAGAGTAATCATAACCGGAATAAATAATAGCCAACCATCCATCCACCTAATTACAACCACAGCTGTTTCAAAAAGAGCCCTGTCAGGCCCCTCCCCTCCCTTTCATCCAGTTTGCAAGGTCTACACAAACCCACTCAATCCTAGATTGACAGGGGACTAGGGAGGAGGGTAGGTGGGGAGGGTAATCAGGAGCCTGACCACCCAGTCCAGGCTGGGAAGGAGATGGGGAGTCTGAGTAGACTCCAGCCCATCAGTGCCAGGCCCACCCAAGGAAGCTGTTGACACCTAGGGACCCTCAGCCCAGGATCCTACAGCTCTGAGTTCCCTGCCCTCTTCTCTGCCCCTCACCCTCCTCCATACAGGGGGTGTGGCTCTGGTGCCTCTGGACTATAAATAGGTGATACCAGGCAGCAGAGCTGGAGCTGTATTAATAGAGTGAGCAGGAGGGCAGCAGAACTGAGAGCAGCCCAGCTCCAGCTCAAATTAACTTTCTATTTGCACTCAAGGGCCGCGGTAACTGCTCCAACTCTAGTCCTATGACCCCAAGGGCTTGGCCAGTCTATTTCTTGGAAGAACCCTCCTCTCAGCTCTCTCCTGCCCTACACCTCCAAAAGTTAGCCCACTCAGGAAGCCCAAGAATCCCTTCTCATTCAGGTAAAGTTAATAGTCAGTGCCCATACCCAAAGGGGCTCAGGGCCCAGTGCTGTGCAGATGGGTGGTATGGCTGCACATGTGGAGAGAGGGGAAAAAAAAAGAGGGAAAAAGGAAAGGGTGGATCTTAGCCTGAGAGATGCAGAGGGGAAGCACCACACACAGACACATTCTCATTCAGGCTCACACACACTCACAGAAACAGACTCACACAGCAAAAGGCAGACATGCTTACACACTCACAGAGCAACAGTCGCTGCCTTGCTGTCTTCATAAATAGAATGGACCGGTCAAAGGGAGGGTAGGATGAAGGGAAGATGGAAGGAAAGGTCTTAGCCATTTCCATCAGCAACCCCTCTTAGCCATAACACAGGTTCCCCTCATCCTAACCAGGACCCTTCAACCTCATCCAGAGGCAGGTCCCATATACCTAGTATTGGGGAAGATAAAGTCTGCCCCACTGAGGAGTGGCCCCAAGCCCAGACCACCCACTCAGAAATGCCAGGGCTCAAGCTCCCAAAGGAGGGCCCCAAGGACCCACTCCCCTTGCTCGCCTCCTACCCCACGGCCCTTCCAGCCCATACTATTCCACGCCTGGCTGCCTGGGGGCTGCAGCTGGCCCCAGGCTGAGGACTCACCGAGGAACCAAGACCTCCGGACCGCTGGTCCCCACCCGCCCGGGGCCTCTGAGTGGGGGGTGCAGATCTCCTGCGCCAGTGGCTCCAGGCTTGGAGCAGCAAGCGGCCAGGCAATGAGCCACAACCGATGCCCCGGGAGGGGCCGCCTGGCCAACAGCGCCGGAGGAAGGGAGCCAGGGGGAGGGACAAAGGGACGGAGGAGGGGAAGAGGAAGTGATGGAGGAGGAGAGAGGGGAGTAGGATGTAGAGGGCGGAGCGGGAGGGTGTGGGGAGGGTTTGGGCTACGGATTCTGGCGGATTCTGGCACCGCGGGCTAGGGAAGTGGGACAGTGTGGAAAGGTTCAAGGGAGGAGACAGAAGAAAAGGTGAGAGGTAGGCAGACAGCCCAGAGGGTAAAGAGCCAGGAGGCAAGAGTGAGAAGAAACAGGGTCTCACTGAGAGCCCTCTGAAGTAGGAAGTACCCAGAGACCTGGGATGGGACCAGACAAACCCCTGCCTGGCCTGGTCACCACGGGCCAGTCACACCCTCTGACCTCATCTACAGAATGAGGAGACTGGCTTCCATAACTGCAGAGTTTATAAGCTTTGACATTCCATGGGCCCATGTATCAGAGAGGAGAACAGAACTCACAGGGATCCATTAAGTCAAGAGGTCCGTCCAGCTCTGGCCCTCAGTCTGCTGTGTGACAAGGTCCCTCCTGGGCTGGGAGTTCAGGGCAAGGAAGTGCTCTGTACAATGTGACAGCACTGAGCCCAGCTTCTATCCCATCCTAAACACTCCTTCTGCCACCCCTGCTCCCCACACTCCCAGCAGCTCACCTCACCCCACAACCCAGGTGATATCAAGGCACTGCCCCTGCTAAGCCAGCCCACTTCCCTGGCTCTTCCCAGCCACAGCCACCGGTTGTGCTAGCTCCTACCTGGCTCCCTCACTTCAGGCTCCCATGACCATAGCCCTTTCTATCTGGGAAACACAGGGCTACCTGTTTCTGGAACCCCTGGGGGCAGGCTGAGGTTCTGGGCCAGGCAAGCACCTACCATCCAGCCTGGGCCCAGAGTTCCTCTTGTTCCAGTGATCTGGCATCTGGACAACAGAACTATATGGGACACACTGTTTTCTCAGATACACTTGATATGCTCAGCACTCACACAGCCCCACATACTTGCTCACAGATGCACATCAACAATTGCTCAGTCACACAGATACCACTTAAGCTGCGCACACTCTGAGTCACATAAACATTCCAGTTAAACATGCCTTGTCTCTCACACACATTTATTCTCACACAGGCACCAACTCCCCTCTTAGTTACACATTCACTCAGGCATAGATATCCTATCACTTAGTCCCTGGAGAGACTCTGAAGTCAAAAGTCAACCTCCTCAGAGGAATAATCAAGTGATTTTTCTACCCTTGCTGAACACCTACCCACACTGCCATACATGCGCTAGTACACTCACATGTGCATGTGCATCTTATTCCCCTTCTGAAGGAAAAAGGAAGAGCAACGTAGGGTCAAATGCAAAAAAGGGGGAGCCTTTAAAAAAAAAATTTCCTTAGCCCTGGCTGGGGTGGCTCAGTGGATTGAGTGCGGGCCTGCGAACCAAAGAGTCACTGGTTCGATTCCCAGTCAGGGCACATGCCTGAGTTGTGGGCCAGGTCCTCATTGGGGGTGTGTGAGAGGCAACCACACATTGATCTTTCTCTCCCTCTCTTTCTCCCTCCTGTCCCCTCTCTCTAAAAATAAATAAAAATCTTAAAAAAAAAAAAAAATCTCCTCAGGAAGAGTGATTCATTAGTCTAGAAACTGTGATGGCCTGCTGGACAGACCCAGACAGATACAGAGGATGCCCACCAGTGAGAAATTGGGCAGGAAGCAGGTATAAGAAGTGACGGGCTAGGAGTCTTTGCTTTTCTCACCTTCCTTTGAGCTTTATTAATCAACATTTTTATCAGCCTTAGAAGATAGCTGGAGACTTCATTCCCATTTTACAGAAGAAATAAATGTGGGTAGGAGGGGAAAAGGCTCAGCATCCTGGATCCCAGAGGGAGCTAGGTAACTCAGGAATTCTGGTTGCCCAGCCATAGTCCAGGGATTTTCTCATGATGGCACTCACACAAGCCCCTACCCACCAGTGAGGGGCTCAGGGAGTGAAGGAAACATAGAGACAAGGGCTGGCAGTGAATGCTGGGAGTAAATGGGGACCTACTGTCTAGACAACCTGGGCCCTGAGCAGTGTGGCTTTCTGGGCCCTCCCCTGCTTGGTCCCCTCCCAGCTCCCAGATATTGCATGTGGCCTGGCCCTGTAGTCCCAGGGTAGGGCAGCCAAGACCCAAATTGAGGTTCCTTCTCATTTCCTTGGTCCTATTCCCAGCTCCACTTCTTGCTCTGTAGAGAAGAAGGCAGCACAGGATATGTCAAAATACCCGGGTACAGGAGTAGAATCAGGATCTCCTTGGCTCTCTCACTTCAGGCTCCCATATGCATAACTCTAACTAAAGGTTGGCATCTGCTTTCTGCCCCTCTTCTCCCACCCATGGCCCAGGCATATTCCTGCTGGAAGAGCCTGTCACTGTCATCTCTGTCAGTCATGTTGTGTGCCTCTCTAAGTTGCCTATGGCTGGGCACAATGCCCAGAATGACCCATCTAAAGCCTGGCCCAGTCAGAGCAGTCTCCTTGTTATTTCTAGGGTAGCCTTGTGTTTTTCAAAGATGAGGGTCCCCTCTATAAGACTGGGTCAGAGGGACAAGACAGGGAAAATGATTCTCTTGCTCATATGTCCACAGATAAGCACATGGCCAAGGTCTCATATACACATAGGAATACACACATGGATACTTTGGTACCATCAGTCTTGATTTCACTCCTGCCGCCTACTTGAACACTCTGATCTATAAACACAAGGAAAGACACAAACACAGAGATACACAAGCCCAGAGTCACAAACACATCCGGGGATACATAAAACACACTCCAGTTACACAGAAACACAGAGATAGCATATACACTCTGAGCCATCCAGTTTCCAGGGAAACGCACTCCCAAGAATGTCCGGAGTGGGGCCAGGCAGGGCTGAGCTTGGTGTCTTGCTCCAGAGATTAGACAAGGAAACTCTCAGCTCCTAGAGCCCAGGGGAGGGGAGTTCTGGGGAGTAAAACACCCATTCCTTTGTGCCTCTGTCTACCCCTCCCCATGCTGCCAAGCTTCTGGCACAGGCTATAGGGATGGGAGGGAGAGAAAGGGACGGGAGTTTGGGGTCAGAAGAGAGTGGGAGGGCACATACTTGGCAGCGTGGGCTTTTGGCTACAGAAGAATTGGGAGTCGGGAGTGGGGGTATCACAGGAAATGCTTAAGAATTCCATCTTGGCCCAGGCCGTTCCTCTTCTCAGGAAGCTAAATGATGCACCGGGAAGACTGGTCAAGAGAGGCCAGAGAGCATTGTTTCCTCTACCCTGCTCACAACAAAGGGGAAGAATGTTCTTGCCCATGAATATGAGGGATTTAGGGCTGGGCTTTCTCTAGCCTCTTTGAACTCTGCCCCTACCTCTCCTTGATGCTGTCTCACTTCCATGCAACCAAATCTTGGGGAAGATGCTCTCTTTGAGATTGAAGACTACCAATAAACAGATGGCATCACAGCCAGTGTCCCAATATGGTGGTTCCTCCTCTCATCCAGAATCAGACCTCGAAGCCCTGAAGGAGACAAGGGCTTACCTGCTGCTGCTAGTGGGCCTGCCTCCATAAAGTCAGTTGTCCCCCCAACCCACGACATTCCTGAGGGCAGGAAGAAAGGCTGAGTCTTCTGGGTCATCTGTGAAGGGAGTGGCACTTAAAGAGACCCCAGGCTAGGTGGCTAGGTGGCTCAATTGGTTGGAGCGTCTTCCCATACACCAAAAGATTGCAGGTTTGATTCCCTGTCAGGGCACATACCTGGGTTACGGGTTTGATCCCCATTCAGGGTGTGATATTTCTTTCTCACATTGATGTCTCTGTCTCTCTGTCTGTCTGTCTGTCTCTCTCTCTCCCTCTCTCTCAAATAAATAAACTTATCCTCAACTGAGGATTAAGAAAAATAAAAATAAAGAAACCTCAGAAGGAGGGAAAAAGTGCAGTGAGTGGGATTTCCACTGCAAAGGAGCTGCCAGCTAGTAAGAGGTAAGAGACCCCAGAAAATGATTCCAGAACACCAGTCCTCCGGCTCAGAATCAGGCTTAGCTCAAAGCTCCCAACCTCATGTTAATCCCACCTCTACCCGCTTCCCCCACCATACCTGCTTTTCTCATTCCCCTAATGTGACAATTCACATTGATGCCCAGAACAAACACACCTGTTCTGTCAAAGTGCCACCTGGGTCAATCCCTTACCTGCCTGGTCATCATAGTAACAAGGGGCCCAGTTTTTTAAACCTCCCTTACAACAACAGAATGGCCTGTTGCTTTGGGAAACAGAGTGCTAACCATATTCATGACCCCAAAACTACTGTTAACAGTTTTTAATAGGAGTGGGCATGTCCTGAGATTCTGTCCCTGCCCAGGGGTGTATTGTCTTCATCTCCCCACCTCTACAGTCTTTCAGACCACAACTCCCCCAATGGTACAATGCCATTCATTGTTCCCCTCACTGTGCTCTAATTGCTCTCCCCTAACAACCACTAATGACCACAGCGACACTCCCCATGCCCTTTAATAGCAGGAATTGGAACTTCTTCTTTCACTATGGTATAGGGAGGACGAATGGAGGTGATCTAAGAAGAAAAGCAGGTTGAAGACAAATTTAGATGTCAGAGGGTTTGGGGATGTTTAGGCACATCAGATGCACTTAAACACACCATCTCCAATATGGCCACCGAGGTAGTTACCATGGCAACCACCACAGCAGTCTTACCCTACACCTATCATGCACAAACTTTTAAACAGAGGCCCCCTCTGTTTGGAGGTATCAAATCTTACCCTGAGTGAGCCGGGTGGGATGGCGGACAGGGAGCCCATCAACAGCGCATGCATTGCCACAAGGGTAGAGGGTGAGGGTATCCTGCAGGTTCTCAATGTAGCAGTGTTCTGGAGCCAGGCCTGGACCCTGCAGTGTTATGTCCTTGGCTGCAGAGCCAATCACTGTTCTCCCTAAAGGCAGGAGGCAAACTGAGTCAGAGGGTTTGTCCAGCCTGAGGAGGTAGGAACAGGGCAAGGAGAGCCACAGTGGAAATATATGGAGAATCACTGCCCACCACTGGCCTCTCCTTTTGGGCTCCTGAGCCTGCTAGAAACAGAAGGTGGTAGAGGATCTTAGGCAGAGAAAACTCTGGACAAAAGGTGGAAAGGTCCAGAGGTCATGGCAGGCTCCAGACTCCACAAAGAGTAAAGAAGGGAGACTTCTTTTCCGCATACCTTCCCTTAGTCCCTCTAACTCTCCCTCCCTAAGTTCTTTGTCTCTTTCATCAGACTCCATCCTCTTCCCATCTTCTCTCCCTCCCTTCTGCCACCTACAACCCTTGCACTCCCTCACTCCCTCTCTCTTCAGTGCAGCCTCTCCCCTCATTGCTTCTGCATGAGCAGACCCTCCCCTGGCAGAGCCCCTAGAACTGGTATTTGGAGAATGTGAAGAATGTAGTATCATCCAGACAAGTGCAACCAGGAGAGAAGAGAGGAACCATTCTCTGTTGGTACCTTCTTTCATACCAGGCATTGCCCTAGAGTGGGGCCCTCTTTCTTCTTGGCCATACTGGTTATTAAGAGCAATATGTTCTCCTGTTTCAGTGCTCTCTTCCTTGTTTCTACATTGATCTTTAATGCTAGTCATGAAGCCAGATTATCTGCCAAAGAGGGCAGGCAGCCTGGAGA
The DNA here is from genome assembly GCF_987537825.1 of Furipterus horrens. NCBI lineage: Eukaryota > Metazoa > Chordata > Mammalia > Chiroptera > Furipteridae > Furipterus > Furipterus horrens. The sequence continues at coordinate 89,298,080 of NW_028327172.1, read as the reverse complement.
GGCAGAGACAAGGGAAGTAAACTGGTGGGGTGGGGTGGTACGGCCTCCCTGTTGGGGGAGGTGAACACTTGCCAGCAGAGAGTAGAAGGCCTCCAATGTATGCCTGGACCGACGGCAGGAATGTCTATAAGGATGGAGGGGTGGCAGGCATTGGAATGCCCCTTGACTTACCTTCCTCCAGCGGCAGAAGGGTGATAGCTGTACTGAGTCGCCCACTTCCCAGGCTCACTAGATGGGGTTTGTCTGTTTGCACTTTAAGTCCTTTGCCTGTCTCAATCAGGTCCAAGGGTCCTTTCTGCAGTCAGTAGGGGTGGGAGATGAGCACCATTAGAGACTCCAGGCCAGCACTTCACACTCCAATCCCAGTCACACCAGCACTCTCTCCAGCACTTGCCCTCTCCAAATGGCTCTTAGGGTGTTGAAAGGCTTAGCACAATTTTTGCACAGAGCATTATTCCACTAAAGTGTAATTAGATCTGAATCTAGGCCACGAACTCATCCCACTGGATTTATCTCAAGTCTTGGTCTAACTACCCCTTTTGTCTATTAAGACAGAAACAAGGAGAAAGTAAGGGAAGTGGGGAAGCACTGGGTAAGAGGAGGGGATAAAGTAGAGGAAGGCCAATGAAGACTTGTCCCATAGACTTGTCTGTAGCAATCCATTTGGCCAGTGCTTGTCCTTGTTAAACTAAATTACAAGCGAGGGCAGAGGCATGGACAGAGGACAGAAATACAGCTCAGGGTCAATCTGTAAATCCTTTCTGACTTTCAAAGCATACTTTCTGGGTAAACCGATTAACCTAATTCAGATAAAGACTTAGCTGTTAATAAGCTTGGGCCCTGGGGAAGGGCAGAGGAACTGCTGCTCCCCTTCTCGGACTGGGAGCCAAACCTGTCATCACCTACAGCCTGCTTGCCCCATGGCCCCAACCCAACTCACCTGCACCATTGCTTGGGTCTTGCATCCAGGGCCTATCTGGTTCCTGTTCAGAGCAGCGTCCATGGTCCTGTTACAGAAACAGGGGAGTCCAAAAATCCCCAGAGTTTGCTGCTGGGGGATGGGGAGAAGTAAGCAGCTTTTCAAATGCTTCCACATGCCTGAGGCTGGTGGCTACTGTCTTTCTTATGCAAATGGATTTAATGCATCCAAAGCCTGAGGCAGATGGGAGGAGTCTTGAACCAGGGGACAGTATGGAAAGCACACAGAGCCTACGTAAGGGTCTGTGAATGGTCAGAACTGTTTGCAACGCCCACTGCGTCAGATGACGCAGTCAGGGATATATAAGCAGCTGCAGACATTTTAGCTCAGACTCTCTCAGACTCTCTCTGGCGCTCGGACTCTCTCTGGCTCTGGCTCGTGCTCTCACTCTGGGACTCTCGCTCTCTGGCTCGCGCTCTCGCTCTGGCGCTCTGACTCGGACTCTCTCTCTCAAGCTCTGGCACTCAGACTCTCTCAGACTCTCGCTCTGACTCTCTCTGGCATGCTCGGGCTCTCGCTCTGAGACTCTCTCAGACTCTCTCTGGCGCTCGGACTCTCTCTGGCTCTGGCTCGTGCTCTCACTCTGGGACTCTCGCTCTCTGGCTCGCGCTCTCGCTCTGGCACTCTGACTCGGACTCTCTCTCTCAAGCTCTGGCACTCAGACTCTCTCAGACTCTCGCTCTGACTCTCTCTGGCATGCTCGGGCTCTCGCTCTGAGACTCTCTCAAGCTCTCATTCGGGCTCTGGCTCTCACTGGCACTCTGGCTCTCACTCTGGCGCTCTGACTCGGGCTCTCACTCTAGCTCTCGGGCTCTCTCGCTCTCTCGCTCTCGTGTGCTCCCTCCACGTGGCTTGGTGAAGGGGCCTTCTCCATGTGGCTTGGAGAAGGGGTCTCCAGGCTGCTTTAAGAGGCTCTCGCCATGCAGTTTTGAGAAGGAGAGAAGATCCATGCGGTTTGCAGGAAGAAGGCAGTTTGCAAGGAGGCTGAGAATCCAGGCGGTCCTGCATTGAGAGCTGGAGGGCACCACAGCACAGAAAGGACCTCCCCAATCAGATTGAATTATTGGCAGCTGCTGGTAAAGCTGAACTGTGTTTGGAAAGCAGGGAAATGGTTTCTCTGACTTTCCCAAAACTATCCTGGTTTGGAAGTGGGGGAGGCAAGGATATGTGTTTGTGGGTATTTTAAAGAGCATAAGACTTAACAACAGAAATCCGCAAATAACTAAATCTATATAGCTGTTAAATAAACAATTCTTTTTCTTTTCACCAAACTCTGGTATTGAGAGTTATAATTTTGGCGGCGGGCAATCGGGCCCCTAACTAAAGAGCCCGTGGGTTTGTTTTCAACTGGAGTAGCCCAGGGGTTCTGTAACAATTTGGCGACCCCAGGTGGGACGTTAATAATTGACCGTGGCAGGTCGACCCCCTTGGGAGACACCTTCTGAGGGCGCCGACCGCCTAAGTACGCCTGTGTGGTGAAAAGAAAACAGAACTGGGAAGAGATTAGAGAAGTAAGATTGTTTGCTAAAAATTATTTCTGAGCATTTCTGAAATAATGGCATCGTGGATACTAGATTTGTTTGTCCGGTTAGGAGAATTCCTGGAAGTAATAGAATTATGGATGCCGGAGTGGTATATATGTTTTCTAGTCCTTGGGATTGTTTTGGTTATAGCCATTAGCATATATGTCTGGGTTAATGGAAGCAGTTCTGGGCAAGTCCCTGATGGCAGCCCGCTGGGAAGAATTTTGGAAAATTGGGATAAATACTGTTGTTATCCTATGACTAGAAAAATATTAATTTATTATTGTAACACTGTTTGGCCTGAGTATGTTCTGGGTGGTAAGAAAAGGTGGCCTGTGAATGGTTCTCTGAATTACCATGTGATTAATCAATTAAAGGGGTACTGTCTGCAATCGGGAAATTGGGAAGATGTTTATTATCTAAATGCATTTGTAGAGTTGCATAATAAGACCTTAGCAGAAATGGAGGCCCAAATAATGGTGCAGAGGAAAAAAGAGGTCTCAAAGCCTTTTCCTGAGAGTCAAACGCCGGAAGAAAGGGAGAATGAGGAAGTAGCCCTCTTTAATTCTCTAAATCCGGGAGACAAAGGCCCTAATTTGGCACCAAGCCAGGCACAGGTGGGGGCGGTTCAGGAGGCCATAGCTTCCGCAGCAGTGGCTCCACCTCCTCTGCAGGAGGCCCAGGCTTCCGAGGTGGCGGTTCCTGTGGCGCAGCGCCCTCTGCAGGCAGCCGCAGCTCCTGCAACGCCAGTGGCGACGGCACAGCACCATCTGCAGGTGGAGGCTGCTTCCACCATACCACCTCCAGAGATGGAAGTGGCTTCCGAGGTGCCCGCCCTTTTGCAAACTCAAGGGACTTCTCTTGCACCACCCTTTTTGGAGCCAGCCTCTGAAGTGACTGCAAAGTCAATGACTCCACCCTTACAGGAGGAGGAGAGGGTCTCCCCCGCCAGAACCCGCCAAGGAACTCAGTATAGTCAGGGGACCTCCCAATTCAGAGCAAGCCAATTCCCTCTACGGCAGTACCCAATAGGTGGAATAAATCAGCAAGGCCAGCCCTCTGGCTACTATTGGGCCCATACTCCGTTTTCCACTTCAGATTTGCTAAATTGGAAAAATTCTAACCCCTCGTATAGGGAAGATCCTCAGAAAATGGCAGAGCTTGTTGCCTCCATTTTTGCCACTCATAACCCGAACTGGGCAGATGTACAGGCTCTCCTAAATATTCTGCTAACTGGGGATGAGAAGCGACTGGTTACAAGTAAGGCTAATGAAGAGGCTCAGCGTCTCCATGGAGAGGATCCCCATGGGACCCCCGACCCAACTGTGGCAATTCCTTGGACAGAGCCTAACTGGGACCCAAATGGTGGAGGCCTAGTTCCTTTGAAACACTACAGGAAGTGTATATTGGAAGGACTTAGAAAAGGGGTACCCAAGCCAAAAAGCCTGAATATGGTACAGACTATTCAGCAAAAACCAGATGAGGATCCTTCTGAGTTCTTAGAGAGGATCCATCAAGCCTATAGCAAGTACACTGATGTTGATCCACAGGCACAAGAGAACTTAAGAATGGTGAACATGACATTTATTGGGCAGAGTGCCCCAGATATTAGACGGAAACTCCAGCGTATAGATGGAATATTAGGAATGAGCCCCTCTCAGTTAGTGGACATCGCATTTAGAGTTTACCATGCAAGGGGAGTAGAAAAGAGAAGACAGGACCTGATGTTCTTTAAAACAGGCTGGAGAGGCCAAAGGAAGAAACAGGACCCTAAAGAGAGGAGGAAAGAGCCATTGGGCAAGGACCAGTGTGCCTATTGCAGAAAGAAGGGCCATTGGAAAAATGAGTGTCCAAATCGTAAGAAGGGAAGTAGAAATGAAAACCCTTGCACCCATTCGGACCTGGGGACAGAGTCTTACTGAAGACCTGGAAGACGCAAGGTCCTGAACAGCAGCTGGCTGAACAATGGACTGGTCCCTATGATGTTTTGCTAACAACACATTCTTCGCTGAAGCTGGTAGGAATCAAGCCCTGGATACACCACACACGGGTAAAACGAGCACCGCCTGAGGAGGACACAGACCCTGCTGCTGTGACTGACACCGAAAGGGAAAGTTGGACCTGCACTCCAGAAGAAGATTTGAAATTACTCTTTCGAAAAAAAGGACAGTGAACTGAAACACAGATTAAAAGTGTTTCTTTTGCTTTAGGCATGTGCTTGCAAATCTAGGAAATTTTAGCTGCTAAATACTGAGTTTGGGTAGAGTCCTTTACAGTGTGGAAAAGAATTGGAAATGGGTTATGGTTAAATCTGAATGGGTAAATATATAGAAATGTTGTGAAAGTTTTTAAACCTGGGAAAAGGGAAACCTCAACTACTTGTGGTCTAATTGTATGGTTACTGTACCTCTGTATTGGCATTTAGCCTTGGGACCTATGAAAGGTCATTTGGAATTCCCTGTGTTGGCATTTAGCCATTGGGGACCTAGGCAAGGTCATTTGGAATTCCCTGTGTTGGCATTTAGCCTTGGGACCTATAAAAGGTTATTTGGAATTCCCTGTGTTGGGATTGGCATTTAGCCATTGGGGACCTATGAAAGGTCATTTGGAATTCCCTGTATTGGTTTGGCATTAGCCACTGGAGACCTATGTAAGGTCTAGAATTCTCTGAGACCTAGGAAGTGTCTGGAATTCTCTGTATTGGTACTGGTCATATAATCTGAAAGGAAAATTGAGGTTTCCCAGAGAAAGTTAAAAAAACTTCACATGTAGGAAAGTGAACAAAAGAAAGTATAAGGCATGGAAATGCAATTTTGGGAATATTAGAAGGACAAGGATTTTCCTTCACACTGTGTATTTTTCTCCTTACCTGATCCCTCCAGAATTTGGCAATTTAAAGGAGTAAGAAATGACATAAGGTTTCTTTGCATAAAACTAAAAAGACCAGTTGTTAATAAAGGTATTGTTAACCAAGACTTTGACTGGAATGACATGCCTGAAGGAGGCATGCTTAGGCTCTGGTTGTTACCAGAAAGCCCTGAAGAACTGAACTTGACTTTTGAAGCTAAGGAAAGCCCAGAAGGAAAAAGGCCTGACACCTTGGTTGGTTGTGCGGTTCATGGCAGTCTTTCCAGGGAAGGAATGAAGGTTGCTTTCCTGAAAGATGGCTAGAAAGAACCTTAAGGCACAATGGAAAACCCAAAGGACTTGGGAAAGCAGGTGTTTGCAGGCAAGGCTGAATGGCAGGTGTGTGGCTCAGCTTCTGTGCCCTAATGGGCAAACTAAAAGTCAACATGAAGGTTCCTTGTGTAAGTTCCAGCATAGTAGACTTAAAGATCATATGTGATCAACCACTGCTCTTGTTGTGTTTATGCAAATGAACAGGCTAAATTAAAACTGGACTTAATGCAGTCCCTTTACTGGCAAGGAGGGTAATCTTAAGGAGAAAAATCATGACTTAAGGAAAATTGCAATGCTCAGTGCAGCTAACTGTCTATAAAGTTTGTTTTTCATTTGAAAGTTAAACCAAGTCTGTGACATTATAAAGGATGCTTTATTTACAGGCAAGAAGAATGTCAAATGCCTTGCAACTGGAGGTTTCCCAATAAGACAGTCTCTCAGATTAAGAGACTGGTTTGTGAACTGTGTTATGTAAATTAACATGCATGTTCTTTCTGTTTTCATAGGGCATAAGCCTATGATCTCTACCTGAGTAATTATCTGTACATATAGGCCTCACTTAAGAAGCCCATCTGCATTGCCACCTCCTGAGACTCAACGGTTTGGCTGAACTAAGTGGCTGAGTTGGTGAAGTATGGGGTGGTCTGCAGGCTTCACTTTAAAACTGGTTTCTTTTCTGTCCTAATGGCTTGGACAGAAAGGGCCCAGAGGTCTGAGAGGGGGGAAATCCAAAATTTATACCCCTCAGCCCAAGCTAAGTATAGTGGGCAAAAGGGCTTTGGATAGGTGTGACATGCCCTGCACACCTTCCTCCAAAGAAGCCATTTCTTTTCCTAACGTGGGGCATTGAAAAATTAACTCCTGCCTTTTGTATATAGTGGTTGTAGGTTGAATTGTGTTTTTTTTTAACCCTGTTGCCAAATCTGTTGCCCTCAGAATATGACAAGAATGCCAGCTTGTCCAGCAGTACCAGCCCTTGGAAACCAAGCATGCTGCTACCCAGGAATAGCCAACTGACCTGGACTCTGCAAGATTCTTCCCCATGTGGGAAGGGCACCCTCCCCTACATCCCCACTCTTATTAGGGATTTCTAGACCCGAGGGTAGGTAGGACGACGACCACGTTCAGCAGGAAGCAGTTAGAGGAGCATGAGACCTTCGCCCATTGTCCTTTATAAGATTATAAAGGGTCTTAGTCTGAAAGGGGGGAAACTGTTACAGAAACAGGGGAGTCCAAAAATCCCCAGAGTTTGCTGCTGGGGGATGGGGAGAAGTAAGCAGCTTTTCAAATGCTTCCACATGCCTGAGGCTGGTGGCTACTGTCTTTCTTATGCAAATGGATTTAATGCATCCAAAGCCTGAGGCAGATGGGAGGAGTCTTGAACCAGGGGACAGTATGGAAAGCACACAGAGCCTACGTAAGGGTCTGTGAATGGTCAGAACTGTTTGCAACGCCCACTGCGTCAGATGACGCAGTCAGGGATATATAAGCAGCTGCAGACATTTTAGCTCAGACTCTCTCAGACTCTCTCTGGCGCTCGGACTCTCTCTGGCTCTGGCTCGTGCTCTCACTCTGGGACTCTCGCTCTCTGGCTCGCGCTCTCGCTCTGGCGCTCTGACTCGGACTCTCTCTCTCAAGCTCTGGCACTCAGACTCTCTCAGACTCTCGCTCTGACTCTCTCTGGCATGCTCGGGCTCTCGCTCTGAGACTCTCTCAGACTCTCTCTGGCGCTCGGACTCTCTCTGGCTCTGGCTCGTGCTCTCACTCTGGGACTCTCGCTCTCTGGCTCGCGCTCTCGCTCTGGCACTCTGACTCGGACTCTCTCTCTCAAGCTCTGGCACTCAGACTCTCTCAGACTCTCGCTCTGACTCTCTCTGGCATGCTCGGGCTCTCGCTCTGAGACTCTCTCAAGCTCTCATTCGGGCTCTGGCTCTCACTGGCACTCTGGCTCTCACTCTGGCGCTCTGACTCGGGCTCTCACTCTAGCTCTCGGGCTCTCTCGCTCTCTCGCTCTCGTGTGCTCCCTCCACGTGGCTTGGTGAAGGGGCCTTCTCCATGTGGCTTGGAGAAGGGGTCTCCAGGCTGCTTTAAGAGGCTCTCGCCATGCAGTTTTGAGAAGGAGAGAAGATCCATGCGGTTTGCAGGAAGAAGGCAGTTTGCAAGGAGGCTGAGAATCCAGGCGGTCCTGCATTGAGAGCTGGAGGGCACCACAGCACAGAAAGGACCTCCCCAATCAGATTGAATTATTGGCAGCTGCTGGTAAAGCTGAACTGTGTTTGGAAAGCAGGGAAATGGTTTCTCTGACTTTCCCAAAACTATCCTGGTTTGGAAGTGGGGGAGGCAAGGATATGTGTTTGTGGGTATTTTAAAGAGCATAAGACTTAACAACAGAAATCCGCAAATAACTAAATCTATATAGCTGTTAAATAAACAATTCTTTTTCTTTTCACCAAACTCTGGTATTGAGAGTTATAATTTTGGCGGCGGGCAATCGGGCCCCTAACTAAAGAGCCCGTGGGTTTGTTTTCAACTGGAGTAGCCCAGGGGTTCTGTAACAGTCCTAGTCTCTAGAGCTCCTGGGGACACAGCAGAAAGCAGATGCAGTGGGGAGGCCAGGGCAGAAAAGGCAAAGGAGCAGGCTCTGTGGTAGGGCTCTTAGGGCAGGGGCAGCACCAGTCATCATCACTCCCAACTGTTCATGCTAAAGGAAAAGTGGAGGCAGCTCAGGAGCTTTCTGGGGGAAGGCCCTGACACATCTTCAGCCACAGCACGGACACCACATCACACCAGTCCTGGCCCCTGCCATTGTAGCCACAAAAAGCCCTATAAGGTCCAACCTGTATTTCTGTGCTTTCTTGCCTCTGACACCAGGCACCCAGGTCATGGAGCTGAGGACCCAGAGACATCTGGAGCTGTAAGCAGGGTGGGGAAAATCTACCTTAGTGGGAAAAGGTGAATCCAAGGAACTTCCCTCCAAGGACACTGGCAGCCAGAGGGCTGCCAGGTGGATAGCAGGGCTGAGATAGGAGGTCCCTCCCAACCTTTCTCTTTCTTCTTCTCCATTTGCCTCTTTTCCCAGGGGACCTCAGTAGGATCTTTTATTCTTCTCCTTCTTTTTAAAATTTTTATTTATTGATTTTAGAGAGAGAGAGAGAAACATTGATTTCTTTGTTCTACTTATTTATGCATTTATTGGTTGATTCTTGTATGTACCCTGACCTGGGATCAAACTTGCTACCTTGGTGTATCAGGATGATTGTCTAATTAATTGAGCTATATGACCAGGGCCAGGATCTTTTCTTAAAGGAGACATAAGAAAAACTCAACTGGAACATTAAAAAATATTTGCTGAAAAAAAGAAAAGAAAAAGGAAAAGGAAAATTCAACCATTCCTGCTATCTCTACAGGTCTCAACTTCTGCACCCTCTCTTCCCCAGAAAGAAATCTCACCTCCACACAGTCAGAAAACAACAACAACAACAAAACACTCGGTGGTGACTAATACTGGGAATATAATATAGCACTTTTGGGGTCTTAACCTGATTTGGCACTGTTGAAAGTTTAGGTCCTTAGAGCAAAGGGTAAATAGATTTCAGAGCCAGAACTTGAACTCTTCCCCACCCATCTCTTCCTCCCTGGCTCACATTTTTGGTACCTGAGGAACGTGAAAACAGATCTACCTCCACTAATGTGTGCCCACATGTCCAACCCTTGATAAACTTGCTATGTGAGAACTCATTTGCTGCTGAAATGTTACTGGGGAAAGCTGAGAAAAATGTGGCTAAGGGCAGGATTTCCCTCCACTCTCTCCTTCATCCCTCTACCAGGTGACTTTGAGAGGAAGTTGGGGCAGGAGCCAGCACACCAAGGAGTGTCTGACCCTAGCAGTGGAGCCCAAGGGCGTTAGCCATAGTTACTAATTTTACACTCCCAGCTTCTACCCTTCCAGGCCTGTACTACATCATCTCTGTCACCATTTCCACCCACACTGGTGGAAGAGAGGCCAGGCCACAACCAGACCTGGGACCCATCCCAAGTCAGCCTGGGAAGAGGGAAGGCAAAGGTCATTAACCTACTACACCAAGGCCCAAGCTGGCCTTCTACCTCCCCAGGACTGGCAACAGAAAAAAATTTCCAGGGACAGAGAGTGATGTACTGCTTCTTTCAGCTCAGGGAAATCCCTCAGCATCCTCTGATGGAGGAGAGACAAGAGACAATAGGTTGAAAACTGGGAATTTATATAAAGAGGGAATAAGAAAAACTGAAAACAAACAATAATGGTGAAGGAAAGCCATCATCATTTAGTGTCCAACCCTGTTCGTTATTATTTATTAGCTGTGAGATCTTGGACAAGTTACTTAACTTGTCTCTGCCAGGCCATTCTCCATAAAACTGGAATAATAATCTTAAAAAAGATTGTATGGCCCTGGGTGATATGGCTCAGTGGATTGGGCCCTGGCCTGTGAACTGAAAGGTCACCAGTTCCAGTCCCAGTCAGGGCACATGCCTGGGTTGGGGACCAGGTCCCTGGTTGGGGGCATATCTCTCACACAGATGTTTCTCTCCCTCTCTTTCTCCCTCCCTTCCTATCTCTTTAAAAATAAATAAATAAAATCTTGAAAAAAATTGAATGGATTTAGTGTTTGCCTGGAATGGAGAGTGAAAAATAAATGGGTACAAGATTTCTTTTTCTTTCTTTCTTTCTTTTTTTTGCCTGACAGGAATGTCCTAAAACTAAATTGTGATGATGGTTGTTCAGCCCTGTAAATATACTAAAAATAATCTAATGTACACTTAAATTAAGTGAATCTTATGGCATATACATTATATCTCAATGAAACTGCCAGTTATTACTATGAGCTTTATGACCTTGAACGAGTCACTTCACCTTCGCGGACCTCAGTTTCTTCATCTGTCAAAAGTGTGGGTGTGCTCATTTCTTTACACCAAAATAATTGCAAGTGAAGATAAAGATTGTAAAGAGATAAGGTTTAGGGGAACCAGAGTGATCAGAGAAGGGAATAAGGAGATGAAAGGAGAGGGAGCGATAAGGTGAGAGGTGAAGGGAGAGACAGAGATGATAAGATGCACAGATAGAAGGCCCGAGGCTGTGGCCCCAGCTCGGTAACCTAATCCAGGTGAGGAGGATAGACTAGAGCCTTACCCATCGCTGCACCTAGGCGGTGCTTTAACAAACGGGTTAGAGAACCGCCCCCTGGGGGCACCCTGTCCCCGGACCCCGCCCCTGGCGTGCAGGGCGAAGTGGGGCTCCGTCCTGGCGTCGCTCACGCGCGGGCCCGCTTCCGTCCGACATGGCTACCCAGCACTCCTGGCCGCATGTACCCACCCCACTCGCCCCTGCCCCCCGAGACCTCTGCGGCCTTTCAGGGAAACCCCGCCCCGCCCCGCCGCGCTGCCAAAAAAAGCCCCGTGCGGTGCGATTCCGCCTCTTCAGTAAGACGGGCGGGAGAGAAGCACCGAGCTCAGCCCTGGCTCTCGGTAGTCCTCCTGGGCTCAGGGTGGCAGCGGCCTGGGTGTCTGGAACTGACGTGCAACAGGGAGGGCCCCGAGTGGGGCGAGGCCAGGGCACTGGCAGGGCACCCGGCTCCGGCCTGGCCACTCCTGCCTCTTTGACCAGCGGAACGAATAGCTCCATCGGGTCCCCAGCCGTCTCCGCAGACTGGGGCGTCCAGAGTCACTGTTCGAGGGTCTCGGCACCCGAGCGCGGGTGGAAGGAGGCCCAGCAAAAGACTGAAAAGGTCTGGAACCAACAGGCCCTGGAGAAGATCTAGGCTCCAAACCTGGCCGCAGACGTAAGGTCGTCGTCGGAGCCCCAGCCAGGACGCTCCTCGAGGCCACCGCGGGGCCGCTCCGCCCTCACCTGTGGCCCAGGGGCCCGCCGAGGCCTCGCCCCGGGCGTCACACGGCTGCTGCCCGCCGCCTTCCCGCCTTCCCCGCACACATCCGCCCTCGAGGAAAGGCCGCCAACAGAGGAAGGGTTCGGGAAGGGAAGGAAACTGAGGCTGGGAACCCAGGGGGCGGGTCATGGGAGCAGGGCCGGGGCCCAGAGGGGGTGTGGAAAGGCCCAGGGCGGAGAGCAGGGCCGGGTGAGGAAAGTGAGAGGTCTCCCGAAGGACAGGGCGGGGACGGGAGGAGAAGGTATCCGGAGGGGAAATGGGAGTGGGAGACTGAGGGATGAAGTAAAAAGAGAGCTGGGGAGGAGGGGAAGGAGATGGGGCGACTGAGGACAGAGGGGCTCGAGGATCTGGGAAACAGCAAAGGGCACCGAAGGCAGCTGGAGGGGTCCCGGGGCGGGGTTCCGGGAGGCTGAGCGCAGCCAGGGGCAGGAAGGAAGGCAGGCGGCCCAGCGGAGAGGGCTGGGAGTCTGGGGGAGAGGCGTGATCTCAGTGAGGGCTCCTGTTTTTATTCTGGCGGGGGTGGGGTGGGAGCGGGGCGGGGACAGTGTAGTCTCCCAGTCCCCGGCCGAGCGGGCGTTCGCCAGGTGGGACAAGGCCGCAGTGTTGGGCTGCCCCGCCCGCCGCTACGGCCGGACAAGCAGCCTTTCTTTGGCCGAGCCGGCAGAAGGAGCCGCTTGTTTGCGCCACGGGAGAAGCAGGCGGCCCCACAGACACCACCGTCCGCTCTCTGCGGAGCAGCTGCTGGTGTAGCGGCGGTGTGTGCGTGTGTCCACTGGGGGATACGCGTGGGAGGGAGGTGCGACTCAGTGGGGAGGGGGCTGTGTGTGAGCGGGTAGTGCGTGTGCGCAGGAGCAGCAGGTGCTGCGGCCTGCGCTGAGTTCTGGGCGTGTGTCATGTCAGGGCGATGTGACGGGGTGTGTGGCATGTGTGTGGGTGATGCGGGCTCGGCACTGTGCCTGTCTGCCGTGTGGGACGTCTGACGTGGTGGGGAACTGTGTTTGTGACAGCTGCGATGAGTCAGCCTCCGGGACCGCTGAACTAACTAACGGGTCTAGAATGCAGCCCCGCCCCGGTGCCCCGAGTACCGCCAGCCCTGAGGTCTCCGCACCAGGCCCCGGCTCACGACCACCTGGGCGGGCGGAAACGTCTTCCGGCGCCTCGCGACCCCTATCCCAGCGGCCGCTCCCAGAATCTGACCGTACGCTCTCACTCCCACTGCAGGAGAGCCCGGAAGACCTGGTTCAGGCCGCTCTCCAGGGAACTCCGCAAGGGATTCCAAATCCGACCACGCGCTTGGGACAAGGGGATCGACTTACTCTCCCCGGCAACCCCTCCGGCCTCCCGAAAACCGAAAGATGTGGGGCCTCAGAGGAGGGTCTTGGAGGTAACCCAAGAGTTCCTCCCGGACACTCATGCCTCCGACCCCGACTCCGCATCCATTCCTGGTCCCTCACAGCGGCTAGGCCTGGGACGCAAGCGGAGATGTCCGAGCTTCCCAGCCGCCCCCAACCCCTACCCCACTCCGCCACGTCGGGTGCAGGGTTCTTAGTCCTGTGGTTGGCAAGAGACGGGGAGCTTGGAGTTCAGGCAGTTGAGACCCCAAGAGTGTCCGGCGGTTCGTCTGGGTGTCCTCAGGAGTCTTAGAGCAGGATCAGCGTCCCACCCGGGGGAGAGCGCGAGGGCTCCCTCTGGCGGCGGCACGGGAAGGGAAAAGCAAGCAGCTTTCAGGAGAGCGGCTGAGCCCACTCCCCGCACTTCCCTTTCGCCACCAAGCACTCACCTGGGGCACCCCCTCCTCCCCCATGGGTTTCTTCCCGGATCTCTAGCCCAGAGCTTATCTGAGGGCTCTCGCCAGGCCCGGAACTTCCCCTTATCCTGTCCCAACCGCGCAGCAAACGGGACACGCAGTCATGGAAGGAGTGTTCTTACCTCACAGAAGAAAGGCGCACGGGTCCCTTAGTTTGGCTCGGCCGCCAAGGCCTCAGTTTCCGGACACTGTTGCTTTGCCCTGGGAGCCCGCTGAGTAGGTGGAGAAAGAGAGGGTCCCGCCCCAGCTAGGCCCCGCCCCCATCCCTTGTCCCGCGTCTGGTTGGCGAGGCCAGACAGAGAAGACGCCCTTGTGGGGCTGGAGCCCAAGGTTCATCCCACCCCTCGTTTTCCCATAGCAGCATCCACCACCACCACCACCACCACCACCACCACCACCACCACCACCACCACCACCACCACCACACACACACACACACACACACACACACAACGGCACAGCGAATGCTTTGTTTCTCTCTGCAGCTGAGCTCTCCACTAACACCACCACCCACACATACCCCTTCTTCCCTCCCGCCTCCTTCTTCCTCTTCTAGATTTTATTTTTTTTTAGAGAGAGGGGAAGGGAGGGAGAAAGAGAGGGAGAGAAACATTGATTGGAGAGAAACATGGATTGGTTGCCTCTTTTACGCGCGGACAAAGGACAGAATCCACAGCCCAGACCTGTGCCCTCACCAGAATCCAACAAGCGACACTTCGCTTTGCTTGACCCCTCCCAGCCGGCTGAACTACACCAGTCAAGGCTTTAAGGCTCTTCTGAGAAGGTGTTTTGACATCTTTCTGTCTCCTTCTCTTCCAGCACCCCCCACCACCACCTTTTAACCTTAGATGAATATAACCTCCGTTGGTTCCCAGTGACTCACTGTCACAGCCCTCCAATGTACACAATACACCCTCCAGAACATTTGCTGTGGGTACCCAGGTTGGCCCCTGTCACCCCTTCTCACCATCTTCGAAGCCCCACCATGAAGAGCTGTAAATGGGGTTGATAACCCTGCACACGAGGCTTCACAGATTTTTCTAAGGATAGGTGTAAGACGTTAAAGTGCCATGTAAGTTGTAAAGCACAAGAAAGCTCCATGTAGTTCCACCCCGAACCCAACCTGCCGGATTACAACTGGGAGGCGAGCTGTAGAAACACAATTGAGCACACTGTAGGAGTAGGGGTTAACAAGGAAGAAAGGGTGGTGAGGGGGATTAAAAACCTAAGAGGAACCTAGAAATAGCGTAGTTGAAATGCATCTCAACCCCCACCCCGAAATCCTACACTGACAGTGGATCCTTACCTTGCAAAGCCAACTCTTGCCCCAGGAGACTGACTGGGGAGGCCCTAGGGAGCTGAATTCAGCTAGACTGAACCTCTTTAACGTACACTAAAGGGACTCCAGAGACTCTTGCACTGAAGGAGGGAGCAGAAAGACCCCAATGCTGGCATAAATTCCAGCTGGGGCAGACAGCAGGAAATAATTTGTCCTCTTTTGGATGGACACGTTTCATTCAGATTCAGTGGCTTTAGTTTGTGCCCTCTCTCCCTTACCCAGGAATAGCAGGAGGATGAACTGCAGGAATCTTTGGTCATTTATTGGCAGGGTTGCCACCCCCACCACCCCCCACTCCCGCAGGCTGGAGCTCACCAGAGACAGGCAATGGACGAAGGGGGAAGGGAAGGATGATCTTCTAAGCTACCTGCTGTGGATAACAAATCAGGCTCCATCCAGCATGCGATGTACCAGGAAGCCTAGGATAAGAGGGGACTGTGGGGAGCTTCTTATTCCTCTCTACAGACTGTTTGAAAGTATTTTGACTCTGGCCACCTTGCATGAGGCAGATCACAACTGTAATTTTCAGGCTATTCTGGTGAAAGAAAAAGAATATCCTTTGTGCCAAGACCCGGCATTTGAGGGAAGGAGCTCAAATTGGACTACCTCAGAGACTTTTCTCTTAACTCACAACTCCCAGCTTTTCTTTACAGTCTTAGTCAGGAGGAATTTCAGGGAATAATCAAGCCTGCCACAGAGGAAACTAATGCTGGGGCAGGGAGTTGAAACAGCACTCAAACTTTTCTCTGTCCTTCCAGCCTAAGAACAAAATGATCCCACTCTAAAGGCTTTGTGCAATGTGTCATAGCTCCTGCTGTGTCAAGGCCCTATGTTCCCACAGTTAAAGCACTCAGGGGACTACGTATCTACCGCCCTCACAGTCCACCCCCACCCTGCTTCACATCTGGAGTGCATCAGAAACTGCTCTCAGTTATGCAAGAGGTACAGCAATTGGGAGCCCAGGAAAGGGGGAGGAAGAGGGGAAAAAGCAGAAAACAGCTTTCTGGTATGCTTCAGACTTTCCAAAGTGGAAGCAGGGGGAAAGGGCAAAGGTTGGGTGTGGAAAGAAGACTGGATTGGCTATGAATGTAAGCAGTGGATTTCTACACCACTCTTGCCTTTGCCTAGGCACATTTCCCACCTGTATCCCTCTTCTCAAATTGTACTCCTTCCAACCCCAGAAAGGTGATGATTGCTCATTATAGCAAATAATCCCTGTAGATAGACACCTGATCCAAAAACCTTTTTTTCTGGCCTCTTTGGATCCTGAACTCAGGCATCAATAGTTTAGGTATGGTGGCAGCAATGACGCCAAGTAACTCCTCACTGCATCCAACTTGGGGGGAAAAAAATCAAACCTTTCTTCAGCATCTGCAAAAGAGCAGCTGTCTCCTCAGCTTGCCTTCGAAATTACACAACCCACATTTCCACCTGACTATAAGATAAACCCAAACTGAGTGGGAAATTTGGGCAGGACAGAAGACTGGTCTTGTCTATCTTCAGCTCAGGACCTTCTTAAAAGCTGAAAAGAACAAGCATTCATTTGGGTAAAAGAATGGCAAACAAGACCTATTTCCATTTCTCTCATTGCCTTGAATTTGTGCCTTTTTCAAATAGCCCTCTTTGGTAATCAACCTTATCGTATAGAGTGCACCTATGGGAGTTTTCCAGAATTAGACTAAGACCGAAATAACCACTTATCCCCCTGCCTATGATGAGCAAGGCAAAAAACTTCCTTTCTGGTGAGGGGTGGGGGTAGTGAGAAGTAACCCAAAGCTTCTAAAAACTGCCTGGTTGCTTAACCTCTAGTGTTTGAGAGGCAACAGCTTTGAAATGTAGTTTTGTTTTGTTTTTTTTCCCTAAAGGTTTGTCTTCACATCAATCACTAACTCCCCAGGGTAAATGAAATTGACACTTGTAGAGATGTTGTCTGCCCTGCGTGAGTGCAATGTGTGGCAACTGACCTATTTGTGGATCTTCTAGATTAAAAGCCCTATAGCTGCAGATATAGTTACCAAAATGGGCAAGAGGAAATGGAGAGAATGGTTGCAATGAGATGTGCACAGTAAAGAGGAGTCAATTCTGAGTTTTTGCTTTCCTTTAAAGATTATTCTTCATCCTCATTGAGACCCATGTTGAGTATCACTAGTTATAGTTAACACTTGTCTACCTTAGGGGGGAAAAAAAAAGGCTTTGTAAGTAGGAACAGCCATTGCTTCTAGTTAGACTTTTAGTTTTCTTGAGGATGGGGACTTTCCATTTTTCTATTTTCCTCCAAAGAGCCCTGCAAGATGTGAACTTTTAAGAAAGAAAGACTATTCTATCTCAACCCTGGAAATTTCCCAATTTCTCAGATCCCACCTATTGTGATCAATTTTAAATTAATGGAGGGCAAAGTTTCCCATGAGTGGACAAGTAAATAGATTTTGGATTTGAAACTATTGCGAGTAGTTGAATGATAGACCTTTTTAAAGAGGATCTCCTGACCACAGAAGAGGTGTGCTCCCTACCTCCTCTATGTGGAATTAATTACACCAGAGGAGGAACTATAAGCCTATTATATTAAGAGAATGCTTAGTCAGATCTAATTATTCTGTTAGTCTTCCTCACAAGAGGCCAATGGAAAGTCCACATATGCTGTGGAGAAATTGGGTGTCAGTCAAGGAATGGCAAGGCTTTGGTATACTTCATTTCACTGGATTAAAGTGAGCTAAGCCACATTTCAGCAACATTAGACCAGATACTTTCTAAGGGAAAAAAGAAATTAAAATCTTGCCTTTCACTATTAAAATAAACTTTTCTTTCCCACTTATTGTTCATTAGAGAGACAACTTTGCCTTCCAAACAATCTGGTGTTCAATAGTTTTTCAAGTTAAATCAAGTGAAAAAGCCTTTTCTGAGGAAATTATGAACAATTCCCAAGGCATTCATCACTCATCCCTGGATAACTTCCTTCTTACCACTGTTTATCTAATGGGGAAGAGAATACTTCACCATCACAAACCTTTATTATTATTTACAGATGACCCCTCAGTTTTCTGACTCTACAACTGCCCCTGACAAAATTAAGACCAAAAGTCCATGAGTACCATTAAATTCAAAAGCTACTCTGTGAAAGTGTATGTGTATGCGCATGCCCAAAGGTAGAAAAATACATGTAATGGGAAAAGGCAATGAATACCCTAAGATAAAGATTTTCTCTAAAAAAACCCCATACCATTAATTTTTAATCTTAGGTCCCATTACATTATCCTGAATCAGCAAGCAGACACCAAAGTATGAGACGAGCCTAAAAAACATTCATTTTATAATACTCTTTATTTGATTAAAGAATTTGCCTTCTTTGTATACAGTGGAATGTTATATTCCCTATGTATTTTACAGGGTTACAAAACATCTTTCATTTTAAATATTACCCCAAAAGTAATTTCCGAAAAAGAAGTTCTTGTAAAACTAAACTTGACTTTAAAAAAAATCATATGAACAAACATCTCTCAAACAAAACTGGATTAATTAAGATTTCTTGCCTATTTAACTACATGACAGATTTCTTGTCCCAATCCCCTTCCTAAAAACAAAAACAAAACAAAACAAAAAAACCCTCATTTGGAAACCAAGCTAGAGATTCTTTCTGATGCAATTAAGGGAAAGGGAAAGGCCAGAAATTTCTTTGGCAAACAATTCCATCCATGACCATTTGTGTAACCGCTTTACTTCAAGTACGGTATACTTTTTGCAGGGAAGGTCAATGAGTGGGAGTGGTACTCTCCAACCTGCTGACAGTGCAGAAGTCATTTATAGTTACCTGCCTCTTCCCCCACCTGTAGCTGCAGCCTGACAGCAACTCCACCAACTTTGAGTGCAATGCTGGGTTGAAAGCCAGTGATGGGCTGGCTGATAATAGTCTTCTCAATTAAAAAAGTAATGGATGAGATGGGGCTAACAAATAGCTACTACATGATGACAATAGAAAAGACTTGTGTGAGGAAAAGGAAGGATTTCAGAGGCAGGGACAGATAAGCTGGTGAAAAAAAGGCTGGGCACACTAGAAGGAAATGGGAGTATATATCGGTAATCTTAATACATACCACTATAATCAGCTGCCTCTTGAAATCCTAAAATCCTGATGGTGGAGTCTGCTGAATAGCTTAGGGCCGATGGGACTGGCACAAGGACTCATTGAACCCATAGCCTCCAAAATCATAACCTCGTCTCTGCTAGAGAAGGACTGATGACATAGACAACAGTCAGAAAGAGGAAGGTGGTATATCTGTCCTCAGACAGAATTTATGACAAAGACCATGAGCTCTTACATTTTAGCTAAAGTATCCCAAAATGTGGAGAAATGGAAGCAGCAGACACGATTACCTGTGGATGTGAAATCTGTAACTGGACATAATCATTCTCCTCCCAGACATTGAAGTGGGGGCTGTGCTGTTTGAAAGCTGTTTCTCAGCTGTCTTTAATATTCACAGTACTGTTCTAAACTGGAGGGACCAGCCTAAAAGGAAAACAACCTGGCAAAGGAGTGGAGGGATGAATGGATAGAGAAAAAGGACATGAGACATCTTTATCTTTTAACTTCTAGACTCCAAACACCTTAAGCAATTCATCTGTATAATCTAAAAATCAAGACTGGATTAGATTAACTTGTTCCAGGAGTACCAAATAAATACAACACCTATATAGAGATGACCCTAGTGCATGAACACAAGGAAAAAACTGAAGGTAAAGGAGTATGAAAGATTAAAATCTTCTGCAGAGAAACTTTTAAAAAACAAAGTAAGTATGAAATACAACTATATTTAGGGATTAAAATAAAGGAGTAACTTAGGTGAAGGCAGAGAAGGTATTTAACTGGGGGCATTCCTGGAGAGCTTGCTTTCCTGCTGGCCAGTAAAATATGCCAAAGAAATCAGCAGCCTTTCCCTTTATGTTTATGTCATTTCCTTGCCAAAGAATGTCCCTGTGACTTGAAACACTGAGGGTGAGTTGAGGGTCCTTGCGCTCCAAGAATCGTGCATTATACTAGGAAAAAAAGGGTCTCCAATGGCTTGTAGATTTGGGGAAAAAACTCTTCGGCCACTGTTGGCTTCTTCTTTATTAATTTGAAAGTTTTCCTTTTCAGTTCCCTCCTCTTCGTATTACAGGATTTCATACTTATCCACTAGGAAAGTTGTCTCTGTGGAAAACCTTACTGGGCTGTTCCCATCTACCTGGGTCACTTTGGTTACCTAAGAAAACAAACAAAAGAGTAAGGCAAAGCAAAAGGAGAATGAGTCCCCAAGGTGCTGACTAAATTCTCAGTATAAAACAGATCAAATTCCCTGAAAGCAGTATTAAAATTAAGTCAGAAAGGCTAAAAAAAAAGTTCAATTCATGCCCTGACTGGCGTGGTTCAGTTGGTTGGATGTCATCCCACAAAGCAAAAGGTCACCAGTTCAATTCCCCGTGGTCAGGGCACGTATAAGAAGCAACCGATTGATATTTCTCTCACACATCAATGTTTCGCTCCCTCTTTCTCCCTCCCTTGTCCTCTCTCTAAAAACAAATAAATAAAATCTTTTTAAAAAAAAGTTCAATTCACAACAACTGCAGCCAACAGTATCACTCTTCCACATCAACATAATCAACCAGCTTTGTAGATAGAAAAGACAACTGTTGGGATTAGATGTAGAGTGGTATTAAGTAAAAGGTCCAGAATGAGTGGCCACTGCCCAGACCTGGCCATTTAAAACCTATGACATTCACAGACATTCTACCAGGATGATCAATTAACATTTTGACCCAAAATGCAATATTCTAACTCTTCAAAATTATTTGGCTGGCTTTCAAAGTCTTACTAAGCTGCTCTATCATACTTATTTTCTAGATCTAACTGGTCCTTCTAATCAGATCTTGTCTTCTCTTTTTAATAATAAAAAATGTATAGTTTAATGAATTACCTGTAACAATGGTGCCTATAATGGCACCAATATACTACTTGAACCATTGATTCATATTTTCTAATGAAGTTTTGAGAGAGCAATTACACTACCTACTCTTTAAATGGTGCCAAATATGAAAATGTACCCATTACTATCTAATGTCTTGGGTTTAACAATGTGTACTCCCAATAGTGATGGGGTCATGCCAATAACTCAAGAGGGGAGAAGAGAGAGAGAACTGCTCTTTGGAAGCATCCAACAGAGGAAATTATAACTTTCCAGGCTCTCACAGGAGGGTCAGAGACCATCTAGGAAGATAAAATAGTGCCAGAATAAGCAAATCAATGAGTCAGAGGGGAACATGGCTATATAAACTGGGTCCTTGTAAAGCAAATTCAAAAAGGGAGGAACAATGAATTAAAAACAAGGAAGAGTTCACAAATTTCTATTGCTTTGCCTGTAGAAAGGACAAGATTTGCAACAGAATTGGCTCATGATTATCTGTATTTATCTTTTTTTAAAAGATTTTTTTAATTTATTTTTTTGAGAGGGCAGGAGAGGAAGGAAGGGAGAGAAACATCGATGTGTGAGAGAAACACTGACTGGCTGCCTCTTGCATGCCCCCAACCAAGGACCTGGCCTGCAACCCAGAGACGTGCCCTGACCAGAATCAAACAAGCAACCCTCTTCGGTTCTCAGGCTAGCACTCAACCCACTGAGCCACACCAGCCAGGACTGATTATCTGTATTTATATCTGTGACATAAACAATCTAAAAACTGTATCCATTTGTATTAAAATCACTGTTTTTTTTTTTCGGGGGCGGGAGGCAGTAATTTTGCCTTATAAAGAAAAAATTTTCTTTCATTCCTTGGGTTAAACCAAGTGACATTACAAAAGGCATTACAGAATTGTGTGTTGGGTGTTTTGGCAAATGGATTTTAAAATATGAGATTATAAAAAAATAAGCAACTAATAAAAGACAGAAATTGTGCATAACACCTAAGTCTTTATATGTATTTATATTTAATGTCTTTGATCCAGAGAGGAAAACTGAGGTAAAGCAGGTGAAAAATATGACCAAGATCAAACAATGAGTCAGCAATGGAATGGGCAGGGGACATCAGCTTTTGTTTTTTGGCTCTGACCATGAAGCCATGCTACCTACCTGGCATCTGTCCTACCACTTTCCCCATATAGGTTATTAAAATGGGGTACCTGTATGTTACAGTAATTTTTTTTGGAGATGAAGGAGACTTGAACAGGAAAGAAATCATTGGGCTGCCCAGCAATGCTGAACTCGAGGCTGCCACTCTTATTTTTGGAATCAATCACTGGCAGGCACCACTCCAAGGTATTCCGTCGACTGTCATGTCGATACTCGCCGTCGATCTCACCAATCACTGGTGCGCCAACACCAGATCTGTCATGAGAAACATCCATGTCAAGTTAGTTGTCCAGAGTTGGAAGAACTCTGCCAAGCAAAACCAGCCTCAAATTTGATTATGCTCCTCAAATTCTGCCCACTTTTAAATAGTCCAAGAAAAAATAAGGCTCCCTAATAACTTCAAGGATCATAGTCATAGTTAGTACCTTGGCTAAGGGTCTCGGAATGAATTTGAGCCTTTGAGAATGTTTTCAAAGATTTCAGAATATTTCAAAACTTACTGTAGTTGAAGCCAATGGATTTATTTGATTTACAATCCAGTAAGTGAACTTTGGTTGGTAAGTGAAAGCATAATTACCCCCTGACAAGATGCAAACATAATGGAAGAAAGAGATGCATAGTTTTCTATAATCTGCAAAAGAACTAATTTGAACGTACTTTTCATCCCCATACATGGCTGACAGGAAGTGTCACCTACTCCTATACATTCTAAACTTGCCACCTTTTAACTCACCAGTGACAAGTAATGCTTGTATTAGGGGCAGGGTAAATAATGGAGACAAAGCATTAAGGGGATATAACATAATTAACTCTTCCCTATCAATTTTATGGTCCCAGTATATATGTTCTTTTTGCTCCGTTCCAATTCTGATTCTGATTTCTAATTTGATCAGTTCTAGACAATAGGGTAAAATGTTGTCTAAATGTTCAATAGTCATGAGACTTGAAAAACTGAACTAAGACACAGGAAACCATTATTGCTACAATTATAGGGTAAATGGAGAGGCCTTAACATAGTCTAGTAAAATAAGTCCTGACAAATAAACCCACACCTGCTACCAATGCCCAAGACCTACAATGATTGAAGGGAGCCACCTACTGTTTTGAAAGAAAAACCAGTTGTGAAGAATAAGACAGTTACCCCATTACAGGGGATATTGATCATAAAGCCTATTTTTATTCATTATTTAAAACAAGATTTTACTTATTTTTAGAGAGAGGGGAAAGAAGGGAGAAAGAGAGAGAGAATTATCAATGTGCAAGAGACACACTGATCAGCTGCCTCTTGTACACCCCCAACTGGGGACCTGGCCCAACCCAGGCATGTGCCCTGACTGGAAATCGAACCAGTGACCTTTTGGTTCCCAGACTGGCGCTCAATCCACTAAGCCACTTTAGCCAGTTCTAAAGCCTATTTTTTAAAATGGAAATAAGAAAGACTAAAACCAGACTCTGTGGCAGCAGCAAGGCCAGAGAAGCGTGCAGTCACATATTATAAAAGCCAGGAGGGATACCTGGGGAGTGATCCCAGCCCCAGACCAGACTGTGCAGCTCATGGTTCCAGTGCTGGGGAAAATAAAGCTTCATTGCTTCTGACTGTGAAAACCAGTGAGGGGTAGGGCAGTGGAAGAAACTCCCTGTCTGTTTGTTTAGAGGCTCTCACAGTCCTAGAATGTACACAAACCCAACCACTCTGGGAACCACAACCAGGGCAACTGCTAGAGGGGCACCAGTCCCATACAGGAAGTGGGAGAAGTGCCTGGAAAAGGGGCGAGTGCTGAGCAAGCGGCATTGTTCTTTCTCAGACCCCTCCACACATACAGCACCACTATGTGGCGAAACAGGTCGCCCAATACTGACAAATACATAAGGCTCCACCCCTTACAACATCGAAGGTGTGATAGCTCTACCTAAGACACAGAGCAAACACAGGAGGCTCTCAAAAAGAGAGAAGTATGCCCCAAAAGAGGAAGCAGATCAAGGTTCCAGTGGGAGAACTGAGTGACAAGGAGATAAGCCAACCTAACAGAAAAGGAGAAAGCCAACCTAACAGATGAGGAGTTAAGATGCAGAGTTCAAAACACTGGTGATAAAGATGCTCACAGACTTGACAGACATGATTGAGTACAGCAAACACATAAGGGAAGAAGAGAAGGCTATGTTAAGAGAAACAAAGGAAAACCCACACGAAACCAATGGTGAAGGGAAGGAAGCCAGGGTTCAAAGCAACGATTTGGAACATAAGAAAGAAATAACAAGTGAATCAGTACAGAATGAAGAAACAAGAATTGGAAAAATGAGGAGAGGCTTAGGAATCTCTGGGAAAACTTTAAACATACCAACATCTGAATCATAGGGGTGCGAGAAGAAGAGGAAGAGCAAGAAATTGAAAGCTTATATGAAAAAATAATGAAGAGAAACTTCCCAGATTTGATGAAGGAAATAAGACATATAAGTCTAGGAAGCACAGAGAGTCCCAAGCAAGCTAGACCCAAAGAGGACCACACCAAGACACATCATATTAAAATGCCGAAGGTTAAAGATAAAGAGAAAATCTTGAGAGCATCAAGAGAAAAGAACAGAGTTACAGTATTCCCTCACTTATCGTGGGTATTCTAGACCACCCAGCGATAGGTGAAAATCCGGGAAGTAGGAACCTTACATTTATTTTAGTATTTTTATATATTATAAAGCTTTATAAACCCTTCCCACACACTTATAAACCATTCCCAGTCCCTTATTAACCTTTTCCACACTTTTATAAATACTACTTATGTTCTTAAACATATTCTACACTCTTAAACCTATGTAACTTTAACAACATACATATACAGTACCGCAAAATCCTGTGATACAGCGAAAAATCGCGATAAATAAATATAATGCTTTAAAAAATCCCGCAATACAGTGAGGCCGCAATAAGTGAACTGTGATATAGAAAGGGACTACTGTACCTACAAAGGGGTTCCTATAAGACTCTCAGCTAATGTCTCAAAAGAAATTTTGCAGTCAAGAAGTATTCAAAGTGATAAAAAGCAAGGACCTACAACCAAGATTACTCTA
The DNA here is from genome assembly GCF_987537825.1 of Furipterus horrens. Classification (NCBI taxonomy): domain Eukaryota; kingdom Metazoa; phylum Chordata; class Mammalia; order Chiroptera; family Furipteridae; genus Furipterus; species Furipterus horrens. The sequence goes on along the minus strand of NW_028327172.1, from coordinate 89,273,177 downwards.
TCCAGCAAAGCTATCATTTAGAATGGAAGGGCAGACGAAGTGCTTCCCAGACAAGGTAAAGATAAAGGAGTTCATCATCACCAAGCCATTATTATATGAAATGTTACAGGGACTTATTTAAGAAAAAGAAGAACAAAACTATGAACATTAAATGACTACAAACTATCAATTATCAACAACAGAATCTAAAAAATAAAAACAAACTAAGCAAACAACTGGAATAGCAACAGAATCTTAGGTATAGGGATCATTTGGGAGGGAAAAAAGGGAGAAATGGGGAAATGGTAAAGGAATTAAGAATCATAATTGGTAGGAGCAAAATAGATGAGGGGATATTAAGAATAGTACAGGAAAAGGCGAAGCCAAAGAACTTATATGCACGACCCATGGACATGAACTAAGCGGGGTGGGATTGCTGGAGGGAAGGGTGAAACTGGGCAGAGGGGAGGAAAGGGAAAAAAAATTGGGACAACTGTAACAGCATAATCAATAAAATATACTTAAAAATAAATAAATTAGTTCCATTTTCTCTGCAACAATAATGAAGCAATATACACTACAAATACACTTACTGGGTGTTTATGCGGGATGGGAGGCTGAGAGGTAAAGGAGAGGATCTGGGATTCATTGGTAAAGTAATAATAGTGTAAACTCACAGGAAATGCTAGTGAGAAGATAAACTTAAGGTAGAGAGTATTTCCAGATGCACCTAGACAGTAGGCATTTTAAACACACAAGAAAAATTCTTGTGGATGATGGACATCGTTAGCTTATAGTGATGGTTTCACAAGTGTATACATGTCAAAACTTAACAAAGTGTACAATTTTAAAAACTTTATTTATTTTTAGGCATTAAATAAGGGAGAGAAACATCGATGTGTGAGAGAAACAGCAATCGGTTGCCACTCGTAGGTTCCTCACTGGGGACTGAACCTGCAACCCAGGCATATGACCTGACTGAAACCAAACCCGTGATCTTTTGCTTTGTAGGACATTGCCCAAACAACTGAGCCATACCAGTCAGGGCAAAAATTGTAAAATTTAAATGTGTATTGTAATGCATGCCAATCATACCTCAATAAAGCTGTTAGGAAATTTACTGAAATTAATATAGATATCCTTTGTCAGCAAGAATCAATAATTTCCTTGAAAATACTCATCTTTAGCTGAAAGTTGAGAGAGCAAAATAAAAAAGTCATCTCACAGACTCAATTTCTTAAAAAACTTGCAAAACAAAAGAGAGAAAGTGAGCAGTGGCTCCTCCTTCTGGAAATCTTCCTTATTACATGAACAAATGAGGATACCAACATTTGAAAACAGCTCTAGAACCTATTTGGTTTAAGTCAATAAACTCCACACTCTCCTTTTGAAGTGCAGCTCAATGCATTTAGATAAATGTAGGTAATCTTATAAGCACCATCACAACCAAGTCATAGAACATTTCCATCATCTCTAAAAGCCCCTTGTGCTCCTTTATTTACACTTTGCAGTCAAATGCATTCATCAAAGAAAAGAAAAAAGAAAAAAAAAGAAAGGCCGCCTTTTCTGCCTCCTGATTTCTGTCCCCAGGACTATTAAAGAGTATTACCTTTTCCGAATATCATATAAGTGAAATCTTATAGCATGTAGCCTTTTGTACCTGGTTTCTTTCACAACTGGTCTTTTTAAGAAGTATCTTAGAATGAATAACCAATAACTGCTGCCTCCAAAACAAGTTCCAGAAGACTAGGTCTTGAAAACCAATGTAGAAAAATGACGACATGGGAGATACTACTTACGGGAGTGGGATGGTAATAACCACATCATTCAGTTCTAAGTTATCTTCTTGTAGTTCATATTCTATGTTGACATCGCAGCCATTTCCACTCTCTGAGGGCCAGCAATTAACTGAGGAGAAAGCAAAGCAGGCATACTAGACCACCAGAAAAAAAGAGTAAAGTTAAAATGGCAAATCAAAGCTGACAGCTACAGACCTTAAACATCCTAATGTTAACTATTATAAATAAAAGTTTCAACATTAAAGCTACTAAAAAATGAAGCTAATGATTAAAATACACAAAACGCAGCAGGTCATTTTCTCAAGAAGAATTTTGTTATGGCAATGAAGACAAGAGTGTATAAGCCAGGGCTATTTCTAGTTCTCAGTGCAGATTATCTTAGTGAAACTGGCCAAAAGCACTTACTTGTCAGTGGAATAAAAGATTCCTCTGTGGTTTGTAGTCTCCACTTTAGCACCCCTACGTCACTGTTGACTGGAAATGACTTCTCTGGATTCTTCAAGCCAATTAGAGATTCTGCAGTGAAAAGTTTTTTATCTACATTTGGATGGGTCTGAAATGAAAAGGGGAAAAAAGCTTATGAGGCTTATACATAAGACAATCAATTCCCTCTAGTCTTCCATTGCCCATAATCAAAACATCTCAAATAGGATACCTAAAAAATTCCAATTCTTTATTTTGAGGAAAGATTTCACTTCTTTAAAGACTTTTAAGATTTAAAATACCAAATTAAGGAAGTTAAAGACCTTTAACCAAGTCCTTTCCAAAAATACTTCAGGGAGCAGCCTCATGGTGAAGTCAAGATTGCCAACTAAAAGACTAGGGTCACACACTGATCAGCTGCCTGGGTCAGAGAGCAGCCCTAAAGTTGTTCAAACTCAGGCCAAGTAACATGAGCTAATCTTTTTGTAAACTGATTTCTAGAGAGAGAGAGAGACAGACAGACAGACAGGCAGAAAGAACAATTTGTTATTTCATCCATTTATGCATTCATTGGTTGATTCTTGTATGTGCCCTGACTGGGGATTGAATCCGCAACCTTGGCATATCTGGATGACATTTTAATCAGCAGAGCTACCAAGTCAGAGGCCTAAACTTTTAAAAGCAAGTTATATTAAGAGAAAAAAAGATAAATAAATAACTTTTGGGTAACAACCTACATATGAGACGTTCCTGGAAAAATGGCTTGAGAATGGCTTGCGTGACACTGATGTAACCTGGCAACCAAGGAGCGTGGACTGGAATGCGCATGTATGTGCAATGATTTCACTGTACCAGTAAGTGGGGGTGGTAGACACCATTCAGTGAGCATGTGTACTGTGTGGCTGTGGCATTCAAAATGACTGAGCGAGTATAGCAATGAATCTGCATCAAATTTTGCATTAAGCTCAAACATTCTTTCATGGAAACTATTCAGATGATTCAGAAGGCTGAGGCTAATGGGCAACTTGTGATTGGTAGCTTGATCACAATAATGTGCCCACTCATGCATCAGTCTCGTGCAGTTTTTTGGCAAAACATCAAATCACCCAGGTGACTCAGCCCCCCTAGAGCCCTGACTTGGGGCCCTAAAAATTCTGGCTTTTCCCAAAGCTCAAATCACCTTTCAGAGGGAAGGGATTTCAGACCGTCGATGAGATTCAGGAAAATATGATGGGGCAGCTAATGGTAACTGGGAGAACTGTGTGAGGTGTCACGGTGCCTACTCTGAAGAGGACTGAGGCGTCATTGTCCTATGTACCATGTTTCTTATATCTTCTTCAATAAATATTTCTATTTTTCATATTACATGGTTGGATACCTTCTGGACAGACCTCATATACTTTCAGCAAAGCTGGTGTCAAATAACAGAAGACAACTTTGTGCTAATTATGGGAGGAAAACAAAGTAGACAAAAACACCTGAAAAGGCTTTGTTCTTGTGATGAGAGAACATAAAATCAACCATCTAAATAAAATGTGACAAGAACTATAATAAATAAAGAACATCTCATACATATTCAGGCAGGTGGAACATATACAATTATTTTCTAAGGATTTTATGCGCTTTTCAAATATACCATTAGATATTGCCCTTCAGTTAACAAAACAAGCACTGGTAGTATATACAGTGGCAGAAAGAGTAAATTTGGTTTCATAACCTGTTTTTTAAGTATTTCATTTTATTTTTGAATTTAGAGAGAGGGGGAGGAGGGAGAAAAAAGGTGAGAAACATCACTTGTTTGCCTTCTATACATGCTCCAGGGAACCCAACCTGCAGCACAGGAAGGTGACCAGTAATTGAACCAGTGACCTTTTAATTTGTGGGATTATGCTTAACCAACTGAGGCACACCGGCCAGGGCCATGACCTGTTTTCATAAAATACTTCGTGCTCTGGCTGATGTGGCTCAAGGGATGGATGTTGTACCACAAACCACAGTAGCCAGTTTGATTCCCAGTCAGGGAATATGCCTGGGTTGCCAGCCAGGTCTCGGTTGGGGGTGTGCGAGAGGCAACCAATGGATGTTTCTCTGGCACATCAATGTTTTCTCTCCCTCCTTCCTTTCCCTCTCTCTAAAAATAAGTAAATAAAAATTTTAAAAAATAAAATACTTCCTTATTAAGCTTAAAAACTTTGTTTTTTAAAAATATATATATTTCCAGCAATATCCTAAATGAATTTTTTACTCTTTACGTAAGAGCAACAGATAAGTATCTCTCTGCCCCTTTGTGAGTATAAAGTCATTTATTAGATTTTAAAGCGAGTTTTCATTCAATTCCAACATTAAAAGGCCATTTTAACACAGCTGCTATCAATTCCTATCAACTGGCTTAAGAAGAGATTTATTGCCTTAAGGCATTTACTGTATGTAATAAATTAACTTCTTTCATATGCATCTAGAATGGCAGTAGTTATACGACTTTAATGATTCTCTGTGTTCTGTGGTTTATATGACGAATTCAGTTGGGAAGACTGTTAGGTAGACAAACAAAAGTCTTTTCCTCCCTCCCTCCCTTTCTCTTTCATTTGAGAGTATGTTTATTAAAGCTAGGGACCATTAAACAAGGGCTTAGGACAGAAGAAGCAATAGGACAGAGCCTAGGCAGGGCTGCTTTGGCTCACTGAGAAGTCAAGAGAAAAGGGGGCCTTGGGGACAGGATCAAGGGATAAGCCCAGGACAATTGCCACTGCCTGCTGCTCCCCTGATCACAAATCAAGTAGGAAACCTTAGAGTTTAGGAGATGCATGCCTGAGAGGGAAGGAAGTTGTGGCTATGCTCCCAGGAGGGAGTGCACAAACAAGTCTCTACACACCTGCAGCTGCACCCCTTTCTTATCTTCATTTTCCACATGAAGACGAATTCGGCCAAATTTATCATCTGAGATCCTCAGCATGATCATGCCATGCAACTCCATATTCTGTAGCCCTCCGTCTCGGCCACAGGTCAGCGTGATTTTCTCCTCAACCTTCATGTGCACACTGTAAAGAAAAAGTAATACATTTGTTTAGAAAGATAGAAACGAGAACTCCTCTTCTCCAGCGTTTAATGCTGATCATCCATCTACAACTTATTTTAATGCTGCCATACAGGGTGGGCAAAAGTAGGTTTATAGCTATGAATATGTGAAAGTTTATTCTTGCATTATTATTAATTACTGTACTATTTTCCATACAAACTGTGTACTTACTTTGCCCCAACCTGTATGTATCAAATTTTGAAGCATTATACCCTTCAATTCAGCAAATCTAATCCTATAAATATCAGAGAAGGAAAACTCTGACTCCAAAAAACCTCCGCTGCCTTGCGGCATACCTCTTCAGGGGAAAGGCTAGGGGAGTAAACCCCGACAGAAAATCCGGAGCCGGAGTCCCTAAGGCGGTTTGACGTTGTAGTCAACACCGGCAACTCCTGCGGCGCACCTGAAGCCAAGCTGTATTGACTCCGTCTTTCCCTTGGACCCTTCAGCTGCGAAGAGAGGGGGGGTCTGCTGCATGGGCAACAGCAGACCCTCCATATCACCCTGCCCAGGCTCTGTAGCTTCAGCTTCACTGGAGAGGACACTCCAGCGTCATCGCAAGATGTCGATTCAACATGGGAGGAGACAGATACCGTGTCACTCCCGAGTCGGACTGCACAGCCATTCTCGGCAGTGCAGATAGACTCTTAAGAAGCTATACCATCGTCTCTCGAGACGGACGGCTGCCAACAACAACAAATCCTATAAATAATCACCCATGCAAACGATGTAGTAAGTTATTCACTAAAAAACTGTTTGTAATAGCAAAAGTTTGTAAACAATTTAAATATCCACCAATAGGGCAGTGCTTAAATACAAAAAAGGTATTATATCCACAAAAACAAATATTAGGCAGTTATGACAAAAAAAGAACAACTTAAAAAGCTTTTATTTGAAAATAACTTCAAATATTAAAAAATGTAAATTACACCTAGAATACATGTAGAGCTTTTCTTTAAAAAAAGAATCCTCAACCAATGACATGCTTACTGATTTTAAAAAAGTTTTATTTACTTATTTTTAGAGAAGAGAAGGGAGGGAGAAAGAGAGGAAGACAAACATCAATGTGTGAGAGAAACATCAACTGATTGCCTCTCATATGCCCCCAAATAAGGGCCTGGACTGCAACTCAGGCATGTGCCCAGACAGGAAATTGAACAGGTAACCTTTTGGTTTGTGGGGCTACATCCAACCCACTGACCCATATGGGTCAGGCTTTCTTACTGATTATAAAGAGAGAGGGAGGGACGGAAGAAGGAAGAGAGAGAGAGAAAGAGAAACAAAAACATCAACATCAACGTGAGAGAGAAAATTGATTAGCTGACTCCCTTAAATGCCCAGACCAGGGATTGAACCCTCAATCTAGGTATGTGCTCTAACCAGAGATCGAACCTACAACCCTTTTTTTGGTTTATGAGAAGATGCTCCAACCAACTGAGCACCTGGCCAGGCCATGTATAGCCTTTTTACCCACTATTAACATTTTACCCCATTTGTTTTATCATTTGTATACTCTCTATACACACACACACAAACACACACACACACACAGTAGTCCCTCTCTATATCGCAGTTCACTTATTGCAGCCTCACTGTATTGCAGGATTTTAAAAAATATTATATTTAATTATTTATCACGGATTTTTCGCTATACCGCGGGATTTTGCAGTACTGTATACATATGTTGTTAAAGTTACATAGGTTTAAGAGTGTAGAATATGTTTAAGATAAATAATGTTTATAAAAGTGTGGGAAAGGTTAATAAGGGAGTGGGAAAGGTTAATAAGGGACTGGGAATGGTTTATAAGTTTGTGGGAAGGGTTTATAAAGCCTTAAAATATATAAAAATACAACAGCAGACCCTCCATATCACCCTGCCCAGGCTCTGTAGCTTCAGCTCCACTGGAGAGGGCACTCCAGCGTCATCGCAAGATGTCGATTCAACACGGGAGGAGACAGATATCATGTCACTCCCGAGTCGGACTGCACAGCCATTCTCGGCGGTGCAGATAGACTCTTAAGAAGCTACACCATCGTCTCTCGAGACGGACGGCTGCCGACGACGACTAAAATAAATGTAAGGTTCCTACTTCATGGATTTTCACCGATCACGGGTGTGTGTGTGTGTCTAGAACGTAATACCCGCGATAAGTGAGGGAATACTGTATATATATATATATATTTTTTTTTCTTTTCCATGAATCATTTAGATGCAGACAGTATGCATCATGGCCTTTCCCCCAAATAGCTCAGAGTACATTTTGTAAGAATATGGATATTCTCTTACATGACCATAGTACTGTTATTAACTTCATTAATTTATATTGATAAAATACCGTTTACTAATCAACCATCTGCATACCAGTTTTGTCAGTTAACCTAATAATGTCCTTTAAGTATTAGTGCAAGAGCCAGTCTAAGGTAAGCCATTGCATTTAGATGTCATGTCTCTACAGCTCCAAATTAAGGAAAATCTTGTCTCCAAAATAATCAAGTGGAAAAAGCAACTGGAAAATGTGTCTAGTATGCTATCACTTATGTATAAAAAGGAGAAAAACAGACTACATACAATATTTTTATTCATCTATACATAGACTATTCCCCTCAGAAAGATTGAAAAAAACAAACAAACAAAAAAACTAGTTAATACTAATTGCCCCCCCAAAAGAGAAACTGACCTGGCTAGGTGAAATGAAGACTTACTGGAATACCTTTTGAATCTTGAACTACATAAATATATAACCAAACAAAAAAAAGTAAAATAAATAGTGCTGCTGCTATGGACAATTATTAAGTACAGTCTACCCATATTCTTTACTATATTTAGCCCTGACAGGTATGGCTCAGTTGGTTGAGTGTCATCCTGCAGGGGTCACCGGTTGGATTCCCAGTGACACACCTGGGTTGCAGGCCAGGTCCGCTCTTGGGGGCATGCTAGAGGCAATTGATTAATGGTTCTCTTGCACATAGATATTTCTCTCCTTCTTTCCCCTCTTTTAAAAAATAAATAAATATAATCTTTAAAACTATTTTTAGCTGGGCAAACTGCTGAGGCTAAAAAAAACATTCTGGCATCCAACTTCATTTTCTGTTTCCACCTGTTCCCAGAAACAAAAGCAAGAGACTCAAAACAACAAAGACATATATCTTAAGACAACACAAGGTCCCATTTACCTTCACAAGAGTTTGCTCCATGCTCAAGAAATATTCCATCATTTAGAAGAGAGTTTCAAGCCCTCTCTAATATGTGATGGTCTCGAACATCTTTTAAAAATAGTGTCAAGCCTCTTTCACTCAAAGCAACGATTAGGAATAGCACATGAGCTTTAGTGATTGAAAGATTTATCCCTATGAAACCCTGCTCATTTCATACAGAACAGAATATACAAAACACTCCTTTTATGTACACCTGATAGAGGTATCCTCCCAGACTCATTTTTCATTTGCCCTCAAAACCATAAGCAACAGTAGGACTGGGCTTCAAGACAAGAAATCTGAATCACTAATACGTAAACTTGATACCTATCACTTAAAAATGTTATCAATGGGGGGGGGGGGAGAACAATGGGGGGAAAATGGGACAACTGTAATAAAAAACAATAAAAAAAATTTTTATCAACCAATACCACAGTCCTGAGGTAAGAAATCAAAATATTCTATACTGGGTTCAACTACTTAAAAGGCAAAAAATAGTTTGTAAATTGCTGTTAAAGATATTTATAAATTTTGCATTAAAGATAGGTTCTCTAAGAAGTTTAATTAGAAAGACATGCCACAATAAATACAGTGTAGGGGTCATCATCACAGCTTTAGCCCTCCAGTTCAAGTCCATTTTAAGAGACAAGGCACACACTAGGCATGAAGACAAGTTATTATTTAATTTAGTAAGCACAGATTTGATAAAAGGTAAGTTCTAAACTTCACTAAAAATATGTGGCTGAGAGCCCCTAATTATGATTAAAGTAAAAAAGAAAGACCTTATGTTAACTAGAATGCACTCTATCTAAGTCTTCTAAGTTTGGAAAAACTAAAAGACACAAAAGGAACTTATAGTGCGCTCAAATACAATTTTTTAAACATTATGTGGTCTGTTCTTACTAAAAAGGTTACTACTTACCTTTCCATGTTAATGGGTGGAACATGCACTTTGGTTGTTTCAGATATACGCTTGCCTACATTGGAGGACATGATAGTTTCGCCTTCAGATTTCAATTTGTCCACAAAGTTATCTACTTCCTTTCCTTTGGCTCCAAGTTTCAAAGCCTTGCTGGGGCCTGAAGGTCTAAGTGGAAGAATACAAAATAAGAAAAAAATACAAACATGATTTAAAAACAAAACCAAACACTCATTAATTAATAATCCTATATCTTTGAAGATTTCCCTGAAGCTGTTCTTTTAAGAGGACTGTGGCCCTGGCTGGTGTGGCTCAGTGGATTGAGCACCAGCCTGGGAACCAGGGGGTCACTGGTTCAATTCTTGGTCAGGGCACATGCCTGGGTTACAGGCCAGGCCCCTAATTGGGGGTTATACGAGAGGCAAATGAGCTAAGTATCTCTCACACATTGATGTTTCTCTCCCTCTCTTTCTCCCTCCCTTCTCCTCTCTCTAAAAGTAAATAAATAAAATCTTCAAAAAAGAAAAAAGAGGAATGTGAAGACCTCAAGGGAAAAACCCAAGCACCCCAGTGTTTAGAATAATAAGACTATTCTCTACCCAAAGAGGTAGCTAAGTCACTATTAACATATAAGCTTCAAGTACCCAAAGATCAAAGCTATACTTTATAAGCATGCATGATCTGATGAAAACTTATCTTTCATCCAGATAAATACACCTGTGTACAAACTTCTACATATAATTTCAGATAGTCACAAATTCTCCTTGAAATCCATTCATGAACACCAGATCAAAAAATCCGTATTCCATGGACAGTTAAATTTACCTCCTCTCCCAAAACAGGGCAACTCTCATAGGAAATTGAGGTCATGGTATAATTTATAAAAGAACTCTCTTATGTACAAAAGGGAAAAAACCACATTCAAATTTCTCCTATACCCGATATAATGCAGCCAAATTCAATATTACATTTTACTTTATCAAGTCATTCATTATTTACTGCTTGCCCCAAAATCAGATATCACTCCAAAAAGACACATCTAGCCTTCATCTGCCCCTGTAGGACTGATGGTCATACACTGGATTATACCTGACTGGTGCAGGTGCCACTTTTGGTTTATCAGTTTCAATGATGGTCTCTGTAATCATGGAAGCTGCGCTGCCTCCAGAGACTGCGGAACTTCCAAATCCCCCAAATCCTGGTGCTTTTTTGCCTTGTCTCTCTGCATCTCTTCGGGCCTGTTGTAATTCCTTTGCTTTACGCCGCATTTCAGCCTTGGCTTCACGTTCTTGAGTCTATGAAAGAAGACATACGTACACAGATGTGGCTTTGAATACAGTCTATACTAGCAAATAAAAACAGATAATCAGATAGTGAAATGTAAAAGAAGGACATACAAACTGGCAATCCCAGAGAAGAAACTATTTACCTCTCTGACTGCTCTGAACACCTTTTCCTCATGAGAATCCATTTCTGTGAAGGTTCTGATCTGTGCCAGGTTAACATTCTCCCTGTACCCCAGGGCAACAATTTCATCAAAAGCAAAAATCAAATCAAAACAGTGATCAGATATTTCATTCTCCTCTAAGGCTCGGCAATATTCAGGGATCTAATCATGGACAGCAAGGAAAAGAAAGATTTATTAGCAGTTATGTTTTTCAAGTCTTATCCTTTAAAGAATACACATTTCAATAAACGTAAATCACTTTATTAGCTCCCTTTACTCTATTGTAAGCAAGACTTTGGCATAAAATCTTTGTGTGTCTACATCAATAAGCCTTTCTTTGTGTGCTTCAAAAAATTCTTTCATAATTGAGATTTACTGATTTTTTAGGATAAATACAGACATTTCAATTTGTACACGATTCTTACCATACATACCAAAAACCTAAAGTCATGTAGGTGTGAGTCTTTTCTCAACAATTATTCCAGGGACCTTCCTGCTTAAAATTTGGAAGCTAATTTTTCTTAAAGAGAGTAGCAATAACATGTATCTTCAAATGTTGATATGCTGTTACATCAAAGTCCTACTAATTCACAATTTAATATCATATATACTATGTAATCAAATTTCCAATATTTCACAGCACATTAACAGTTATTAGAAAAACTGGACTACTACATCAGAGATTTACAGAGTGCACAATATTCTGATAGGGAGAGCAAAGATCAAGGAGTTGTTTTAAGAAACAATTCTACCAAAAACATTAGAGTAGAATTTAAAATGTTCAAGACATTAAATGCATGACTGACTCCAAATTGTTATTCAGTGTGCTCTATATTATAAAAACTACCTTCCATCTATGGAATGTTAAGCTGACATCCAAGACAATCAAAACCACACATTCAATATCTCACTATTTTCTGGTTGTCCCCCAAAATAAAAAAACAGCAAATTATTTCATCTCTTAAAAAAAACAGCATTTATGGGACTTCCAGCCAAGATGGAGGCCTAGACAGATATGCTGCGTCTCCCTCCAGAACTAAGAAGGAATACAACTACCTCAAAACTAGAGACAACCAGAAGTTCCAGAAAATTGAGCTGCATGGAAGTCCAACAAATAAAGATATAAAGAAGAAATACTCATCCAGACAGGTAGGAGGGGTGGAGCTGGGGCGGAGAGGATGTGGTATGGTGGAGGCAGCAGTGGTAGCAGTGGCAGGCTGGCGGAAAGCGCAGTCACACATTTTAAAACTAGGGAGAGATACCTGGGGAGTGCTCCCAGCACCAGACCAGACCGCAAAGCTCACAATTCCAGTGCCAAGGAAAATAAAGCCTCATTGCGTCTGACTCTGCAAACCAGTGGGGGCTGGGGCAGAGGAAGAAAGTGCCAGTCTCTCAGCAGAGTCTGCTTGTTTAAAGAGCTCCCACAGTCCTAGAATGTCCACAGAGCCACCCACTCTGGGAACCACAACCAGGGCAATAGCTAGAGAGGCGCCAGTCCCATACGGTAAGTGGGAGAAGTGCCTAGAAAAGGGGCGAGTGCTGAGGAAGTGGCATTGTTCCCTCTCAGACCCCTCCCCCACACATAGTACCAAAATGTGGTGAAACGGGTCGCCTGTAATGACAAATACCTAAGGCTCCGCCCTTATAATGTAACAGGTGCGACAGCTCTACCTAAGACACAGAGACAAACAAACACAGGAGAAGCCTGTCAAGATGAGGAGACAGAGAAGTATGGCCCAAAAGAGGGAATGGATCAAAGTTCCAGTGGGAGAACTAAGTGATGAGGAGATAGCCAACCTAACAGACGAGGAGATAGCCAACCTCATTTTAACGAACATAGAGTTTAAAATACTGGTGATAAAGATGCTCACAGGCTTGACAGATATGCTTAAGTATAGAAAACGCATTAGGGAAGATGTGAAGGCTATGCTAAATGAAACAAAGGAAAATCCACACAAAACCAACGGTGAAGAGAAGGAAACTGGGGTTCAAATCAATGACTTGGGACATAAGGAAAAAAAAAGTCAACCAGTGCAGAATGAGAAAACAAGAATTGGAAAAAAATGAGGAGAGGCTTAGGAAACTCTGGGACAACTTTAAACGTGCCAACATCCGAATCATAGGGGTGCCAGAAGGAGAAGAGGAAGAGCAAGAAATTGAAAACTTAGGTGAAAAAATAATGAAGGAGAACTCCCCAAATTTGGTGAACGAAGTAGACATACAAATCCAGGAAACAGAGAGTCCCAAACAAGCTAGACCCAAAGAGGACCACAACAAGACACATAATTAAAATGCCGAAAGTGCAAGATAAAGAATCTTAAAAGCAGCAAGAGAAAAGCAGAGACTTACCTACAAAGGGGTGCCTATAAGACTCTCAGCTGATTTCTCAAAAGAAACTTGCAGGCATGAAGGGACTTGCAAGAAGTATTCAATGTGATGAAAGCAAGGACCTACAACCAAGATTACTCTATCCAGCAAAGCTATCATTTAGAATGGAAGGGCAGACAAAGTGCTTCTCAGACAAGGTAAAGATAAAGGAGTTCATTATCACCAAGCCCTTATTATATGAAATGTTAAAAGACTTATTTAAGAAAAAGAAGATCAAAACTATGAACATTAAAATGACAACAAACTCACAACTATCAACAACAGAATCTGAAAAATAAAAACAAAATTCAACTAAGCAAACCAGAATAGGAACAGAATCATAGGTATGGGGATCATTAGGAGGGTTATCAGCTGGGAGGTGGAAGATGGAGAAATGGGGAAATGGTGCAGGGATTAAGAAGCATAATTGGTTGGTAAAAAATAGACAGTGGAGAGTTAAGAATAATATAGGAAAGAACTTATATGCACAACCCATGGACATGAACTAAGCGAGTGGGATTGCTGGAGGAAACGGGGGTACTGGGTGGAGGAGAGCAAAGGGAAAAAAAATTGGGACTACTGTAACAACATAATCAATAGAATATACTTTTTTAAAAAAGCATTTACACTTAAAAAGGAGTGATGAAGTGGAATTCCCTCCTTTTTAAAAGTTTCTACACCTACTAAAAAACTTGCATTTACAAAATAGCTGATAAAAATATTCCTCTGGATTGTACAAGAAGGGAGACGGGGACCACTGATAATAGTATATGATATTAATCAGACTTGGCTTCTTTCTTTCCTGCTTCATTAGAGGCTGGGTTCTCCTCATTTTCAGTCTCCATTTTCTCAAGGTAGATCTTTAGGTTCCTGCTTAGCCACTTCAGCCTCTTTTTCCTTTGCTCTTGCTTCCCCTTTTGTTTGCAGATTATCCTCTCCTGCTCCTTTTTTTGGGCTTTGTTTCCTCTTCTGCAGGCTCAGGTTTAGCTGACAACCTTGCTGATCATCTTGGGTTCCTCCTTCGCCACCCCCTAGGCCAAGCTGATGTTCCTCTTGAGCATGCACATGTGGAGGGCCTTAGCTTAATCTTGGCTGCTGCCCCTTAAATCTTATCTAAAGTACATTATCCAAGAATTCAGCCAAACAGCTGTCAGAACCACAAAGGCAGATTAAAGTAACTAAGAACTAGGAAAGAAAATGGCATTTCTCGTGTTCTCTTTGGGGATACTTACAGCCTAAGAGGACACCCAGCAAACATTTGTTAAATTAATAGAGTGTCCTGGCTGGTGTGGCTCAGTAGGTTGCTGATTCGATTCCCAGTCAGGGCACATGCCTGGCTCGTGGGCCAGGTCCCCCCCACCCCCACCCGGTCAGGTGTGAGAGGCAACTGATCAATGTTTCTCTTCCTTTCTTTTTCCTTCTCTTCCCCTCTCTCTAAAAATAAATAAATAAAACATTAAAAAAAATTTTTTTTAATTAAAAAAGAGCTGTAGCAATAAGCTGCTGGGTGGGGTAAGGAAGCATGGAAGCATGGAGCAGGCAAACTGATAAGCATCAGCTGTTTTGGGTGAAAATAGTTGCATACAAAATTTAAAGCAAAATACTGTAACCTACTATTATTACAGGACTCTTACCACTCTTGAGAAGAGCCTTAGGGTCTCCAGATCTTCTAAAATGTTGCTGTTTTTGGTAGTGATCAGTACCATGTACAATTTCTCCATAGGCTGGTAGACATATCTTACACTCTCTGTTTCAACAAACGTATGTTGTTTTCCCGTGTTCATGAGCTTTGGAAAAGCTGCTAATAAGCCTTCGATCCGAGTTCGGGTCATCTCCACAAACTGTCGAGAAACAATAGCCTTTCCTGCTTTCGTGCAGACTGCTGCCGCCAACAGCACCTGCCAGGAACATATATGTAAATAAGTACTTATTATTTCACCGCATCTGTTTTCTCAACATTCTCCGGTCTTCCATAGAATGACACACGCATTTATTTTTTAGAATTTTTAAAAAAAATCCTTGCGTGAGGATACATTTATTGACTTGAGAGAGAGAGGAAGAGAGAGATAGACACTGATGTGACAGAAAAACAGCAATCGGTTGCATCCCACACACACCCTCACAAGGACCAAACCTGGCCTGACCAGGAATCGAACCAGTGACCTTTTGGTGCACTGGACAACACTCCAACCAACTGAGAATGACTTTCAAACTCTATTTCATGGTTCTTTTAATTACAGTATATAATTCATAAGACAAAGCTAAAGTAAAGGAAAATGAAGCTATTACTTCTGTGTTTCAATAACATACCCGAAGAAAACTTAGTGAAGAAATCATTGTTTCCAAATCTCTACACACATTATTAATGGGCCTCCTGTGACTCAGAGCTGGGTTGCTCTCTGCTTTCATGGACTCATAAAGAAAAGTTTAAATTTTTCTAAGAACAGAGATTTCCACAGCCAAAACTGAGGTCTGATCACATAGATTAAAAGTTTGTTAAGGAGACCCTGAACTTCAGTTTCGTTTTTACCTAGAATGTGGAACCAATCTGAGTTTAAATTTATCCCCTGCTCTTTAACTTTCCCATCCCACACTATCCTACTTCCATGTATGTAAACAATCTGTAAAACGAAAAACTAAATGATTCAATGTTTTACACAGGTTTTGACACTGGCAATGATCAACAGCCTTTTTTCAGAGTCTAGCATTTCATTAAATAAGACAAATAAAGCACCAAAGGATTATGAGGAGACTTCTAATGCCATTATAATGGAGTAAGAAAATAAAATACACTGCTAGTCTTTTCAGTGAGAGAATCCAAGAATTCACAAGAATTAACAAAAAGACTATACATTGTGGAAGAAGCCTCAATGCTAGGCTACATGCACTGAAATGTCAAGATCCTACAGGTGAGGCTTCTCAGTTTTACAGAAACCTGTCTTGTACAGGTGAGGAGGTTGAAGAAAAAACTAGTTATTTCAAATAAATATTCTTATAGTTTCAATACATCGATATGGTTTTATAATAATCAAAGGAGAACACAATGTCCTTATCCATCAATTAGGGTATTTGGGAAATAATTACCATCATGCTTATTTCCAAGCAACTAGGTAAAAACAATTTATACCAGGAAAGTGTGTGATTTAAATCTTGTACAAATAATTTCCCTCTCAAAAAAAAAAAAATTTCCCTCTACTGAATAATTTTTATTTTTATTGATTGATTTACCTCCAATGAACATGGGGCAGATTTTCTCAGGTGAAATTTCAAGATAATGCTATCAATTGGTTTATTTCCCAAATAACAACTGCAAGTTTAGAAAGAAGTAGATTTAAGGAAGTAATACTATACAATTTTATGTTTCTGATTCTATCAATGCTACATTGAAATTACCTTAATTTCCCAGCTTACTTTTGTATCGTATAAAATTAAAAACAGGTTAAAAAAAAAACAAAAAAAAAAAACTAGTCCTAAATTGGAAGAAATACTCTTAGGAAGAATCTTGTTTTGTATAGAAAATATTTTAGACATAAAGAGAGGTATAGAGTATAAGAGTTACCAGTTGATTAAGAATGGCAAAAGGCTAAATAGAACCAGAGGCATGGAAACAAGAAACAGACTGACAGTGACAGGGTTGGGGTGGGGAGGTAGCGGGTGGAGAAGGGAGAAAAGAAGGGGAAGGGTCTAGTCAAGGAACTAGTATAAATGTATAAATGACCCATGGACATGGACAACAGGATGGGGATTGATTGTGAGAGAGGTGGGGGTGGGCAGGGCAGGGGAGAGCAATGGGGGAAATGGGACAACTGTAATAGAACAATTTTTAAAAATTGGAAGAAGAAAAAAGAATGACAAAAGGCTAGCTTGAAAGTCCAAAAACAGTCACTTTCCCCCAAATATTTAGTTTTCTAAAACAAAAGAGTTTTGTACTTAAGAAATGTATCTTTTATCATCACCAACCACTAGGGAGGTTTTTGTTATCACCCAGGTACAAAGCAAGAAGGTATATGAAGGGTAATAAAGGATCCCAGGGGGGGAAAAAAAAACAAAAACACGAAATTGTTATGACTCTGAGAGCATCTGAGATCTTGTCCCCAGCATATGTCGTCAGTGTGGCTCAAATAAACTCTTATTAAAATTCTTAAAAAAAAAAAAAAAAAAAAAAAAAAAGGTTATGGCCCTGACCTCTCAAAAGACATCCTCTACTCTATGTATTTAATGTATATGTTTTTTTTAAATCCAGCTCTGTGTGATTGACATTTAAAATTATATAACATTTAAAGTGTACATCGTGCTCTGGCCAGGTGGCTCAGTTGATTGGAGTGTCATCCCATAAACCAAAGTTTGCTGGTTTGATTCCCATTCAGAGCACATACCTAGGTTGCTGGTTCAATTCCTGGTCAGAGCGTGTACAGGAGGCAACCAATTGATGTTTCTCTCCCACTGATGTGTGTGTGTGTGTGTGTATGTCTCTCTCTCAAAAGAATCAATAAACATGGCCTCGAGTGAGGATTTAAAAACAAACAAATAAATAGTTATATGTTTAAAAGTAAATAAATAAAGTGAACATCATGGTGAGTCCATGGTTCAACTTTAAATTAATAATGTGAGATTAAATAAAAATTTCTTCAAATAAAGACAAGGGAATACCTAATCCTTAAGAAGAAACTGGCCTAAAATTATCACCAGGCAAGAGTATTTGTTTAGAAGACTAAAACCAAATGTACTTAAGAAATTTGATTTCACATTAATTTTATCACAGGAGGTTCATGTTTCAGCCACCTACATATTCTAGAAAAGGAATTGTAGTTACTGCCTCAGCTTACTGATGACAAGCAGGTAAGTCTCTGTACTGGTTCACTGAAGGTTTATACATCACTTATGTCCAAATAACTAAGGTTAAAATTTTCGCCCCAATGTTATCCCTCAGAAAGGAGCTGGGCCACATAAAACTTGTACATGAATGTTCATGGCAGCATTATTCACGACAGCTATAAAGCAAAAACCCTAATGTCCATCACTGATAAAATGTGATATATTCATACACTGGAATATTGTTCAGCCATAAAACTAATGAAGAACATGCCACAACATGGATGAACTTTGAAAATACTATGCTAAGTGAAAGAAATCAGACATAAAAGGCCACATCTTATATGATTCCACTTATATGAAATATCCAAAATAGGCAAATTCACAGACACAAAGAGTAGATTTGTGGTTGCCAAGGGCTGGAGAGGGGAAGTAGGGAGTGACTGCTAATAAATATGGGGTTTCTTTTTGGGTTTATGAAAATGTTCTAAGCTTAGATAGTAGTGATGGTTGCACAACTCTGTGAATACAGTAATAAAAAAATAACTGAACTGTACACTTCAAAAGGCTAAATCTTATGGTATTTAAAAAATTTTTTTTAAAAGGATGGGAGGGCAAACCAATAGATTAAAAGAAACAAGAGATATGTTAACTAATCACAATATATCTTATTTAAGTCAGATTCACACAACTATAAAAATATTATAAAACTAGAAAAATTTGAACCGTGTATAGTTAATATTAAGAAATTAACCATTTGGAAAGTATGATATAATATCAATTAAAAATAAATTTAAAATAAGGATTACTTATCTTTAAAAAAAGTTATGTAGCTTCAATTCTTTCTATCGTCTCTCATATTAAAGATGACTTCTCAATTACATTCAAATTCTAAATCAGTGGTCATCTGATTTATCAATTATTCTGAGGATCAAAACTCACAATTTCATGTGTTGAATGTCAGTTACATAAATAAATTTAATGTTTTAAAATGTATTATATTAGAAAGACAGAGGGAGAGAGAGAAACATCAATTTGTTTTTGCTCCTATTTATGTATTCATTGGTTGATCCTTGTATGTGCCCTGACCCGGAATAGAACCCGCAACCTTGGCCTGTCAGCATGATGCTCTAACCAACTGAGCTACGGGCCAGGGTCAGGGCCAAAATAAATGATTTTAAGTGATGTTCATTCCTGACCAGCATGGCTCAGCTGGTTGAATATCTTCCTGCAAAGCAGAGGGTCGCAGGTTGGATTCCTGTCAGGGCACTTGCCTGGCCAGTCCCCAGATAAGGTGCATGTGAGAGGCAACCAATGGATGTTTCTCCTCCTCTCTTTCTCCTCCCTCTAAAAATAAAATAAAATCTTTTTTAAATTTTAAAAAATAAGAGATATTTATAGGCTAGCTAGGGCCAGGACAGTTAATTTTAAAGAATATTATAGCGGGAAGGCAAGAGCAGGTGGGGCAGGGAAGAGCAACAGGGGAAAAATTGGGACAACTGTAACCGAACAACAATAAAATAAATATATATATTTTTAAAAGATATTTACAGGCACTGGCAAGGTAGCTCAGTAGGTTGGAGCTACTGAGAGCCAACATTGCAGGTTCAGTTCCTGGCCAGGGCACATACAAGAATCAATCAATGAATACATAAATAGGCAGAATAAAATAATTGATGTGTCCCTCTCTCTTTCTCTTTCACTCTCTCAAACCAATTAATAAAATTAGATAAAGTGTCCTAATGTTGTCATACAAATAGGGTTTCATGACTTGAGGAAAGATTTCCAGCAGTATCAACAACATATATAGATTTTTAAAATGCTTAACAGCCCTGGCTGTATGGTTAGAGCGTCATCCCGATATGCCAAGGTGGCGTTCTATCCTGGGTCAGGGCACATACAAGAATCAACCAATTAACGCATAAATAAGTGAAACTAATCAATGTTTCTCTCTCTCTCTCTCTCAAATCAATTTAAAAAAATTTTTAAATGCTAAACAGCAAGAAACTAAAATTACATAAACAAAAATTTTAATTGAAAAATAATTGTTTTCCATTATTATATTCATGAAACAATTTACTCAAATTCTTCATAAGCATCACCATCATAAACTCTAGGTCCATTGTTTGAATTACCAGTTTTCTAGAACTTTATATAACATACATAAAGTTTTAAATACTTCAAGAACATATTTGTGCTACACTCTTAAAAGTTTATATATTCTAATTAACAAAAAACTATTCTTAATATTCTCATCAGGAATATGGAAGGATTCTCAAATATTTGGGATAACCTTACATTGGTTTCTCCTTTCCCAACGACAAAGTGAATTAGAAAATTTTGCAAAGAATCAAGTTGATCTACCAGAAAAACCAATGACTGGGTGTGAGAAGATCTGGATTCTAGTTTTCATTCTTTTATTACTGTCCGATATTAAGTTACTCAACATCTCTTAGACTCAGTTTCATTGTAAAATATGGAGCATCATCTAACTACCTAAGAAGCTATTATATAAGGGCCAAATGAGTATAATGAAATTGTAAGGCAAAGCACTATACAACTTATACCAACTATAGTCAGCAATGTTAATTAGCACCATTACTAATGATAAACTTGCCAAGAAATGCATTTCATTAAAAAAATTTGTCACTTCAAGGTAACAGATTTTTATCTTTATGGGTTTGTATTTTGATATTCAAATAATGAACACAGGTGCTCTCCCTATAAAATTTTACTTATAATTTCAGGGAATTCATAGTCCCCAAAGCAGTAATTCTGAAATGGCCCATAGAGAATCAGTTTATGCAATAAGAAATAGTACTAATAAATGAGAGCATATTATAAATGTAATCCTTGTAAGTTTTCCCTACAAAAAAAAAAAGAACAAAAGCTGAGAACCACAGTCCTAGGACGTTTTAGTTCCCTAGTAAAGATGCTAAGTATAGCACAACTTAAACACATGAAATCAAATGTCTATCTAGAGAAAGACTGCTAAGACTAAACCTTCAGACCTACATAAATATGCTGGTTTAATACAAAACCCGTATCTAATAATATGTTAGAAGAAACGTTGCAGGTTTCAGGGTAGTCCTTCAGCAGCTGGAATTTAAAATTCCTCCACACCACAAAAATAGAATTTAGGTAAAAATTAACATCAAAGGCAACATCAAAGGGAAAAAGGAACAAAAAGCAACCTGTAACCAGAGTTGTGTGCTATGGAAAAGGGCAATTCATCAACTTTGTTTTATTGTGAATTCCATTTTAGCAATATTATTATAATATTTAACTAAAGAGCCCTGACTGGTGTGGCGCAATGGGTTTGGCGTTGTCCCGCAAACTGAAAAGTCACCCTGTTCAATACCTGGTCAGGGCACATGCCTAGGTTTTGGGCCAGGTCCCCAATGGGGGGATATGCAAGAGGCAGAAGAAAAGAAACAATGTTTCTCTCTCTCTTTCCCCCTTCCTTCCCCTTTCTCTAAAAATAAATAAATCTTTTAAAAAATAATTAACTAAATAATTATTTATTAAATACCTACTATACGCATTAGATGCTCTCTGAGAATACTAAGAGGAATTAGATCGGTATTTGTTTCTCATCTTATAATTTTTTTAATTACAATTTTATTTAAAAAATTTTTATGATTATATATGGTGACAAGTGTTAACTAGACTTGTGATTATTTCCCAATATATACAAATATTGAATCATGTTGCACAACTGAAACTAATGTTATATGTTAGTTATACCTCAATGAAAAAAAAAAAAGCCTAGTAGGGATAAGACAAACATAAATAACTGTAATACTAGGTAGGCAGATTGTCAAGTAATGTGCTATGGGAATTCAGAGGAGGAAGAGATTACTTACTTTTAGCTGGTGAGGTAAGGGATGACTTCATAAAGTAGCATTTAAATTATGCTTTGATGAATCAGGGGATGTGAGTATAAAAAGATGAAGAAACAATAGGGTAAAACAGTAGATCCCAAGCAGGAAAACTCTGAAACTCTCTTTGGGTGGTTCCATTATCCAGATACAAGGAAAATAAGGCTCCCAAACTAGGACCAAAGTGCTCCACACTAAGTATGGATTTAAACACCCAAGACAACACACACCACAGTCACAGGGTCTACGAAGCTGACAGTTTTCTATTCACTGTGTTACACATGTTAATGAATACACATGTTAACATGGCTGAAGGTATGGCTGGAAGGTATGGTCACCTCTAAACAAGATAAATTTAACCTGTCCTAAAATAATATTCATCTTCTTCAATGCTTTGAATAAAGGCCCTCTTCATATGTTTATTGATGTTTAACAATTATCAAATACAGTATGAAAATATGTAGCACACACTAAAAGGTAAATTAATTTTTCCTACTGTAATTTGATCTGATTTTCTTTTGGGAAGACTAAGTATGATTCTCATAAAGTTGTTTTACTTATTGTTTGCATCTTTGGAAAAGAACATTTATACTTACAAGGAACTTTCAAGAGCCCTTGTTTTATAGATGTAAAAAACTAGGGCCAAGAAGTTAAATGATTTCTCCAGAAATAAATTTAAAAAAAAGAAAAAGAAAAAAAGAAAATCACCCATGAAGTTAAGCTTTGTCAAAAAACTTTTCTCTCAATAATATTTACAATGGTTTGTGTATACTGTTCTTTGTTTTTGAATAACAACTCTCTCCTATCCAGATTTAACTACATGGATCAGAAAGTTTCTTGAGTAAAGAAACCTGGAAAATTAGAATTCTGTTCTGTCCCTACCACTAATCATGTGACCTTGAATAAGTCACTTAATTACTTCTTCATCCCTAAATTAGAGGTTAGCTTATTTATAAGAAATCTAAAGCGCCTTTTCATCTCTAACATATTTGAAAACTTTACAGCAACAGAAAATGTACAATACCTCTATTTCACACCCACTGCTTCAGTAGAAACTACTTCGGAAACATATTTTACTTTAATGTGAAACTGCTGGAATGTAAACTGACCAAAACAAATTATGTGTCTATAGTATATGTATGTGAGATACAGATAGTTGCCTATCATTCTTTATCCCTACTAGTGATAGAGGTCCAAGAATAACAGCTCAGCATAAATATATGCACAATCCC
Organism: Furipterus horrens; assembly: GCF_987537825.1. NCBI lineage: Eukaryota > Metazoa > Chordata > Mammalia > Chiroptera > Furipteridae > Furipterus > Furipterus horrens. The sequence continues at coordinate 89,250,047 of NW_028327172.1, read as the reverse complement.
CCAAAGAAATAAGTCAAGGACATCCTCCAACACCTAAATACTTCAGTATTCCTCACTTCCAGAATTAAGTAGTCAGTTTCTCCTTCATAATTCACAACCATGTTAAGGACAGTTTCTACAACTGTCTTTCCTGTTTGCGTGATGTAATTACAGATAAAGTCAGAGGGAAGATTAAGATAAAGTCCAGACCATATATAAAACCTAAAACTTGAAAAGCTACTCGGTGAGTTTTAAGATAATCACAAGTTTATCTTATAAAACAAAAGCTTATAGATAATAAATAAAAAGGGCATAATTTTCAGCTTCTGCAGCGGACTTCCTATTTGAAGAATAAAAAATGGCAAATCAGTGGAAATTCAAGAAAATCAGTTCCATTTTTTTTCATAACCTTCCAATGGTTGAATTTAAACTCTAAACAGAGACCCAAGAATCTTCAGATGACTCGTGTGAATTCACCTGCCTGAGTACAAAACTCAAATCAGCCCTGATAAATCTAAGTATAAATAAAATAAACCTAATTAAAGGTAAAACACCACATTTTCCCCGATGTCATCATTTTGGTGGCAGTAAGTCCCCACAGTCATTCTAAAGTCATAAAATTAAGGAAACAATTTTTAATAAAAGAAAAAGACATGCATTAACTTTACAAATTTCAAATCTTAAGAAGCTGGAATCTAAAAAGATTACTTTTATTAATACAAATGCTTTCAAATGTCAAATTAAAAGGTCCTACTCATGGTTAGTAAGATAAATTTAAAAACTATAAGTACATTTTATTAAACTTGAGATTCCTTATTCCAACACTAGTGAATACTAATATGCCATGATTAAACTTGATCTATGGAAACAGACGTAGGGCTCATACAGATATAGAAACCAACTATTATTATGTCAAGATGGCGGCACAGGTAAACACAGCTAGCCTCCTCCCACAACCAAATCAAAATTACAACTAAATTATAGAACCATCATCACTCAGAAATGGCAGAAATCAAGCTGAATGGAAGTCTTGACAACTACAGAATTAAAGAAACCACATCCATCCAGACTGGTAGGAAGGGCAGAGACATGGAACAGGATGGTCCCACATCCATGTGTGGTGGGTAATAGTTCAGGATGGATATCTTGGGAGTGAGGAGTCCCAGCCCCACACCAGGCCCCCCAGCCCAGGGTATCACTGCCATGAAGGTTAAGTCCCATAATTTCTAGCTGCAAAAACCAGAAGGGATTGAGCAGGTGGAAGAAACTTCTGGAGTCCCAAACAGTTCCTCCTAAAGAACCAACACAAACTTACTCATATTCACTCCCTCTGAGCTCCAGCAGTATAAAAGTGTCTGGATCAAAGCAAAAACTGGGTGACAGCTTTCTCCCAGACAGAAAGGCAGGCAGAGCCCTGTTTCATTTTTTGTCGTTTCTCTCTCATATCGATGTTTCCCTCCCTCATTGCTCCCTCCCTTCCCCTCTCTCTAAAAATAAATAAATAGCCCTGGCTGGTGTGGCTCAGTGGATTGAGTGTTGGCCTGCAAACCAAAGGTCGCTGGTTTGATTCCCAGTCTGGGCACATGCCTGCGTCAAGGGCAAGGTCCCCAACTGGGGACGTGAGAGAGGCAATCATGCATTGATGTTTCTCTCCTTGTCTCTCTCCCTCCCTTACCCGCTCTCTAAAAATAAATAAATAAAATCTTAAAAAGAAAAAAAAAACAGCACTCTGTAGAAAAGCAAAGATTTTACGGATTGGTGTTACCATGAGACTTAAAAGTTTATTAAGAAAAAGAACTGACTATAATGATACTTGATAAATGTTAAGAAAATAACACGTTCTGATTTGCAGAAAACTGAAAAAAAAAACCAAAAGATGTCCTTTTTATACTTCCATTTTATAACAAGGTCATCATAAGCCATGTGTTTTGCATTTGTTCATTTACTTCTCTACTAGGATTTCACAGTGTAGGACATTTTGTACTAACTTCAGTGACTAAAGCCAAAGAATGAATGATTAGATGTGTGATAAAACAAGTATAGTGAAATATTAATTATAGAATCTAGCTGGTGGTTATACGGCTGTTCACTATAAAGGTCAACTTTTCTAGATGTTTATATATTTTTCTTTTTTAAGATTTTATTTATTTTTTAAAGGGGAAGGGAGGGAAAAAGAGGGAGAGAAACATGGATGTGCCAGAAAAACATCAATCGGTTGCCTCTTGCACGCCCCAAACTGGGAATCTGGCCCACAGCCCAGGCATGTGCCCTGACTGGGAATCGAACCAGTGACCTTTCGGTTCACAGGCCAGCACTCAATCCACTGAGCCACACCAATGGATTTTAAATAAAATGTTGGGGAAAAAAGTCAACTTTCAGAAGTTTTGAAATAAGTTTTTGATGCAAAAATATCCCATAAAATGTCACCTTATTTGGACATTTTTACTCTCCAGGGGTATCTTCATAAAGGAACAGGACCCCAAAACATTGCACAGAAATAATACCTAAGACTCAACAGAGCAGAATGTACTGAGGTGTTGATTTTTCATAAAACAGATATCTGTGGGTTTCTAGGTCATATCAAGTTCCAAAATACTTCAGAAATATATGCATATTTATGATGCAACTGTATGTATCCAAATAACATGCAGATTTTATATTCTATCACTCAACACCTAGAACTTTACTATCCTTTGGTTATCAATCAATTTAAAATATAGCAGGTCCCCAAGCCCTGACCAGTATGGCTCAGTTGGTTGGGCATCATCCCACAAAGAGAGGGGTCACTGGTTCCATTCTCAGTAGAAGCATGTGCCAGTTTGGTCTCCTGTCAGAGTGCCTATGATAGGCAACAGATCGATGTTTCTCTCTCACAGTGATGTTTCTCTCCCTCCCTTTCCCTCTCTCTATAAATAAAAAATAAAAATCTTAAATGTAAATATATATAGCAGGTCCCCGAATAACATCGTTTCAAGATTGTTTAATTAAAACTGATGAGATTCCGTGAGAACTTAATTCTTGTATATATCAAATGGTAAAACTGGTTTTGTTATATGTCACTTCACTTAAAAGTCTCAGAACCTACTGATCACATTAAGTGAGGAGTTTCTACACTAAGTTCCAAGAACTTTCCAGCACTTTTTTGTAAAGATTACCTATATTTTGTATAACACAAGGCATTAACTTTGCTATTGAAATTATAATATGCTCTAAAATGCACTACAAATACATCCAGGATGTAAAAGGAAAAGAAGTTTAAAAATCACTCTCCGAATACGGAGCATCCTAGTAGAAATGAGAAAAGGAGATTCTGGAAATTTTATGTCCAACATTAAGGCTTTATGAGGCAAACCTGCTTGATGTAATTTAAGTGCCTGGAGCTGAAAAAAACCTTTTCAGTGTTTGAAAACCCAAACATGAATGCCCCACCATCCAAGTTCTCTTCTAAAAGGTTGTCGATTGAACTTAATATGATTGGCAGCATATTATACTGTCATCTCTTCAGCATGTAGAAAGATGCTTTAAATCAAATTATTAATCTACTAACAAAAAGAGAAAAAGGAAAAATATTCCTACAAAAGACTGTGGGCATAAAATGCACTAAAAAATAATTTTACTAGCTCGTGTGGAATCAAAGAACTTCTCCTATTTCATAAATACTCACAAATTATAGTGATAAAGCAAGATTTAGTGGAGTCAGCACTGTGTTTTGTCCCATCCTCACCCACCCATCTCTACAACAGTTTAGAATACAAAGATAACGTTATCTGAGGGCAAGTAACAGGTTCTAGAATATAACCCCTTCTTACTACGATATGCCACATACACATTCTACTTCATCTGAACACTAATTTTCTTGAAGACCGAATGCCTGTGTTCTTAATAACTCGTTCACATTTTCGCAATAACCTATACCTGAGTATACTCGATCTCACTGACAAATGGACACACATGTTCTGTAGTAGTGGAAGGTCTTAGGGACACTTGGGTCTACAAAGCCGTGTTAGAAATTACCCTTTCCTGCTCCATGCCTCCTTTCTAACTTTCAAACAAACAAAAAAGTCCTGAACGCTAATGCGTATGGATTTCTAACATTAATGGCCAATGGAACACTGATGATGGGAGGCAAGCTGACTACAGAGGGAAGAGAATGCCTGGAGAGGGAGGGGTCCAGCCCGCTGAACCTAGGAACCCCCATAGACCAGGCTGGACTTTTGCACCGCGGACTGCAGCGTGGGGTCCAAGCGACACCACTACAAGGTTCTCACAGAGCAAAAACTCCGGCCTGTTCCAGAGCCCGGGTCTCAGCACAGGAGGGTGCCCAAGTGTGGGGGTGACGGGTGTGGGTGCCACGACAGAGGAACCAGGGTCAGGTCCCTCGGGTCTCCCGGGAGGTCGGGCACAGGGATGCTCCCAGAGCCGCGATGGAAGGGACGGCTCCTGGCCCTCGGGGAAGAGCTCCTCTGGCCTGAGTACCAGGCCGTCAGGCAGGCAGAGCGGGCGAGGCCGGGCCCGGGAATTCGGCTTGGCTCAAATCTTACCATGGTGAGTACGGTGGTGGGGCGCACTCGCGCTCGGGCTCCACAGGGGCTAGGGCTGGGGTCAGGGGAAAGGGAGCGCCGGCAGCTCTAGACCTGCTGTCCCCCGTGATAGAAGCCGCCGCTGCTTTACTCTTGCCAAGATGGCGGCCCTGAGCCACGTCTCCAACCGGAAACGGCGTGGGTCAAAGGGCGGAGGGCGGGACGACATGGGGTGGGGAAGTTGTGCGTAGGTTGCTGGGTGGAGGCTTGGCCGATGAGGCAAGGGGCCACCAAGTTCTAGAGGAACACTAGCCTTCTGCCCCTTCATGTTTTCTCACCCTCTCTCCTTTAATTTGTGACACCTCTTACAGTTTATAAAGCTTTTACAGCCACTATATCACTTAATATACGAAATAACCCAGTGTGCTTAAGGGACTAGTATCAGAGTATATAAAGAACTCTTACAACTCAGAAATAAAGACAAATAATCCAATTTTAAAATGGGCAGAGTAGACATTTCTCCAGTTTATACATACAGCAACTAAGCACAGGGAAGATGCTCAACGTCCTTAGAAAAATGCAAACCAAAACCACAATGAAATACCACTTCACCCCCACTAGGATGGATACGATAATAATGTTGGTGAGAATGTAGAGAAAATAGGCCCTGGCTGGTGTGGCTCAGTGGATTGACTACTAGTCGCTGGTTTGATTCCCAGTCAGGGCACATGCCTGGGTCACAGGCTAGGTACCCAGTTGGGAACGTGCAAGAAGTAGCCGCACATTGATTTTTCTCTTCCTCTCTTTCTCCCTCCCTTCCTGTATCTCTAAAAATAAATAAATGAAATTTAAAAAGAAAAAGAAAATGGAAACCTCATACACTGTTGATGCAAATGTAAAATAAGGCAGCTATTTCAGAAATAGTTTAGCAGTTCCTCAAAAAGTTAAAACATAGTTACCATATGACCCAGCAATTCCACTCCTTGGTATATACACCCAAGAATATTAAAAACATGTCCACACAAAAAAGTGTACACCAATGTTTATAGAAGCATTATTCATAATAGCCATAAAGTAGAAACAACCCAAATGCCCATAATAAGTGAATGGATAACAAAATGTTATCCTGAGGACATGAGGTTTCCTACAATGATAAGGTGACATAAGCTATAAATCCAAAGCACATTTCAGAAACAAGTGGGGGGCAAAAGCAAAGTTACAAAGCAGTATAACCTCAGCCCCCACAAGGACCCAGCAAATGTTAACAGCAGGGACCTTGGCCTTGATGACAGGGTCCTGGGAGGTTGGGAAGCTGGTTCACTTTGCAGGCTCTGGATCACTCTCCTCTCTGTCTCTGGCTCCTGGTGTTGGAATTCAGCATTCAATGAGCTTTGGTGTGTGAGGAGGGAAAAAAAATTTTTTTAATGATGAATCATAAAAAGTAATGATGTACAGATACATTAATTATACAACATGGATGAACCTTGAAAATATTAAGTGAAAGTAGTCAGTCACAAAAAAACCCCACATCTTATATGATTCCATTTATATGAAACGTCCAGAATAGGCAAATTCATAGAGGTAGAATGTAGGGCTGTAAGGGGGTGGGAAAGCAGAGGAATGGGGAGTGCAGTTTGGTTTTTTTTTGGAGTGATGAGAATGTCTGGAGTTGGATAGAGGTGGTGGCTACATAACTTTGTGAATTTTACACTTGAAAAAGTAAGTATTTATGGCTTGTAAATTACATCTTCTTCTTTAAAAAGTGTGCAGTAATCAGGGCAGTTACTGTGCTTACATTCATTTTGTAGGTGAAGGAAATGATGATAAGCCATGGACAGGTGGCTCAGTTGGTTGGAGCATCGTCCTGTACACCAAAAGGTTGAGGGTTCAATCCCAGTCATGGCACATACTTAGGTTGTGGGTTCAATTCCCTGTTGGTGCATGAACTGGCTGCCTCGATGCATTCCTGAGGCAACCTATCAATGTTTCTCTCTCTCTCTCCCTTGTTATTTCTCTAAACTCAATAAACATGTTCCCGAGTAAAATTTTTTTTAAAAACTATGACAAGTTTAAGAAATTTACCCAAAGTTCTAGGCCAGCATATTATGGAAACAAGTGTGAAATCTAGTCTTCTGATTTTGTTGGTAGTTCTTCTGTGCCAAATGTCAGGCTTAGAGCATTCGTGATTCAGCAGTTCTTCCCTATATCATTTTATCAGTGGCTAGCTCTACAGCACTTGTCCACTGCTGCAATAATGGGTAAACAGAAAACTTTTGTTGAGTGTTTATTTTGTGTAAGGTACTTTATACATGCTATCTCTTGTCCTTTAAAACAATCCAGATAAAGACACTGAGGATCAAAGAAATTGAGCACTTGCCCAGACTCACAGAGCTAGTAAGGGATAGAATTGGGGTTCAAACCCAGCTTTTCTCATTATAACACACCTGCCTCCCTATATCTCTATGTATTCCTTAAGGTTTATTGAGTACTTACAATATACCAGGCATTACTCTACTCCCCCTCTTTCTCCCGCCCTTCCCTCTCTCTAAAAATAACTAAATAAAACCTTAAAAATATATACCAGGCGTTACTCTAAATTCTTCACACAGATTATCTCATTTAATCCTTACAAGAATTCTCTGAGATGGGAAGGAACCATTAATATTTTTATTTTACAGGTGGGGAAACCAAGGTACAAATAGGAAAACTAATCTACCACAGGTCTCAGGGCAAGAAAGTAGCAAAGCTAGGACTGGATCAAAGGCTGCTCAACTTCGGTACCTGTACCCTTAAGCACTGCAGTATAGAATTCTCATTCTTACTCATTACAAATCTCCAGTGGCTTTCTAGTAGAACTTTGCATGTCTGAAAGGTTATACTCATGTCAAACTGCATGTTTACTTTTGTTATAAAAAGTACACATATTTTTTAATAGACAGATAAGTTCTTAATTTTTTTTAGAAGTAAAAATTATGCCTGAAATTATTGTTTTATTGTGAAGGCTTCGAGGGCCTTCAATGTGGACCACCAAAGATCACAAAGACCTATTGATACTGATTCTTTGGAAATATGACATTAGCTGAATTAAATTGTGTAAGAAAAGCACCCCTGCAAGCATACTTGGTTAGGAGTGTCATAATGGTTAAAAGCAGATAGTTGGGAATTACCTACCTGTGTTTGACTCCAGCTTTCAGCCCTTCCTAGCTGAGTGCCTTTAGGCAAGTTCCTTCAATTCTCCTAAGCCTCAATTACCTAATCTGTCTCATAAGGTTGTGAAGTAGATAATATATTAATAAATAAAAATATATAATCTAAGCGCTCCTACATAGAAAGTGCTCAACAATACATATCCATTATTTTTGTTAACTTTATTTATTTTTAGAGAGAGGGGAATGAGGGAGAAAGAAAAGGAGAAAAACATCAATATGTTCGGTTGCCTCTCCTACAACCAGGGACAGAAGCAACAACTCAGGCATGTGCCCTGGCCCAGGAATTGAACCACTGACCTTTCCCTTTGCAGGACAACACCCAACCAACTGAGCCACACCAGTGAGACTAATACATATTCATTATTATTAACAATAACAGATGACAAAAATTTTTTTTTAATGTTTTATAGTTCCATTTTTAACCGGAAGAGTCTCAGAAGATGTGTTTTTCATTCTCCTTTTAAAAGCCACTTGGCTGCTTTCCTCTGGCAGGTTTTCAGGATCAAATTTCCAAGTCTTTGTTTATCTCTCTCTCTGACCCAAAAGTAACTATGACTGTAGTTTAAAAATATTTGTTCATTACATCTTTATTCCTTCATTCATCCACCCAATGAGTATTTCTGAAGCATCTAATTTATGCAATGCGCTGATGCTATGAAGTTCTTAAAAATCAATGAGACACAGACCCTGCGCTAAAGAAGTTCAGTCTTTAGCAAATAAAAATAAAGACAGCCAATTAAACTGGAATCTCAGATAAATAAGGAATAATTTGTTAGTGTATGTCCCATGCATGGAATACCGTGCAGGGGAAGGACTATAATGCAATATAAATGCTAAAAAAAGTTGTGCGACTATTCCTTAGAGATTTTGCTTAAAGTCTGATTAGACTGATTTAGAGGAACTGCATGACCAATGAATGGTACTTGCCCTGGGGGTGAACATGCACAAGGTACAGTACTCCCTCACTTATCGCGGGTATTACGTTCTAGACACCACCCCCCACGATAGGTGGAAATCCACGAAGTAGGAACCTTACATTTATTTTAGTATTTATATATATTTTACGGCTTTATAAACCCTTCCCACACACTTATAAACCATTCCCAGTCCCTTATTAACCTTTCCCACTCCCTTATTAACCTTTTCCACATTTTTATAAACACTACTTATGTTCTTAAACATATTCTACACTCTTAAACCTGCGTAACTTTAACAACATACGTATACAGTACTGCAAAATCCCACGATATAGCGAAAAACCCGCTATAATTAAATATAATATGTTTTTTTAATCCCGCGATACAGTGAGGCTGCGATAAGTGAACCGCGATATAGAGAGGGCCTAGTGTATTTCCAGATTGAAGAGCTAACTATACCTATATGCACCTAAGTTCATCGCCCAGCTTTGCCATCCGTGGCCGCTGGATGCCGCCACAGACGCATTAAACGCGTTTACTGAAACCACAGACGGGCAATGGGACCGCCCAGAGAGGGTTTTTCCGAGCCTCCCCTGATCCTAGGATCCTTCTCTGGAAGACACGTGACGCGCGAGTGACGGAAGTCTCACGAGAGTGAAAGCAAGTCCCGCGATTTTTAAGGTTTATTTATTTATTTATTTTTACCTAACAACTGACAAGAGGCCATTTCTCCAGGTAGAATCCCTAAAGTGCCGTGCCGGAGTTCGTAGTGAGACCCCAGCCCTGCGCTGGGGTTGTTTCCATATAGAGGAGACGGATTCAGAGGGGCTCCAGGTAATTTGTACTCATTCTAGCAGAAAGGTCATTGCCGTTTTTCCTCCCAAGAGGAATTTAAGATGACTCTCCTTCCCTTCTTCCTATCACCCCTCAATCTTTTCTCATCTCTATGACAACTGTTCTTTCTTTCCTTCCTTCACGCCACCAGCAATCATCCTGTTCCTTTTTCTTCGGGGTCTGTCCTTTAAGACAGGGGTAGGGGGTGACGCTTTCGGGATTATTGGATAGTACCGAGAGACTGGAGTTGCCCTTCTCTGCTGGTAAATGAGGTGACCCCAGAGACGGAACTCTTTCTAGAGCCTCTCCAGCCTCCCCAGAGAAACCTCGACAGCCTTGGGAAAACTGGCGGAACTTGGGGCGAGAGCCGCCGTCTGCGGATGAATACCGTAATGTCACCGCGGTGTATCTTAACAGCTCTGGGGAGCCGTTGCAGGATTTAGCTGTTGTTTCCCTCCACGATTCCCTCCTTCCTCAGCCAGCCTGTCAGCAGTTCCTGTATAAGGGCTGCAGCAGATTGACTTAACTGCTTGACCTAGGGCCGAGAAGCCTTAAAGAAAGTTTGAATGGGGGTGAAAGTTTCATATAAAAATGATGTATTGGGTAAGGAGAAGGATCATGAGCCTATGAGCTATGTAATCATGTCTCCTTTCGCTTAGACCAAGATTGTTGAAAACCAAACATATGATGAGCGTCTAGAGATTAACGACTCGGAAGAGGTTGCAAGTATTTATACTCCAACCCCAAGATACAAAGGTAAAAGAGGAATTAAGAGGAGAGGAGAAAAATGGGTCCCAGAACAAAGCAGGAGGCATTCATGATTGTCTCCGTGAAATTCTTATTTTGTAATAGCAAATGCTTGCTTTCAGAGTCATTACTTCACTTGCCCTTTTTTTTTTCCTACCTAGTGAAGGGGAAGAAAAGACAACCACCCAGATTTCAGGGTTCTTACAACCTGATTAGCGTTCCCAATAACCATTTACTTCATGATACTGCTCTACTCACAATCTGTCCAGGGTTTGTGTGTCATTTTTTAAAAATGTATTAAAACTTTTTTTTCACTTTTGAGGATGCTTCAATAACCTGCCCTTAACCTACAATTCTAGTAAAAATCTCAGTGGAATATTTTAAGAGGACCTGACACCATTTCAACAATGAATTTTTTTAATGCATACTATGTGTCAGCCTTATGCTTGGCACTGCAAATTGATCGTGCCCTACTGATGCCTGTAATCATGGGAGACAGATCACAAAATGAATAAACAAACATAATTACTAATGTGGTAAGTGCATTGATGGAGGCAAAGGGTTTGATGTTATGGAGAATGATGGTGAGCAGTGGGATCTACTTTTTTTTAAATTTATTTTTTTAGAGAGAGGGGAGGGAGGAAGAAAGAGAGGGAAATCAATTGGTTGCCTCTCACGTGCCTCCAATCTGGGACCTGGTCTGTAGCCCAGGCATGCGCCCTGACCGGAAACCAAACTAGCAACCTTTTGGTTCCCAGACTGGCGCAACCCCACTGTTGATAGCTTAACTGGGGATGACCTAAGGCAACAACATTTGAAACTGAAAGATGGGAAGGATCCAGACATTGAGGAAAAGTCGGTCAGTAAAAGGGAAGAGCAAGTGAAATGTGAAAAGGCCCTGATGCCAGAAAGAACTTGAGTTAGTGTGAGGACTTGAAAGAGACCAACCTATGGTAGGAGGGAGTGATATCAGAGGAGGCAAGCAGGAGATAGGCAGAAGGCATAATAGGCAGAGCTTTAGAGGCTGTGCTACTGTTATATGTGGAATGGATTGAAAGGTGACCCTAGGAAACTAGTTGGAAGGACTGTTGCAATGGCTGAGTTGAGGTGATAGTGGCTTGTATGAGATATGGAAGTTGAAAATAGAAGAAAAATCACTAAAACTTGCTAATGGATTAGATTTGGCTCTTGAGTTAGGAATTAAGGGTGACATTTAGGGTAGTTTGTTGTGGTAAATATACCTAACGTAAAATGTACCATTTTAGCACTGACCAGGGTGGTTCAGTTGGACATCCTTCCAGAAAGCAAAAAGTCACCACTTTGATTCCAGTCTGGGCATATGCCTTGGTTGCAGATTCAGTCTGGTTGGGGCGAGTACCAGAGGCAATTGATTGATGATTTTCTCTCACATTGATGTTTCTCTCCCTCTCTTTCTCCCTCCCTTCCCCTGTCTCTAAAAAGAAATAAATAAAATCCTTAAAAATTGTAGCCCTTTTTAAGTGTACGATTTGATGGCATTAAATAAATTCATATTGTTATGTAACTGTCTCTACTATCTATTTCCAGAACTTTTTCATCATCTGAACAGGTGAAAAATACCCATTAAATAATAACTCCCCATCCTATACTTCCCAGCTACTTTGTTTCAATAAATTTGCCTGTTGTAGGTACGCCATAAGTGGAACCATACAATATGTTTATCCATTCATCTCTTGTTGGACACTTGGGTTATTTATATCTTTTGGAAATTATGAATATGTTGCTATGAATATTGGTACAAGTTTCTATTTGAGTCAATGCTTCCAATCTTGCGGGTATAAATATACCTAGACACCCAGGTTTTTGACTCAACCATATTTTTAATCTTACCAGCTATGGACATGATAGTTTATTTTTATTTTGGGAAATTTAGTAGGCTAGAAAATGGTGTTTAATTGTCACTTATTTGATTTGGAAATCATGCCCATTAATATTTTACATCTAGGTGTGAATATTTCGGGTTAATTGTTCAGAATATTTTTATTGCTCTGTTGGACACTGGTTCAGATTTATATTTGTGTCTATAATTTGACAGGAGCTGGGTCACTTTCTTTCATATAAGTTTTTTCATTTGATCCTTACAGCAGTTTTGAGTGAGACGTATTATTGATCTTATTTAGAGGTGAGAATACTGAGACTAAAAGAAGTTAAGTCATTTTGTCCAAGTGATAGAGTTGTCCTTCAAACCCAGTATTCTGACTATAAACCCAGCCCTCTTTTCACTTTACTAATTATTCACCTCATTTTACCAATGTGTAAACTAAGAGCAGATTTTATACTATTTATGTAACAGCAGATAATCAGTTAGTATAATGTCCAACCCAGTGCCCTAAGCACAGTAATGCTCAGTAAATATATCTTGAATTGAATTGACAGAGCCATGACTAGAGTTTAGTCTCCTATCCTTCAGCTAGATGTTCATATAAACCATGTTCCATAAAATGATCAGGTTATAATATGTTATAAACTAAAAATATTAGTCTTTAAAAATCATTTTAACAATAATGTAAAGGGAAAACTTTTCTTCTAAGGACTTCCTCATTCTTCCCATCATCCTAACAAGACTATGGCTGATAACAACAGTGATGAGTATGAAGAGGAAAATAACAAGGTGTGGTATAACCCATAGCTTCTTGTGGAATTTCTACTTTGACTTTTTTAGTAGAGATGACACCAGTTCAGTAGGAAATGTTTCTTTTTTTCTTTTTGTATATTTTATTGATTAGGTTGTAACAGTACTCTCATTTTTTTCCCTTTGTTCTCCTCCACCCAGTACCCCCCTTTCCTCAGCAATCTCACCCCCCTTAGTCTGTGTCCACGGGTCGTGCATATAAGTTCTTTGGCTTCACCCTTTCCTATATTATTCTTAACTTCCTCCTGTCTATTTTATACCAACCGATTATGTTTCTTAATCCCTAAACCATTTCCACATTTCTCCCCCTCCCACCTCCCAGCTAATAACCCTCCAAATGATCCCCATACCTATGATTCTGTTCCTATTCTGGTTTGCTTAGTTGGATTTTGTTTTTATTTTTTAGATTCAGTTGTTGATAGTTGTGAGTTTGTTGTCATTTTAATGTTCATAGTTTTGATCTTCTTTTTCTTAAATAAGTCCTTTAACATTTCATATAAAAAGGGCTTGGTGATGATGAACTCTTTTAGTTTTACCTTGCCTAAGAAGCACTTTGTCTGCCCTTTCATTCTAAATGATAGCTTTGCTGGATAGAGTAATCTTGGTTGTAGGTCCTTGCTTTTCATCACATTGAATACTTCTTGCCAGTCTTACTTGCCCGCAAAGTTTCTTTTGAGAAATCAGCTGAGAGTCTTATAGGCTCCCCTTTGAAGGTAACTCTCTGCTTTTCTCTTGCTGCTTTTAAGATCCTCTCTTTATCTTGAACCTTTGACATTTTAATTATGATATGTCTTGGTGTGGTCCTCTTTGGGTCTAGTTTGTTTGGGACTCTCTCTACTTCCTGGATTTGTATGTCTATTTCCTTTGCCAAATTTGGGGAGTTTTCCTTCATTATTTTTTCACCTAAGTTTTCAATTTCTTGCAGTTCCTCTTCTCCTTCTGGCACCCCTATAAATTTGGATGTTGTCATGTTTAAAGTTTTCTCAGAGGTTCCTAAGCCTCTCCTCATTTTTTTCAATTCTTGTTTCCGCCTTCTGTACTGGTTGACTGTTTGTTTCTTCCTTATGTTCCAAAACATTGATTTGAACCCCAGTTTTCTTCCCTTCACCATTGATTTTGTGTGGATTTTTCTTTGTTTCATTTAGCATAGCCTTCACTTCTTTCCTTATACATTTACTGTACTTAAGCATATCTGTCAAGCCTGTGAGCATCTTTATCACCAGTGTTTTTGTTATGGCAGATTCAGAGAGAATAAACCACTTGGAGACAGTGGATAAGGAAAGCAAAGGGTTTATTGCCGGCGGCCAGACCGAGACTATGTCTCTAAAATGGCACTGACCCCGAATGGGGTTTAGGGCAGGGTTTATATAGCAGGTTTTCAGGCGGGGCGCAGGGTGGAACAGGCTTTGTTGTAATCAGGTTGTGCAACTTCAGGTTGCTAATTGTTCCAGGAACTGGGGCTGCATCTGGTCAGAACATGACTGTTGTGGGACATTAGGCTGCGGGTGCCAGAAGCCCTGCAAGAGAAAAGTCTCAAAGAGGTAATTACTTAATGCTAGCAGCAGACATTGGCAAAATTTTTACAGGCCTTAAGTAACAGGGTCCTTAGGGGATGACTGGAGTTCCTTACAAGGAATGGCTGAAGCCCCTACATTTTTAACTCTACATATGTTAGGTTGGCTATCTCCTCATCTGTTAGGTTGGCTATCTCCCCGTCGCTTGGTTCTCCCACTGGAACCTTGATCCATTCACCTTCAATGGTGGAGTACCTTTGAACTCTTGGAGGAAAATCAGGAAGAAAGAGCCTTAAGATTTTGATTCTTCTTCAGGAATAAAGACCACTATTACAGCTGACTTTTGGTGATGAATTTCATATAATGTAGGCCAGTGTTTTTGCCAACGTTACTGATCATAAGAATCAATTGGGGGCATGTAACTTTTTGAAATGGAGGTTACCAGTCCCATCCAGAACTATGGAATCAGTGTCTTGGAGGTAAAAGCCTGGGAATTTATATTTTTAGCAAACACTACAAGTAATTCTCTTAATAAAGCAAGTTTGGAATTATTGTTTTAGGCATTTTATTGTCAACACTTGTGATACTGTCAATATTTTGTGAAAGAGACTTTAATTTTGAAGTCTTAAGACCCAAATGTCATTTTATTGTTGTTCTATGAACCTAGAGAATCACCCTGTTTCTTTGCCTTCGTCACCTGGAACCTGTGGAATGCCCTCTCTTAGGACTTGCAGCATAGCCAATTGGCCCTTTTTAAAAGTAGGTTTGGAAGCTTGGTTTCCATGCACTATATGGCTCGTACTGAGATTAATATATGTTTTGCTCTAGTTTTAAAATTATTTAATGTTTCTTTTATGGTAAAGAGGCTATTGGCACGTACAATTGTGAGACATTATAGGACATCAAAACTGCTTTTGGTCACATTTTCCTCTAAGCATAACACAGTTTTATTATACATAGATAAAAACATATTTTAACTAATCTATAGTATGTATGAAAGATGACACACAGTTGCAGAATTTATTCAGTGACTAAGCCTTATTGGCATAAAATTGATAAAAATCTCCCAATTGCCCCTGCAAGCCCCAAGTACCAATCAGACCCCTGCTTATGGATTAGAGAGGGTGGGAAAGCTCAGAAAGGTAGATTGTAATGCCAATAACAGAAGAGTCGCTTATCTTGAGAAACAATGTATGGTCATTGCATTTAACTTATGGGGGAAGGGAAGAGAAATATGGATTGGTTAGATACCCATTGAAGAGAATGGAAATAGAAAACTCATAGTCTCTGGAACTGCTGATCAGAATTCAGGCAGGGAACCATGACTGAGTAGCTCCATTAGAGCATTAACCTGATATGCCAAGATTATAGGTTTGATACCTGGTCAGAGCAGGGCACATGCAAGAATCAAACAATGAATGTATAAATAAATGGAACAACAAATTGATGTGTGTCTGTTTGTCTGTCTGTCTCTCCTTACCCTCTCCCCATTCCACTCTCTCTCTAAAAAACAATTTAAAAATAAATTTCTTTAAAAAAAAATAATTCAGGCAGGAGGTTGATTATGAACGCTCTCTTTTTTTCAAATGATATTTTATTGATTATGCTATTAGAGTTCCCAATTTTCCCCCTTTGCCCCCCTCACCTAGCACTCCCACTCCCGCAGGCAATGCCCCCACTGTTGTCCATGTCCACGGGTCATGAGTATAAGTTCTTTGGCTACTCCATTTCCTACACTGTGCTTTACATCCCCATGGCTATTCTGTAACTACCTATTTGTACTTAATCCCCTCACCTCTTCACCCATTCCCCCACACCTCCCATCTGGCAACCATCAAAATGTTCTTCATGTCCATGATTCTGACTCTGTTTCTCTTGTTTGCTTAGTATGTTTTTTAGATTCAATTGTAGATAAATATGTATGTATTGCCATTTTTAAAGTATATTTTGATTATGCTGTTACAGTTGTCCCAATTTTTTTCCCTTTGCTCTCCTCCGCCCAGTACCTCCCTTCCCTCCAGCAATCCCACCCCCCTTAGTTCATGTCCATGGGTCACGCATGTAAGTTCTTTGGCTTCATGCTTTCCTGTACTGTTCTTAACATCCCCCTTGTCTACTTTGTACCTACCAATTATGCTTCTTAATCCCTGAACCATTTCCCCATTTCTCCTCCTTCCCCTCCTATACCTATGATTCTATTCCTATTCTGGTTGTTTGCTTTGTTTGTTTTTGTTTTATTTTTCAGGTTCTGTTGTTGATGGTTGTGAGTTTATTGCCATTTTGTTGTTCATAGTTTTCATATTTTTTTTCTTAAGTCCCTATAACATTTCATATAAAAATGGTTTGGTGATGATGAACTCCTTTAGACTTCTTTTGTCTGGGAAGCTCTTCATCTGCCCTTTGATTCTAAATGATAGCTTTGCTGGGTAGCACAATCTTGGATGTAGGTCCCCGCTTTTCATGACTTGGAATATTTCTTGCCAATCCCTTCTTGCCTGCAAAGTTTTGTTATGGCTACATAGGTGAGATTGAACACTCTGAAGCAGTGTATAAAGTCTGCAAAGGATTTTATTTGCCAGCCAGTCGGGCAGACCCTGAGCTGGTCTCTAACAAGTTCTGACCTGCTGGGATTTTTAGGCAGGGGCTTATATACTGGTAATGCCCCTTTGTTTCTTCTTTGGTGGGAAACAGCCTTAGGAAGAGGGGGGATGGGCAGGACTGTAGGGAATGTCTTGGCAGTAACAGGAACAGAAATTTGCAAGACTATAAGGTTATATTCGGCGGCAGCATAGCTCTCCAGCCAGGGATGAATTCTTTGTGAAGCAATTTATCTTCAAAGGGCTAGATATCCTGTAAAGTATAACTTACACAAATGTTATAAACCAGACACAAGCAAATGGAAGGTGATAGAGGCTAAGGTCCTTTTAGCTTGTAAATTACCAATTGCTATAACACTTCTCCCTACATTCCTCTTTCCAAGGCTTTTTAGCAAGTCCTTGCTACTTCTTGCAAAGAATATTTGAAGCCCCTACATATTTACATATTTAGCAGACCTTTGAAACTTTTTACAGGGAATATTTGGTGCCCCTACAGTTTCTTTTGAGAAATCAGCTCACAATCTGGTGGGAACTCCCCTGTAGGTAACCACTAACTTCTTTTCTCCTGTTGCTTTTAAGATTCTCTCTTTATCTTTAACCTTTGGCATTTTAATAATGATGTGTCTTAGAGTAGGCCTTGTTGCATCCATTTTGTTTGGGACTCTCCGTGCTTCCTGGACTAGCATGTCTATTTCCTTCACCAAATTAGGGAAATTTTATTTCATTATTTTTTCAAATAGATTTTCATTTTTTTTGCTCTTTCTCTTCTCCTGGCATCCCATGATGCGAATGTTGGAACGCTTGAAGTTGTCCCAGAGGTTGCTTACGCTACCCTCATTTTTTGGATTCAGTTTTCTTCTATTTTTAAAACTGTATTTTATTGATTGAGCGTCAGCCTGCGAGCTAAGTGTCGCTGGTTCGATCTTCCAGTCAGGGCACATCAGAGAAGGAAAACTCTGATTCCAAAAAACCTCCGCTGCCTTGCGGCATACCTCTTCAGGGGAAAGGCTAAGGGAGTAAACCCCGACAGAAAATCCGGAGCTGGAGTCCCTAAGGCAATTCGACGTTGTAGTCAACACCGGCAACTCCTGCGGCGCACCTGAAGCCAAGCTGTATTGACTCCGTCTTTCCCTTGGATCCTTCAGCTGCGAAGAGAGGGGGGGTCTGCTGCATGGGCAACAGCAGACCCTCCATATCACCCTGCCCAGGCTCTGTAGCTTCAGCTCCACTGGAGAGGACACTCCAGCGTCATCGCAAGATGTCGATTCAACACGGGAGGAGACAGATACCGTGTCACTCCCGAGTCGGACTGCACAACCATTCTCGGCGGTGCAGATAGACTCTTAAGAAGCTACACCATCGTCTCTCGAGACGGACGGCTGCTGATAATAATAATAAAAAATTTTATTGATCATGCTATTACAGTATTACAGTTGTCCCAATTTTTCCCCCTTTACTGCCTGGTACCATTCCTCCAGCAGGCCCTCCCCCATAGTTCATGTCCATGTGTTGTGCATGTAAGTTCTTTGGCTTCTCCATTTCCTATATTATTCTTAACATCCCCATGTCTATTTTGGTCGTAACCAATTATGCTTTTTAATCCCTGCACCATTTCCCTTTCTTCCTCTTCCCCTCCCAGCTGATAACCTTTCAAATAATGGCTTTGTTTTGTTATCTTTAGCCTTTGGGATTTTAATTATGATGTGTCTTGTTGTGTTCCTCTTTGGGTCCAACTTGTTTAGGACTCTGTACTTCCTGGACTTGTATGTCTATTTCCTTTACCAAATTAGGGAAGTTTTCTTTAATTATTCTTTCAAGTGAGTTTTCAATTTTGTGCTCTTCCTCTTCTCCTCTGGCATCCCTGTGATTTAGATGTTGGCACACTGGGGATTTCCCAGAACTTCCTAAGCTGATCCTTGATTTTTTGAATTCTTGTTTCTTCTTTTTGTTCTGGTTGAATGTTTATCTCTTCCTTATGTTCCAAATTGTTCATTTGAATCCCAGCTTCCTTCCCTTCTCTGTTGGTTTCCTGTGGATTATTCTTTATTTCACTTAGTGTTACCTTCCCTTTTTTCTTTATTTTTTTGATGTACTTAAACAGTTCTCTGAGCACCCCGATAACTAGTGTTTTGAATTCTGCATCTGATTTTGCTTAGTTCTTTTTCTGGGGTTTTGTTCTGTTATTTCATTTGGGCCATATTCTTTGTTGCCTCAATTTAACAGCCTCCCTGTGTTTGTTTCTGTGTATTAGGTAGAAATGCTTTTACACCCTGTCTTACTAGCGTAACCTATGTAAAAAAGGCACCTGCAAATGGTGTGGGGTGGAACCTTAGGTAATTGCCAGAGTGACACAACCCATTTCAGTACTTTGTAGCTGTGTGGTCAGGACTCGAAGTGGGACAGTACCTCTGCCTGGCCTCTGGTGGTTCATCCAGCAGTTGCCCCATTCCAGTCACTTCACCCCCTTCCTGTGTGCAACTGGCGTGCTTCCAGCTGCTTTCTGGATCGTGAATCCTGGAGTGGGTGGGTCTGTGTATGTTCTAAGACCATGCTGGTCTTTTAAGTGGCAAAAATCCAGCAGTTCCTTTTGCCACCCCAACCCCCACAGGTTTTTGCAGCCAGAGGGAATGGGGGGGTTTATCTTCTTGGTGCTGGAATCCTTGGCCGTGTGGACTGGCCTGGCGCTGGGATTGCTTGCTCCCAGTTATCCTTTCCATCCATTCTGCTACAGCTGCTGCCACTGCTGCCTTTCCATGCCATGCTGCCTCTTCACCTGTCTCTGTAACTCCACCCTGCCTACCTGTCTGGATAAATATGTCTTCTTTAAATCCTTAGTGTCAGACTTCCATACAGCTTGATTTTCTGACGGTTCTGGGTGTTTTGAGATCTGGTTGTAGTTCTTTCTATGGTTGTGCAAGGAGGCAAAATTTGTCTGCCTATGCCTCCATCTTGACTGGAAGTCAGATTCTTTTTTCTTCTTGTTGTTCTGATTGGTTGTTTTTGCTTTCTTATGTCCAATATCATTGATTTGATTCTCAGTTTCATTCACACTTTTGTTATTTCCCTGTAACTTGTTCTTTATTTCAATTAGTGTATCCTTCATTTTTGACTGGATCTTTTTTATGCTGTTGAGGTCCTCACTGAGTTTCTTGAGCATCCTTATAACCAATGTTTTGATCTCTATTAGTTTAGTTCTTTTTCTAGAGTTTTTATCTGTTTTTTCATTTGGGCCATGTTTCTTTGTCTTCTCATTTTGGCAGCCTCCCTGTGTTTGTTTCTATGTATTAGGTAGAGCTGCTTTGACTCCCTGTCTTGTAATGTGGCCTAATGTAGTAGGTGTCCTGTAGGGTCCAGTGGCACAGCCTCCCTCATTACCCAAGCTGGGTACTTGAGATGTGCCCTTCATGTGGGCCAAGTATACCCTCCTCTTGTAGTTGAACCTTGATGCTATTGGTAGGTCAATGGGAGGGAGTTACCTGGGCTGGTCAGCTGCAAGGATTAGCTCTGACCACTGACCACCAACCTCTGCCCTCCATGGAGGATCAGCTGTGTGTGGGCAATGTGGTGGTGTTCCAATGTGGTCTGTAGCTGTCCACTGGGTGTGCAGACTCTGGGGTTTCCCAATTGGTGCAGACCAAGGTCAGCCCCCACCTGTGTTCTGCCCAGGGCTACCCTGGGAAGAACTATAAGGTAATCTGAGATGGCTGCTATTTGAGCTGGTCTTGGAGATTTCCATGCAAAGCCAAGGTGTGAACCTAGGCTGGCTGCTGCTAGTGCTGGGCCTAGGACCACTTAGCAAGAGGTACAGGGGCTGAGGGCTGCGGGCTCACTGAAGCTGTCTGTTGCTTGTTTGAGAGGATTTAGGGTGTTGTGAAGCATGAGCCAAGACCAGCCATTCATTTGGAAAGCAGCTTGGGTGAGCACGTAAGTCTCTTGGTTAGCCAGGTTGATGTCATCTTGGGTTTTGCACCAGCCTGCTGGATCTGTGGCTCTGTTGGGGAAGAGCTCTGAAAAGGGACAGTGGCCTCTGCTCACTTTTCTGTCTGGGAGAAGGCTGTCTCCCAGCTCTCATCTTGATGCCAGACATTTCACTTTCTCCTTGTATGCCACTGGTACCTTTCAAGCTGCTACCCCAGTGCTGGAGCTCATAAGGAGTGAGTTTGAGTAAGTCCATGTATAGATTCTTTAAGAAGTACTGCTTGGGACTCCAGAAGTTTCTTCCATTGACTCAATCCCTGCTGGGTTTTGCAGCCAGAAGTTATGGGAACTTATCTTCCTGGCACTGGAACCCTGGGCTGGGGGGCCTGGTATGAGTCTGGGACTCCTCGCTCCCAAGATATGCCTCCTGAATTTTTACCCACCAAATGTGGGTGTGGGACCAGACCATTCCGTGTCTCCGCTCCTCCTACCAGTCTGGTTAGATGTGGTTTTCCTTAATTCCATAGTTGTCAGACTTGTATCCAACTCAATTTCCAACGGTTCTGAGTGATGGATGTTCTATATTTTAGTTATAACTTTGATGTGGTTGTGCAAGAAGGTGAGCCATGTCTGCCTATGCCACCATCTTGACCCAAAGCCTCAATTTTCTTCTTTTGATGGTTACAAGCAACTTACTCTGGGCAATCTTGCAAATTAAATACTAGATATCCTCCCTGTGATCCTTATGCATATTAAGATTCCCTGAAGTTTGTCTTCCCCACTTCATCTTTCCCCATTTCCTTCCAAAATAATTTAGAGTTTCCTTTTTTCAAAAGTGCCCAAGTTTTAGAGTTGAACCTAACTGCAAAGGGTATGCAGAGGTCTCAGGATCTCCTTAGTAATAGGTAAAATAGATATATATCAGATATAATTTAGACTCAAACCTCAAGCAGAGAAATAGAATATGGTTTTAGAAATGGGGACGTAGTTTTCAGTGAGCAAGAGCAGACAATGGTTCTTGAGGCCCTTCTGGAGTGTGCTAGTTTCTCTCTAGCGACGTGGTGCCAGGTGGGAGGGTATTGGTTAGAGTCCTAGGAGAGAACTGGGCATAGGTACACTACATTTTTCATTATATGGGCCTTTCTATGCCTACTTTGCCCTATCTCAGGAGAAGAAGAAGACCTCGCAGCTGACACCTCAACAGGGTATTAGTGAAAATGATGATGATGGCTCACCTGAAACTGATTCTGATGAAGAAGATGATGATGAAGAGCATGGAGGCCCTCTGGAAGGGTAAGGAAAGCATCCTTGCCAAGGAGGAAAACACCCTCTTCACTGATTGATTAGGAGGATATCAGTTAAAAGTGAAATTTAAGCATTTCTTTTGGTCTCTGTTTAGGGTTTTCACATGTCTCAGAAAACCCACCATAATGAGTTTTCATTCTTTTCTGGCTCTACTGCATCATTGAGACCTATGATGTCACTTGCACTATTTGAAACATTTGTGGGCTCAGGGTTCATGAGGAATTGCTAAGTAAATCTAAAGGATGGTTCCTGACTTCAGGGAGTTCACATTTGGGAAAAAGAAAATAAATTCATGTACATACCGAAGCATTTCTATTTAGCAAGGAAAACATACATACATAGGAGTAGAAAACTTTAAACTCAGATTCTTTTTAGACAGGAAGAGAATAGGTAGCCCAAAACTGAGGCAAAATGTTCCTAAATGATGCTAAAACATCTCACCCTGTTCCAAACCCTCATGTTAGATTAGTCATGATCTACCCCTATAGTTTTTAATCAAAGTGGATTCTAAGGCCCATCCATTTAAAATATAATTACTGTTAAATAAATGATGATGTAACCAATCAGTAGAATTCCATCTGGCCATTGAAAAGAATGAGCCAGTACTCTTTGCGCTGGTAAAAAACAATTTCCAAGAGATAGTTAAAATTTTATAATGTATACAAGTGTTTGTTTTGCTACCATGTGTATAAAGCAAATATTACATAGACTATCTGTAGGATGCACTAAGAAACTAATAATAGTGATTACATTTGGGAGGGGAGCTTGGTAGCAAGGGGATGGGGTGCAGGGAGACATAACTTTTCATTGTATGTATTTTGTACCTTTTATTTTGTATCCTGTGCATGCATAATTTATTAAATTAGTTGAATAAAAATAAAAATAGTTACCTCTGGGTTATCCATTTGCAGGGAGACACTAATTAAATTGGACAAATTAATACCAGACTGACTTCATGCTTCCCAATTTACTTCATGATCATAAATTATTATCAGGAAAATGTAAACTTTAAGTCATTAACTTAGTTAATTTTTTATTAAACTCTTTCCAGAACAACCTTATTAATAACTCTCAAAGTCACATATATTTTGTCAATGTTTATTACATTTTACTTAATTATAATTAGTGTGTTGTATTTTTTTACTGTGTACATTTCATGTGTCAATAAAGTATTTTTTAGTAACTATGCAATATTCAACTTGAACATACCTAACTTACTCAAATGTTGGATATTTTATTTGTTTCTATTGTTATACTTCTATAAATAACACTGTGAAAAACATCTTCGTAAAAATTCATTTTTTTCTTGGGGCGAACTATTTTCATGCCAGAAATTAAAATCTCATTTCATCTTTTCTCTTATCCCTTTCATTCAGAAAAAGGAAAAACAGTTTCTGCTATAGTCTTAACATTTTTTAAAAAGTATTTGTTAATTTTTTTAGAGAGAGGGGGAGGGAGGGAGAAAGAGAGGGAGAGAAACATCAATGTGTGGCTGCCTCTTGCACTCCCCCAACTGGGGACCTGGCCTGCAACCCAGGCATGTGCCCTGACTGGAAATCAAACCAGCAACCCTTTGGTTCATAGGCTGGCACTCAATCCACTGAGCCACACAAGCTAGAGCTAAATTTTTTTTAAATTAATGTTTTGGATTTTCTGCAGCTCTGTTCTTCTTTACTATCAGAGATAACTGAGAACTAATTTTAATGAATTGTAAAGTTGCCTTGCAAACTACCCAGGAAAGGCAGGTGTGGTTGAAGCAGGAACTAGGTTCAGAGTCATGTGTCCTGTGATTGTATTGACACATGGGGTGAATCAGGGCTCAGCAACATCTGCTCTTCTCTGGCCACCGTGAATTATAGTTTTCTTTCCCCAGAGCCTATGATCCTACAGATTATGAGCATTTGCCAGTTTCTGCTGAGGTTAAGGAACTCTTCCAATATATAAGTAGGTAAGTATTAGGACTTCTTACTATAACCCTCCAGGCCTTACCTTGCCCTTTTCTACCTCTAGTCTGAAATAAGGCCATTCTCTTTGATTTTTAAACCTGAATAGTAAAGTAATTTTCTTTGTTGCCATCTTCCCTTGGAAATATCTCCTAGGTATACACCTCAGGTGATTGACCTGGACCACAAACTGAAACCTTTCATTCCTGATTTTATCCCAGCTGTCGGGGATATTGATGCATTCTTAAAGGTACAGTCAGAACATCATAAAAATGAGTTCATAGATGTTCCTTCTGACCCCTTTATTACTCTATAAGTTCTACTAATTTTCTTGACAAGCATTGGCTATGTTGAAACATATTCTTCACTTCATTTGAGTTGTTTTTCTTTTAATTCAATTTAATTTTTTAAAAAGATTTTATTTATTTTTAGAGAAGGAAGGGAGAGAGAAAGAGAGGGGAGAGAAACTTCAATGTGTGGTTGCCTCTTATGCGCCCCCAACTGGGGACCTGGCCTGCAACCCAGGCAAGTGCCCTGACTGGGAATGGAACTGGTGATCCTTTGGTTCACAGGCTGGTGCTCAATCCACTGAGCCACACCAGCCAGGGTTAATTTAATTTTTAAAAGTTTCTCTATATTATTTATTGTATTTTTTCTCATTAAGAGTTCTTAACCTTGCTCTCTACTCCATATTTTATTCATTGCTATTAGGTAGTACTTGATCATCTCATTATATTTTAAAAATTTGTCATATATTTGCCACCTAATTATCCATGACTTTAGCTTTATATTTAAGTCCTATAGATGATGTATATTTTTCTAGATAGGATTTTAGTACAGCGTGTTATACAGGCATGCTTTTTTCTTTTTTTTTAAATCCTCACCTGAGGATATATTTATTGATTTTAGAGAGAAAGGAAGGGGGCTTGCAGAGAGGGAGAGAAACATTTATCAGTTGCCTCCTGTAAGTGCCCTGACTGGGGATCAAACCCCCAACCTAGGTATGTTCTCTGACCAGGGATAGAATTCACAACCTTTTGGTGTACAGGACAATGCGCCAACCAACTGAGCCACTCAACAAGGGCCAGGCATGCTTTTTAATACTAGTAATACTGAGGAACCAGAAGAGCTCTTCCTCTTTAGCTTATTGGAAACAAGATGTATGGCCTTTTAATGTTCCTCTCATGTTTTTCTCTGTTTTCTCATTTTTCTCATAACCAGGTCTCACGTCCTGATGGGATGCCCGACAACCTTGGCCTATTGGTATTAGACGAGCCTTCTACAAAGCAGTCAGATCCTACAGTGCTTTCACTGTGGTTAACAGAGAACTCAAAGCAGCACAACATCACAGTAAGACACTAGCCTAGTGCAGGCCCCAGCTGGAGAGGCTGGAGCATAAGCCTTGCTGGTATTTGGATAGTTGACTGACTTCCTGCTAACAGGGATGGCTATGGTTTTGAGACAGCCCTATCTTTTACATAACAGTTTTTTGTTTTTTGTTTTTTGAAGTATATTTTATTGATTATATTGTTACAATAGTTCCAATTTTTTCCCTTTTGCTCCCCTCTACCCAGCACCCCCCCTCCCCCAGCAATCCCCCCACGAAGTCCATGCCCATGGGTCGTATATACAAGCTCTCCTGCTTCACCCTTTCATATATTCTTCTTCTTTTTTTTAAATAAATAAATGATTAATTAATTATTTTAACAATAAAAAATAACAATTCCTCCCTCTCAGACTTAAGACCCCTTATAATCTTATAAAGAACAATGGGCAAAGGTCTCGAGCTCCTCTAGCTGCTTCAAGCTGGACATGATCGTTGTCCTACCTACCCTTGGGTCCAGAAATCCCTAATAAGAGTGGGGGTGTGGAGGGGAGGGTGGCCTTCCCACATGGGGAAGGATCGTGCAGACTCCAGGTCAGTTGGCTGTCCCAGGACAACGGCGTGCTTGGTTTAACAGGCTGGCATCCTTGTTGTATTCTGGGGGCAACAGATTTGGCAACAGGGTTAAAAGACATCATTCAGTCCATAACCACTAGATAACAGAAGGCAGGGATTAATTTTTCAATGTCCCACATTAGGGAAAAAAAGGGCTTCTTTGGAGGAAGGTGTACCAGGCACATCTCACCTGTCCAAAACCCTTTTGCCCATTATACTTAGTTTGGGCTGAGGGAAATATTTTAGGTTTCCCCCCTCTCAGACCTCTGGGCCCTTTCTGTCCAAGCCATTAGGATAAAAAAGAGAAACCGGTTTTGTAAAGTAAGCCCACGGACCACCCCTTACTTCACCAACCCAGCCACTTAGTTCAGCCAAACGGTTCAGTCTCAGAAGGCAGCGATGCAGAAAGGATTAAATGAGGCCTATAGACAATTACTCAGGTAATGAGATCATAGGCTTATGCCCTTTGAAAACAGAAAACACGTGTTAATTTATGTAACATAACCCACAAACAAGTCCCTAAATCTGTAAGACTGTCTTATTGGAAAGACATCCAGTTACAAGGCATTTGACATTTTTCTTGCCTTTAAATTGAACATCTTTGATGATACCACAGACATAGTTTAACTTTCAAATGAAAACATATTTTAAATGAAAAGAAACTTTAAAGACGGTTAGCTGCACTACTTTATAGTCTGCCACTGATCATTGTGATTTTCCTTGAATAACGATTTTTCTCCCTAAGATTACCGTCCTTGTTGTTAAAGGAACTGCATTAAGTCCATTTTTAATTTATCCTGTTCATTTGCATAAACACAAAAAGAGCAGCAAATGATCACTTATAATCTTTAGTTCTGCTTTGCTGGAACTTACGCAAGGAACATTTAGGGTGACCTTCAGTCTGCCCTTCAGGGCACAGAAGCAGAACCACACACCTGTCTTTCCCAAGTCCTTCTGGTTTTCCATTGTGCCTTAAGGTCCCTTCTAGCCATCTTTCAGGAAAACAACCTTCATTCCTTCCCTGGAAATATTGCTGTGGACCGCACAACCAACCACAGTACCAGGCCTTTTATCTCGTGGGCTTTTATTACCTTCGAAAGTCATTCCCAGTTCCTCAGGGCTTTTTGGTAACAACCAGAGCCCAAGCATGTCTCCTTTAGGCATGACATTCCAGTCAACATCTTGGTCAAAAAAAGCCTCTATTAACAACTGGTCCTTTAGAATGCCAAACTCTGGAGGGATCAGATAGGGAGAAAAATAAAGTGTGAAGGAAAATCTTTGTCCTTCTAATATTCACTGAACTGGCATTTCCATTCTTCATATTTTCATTTTTCCCCCACTAAAATTTTTTTTGCTTTTCCATTACAGTTGTCCCACTTTTTCCCCCTCTTGCTTCCCTGCACCCTGCCCCCCCTTCTCCCACATTCAGCCCCCATTCAGTTATCCATGTCTGTGGGTCATTTATACATGTTCTTTGACTAGATCCTTCCCCTTCTTACCCCCTTCTCTCCCTCCTGCCTCCCCCCTTGTTACTGTTAGTCTGCTCCTTGTTTACATACCTCTGGTTCAATTTTGCTCATTTGTTTGTGTTGTTCATTAGTTTACTGTAATAGGTGACAGCATAAGGTATTTTTCTTTCATTGCCTGGCTTATTTCACTAAGCATAATTCTTTCTAGTTCCATACATGTTGTTGCAAATGGTAGAAGTTCCTTCTTTCTTTCTGCTACATAGCACTCCATTGTGCAAATGTACCACAGTTTTTTGATCCACTGATCTACAGATGGGCACTTAGGTTGTTTCCAGCACTTGGCTATTGTAAATAGTGCTGCTATGAACATAGGGGTGCATAAGTTCTTTTGAACTGGTGTTTCAGGATTTTTCGGATATTTTTCAGAATTGCTGGTTCAAAAGGCAGTTCCATTTTTAGTTTTTTGAGGAAATTCCAAACTGTTTTCCATAGTGGCTGCACCAGTCTGCATTCCCACCAGCGATGCACCAGGATTCCCGTTTCTCCGCATCCTCTCCAGCACAAGTTGTTCGTTGATTTGTTGATGATTACCATTCTGACAGGTGTAAAGTGGTATCTCATTGTGGTTTTTATTTGCATCTCTCTGATGGCTAGTGATGTTGAGCATACTTTCATATGTCTGTGGACCCTCTCTATATCCTCTTTAGAGAAGTGTTTGTTCAGGTCCTTTGCCCATTTTTTAATTGGGTTGTCTGTCTTCTTGGTGTTGAGTCATATGAGTTCTTTATATATTTTGGAGATCAATCCCTTGTCCGAGATATCATTGGCAAATATATTTTCCCATATGGTTGGTTTCCTTTTCATCTTGCTGATGTTTTTTCTTTAGCTGAGCAGAAACTTTTTAGTTTGATGTAGTCCTATTTGTTTATTCTTCTCTTTATTTCCCTTGCCTTAGGAGATATATCAGTGAAAATGTTGCTACGTGGGATATCTAAAATTTTCCTGCCTATTTTTTCCTCTAGGACTTTTATGGTGTCATGGCTTACATTTAAGTCTTTGATCCATTTTGAGTTTATTCTGGTGTATGGTGTAAGTTGGTGGTCTAGTTTCATTTTTTTGCATGTCCCTGTCCAGTTCTCCCAACACCATTTGTTGAAGAGGCTCTTTTCACTCCATTTTATGTTCCTTCCTCCTTTGTCAAATATTAGTTGACCATATAGACCTGGGTTTATTTCTGGGCTCTCTATTCTGTTCCATTGATCTATATGTCTGTTCTTATGCCAGTACCAGACTGTTTTGATTACCGTGGCCTTGTAGTATAGTTTGATATCAGGTATTGTGATTCCTCCTACTGTGTTCTTCTTCCTCAAAATTGCTGTGGCTATTTGGGCTCTTTTTTCATTCCATATAAATTTTTGAAGTATCTGTTCTAGGTCTGTGAAAAATGTCATTGGTATTTTAATAAGGATTGCATTGAATCTATAAATTTCTTTGGGTAGTATGGACATTTTAATGATGTTGATTCTTCCCATCCATGAGCATGATATATACTTCCAGTTATTTGTATCTTCCTTAATTTCTTTCTTCAGTGTTATGTAATTTTCTGAGTATAGATCTTTTACCTCCTTGGTTAAGTTTATTCCTAGGTACTTTATTTTTCTTGTTGCTATGGTAAATGGGATTTTTCTTTCAGTTTCTATCTTTGATATTTTATTGTTGGTGTACAGAAATGCCTTTGATTTCTGAATATTGACTCAGTACCCTGCTATTTTGCCAAATTCACTTATTAGGTTGAGTAGTTTTTTTTGGGTCTATAGGGTTTTCTATGTACACTATCATGTCATCTGCAAATAATGACAGTTTTACTTCCTCTTTTCCAATTTGGATGCCTTTTATTTCTCTTCCTTGTCTGATTGCTGTGGCTTGAACTTCCAAGACTATGTTGAATAGGAGTGGAGAGAGTGGACATCCTTGTCTTGTTCCTGACCTCAGGTGGAATGCTCTCAGTTTTTGCCCATTGAGTATGATGTTGGCTTTGGGTTTCTCATATAACATAACAGTTTTACTGAGATATAATTTATCTACCATAAAATTCACCCCTTTGAATCATACAATTCAGTGGTTTTTAGTATATTCACAGAATTGTAGAACCATCATGAACTAAGAATATTTTTATCTTTCCAAAAAGAAATACTACCCATTAGTAGTCACTCCTCATTCTCCCATGCTCCTCGACCCTGGTAACTACTTCATTTTTTTAATGGCTGAATAATATTCCATTGTATGGACATACCACATTTTGTTTATCCATTTACTAGTTTCCACTTTTATTAATTATGCTGTCATGAACATGTACGTGATTTTCAATGGACATATGTTGTTATTTCTCTTGACTATATATGTAGGAGTGGGATTACTGGGCCATATGGTAATTGTTGAGTATTTTAAGGAACTACCAAACTTTTCCAAAGTGACTGAACCATTTTACACTCCTACTAGTAAAGAATGAGAGTTTCAGTTTCTCCACATCTTCATCAGCACTTGTTAACTGTCTTTTATTTTAGCCATCGCAATAGGTGTGAAATGGTATCTTATTATGGTCAGTCCTGTCTTACTGATCTGCTCCTTTCTCGCGGTGCTCGAAAATTTTGTCAGGGTTTCCTATAATCTCTTTGTGGCTGCTGTCAGGCTTCCCTTTTCATCTGCTACTTTGTATATGAAATAGCAGCACTTGATGAGTCACTCTGTAAAAACAACTCTGTTACTTCAGTGCTGTCAGTCAGGCTTCCCCTTATTTTTCTAGCAACACATGAAAGTAAAGAGCCTGGAAGATGCAGAAAAGAATCCCAAAGCCATTGACACATGGATTGAGAGCATCTCAGAGTTACATCGTTCTAAACCCCCTGCAACTGTGCACTATATCAGGTAAAAAAAATACCCCATACTTCACCACTGTAACCCATGGAAACTTTCACCATCTGTGAACCCATTGCTTCTGAGAAGAGGGCCCAAAGGCTGGGGATACCATTGAGCAGCCTGAGGTCGCATGGATCCTGACAGCTACTGGCTGAGATTGCGACATAAAGTTATGATTTGTCTGGTATTATTACTTGACCAGCTCCTCCAAGCCTCAGGCCCTGGGTAAGTTTGGTTTGCCCAGTCTGTATTCTCCTGAAATCCTAATGTACCAAATTGAGAACCTCCCTTCATCCTAAATATCCTGATCCAGAGGTTGCTGATGTCACTCGTCCATGTTTTTTGTTTATATTTACCTCTGTACTTTTAGGCCTATGCCTGATATTGACACGCTGATGCAGGAATGGTCCCCAGAGTTTGAAGAGCTTTTGGGCAAGGTGAGTGGAAGATAGCAGGAGATAAGAAAGTATGGCATTCTCTCTAGGGCCCAGTGTTTTCTTTCTTCCTATGTTATTATCATTATTAACTTATTAATTGATGTATAATGCATAATCAGAAATGTATATATATTGATTAATTTTCACCAGTTGAACACCTCAGTGTAAATCAACATGTTAGATAAAAAACCAGAACATTGCTAGCATCCCCATGTTCCCTTGACTAACCACTATCTTGATGTCTCATAGTGTAGATTAGGTTTGTCTATTTTGTATTTTATCTAAATGTAATTGAACTCTTTATGTTATATTTATTTTGCTCATCTATATTGTTCATTCATATGGAGAATCATCCATATTATTTCATACATTGTTATTATACATTCTTCTCAATACTGTATGATATTGCATTGTTTGAATATATGACAATTTATTTATTCTATGGTAGCCATTTGGGTAGTTTACAGTTTTATCACAAATATAATATTACTACAATATTACGATAATATTTCTGTGAGCATTGTAACACATACCTTTTGATGAATATATATATATGTGTGTGTGTGTGTGTGTGTGTGTTTGAGAGTTATTTATGCTATTCTAAGAAGCTGGTGTTCTATTCATAATTACCCCAAATTTAGAAATATAGGAATAGCCCTGGCTGGTATGGCTCAGTGGATTGAGCACCAGCCTATAAACCAAAGTGTCACCTGTTCAATTCCCTGGGTTGCAGGCCAGGTCACCAGTTTGGGACATGTGAGAGGCAGCCACACATTGATGTTTCTCTCTCTTTCTCCCTCTTTTCCTCTCTCTAAAAATAAATAAATAAAATCTTTTAAAAAATAAAATAAAAATTCAGGAATAAATTTAATAAGAATTGGTAAGACTTTTTTTTGTGTGTGAAAACAAATTATAAAACTTTAATGACACAGATTTGAATGAATGAGGAATCAAGCCATGTTTCTAGGCAGGAGGAGTCAATCTCATAGCACTGTCAGTCCTCCCCAGTTTACTCTTCAAGTGTAATGCCTTTCAATTAGGATTTTAACTGCATTCTTTTTTAGAAATTGAAAATCTGGTAATAAAGTTTACCCGAGAGAATCAGTTTTTAAGAATAAAATTAATCACGGAAGTTTTAGGAAAAAATAATGGAGGATTTATCCCATCAGACATTAGAAACACATTATAACCCTGGCTGGGTAGCTCAGCTGGTTAGAACTTCATCCCCACACACCAAGGTTGTGGGTTTGATCCCTGGTCAGGACACATACAAAAATCAACCAATGAATGCACAAATGGGTGGAACAACAAATCAATATTGTTTTTTCTCTCTCAAGTCAATAAAAAAAGAAATACATTATAAAGCTATAGTAAATAAAACATTAGCATAGGAATAAAAATAGATGAGCAGCACGTAAGAATCCAAAAGCAAACCCACGGTGTATAAGAAAGGTAGTATTTTGAATGATTAGAGATAGACTGGGTTGTGATGAGACAACTGACTAGCCATTTGAGAAAATTAGGTTTATGCTCCAACCATATGCATATGTGAATTCCAAATTAATTAAGCAGTTAATGTAAAAATAATGCATAATTAAGAAACTTAAAAATTATAATGGGGGCCCTGGCTGGTGTGACTCAATGCATTGAGTGCAAAAGGTTGCTGGTTCCTTTCCTGTCAGGGCACATGGGAGCATGTGAGAGGCAGCCAGCTGATGTTTCTTGCCCTCTCTCCCTCCCTCCCCTTCTCTTTGAAAATAGATAAAATGTTTAAAATAATTCTAATGGGGAAAATGTGATAGTTACCATAAACAAAGTTAAAGCAAGAATAGATTGAGAAAAAATACATATATATGTAACAACATTACTATCCAAGCAAAAAGCTATTACATGTCAAGGAAAGAAAACTGAGCCAAGAAGATTCACAGGTTTTTCCTGGCCATCATACTTAAAATTATACCAACTCCCCCATGTTCCCCACCCTCTCTTCCTGCTTTTTCTCCATAAGACATACCTTCTAATATACTGTATATCTTACTTATTTTGTTTTTGTTTCTCCCATCTAAAATATAAGCTCTGTGAAAAGGGAGGGTTTTTTTTTGTATATGTTTATTGAGGAATTGTTGTGAAAGCAAATAATTTGAGAACAACTTCTTTTTGCCTTAAGCATTTTAAAACTGTAACTGGTGGAAATGTCTAATGAGAAAATTGAATAGGTAGATTGTAGTACATTCAGTGAAATGCTTACCCAAATGAATATTATTTGGTCTTATTTTGCTCTGATACGGAGAAATATTAATGATATGTTGTTAAGTGAAAAACATAAATTACAGAACTACATACAGTATTCCCTCACATATCGTGGGTATTATGTTCTAGACCCCCACAATAGGTGAAAATCTGCGAAGTAGGAACCTTACATTTATTTTAGTATTTATATATATTTTAAGGCTTTATAAACCCTTCCCATACACTTATAAACTGTTCCCAGTCCCTTATTAACCTTTTCCACTCCCTTATTAATCTTTTCCATACTTTTATAAACACTACTTATGTTCTTAAACATATTCTACACTCTTAAACCTATGTAACTTTAACAACATACGTATACAGTACTGCAAAATCCCACGATATAGCAAAAAATCCACTATAAATAATTAAATATAATATTTTTTAAAATCCTGCAACATAGTGAGGCCGCGATAAGTGAACTGCAATATAGAGAGGGGCTACTGTACACTCTGATTTTTATAAAAAGAGAACAAAAAATTTTAAGAAGTTAATTGTTTTTAAACTTAACAATAAACTTGTTTAGATCAAGAGCCTGTCACCTGAAATATCATGTCCAGTGTTTCTGTTCCTTAAGTATCCAAGGACCATTAGACCTTTAAAAAAATTATTTATTTTGTAGAGAGAAGGAAAGGGAGGGAGAAAGAGAGGGAGGAAAACATTGATCGGTTGCCACCTATACATGCCCCAACTGGGCACTGAACCTGCAACCCAGGCATGTAACCTGACCAGGAATCAGACCAGTGACCTTTTGCTTTGTGGGACAATGCCCAACTAACTGAGTCATACCAGTCAGGGCAGGACCGTTAAGCCTTTTAACACAAAGTAATTATCAATATTTGGACATAAAGTAGTACCAATTTCTTCTTCACAAATATGCACAGAAAGATAGCATGGCATTATATTTTACTTATAAAATTTTTTTGTTCTATTAGATCATCTGCAACTTTGGTGGTTAATGAATATGACCAATTCCATTTTACTGATTAGAAAAAAAGAAAAGCAAGTTGTATTATTTGCTAGGATTGCCATAACAAAGTACCACAGGCTGGGTGGCTTAAAAAACAGAAATTTATTTTATTTTTCTCATGCTTCTGGAGGCTTGAAATCTGAGATCAAGTTGTCAGCAGAGTTGATTTTTTTTTTTTCCCAGAACCTTTCTTACTGGCCTTCTTTCTTCTCCCTGTGTCTTCACATTGTCTTCCTTCCTTATGGGTCCATGCCTTAATTTCTTCTTATAAGGATACCAGTCATACTGGCTTAGGGTCCACACTATGACTCATTTTAATTTATCTCCTTTAAGAGTATATCTTCAAATACAGTCATGTTCTGGAGTGCTAAGGTTAATTCAATATATGGATTTTGGGCGAACACCATTTAGCCCATAATATGTATGACTTTTGCTAGGAGCTCTTTTTCCTTCAGAGAGAGAGACCTTGGTACATCCCTTGCCCTTCCTAGGTGAGCCTGCCCACGGCAGAGATTGATTGCAACCTGGCAGAGTACATTGACATGATCTGTGGTAAGCTCTTCCATCCCTTCCTTGTCCTCATCTCTGGATAGATCCAGTGCGGGATTTTGAAAAGGACTGTTTACTCTGAGAAGATAGCATCCTGAGTTACAGCCTTCATTCTAAGCCACTTGTGCTGTTGGCAGCACTCAAGGATAGTGCTGGACTTATACCTGCTGGGTATTGAACTCCCAAAGCCATAGTAACATATCCCGTCTGGGCTATCCTAAACAGAAATGCCCCATAAGTCCTAGATTTTTGTTTGGTTCTGCTCATGGGAGTTATTGATTTCAGCCATCCTAGACATTCCTATCTACAAGAGTCGGATCCAGTCTCTCCACCTGCTCTTTTCCCTCTATTTGGAATTCAAGAACTCACAGGTAAGTTTAGCATTAGAGATTGACATAAGTTGTAGTTAGGATTGCTGAAGTCTGCACTATTCTGAGTCAGCTGTGATTGTGTCCTATGACAATGTAAGATGTCTCTGCCTGGAGTTACCATTACCCTTTTTCATAATTAAGAGACCTGCAAAGCAGGCAGGGGTGGAACTTTCAAAGAAAAGGAAGTAGAGGAGATGTGTGCCTTAGATGAGGTTAGGTAAGGATCTACAGAGGACACTCATTCTTATAGGAGAACCAAGTGGAATAATGAATGGAATCAGGAAGGAAGGGAAAAAGGGGTTTATTATTGAAGGAAATAGGGCAGATTTCTAGCTGTTTTCCAAAGATAACACCAAAGAATTGTTTTGAAAGTAGAATTGGGAGAAAACTGGAGCTTACAGCATTATACAGAGGTTAGTTCTTGCTAAAATGTAGCAACTAGCATATCCCAAATACTCCATGTTCCCTCTCCTCTTTCGTCACAGCATTTTAAAGCTCTAGCTGAAGGCAAGAAAGCATTCACCCCTTCATCCAACTCCACCTCCCAAGCTGGAGATGCAGAGACATTAACCTTCGGCTGAGACAGCTCCCTAGTCACTTTGTTTCAAGGCTGTGTTGGCTCTTCTGCCCCAGTTGAGGAGAGAGATTGTCATCAGCCACTGGCATCCTTGCCTGCATCACAGCTTGACTCAGGGACAGTGCATGTCCTACTACCTTCTCTGCCAGAAAGCACTACGCATGTTCATTAAATGGCTTCTGCCTGTCTCAGATTTCCTTCCCATAGGAATGACGCATCTCTCTCACTATGGGGATTTGAGTTAGATGAATTGGAATTTCTGGGATCCCAGGATGCTTAGTTAGGAGGAAAGTTGTAAAGATGTTCTTTTTGAGATAGCAATGCAGTTAATTTTCATTTTTAAGTTAGTTGGCAAAGATTTTACAAATAAAATACTCTTTAACTTTCAGGTTGTCTTGCTGTTCTATAATATAAAAGAGAAAACAGACTGAGCATAAGGCAGAGATAAGGAACTTGGCCTAGTAATAAACATGAAGTGAATAACAGTTTAATCAAATCAACTTTGTGAAATAAAATCAAACACTAGCCTCCAAGGTTGGCAGTAGATGGGAATAATTTTTCTCCCAGAACTTTTTTTTGTGGGGGTGGGAGGTGGGTCTCTCACCAGTTAATGCTGCCTGCCTCACAGGCACCTGCCTGTCTGGCTCTAGTCCTGCCTGGTTGTAGTCTCAGGGAGCCTAGCTATTGCAGCAATCCAGGTGAGAGATCACTATGCCTTGGATTAGAGTGGGCATTGTATTAGCAAAAATGGATAGATTTAGGAAATATTTTGGAGATTATGCCCTCCAAGCTCCAATCAGGAAGTCAAAAACAATGCTAGTTAACTTCTAATAAAGAGTGTTAAATATGGGAAATTGGTTACAAAAGTATTGGAAGGACTGAAGAAACAAAAGGGAGAATGGAAGGTGCTGAAGGAATGAAAGGCTAAAGGGTGGACTCCACTACAGATGCTAGAAGTAGAAGAGGTTCTGCAGCTACAGAGGTACAGCTGGGTGCGGACCTTGCTCCCACTGCTGCAGCAACTGAGAGCAATGGCTGCTGCTTCCTTTCTCCCAGCTTCTTGTTTCTTGCCAGTGCCTCCCATTGGCAGAAATTAACAGCTGACTGGAAAATCTGGAAAATACAGCAGCATACTAGAAGATTGTAGACTTCCGGCCAAGATGGAGGCATAGACAGAAACACTGCATCTCCCTCCACAACTAAGAAGGAATACAACTACCTCAAAACTTCAAAACTACAGACAACCAGAAGTTCCAGAAAATCAAACTGCATGGAAGTCCAGCAAACAAAGATATAAAGAAATACTCATCCAGACAGGTAGGAGGTGCAGAGCCAGGGTGGAGAGGATGCGGTGTGGTGGCGGCGGCAGCAGGCCAGCAGAAAGCGTTTTAAAAAGTTAGGAGGGACACCTGGCGAGCGACCCCAGCTCCTCACCGGAGCTCGTCACCGGACCTCAAAGCCCATGGTTCCAGAACCAGGGAAAATCAAGCCTCATTGCATCTGACTGTGCAGACCAGTGGGGGTTGGGGTTGATGCAGAAACTGCCGGTCTCAGAAGAGTACGCTTGTTTAAAGAGCCCCCATGGTCCTAGAACATCCGCAGACCCATCCACTCTGGGAATGACGACCAGGGCAGCAGCTAGAGGGGTGCCAGTGCAGTGCAGAAGTGGGAGAGTTGTGGGTGCTGGGCCGGTGGCATTGTTCCCTTTTGGACCCCTCCCCTACGTACAGCGCCACAATGTGGTGAAATATGTCGCCCTGTACTGATGAATCCCTAAGGCTCTACCCCTTACAAACATAACAGGAGTGACAGCTCTACCTGGGATGCAGAGGCAAACAAACACAGGAGCCTGTCAGAATGAGGAGACAGAGAAGTATGGCCCAAATGGGGAAAGAGATCAAGGTTCCAGTGGGAGAACTAAGTGACGAGGAGATAGCCAACCTAACAGATGAGGAAATAGACAATCTTAACAGATGCAGAATTCAAAACACTGTTGATAAAGATTCTCACAAGTTTGACAGATATGCTTGAGTATGGCAAACACATAAGAGAAGAAGTGAAGGCTATGCTAAGTGAAACGAAGGAAAATCCACACAAAACCAATGGTGAAGGGAAGGAAACCGTGGTTCAAATCAATGATTTGGAACATAAGGAAGAGAAAAACAGTAAACCAGTGCAGAATGAGGAAGCAAGAATTGAAAAAAATGAGGAAAACTTCCCAAATTTTGCGAACGAGATGGACATACAGGTCTGGGAAGCACAGAGGGTCCCGGGCGAGCTGTATCAAGAGGGGACCACACCAGGATGCATCATGATTTAGATGCCAAAGGTGAAAGATAAAGACAGAGTCCTGGGTGCAGCAAGAGAGAAGCTGAGAGTTGCCTACAAGGGGGTGCCTATAGGACTATCAGCTGATTTCTCAGAGGACACTTTGTGGGCAGAAAGGGACAGGCAAGCAGTATTCAATGTGATGAAAAGCAACCTACAACCAAGATTACTCTATCCAGCAAAGCTATCATTTGGAATGGAAGCGTAGATGAAGTGCTTCCCAGACAAGGTGAAGCTAAAGGAGTTCATCATCACCAAGCCATTATTATATGAAATGTCAAAGAGACTTAAGAAAAAGAAGATCAAAACTATGAACACTAAAATGACAACAAACTCACAACTCTCAACAACGGAATCTAAAAAATAAAAACAAAATCCAACTAAGCAAACCAGAATAGGAACAGAATCATAGGTATGGGGATCATTTGGAGGGTTATCATCTGGGAGGGGGAAGGGGGTGACATGGGGAAATGGTGCAAGGATTAAGAAGCATAATTGATAGGTACAAAATAGACAGGGGGACGTTAAGAATAATATAGGAAAGGGTGAAGCCAAAGAACTTATATGCACAACCCATGGACATGAACTAAGGGATGAGGGATTGCTGGAGGGAAGGGGGTTATTGGGCAGAGGGGAGCAAAGGGGGAAAAAATGGAACTACTGTAACAGCATAATCAATTAAATACACTTTAAAAAAAAGAATACAGCAGCATAAAGCAGAGCATAGAAGGCAGGGTGTGGGGGTAAAGACAACAGATAAATAACCAGTAGAGGTGGAACTGATGAAACCTGGTGAAAGATTGGATGTGGGGGATGAAAGGAAAGAAATCAAGGATAACTCCCAGGTTTCGGGGCTTGAGGAACTGAATGGATGATGGAGCCAAGTACTGACATAGGGGAAAGTGTGACAAGAGTTGATTGGAGGAGAAAGTCACATTAAAATGCTACACTGTCAGCCTAGTGGAACAATTTCTTAGACTCTTAAATCAACTATGATGTTCACATGCTTGAATTTGAGGAGCAGGAATGATGCTGGAAATCAAGACTTCTAATTTGAGGTAATTTCTGTCTTCTGTCTCTATGAATTTAACTATTCTAGGTACCCCTTAAGTAGAATCATACAAAATTTGTCCTTTTGTATCTGGCTTATTTCACTTAGCATAACGTTTTCAAGGTTCATCCATGTTTTACCATACATATATCAGGATTTCCTTCCCTTTAAAATGGCTGAATAATAGTCCATTGGGTATATACACTACATTTTCTTTATCCATTCATCTGTTAATGGACATTTGGGTTGTTTCCACCTTTTGGCTATTGCAGATAATATTGGTGTACAAGTAACTCTTTGAGTCTGCTTCTACTTTTGTGAATAAACCTGGAAATAAAACCACTGATTCATTTGGTTTAACTTTTTGAGCAACTTTCATACTGTCTTCCACAGTGGCTGTACCATTTTACATACCTACCACAATGCACAAGTTGAACATCATTAAAAAAAATTTTTTTTTTATTTACGTTTAGAGAGAGGGGATGGAATGGAGAAAGAGGGAGAGATATATCGATGTGAGAGAGAAACGATTGGTTGCCTCTCTCGTGCACCCTGACTGGGGACAGAACTCACAACCCCAGCATGTGCCCTGACCAGGAATCAAACTGTTAGGCAGCATAGATAGTAAACCAAGGCAGGGAGAGGGAGGGGGACATTTCTCACCCATTAACCCAGCAGTGCTGAGCCTGGTCCAATAAGATTGCAGGTGTTCCTAAAATCACAAGAAAATGTGATAGTGAAGGAGGAGGGGAGCCTTTGACATTTTGTATGAATCGTTTCCACTCTGGGGAAGAAAGCCTTTGAAACTGTGTATTAATCCCAAGGCCTGGAGAGGGGAAGAGGAAGGGGAACCTAGAAGATGGTTACAAGCATAAAACCCCTAAAATCCCAATAGTCAGGACCTTCAGACTAGCTGGGTGCCTGCTTGCAGCTTTGTGCTCAAGTGTATTTCATGAATAAACTTGCTATCTCATTTCCACTATATGCCATTTCTCACTCTTTTCTTGTGATCAAGGCAAGAACCGAGGAGGGGGAGCCCCCTAACTTGGGTCTCCCTGGTAATAGAATCTTTCACTTTTGGGGGATGATGCCCAACCTACTAGGCCACACCCATCAGTACTGAACATTATTTTTTATAAGCCCTTATCAAACAGTCTATTGTGTATGGAGGAATTCAGTAAAATATAGTCCAGGTGGGAAAAATGCCACCTGAGCTATGTCTACCCAAATGTTGGACTGCAGTACATTCATCCTCAAGGTAACAAGCAACCTGCATATTACTGGAGGGTAAAGATTAAAGATTTTATATACTGAAGTATATTAAAATGCCATATGAAGGGTATTAGTAATGCTGAAAATTCCGTAATCCTTAGAAAGACCGAATAACTTTCAGAAATATATATACTTTTAAGATTAAACACATTTATTTATTTGTAAGAACAAATTGAATTTACATATGCTTTTGAGAAAATAGAATATAAAAAGATGTTAGTGATCCCAAAGGGTTAAAATTTTGTATATTTAAAAACTGATTTATCTCACTTTTATTTCTTTTGAGTTCAAAGTCATACCTGGTTTTGGCGTTGCCTCCCCGATGTCTAAGCTTTTGTCCTTTGCAGGTGCTCTTCCAGTCAACGTTTGGCAATAGACTGACATCAGGAGTTCATTTTTCCAGCCCAACCACATGCGCTATGATTCTGTTCCTATTCTGGTTTGCTTAGTTGGATTTTGTTTTTATTTTTTACATTCCGTTGTTGATAGTTGTGAGTTTGTTGTCATTTTAGTGTTCATAGTTTTGATCTTCTTTTTCTTAAGTAAGTCCCTTTGACATTTCATATAATAATGGCTTGGTGATGATGAGCTCCTTTAGCTTCACCTTGTCTGGAAGCACTTCATCTGCCCTTCCATGCTAAATGATAGCTTTGCTGGAGAGAGTGATCTTGGTTGTAGGTCCTTGCTTTTCATCACATTGAATACTTCTTGCAAGTCTCTTGCCTGCAAAGTTTCTTTTGAGGAATCAGCTGGTAATCTTATAGGCACCCCTTTGTAGGTAACTCTCTTCTTTTCTGTTGCTGCTTTTAAGATTCTCTGAACCTTTGGCATTTTAATTATGGTGTGTCTTGGTGTGGTCCTCTTTGGGTCTAGCTTGTTTGGAACTCTCTGTGCTTCCTAGACTTGTATGTCTATTTCATTCGCCAAATTTGGGGGGTTTGCCTTCATTATTTTCTCACATATCAATTTCTTGCTCTTCCTCTTCTCCTACTGGCACCCCTATGATTTGAATGTTGGCATGTTTAAAGCTGTCCCAGAGATTCCTAAGCCTCTCTGCATTTTTTTCAATTCTTGTTTCTTCATTCTGTACTGGTTCACTGTTCTTTTCTTCCTTATGTTCCAAATCATGTATATGAACCATGGTTTCCTTCCCTTCACCATTGGTTTTGTGTGGATTTTCCTTTGTTTCATTTATCATAGCCTTCAAGTCCTCCTTTATGCATTTGCCATACTTAAGCATATCTGTCAAGCCTGTGAGCATCTTTATCACCAGTGTTTTGAACTCTACATCTGTTAGGTTGGCTATCTCCTTCTTGCTTAGTTCTCCCACTGGAACCTTGATCTTGCTTAGTTCTCCCACTGGAACCTTGATCTGTTCCCTCTTATGGGCCATACTTCTCTGTCTCCTCATCTTGACAGGCTCCTGTGTTTGTTCGCCTCTGTGTTTTAGGTAGAGCTTTTGCACCTGTTACATTGTAAGGGGCGGAGCCTTAAGTATTTGTCAGTACGGGTGACGCATTTCACCACATTGTGACGCTGTATGTAGGGGAGGGGTCTGAGAAGGAACAAAGCTGCTTGCTTAGCACTCGCCCCTGTTCCAGGCACTTTTCCCACATCCATATGGGACTGGCGCCTCTCTAGCTGTTGCCCTGGCTGTTGGTCCCAGATTGGGTGGGTCTTTGGACATTCTAGGACCGTGGGGGCCCTTTAAACAAACAGACTACTGAGAGACCTGCAATTTCTTCCTCTGCCCCAAACCCCACTGGTCTGCACAGTCAGAAGCAATGAGGCTTGATTTTCCCTGGCACTGCAACTGTGAGCTGCGGGGTCTGGTCTCGTGCTGGGACCACTCCCCAGGTGTCCCTCCTGACTTTTTAAAACATGTGACTACACTTTCCGCCAGCCTGCCACTGCCTCTGCTGTCACCACCACACCGCATCCTCTCTGCCCAGTTCTGCCCCTCCTACCTATCTGGATGACTATTTTTTCTTTATATCTTTGTTTGTTGGACATTCATGTAGCTCAGTTTTCTGGAACTTCTGGTTGTCTCTAGTTTTGAGGTAGTTATATTCCTTCTAAGTTGTGGAGGGAGATGCAGCGTGTCCTTCAAACTTGCCTGGCTCTTTATTCCTACATACAGCTGACATGAACCCTTTTGGGTTCCGACATCTCAGATATATCAACATGTACAATTGCAGGATGAGTATATACAAATGCAGGCTGGGAGGCCCTCTCTCCAATTCAGCTCCCTAAGAGCAAAAACTCTGGTTAGAAAGCATGTCAGTAGCACAAAGGTTCACACTGAGCAGCGAGTCTTCATTCATACTTGGGGAGCATTTTCCATGGTCTGTGTCTCATTCCCAGCATGAAATAGATTTCCTAAGCCCAGATATTCATAGACTTCTGAACTTTGTCCTAATAATATTCTATGTCCACATCAAGAGCTTTACTTTAATGAAACTATACCACCAACTTACAGAATAAACTCAAAATTGATGAAAGACTTAATTATAAATTGTGATACCCTAAAAGTCCTAGCAGAAAACATAGGCAATAAAATTTCTGCTATCCTACACAGCAATATTTTTGCTGATATATCTCCTAGGGCAAGGGAAATAAAGGAAAGAATAAACAACCAGGACTACATCAAATTAAAAAGCTTCTGCACAGCTAAAGAAAACATCATCAAAATGAAAATGGAACCAACCATAGGTGGGAGAACATACCTGTCAATGATACCTCAGAAAAGAGTTTAATCTCCAAAATATATAAAGAACTTATATGACTCAACACCAGGAAGACAAATAATCCAATCAAAAAATGGGCAAAGGACCTGAATACACTTTCCAAGGAGGACATATGAAAAGATGTTAAACATCACTAGCCATCAGAGAGATGCAACCTAAAACCACAATGAGAAACCACCTCACACCAGTCAGAATGGCCATCATCAACAAATCAACAAACAAGTGCTCATGAGGATGTGAAGAAAAGGGAACCCTAGTGCACTGTTGGTGGGAATGCAGACTGGTGCAGCCACTGTGGAAACAGTGGAATTTCCTCAAAAAGGTAAAAATGGAACTGCTTTTTGACCCAGTGATTCCACTACTGGGAATATACCCTAAGAATCCTGAAATACCAATTCAAAAGAACCTGTGTACCCTATGT
Organism: Furipterus horrens; assembly: GCF_987537825.1. Lineage (NCBI taxonomy): Eukaryota > Metazoa > Chordata > Mammalia > Chiroptera > Furipteridae > Furipterus > Furipterus horrens. Next base: position 89,206,557 of record NW_028327172.1, on the reverse strand, counting down.
TCATAGCAGTGCTATTTACAATAGCCAGGTGCTAGAAACAGCCTAAGTGCCCATCTGTAGATGAGTGGATCAAAAACTGTGGTCCATTTACACAATGGAACACTACACAGCAGATAGAAAAAGTAACGCCGACCTTTTTTTTTTCAACAGCATGGATGGAACAGGAGAATGTTATGCTGAGTGAAATAAGCCAGTTGGGAAAAGACAAATACCGGGTGATCTCCTTTATAAGGAGCAGCCTCTGTGCCGTCCGACTAGGGCCTGGCCATGGCCCCGGCACAAGCACCACGATCACCTGCCACCAGGGGCCCCAGGTTCCCCCAGCCTTGCCACAGGAAGGGAATGGGCTCAGTGCCCATGCGGATGAGGGTGTGGAGGAATTCTCCAAAAACCTGATCCAGCAGGATCACCTCTGGGCCCCCGAGGAGGACCCAGCCACTGAGGGCTGTACCACCCCTGTCCCCCATACACTATGAAAGAAGTTGGACAGCCTTTTTGCCTTCAAGAAGCCTCATTCAACATGCGGGCCATGGCCTGATCTAGAGACCAGCTCTGGGGCAGCTCCCCGCACCCAAAACCCCACACTTGGGGACCTGCTGTGGCCACCAACCCATCCTGGCCATGGGGAGGAGCCTGGCCTCGCTACACTCGGGAAAGCAAGACCTACTCAATGATTCTGCTACCTGCTGAGGAAGAAGAAGCAACACTGTGTGCGAGACCCAACAAGAGATGGCCCCTGGAGACACAGATGTGGCCCCATCCTTTGAACAGCAGGTACAAGTGATGCTGCAGAGCATTGGCATGAACAGAGGCAGCGGGAGTGCTGAAGGCAAGAAGAAGCAAAGCAAAGATGGAGAGATTCAGAAGGCTGGCTCTGATGGCGACATTATGGACAGTTCCTCAGAGGTCCCTCAAATCTCTATCAAGTCCTGCACCCACTCCATGTCTGCAGACCCTTCACGCAGAGCTGGGCCAGGACCCTGAGTCCTCCACCTGGAAGACACTGGAGCAATAGCTGAATGCAGAACTTAAGAGCCATGGTTGGGGCCAACGAGATGGTCCAGGACCCCCAACCCCTTGTACCAGTCCCTAAAAAGTCAGTGCTTCCCCAGATAGCCTGGGCCTCCCAGAGGATCCTTGCTTGGGCCCCAGAAATGAAGGGCGATGAGCAGTGTCTGTGCTTGAGGGCCAGATCCAGGCCCCTACTGAATGGCCCTTAAGACTGTAGCCCTACCCTGTCCTCAAGCGAAGGACACAGCTTGAGGAAGCCCTATCTCCAAGCCTAGGACCTGGCCTTGGAGCCAAGCCTCTGCTCCCACAGTACACAGAGCCCTGCAGCCCTGAGTGGAGTCCACCCTCCCCAGCCACAGACCAAAGAGGCAATGGCCCCAACCCCTGACCCTCTCCTTTCCTGCCACATGAGATTATTTTATTAAAAAACTCAAGGAAAAAATAAATAAACCAAAATAAACTACCAAGCAAAATAGAACCAGAGATATGGAAATATGGAACAGACTGACAGTGGCCAGAGGGCAGGTGGGAGGGGATAATGGTAGAACGAAGGGGAAGGGACTAGTCAAAGAACATGTATGAATGACCCATAGACATGGACAATGGTGTGGGGGTTGACTGTGGGGAAAGGAGGGTGGGCTGGGGAGGAGGGCAAAAAGGGGGAAAATTGGGACAACTGTAATAGAATAATTTTTTTTAAGTTTTTAAAAATAGAGCTAAATTTCACCTAATCTTGCTGCACCATATCACATGAGCAGTTAGGATGGCTAAAAGCAACTTCTGCCATTTATTAAAATAAACTATCAACCATACTTTTCAAACAGAAATTAGAGAAGGCTCAGAAAGAACTCATGGTGTCTAAGACCCTCTCTTCAACTCAGATTTTTTTTTTTTCATTAAAGGGAGCTACTCTGCTATTGGGAATATATGCAGTTTGAACCCTGGCAAGGGGGTGGGGGCTGATGACAAAAATCATCGATCACTGAAGTATGCTCATAAAGACAGGATGACGGTGGGGTGTTCGTTATCCTGGAGTAGGATGCAAATTGAAAAAAATGAAAATAATCATAGAAACCAAAATAATGAGGATCACTGTGTTGGGGACCCCCAGGCATGCATTCTGCTTTAGGCAGCTTTGTGTACAAGCAGAGGCTGGGTGGGCATGGCACTATTGCACACTGAATGATCTGCACAGAATGGTCCATGGCATTCTCCTGGCTGGGGCTCCAGTTGTTAAGTGGTCACAACTATGATGGGTGCTATCTGATATCTGCTTCTCAATCAGCCGAACAATCTGCTTAAATGTCAGCCTTTTTAGGGGATTAGCATCCCAGCAAGTCTTCATTATGTCATATATTTCAGCAGGTGCATACTCATGGCTCAGCATTTGGAAACCTTCCTTGATCATCTTGTAGAACTTAGAACTAACCAGCATTTCAGAGTAGGGGCTACTTCCTAAAGAGAATAGCTCCCACAGAAAAATCCCATGGGACCAGACATCACTTTCAAATGTGTACACACAGTTGATAATGCTTTAAAGTACCATCCACTTCACAGGTAGCCAAGCGTTTCCTTTGACCACACAATTAGAATTATTCCTGATGTCTCTGGCTAGACAAAAATTACAAAATTTTTGTGATTTGACAATGAGTAAGGAGAATATTTCTGACTGCCTAGTCTCTATGAATACAGCTCTTTGAGGCCAGGAAGGGCATGCCTTTTGCTACCTGCTAAGTAAAGCTCAACAAGTCTTCCAGGTCCAGGGCCAATTCATCATTTTCCATGATGGCAGGAGTTACATCTCTTTCTGTGTATGAGCTCATTCTCACCAATCTTTTGTCTGCCTTTCTTGGTATAACATAAGAAACTCTGGGTTTCGTATCCATGTACTCATTAGTACTGTCACTACATGAAGACTCCTTTGAATGCAAAAGGTTCTTATAAAGTGCTGCTTCTGTGTGATCTTCCTGCTTTGAGCAAATAAATGAATTATGTCTTTTCCTCAAAAAATTCAAAAGATCACCATAGCAACAATATTTTTCTGTAATGACCTGGGTGGGCCCTCAATCAGTCGCGCATACTCTGAGAAGATGGACAATATTAATATGATTACTGAGGTAACTCAAGACTTTGAGTTCACGCATTAGGGTTTCTTACCTCATTAACTAGGCACTTGGTTTTGTCAGGCTGCCTTTGCTCTGAGAAACCACCCGGAGAACAGTCTAGGATTTTACACCACATTTATTGAGGAAAGAGTGAAAAAGTGGTTGGATGGAAAAAGGAAACTCCCGGTCCAACTCAAAGGCCTATAGGAGTAAGAGAAAGCGGAAAGGACAAAAGGAAAAGGGAGAAAGAAGGGGAAGAGCAGACTCCCAGTCTATCTCAAGGGCCCAGTAGGAGTCCCTCACCTGTACGCCTGCAGGCGCCGTCGCCACACCTTTCTGGACACACATTTTGGTTAGGGTGAGTTTACCCACCAACACATTCAACAGGTTATTTACATCTCCCTGCTTTTCCCCCAATCAATATGTTGTCCTAGGTTCCTCAACATTTCTTCTGGGGACAAACAAAGTTCATTTTTATTTCTTATGGGAAAAGCTGGGACCGTGTTAATTTGCATATGGTTCGTTTGCATGTGTCAAAAGTCCCAGCAGGTGTTCCAGCTGCTGCCATGTTTTGACAATGAAAGAACAGAAAGTGTAGGCAGCACAGAGGCCCCGAAGGAACTGGGCTGGAGGGAGGAGCCTTTGGGACGAGATGAGCCACCCCGCGCGGAGCTTGCACAGCCGCAGTAAAAGCTGCAGTAGTAGTCTCACTCTAAGCCGCGTTCCCTCCACGGGTTGCGCCGACTGGGCCGCCATGTTCTGACAGGTATCAGCATCTTTACAGCAATAGTCGTGGCCACACTGACTTAATGAAGCTCTAAGATGTGGCCTCAACAACTTCCTGAAGATGCCAGCCCCCAAGGTTGTCCCAAAACTCAGTCTCTTTCTGGGAAACTTCCACTTGTGATCATAAGGAAGTTGCATTGGGTCTATGTAAACATAATTGTTTCCATTTACCTCAACAACTTTCCACTATTTTTCATACTTGGGTTTCTGTAAATATTTGTAAGTAAGGATCATTACAATAATGCAAATCATATTGGCTGCGATCACAAAACCAATCAGCAAAGGCATGAACAGGGTGTGGGAATGGATTTGTTATTTTTTTAATTTAATAAAGTTTTTCAAAATGTACAGCTGGTGAGAACTGTTGTTCATGCATGTCCACCTTTTGTATTTCTGGTATATATTACTTGAGCTCTGAGCTTTGAAACTACTTTAATTAAGTCCTTTACTAAGAGCTCCCGAAGAGGTGTCTTCAGTCTCTCAGAGAAAACAGCCAGGGTTATAAGCTTGTAGTTGGGAACTTCCTTACAGAGCTTGTCTTACGTTGCTTTGTGAGACAAAATGAAGTTATTGAGCTTGTCATGAACTTTGCCTTTGGACCACTTCTTTTTTTTGGCCTTGCCCCCAGATTTGTTCACTGGGTCTTGGACTTTCTTGGCTGACTTTTCAGCATCTTTCTTCCTATTGCTGTCTTTGGGTGGCTGTTGAAGAAAAGCAGGAAAACAGCCAGCTCATAACACAGCCCCATGCTCCCCTCCTACTGCTCCTCCTACCCTGGGGCAAGCTCCACTAGTAAACATGTGGGTGAAGCAATACTCCTGCCCACCCTCTGAGCTGCAACTGGAAGTTCTGGGGGCCCTCCTTCCAGAGGAGCCTTGACTGCACTCTAGCACTGTCCAGCTCTCAGAACTGCACCGGCTTTGCACCACTACTCACCATAGGGAAACTCGAGGAGCGGCTGCTACAACTGCTGCCTCAAGATGTCAAGACAAAAAGTGAAATGAATTTGTTCTTTAAATGCAAAGTTAGAGGATTCAAACTCCATCCTGAAACGAAAAACCCAGCACCATTTTCTATCATGGTGCCATTTGCTGAGCAATCCTATGACCTTGTTAAACACAACTGCCATTTTACTTTTCTGAGCTTATATCCCTAGGACTGGAAAAATTACTGGAAAAGGAAGAACAGAATGTAACTAATTGCTCCCCACAGGCTTAGGCAAAATATAACATTGGAGAAAACTGTAGCTTATGCAAAACCAACCGAAACCTCCTTTGTTGCATTGCCCCTAACAACCTAGTGGCTGTACAATAGCAACCTCATGTTTTGGTGGCCCATATGGGGACATTCTCCATTTCTACCTCTCCTCTGTCTCCTGAGACCTGCGACTAGGGGAGCAGTGGGCAGCGGAAGCTCGTCCCAGGCTTATCCCCTAACCCTGTCTCTGTGAGGTTTAGAGAGAGGATTATAATTCCTTTACCATCTCTCCAGACTCTGTGGACAGCCTCCTCCTCACCCCTGCACAGCCAGCAATCGGTAAGTCTCTCTGAATCTTGGGAGGAAAACATTCACTTTGTCAAAAGTGAGAGCTTAGTCTCCCGTCTAAACCCCAGCATCAGGTCTATCACTTTCCCAGGGTTTCAGCCATGAGGGACGCCTCCCAACTGTCTCTGCTGGGTTTGGTCTTCTCGTGGACTCAGGGATGCCTGACTCCGGGGAAGATCTTCGTGATCTCAGTCTGCCCTCAAACTCAGGGACGCTTGACTGTGGTGGCAGATCACTAGGTCTTTTGAGTCAGGGATGCCCTTCTCAAACCTTCCCCTCCCTTGGCATGTTCTTGTCCCTGAGATATCCTTCCCTTTTAACCTGAAGGCTTTGGGACTTACCAACCTCAAGACGACCTAGCCCCAGTACAAACCATGTGGTCAGGAGGTCTGACCCATGAACAGGTCTCTTAACTATAATACTATCCTCCAAGTCGACCTTTACTATCACCATATCAAAAATGGTTTGAAGTCCCTTACATTCAGGCCTTTTCGAAGTCACTCACCACCCTGATCTTCGTTCCTCTGTTCCTCCGTTGAATGCTTCTCCTAACTTCCTTCCTCTTCTTATCAGGATTCAGATGATATTCCTCTCTTGGCATCCCCTCCTCACCTTCCTTAGCCTAACCCTCTAACACTCCCTCCCAGACTATAAAACTCAAAAAAAGAAAGAAAAAAAAAGAGGAGATAAGTCTTTGAAACACTCAAAATTCTCCTCCTGGAGACCAGGGAGCTGCTGAAGCTCTGACCACAATAGAGCAATTAACAACCAGCAGGGTACCTGCCTTTACAATATAGAAAAAAAAAATGTGACTGTTAAACTCAAGCCACTTTTCCTCTGGAATCTTCAATTCTCCTCTGCCCTTAGCACAGCAGGTGGGCCCACCCTAAGGGTGGAATAGCCTGCTGCCTAGCTCACTCCCCCATCACCTCCCAAAGAACAGACCCCTGAGAGAAGTAGCAAGTGGGGACCTAGTAGAGGAATTATCTTGGTACATGTTCCCGTCTCTCTATCTGACCTGACCCTTTGCAAAGAAAAACTTGGTTTAATTTTAGAAAATCCTAGCAAGTTCAGAGAGGGGTTTAATCATTTGGAACTGACTTATAACCTAACTAGGAGTGATTTACAGATTGCACTATAAATAAAAAGCAGCACATAATAGGGCTGCTAGGGCTGTCATGCTCAACATTGCATATTGCTGAGTCTGCCAAGGGCCGAGCACTTCTGGGGATGCACTTTATCTAGCAGGGAACCCCAGACATTAGGAAAAAGTTACAAAAGCTAGGTTGGGGACCCCAGGGTCCCCACTGAACAACTGGCAGAGATAGCTTTTGGTATTTTTTAAAAATGTATTGTTTATTTATTTTTAGAGAGAAGGGAAAGGAAGGAGAAAGAGAGGGAAAGAGACATTGATCAGTTGCTTCTCACACACCCCAAACTGGGGACCTGGCCTTCGACCCAGGCATGTGCCCTGACCAGGAATCGAACCAGCAGCCTTCTGGTCCGCAGACTGGTGCTCAATCCACTGAGCCACACTAGCCAGGGCACTTTCAGTGTTTTTCGCAATTGAGACAGGACAGAGGAAGAACAATAAGCCATTCAATAGAAACAAAACAGTCACTTGTTAGCTGCAACTTTAAGTCCTACACCACCACAGGGTCTCCCAGCCCCCAGAATGCAACAAACAACAAAGGGGCAGACCAGGAGAACACTGGAAAAGGGGGTACCCACAGCAAAATCAGGATCAAATACCTCCAGGACCATCCCCCCTCTGCAAGAAGGAAGGCCATCAGAAAGGTGAGTGTCTTAGGCTCCGAAGGGAACCTTGTGCCTCCGAGAATGGTGCCTGAGGCCTCCTGTCGCTCCCACTGATCATCTCATCATTACACCAGAGGAGCCTCGGATGACCACTGACGTGGCAGGTAAGCCCGTTATATTTTATTAGACAATGGAGGCTGCTTGTATGGGAAGCCGGGGTGCTAGGTGGTGGCAAATGTAGCTCAGCCCCAGAGTGGAAAACCACTGGGAGCGTGGTGGCACGCAGGACCCACTCCACACACCGGTTTTCCTGTGGGGAAGCAGGCCTGCATTTATATAATAGTTTAAAAACTTGCTTTCTGCTAAAGGACCCCCTCATCCTGAGCTGAGAACAACAGATGTTCAGCGTGTAACCTTGAACCAGTCTCTTAGAGCCTATTCTTGGCCAATTTCTAAGAACAGGATGTGGCTAGACAAGTTATCCTTATCATCCATGCATGTGTAACATTCTTTTCTCTAATATGTAAAAGTAATAATCATATAAGACAATGACTGGCACTATGATTCACAATTTTCTTGGATGTAATCCACCTAAGAAATCAATAAAAGCCTGTTAAGGCATTGGGAAACTGCGCTTTCTCCTCTAGAAAGTGGCTAGTTCTGTCCCCTCCTCTCCACAGGATTCTTGCAGTCACTGTGCATTTATTCCCTCATCCACAAAACCGTGGACCCTGCTGGTCAGAGGTCCACGACATGCTTGCTTTGCTTTGACCCACTCACCAGGGCCTCTTTTTTCCAAAAGCTATTTGATCACTGGGATAAATGGGTGTCCTCAATGCTACCATTTCACTCAACCCCTCAGCTGCTGCCTCAGGAATTTCACTTTTAACCATGCCTTTCTCATAGTTCAAGGATGCCCCATCCCCTTATTAGGGAGGAACATCTTGTCTAGCCTAAAAATTACCAAAATACCCAGAGTTTCCTTCCTCTTCCTCCTCTCATACTGCCAATACAACAGAAGAACACATACCCTGGGAAGGATTGGCAAACTGACTTCACTTAAATGGCCCCAAAAGCTGGATTTAAATATTTACTAATATTTATAGACACTCTCACTGGATAGATTGAAGCCTTTCCTACAAGAACAGAAAGAGACTACTGAGATAGCCAAATACTTACTAAAAAAAAAAAAACAACTTAGGCCTCTAGGGTACTCCTTTCACAAATGACCCCCAACAACAACTCTTGCCTTTCAAACTGTCCAATTCCACCCTCTCCCTTTTAATGACCCTTATCCGAACCCACAGGCAGGGACAACTCTACATCCCTAACCAGCAGGAAGTAGCCATAAGAAGATGAGACCTTTGACTTTCAGCCCAGATGGAGGCTTAGACTGACACACTCCGTCTCCCTCCACAACTAAGAATTAATACAACTACCGCAAACCAGAAATAACCAGAGTTCCAGAAAATAAAGCTACATGGAAGTCCCATATATGAAGTTACAAGCAAGTGGTGCTTGTCTGGAGAGGTAGAGGAGCAAAGCTGGGGCGGAGAGGTCAAGTTGTGCCGGCGGCAGCAGCTGCAGCGATGGACTGCAGTAAGCATGGATGCCCATATTTAAGGGGAGGCGAGAAGCGCCTGGGAGCACCCCTGGCTGCAGACCAGACCCATCAGCTCACGATTCCAATGCCGGGGGAAGGCAGACCCCTGTTGTCTCAGACTGTGAGGCCCAGAGGGCATGGGGACAGAGTAGGAGGCTCCCCATCTCTCAGAGGAGAGAGAACGGCAGGAATCCATCTTGGACCCCCACCCCCACGCAAAGCGCAATAGTGTGGTGAGAAGGGTCGCTCAGTAGTGATGAGTGCACAGGGCTCCACTCCCAATAGCATAGGAGGGGTGACAGACCCACCCAGGAAGCAAAAAACTGCCAGGATGGCAGGGTTAATGATAGCGATCCCAATCATGCAGCTGATCAGAAAGCAAATACATGAATTAACAGATGAACAGATAGATAACCTTTCTGAGGCTCAGTTCAGAGCTAAAGTTATAAGACAGCTTACAGAAATAAAAGCAGGACTTAATCAAGATGGGGAAGGAATGAGGGCTAGTCCTGCTGAAATGAACAAAAACACACATGAAACAAGTGGCGAGGGAAGGAAAACCAGGGATCAAATCAACAAATCGGAACATAGGGAAAGAACAAACAGTCAACCAGTGCAGAAAGAGGAAACAAAAAGTGAGGAAAATGAGGAGAAGCTCAGAAACCTCTGGGACAACTATAAGAGAGTCAACATCCAAATTATAGGATTGTCAGAAGGTGAAGAAGAACTAGAAATGGAAAAGTTATGTGAAATAATAATGAAGCAGAACTTCCCTAACTTGGGGAAGGAAATAGACTTACAGGTCCAGGAAGCAGAGAGAGTTCCAAATAAACTGGACCCAGGGAGAACCACACCAAGACACATTATAATCAAAATGTCAAAAATTAAAGATAAAGAGAAAATCTTAAGAGCAGCAAGAGAGAAGAAGAGAATGATGTACAAAGGGGTTCCAATTAGACTATCAGCTGATTTCTCAAAGGAGACTCTGCAGGCAAGAACCTACAGCCACAATTACTCTATCCAGTGAAGCTGTCATTCAGAATAGAAGGGCAGAGAAAGTACTTTCAGGACAAAGGAAAACTGAAGGAGTTCTTTAGATCCAAACCACTGTTATATGAGATGTTAAAGGGATTTGTTTAGAAGGAGGGTCAAAACTATGAACATTAAAATGAAAACTGTGTCACAACAACCAACAACAGAAGCTAAGGAATTGAAACAAACACAAACTAGGTAGGCAACGAGAGTGGAAGAAGAATTATAGGAATGGGGAACATATTGGTGGGAGGTCAGTGGGGAGGGGGAAAGGGGGAAAGGGAGGGAGATGATGCAGGAATTAAGAAGCATAGTAGAAGCTCTGGCTGCTGTGGCTCAGTGGATTGAGCATTGGCCTGTGAACCAAGTGTCACTGGTTTGATTCCCAGTCAGGGCACATGACTAGGTTGCTCGTCAGGTCCCCAGTTGGGGGCATGAGTGAGAGGCAAACACACAGTGATGTTTCTCTTCCTCTCTTTCTCCTTTCCCCTCTCTCTAAAAATAAATAAACAAATAAAATAAATTATTCTTTTAAAAAAAAAGAACATAGTAGGAGGGAGTGGAGTAGACAGGAAGATGTTGAGAAGAACTATAGGCACAATCAATGGGCATGGCCTAAATGGGGGGGACAACTGGAGAAAAGGGGGTCACTGGGTGGAGGGGAGCAAAGGGAAAAGAAATTGGGACAACTGTAACAGCATAATCAATAAAACACACACACACACACACACACACACACACACACTCATATATATAGAAGATGAGACCTTTGCCCATACTCCCCAGAATCAGGTCCAATCATTAAGAATAAAATAATTTTAAAACCAGAGGGGGTGAATGAAAGAACAAAGCTGCCACTATTTGTTATCATGGCGCCATTTGCTGAGCAATCCTATGACTTCGTTAAACATGACTGCCATTTTACTCTTCTGAGCATATGTCCCCAGGACTGGAAAAATTACTGAAAAAGCAAGAACAAAAAGTGACTAACTGTTCCCCACAGGCATAGGCAAAAGATAACATTGGAGAGAACTGCAGCTTACACAAAACCAACTGAAACCTCCTGTGTTGCAATGCCCCTAACAGCTCAGCAGCCACACAACAGCAATCACCCATCCTCTATACTCCAATAAAAGCTCTGTCCCAACCTTTTAGTGGTCGTGCATTTCTCTGCACCTTGCCCCTTTCCTCTCTTGGAATGTGTATAAAACTTTGCTCTCTGCATTTTCCTTTCCTTGTGAATTCTTTCACAGCCCATCAACAGCCACCCTAACACACCCTGTGGCACTCACTTGGCCAGCAGGTCCCTGGGAGTCACAGCAGGCTCCCCATGCTCTTACCATGTCCTAGGTCACCTGGGCTCTAGTATTGTAATGCTACAGACAGCTGCAATGGGGAGAATGGGGCTTTAGCTTCTAACAAACCTAAATTTAAATCTTGGCTCTACCACTTTGTGACCTTTAGAACATCACTGCTCTTTTCTGAACCTTGGTTTTATTTATGATAGAATTAAGAGAATACTACTTGACTTTCAGTCAATATGGGATCAGAGTAAACATGGCTCACTTCCTCACACAACCACATCAAAATTACAACTAAAATATAGAACAATAATCATTGAGAACCATCAGAAATCAAGCTGAATGTAAGTCCTACAACTATGGAATTAAGAGAGATACCACATCAAGGCTGATAGGAAGGGCCAGCGACACAGAATGGGCTGGTCCCATATCTGTATGCAGCAGATAAAAACTGGGAGAGATGTCTTAGGAATGAGGGGGCCTAGCCCCACACCAGACCTCCCAGCCCAGGGTTCCAGTATCTGGAACTTAAGTTTCATAAATTCTGGCTGTAAAAACCATCAGTGATTGAAGCTGTGGAAGACAGAAACTTCTGGAGTCCCAAGCAGTTCCTCTTAAAGGGCCCACACACAGAATTACTCTCACTTCCTCTGATCTTCAGTATGGGGCAGCAGATTGAAAGGTCCAGAGACTTGCACAGAGGAACTGACTGTCCAACATCAGGGAGAGAGCTGGGGGACAGCTTTCTACCAGACAGAATTTCTAATAGAGGCCACTGTGCCTTTGCTGAGCCCGCCCCTCCCTGAACAGAGGCACAGAACCAGCAGGTACGTGCCATATCGGAGACTCCATCAACCTGGCTCACATTGTTTGCCCCATTGTGGTGACTCTCTGAGGCCCTGCCCCAACCAACTTTTGGGCCAAACCGAGCTGTTTCCAGTGGCTTTTCCATAGAATTCCCATGCTTTAGATTTTGCTAAATTCTCTTAAACAGGCAGCACCTGGCTTCAGTGAGTTCTGTGCCACTCGATAAGTTGCCCTAGGTCCAGCACTAGCAGCAGCCAGCCTTGATTCATAGCTTGACCTCATCTAGGCACCTCCAAGCCCAGCACAAGGAGCAGCCAGCTATAGGTTGCTTTGTAGCTTATGCAGTGTGGCCCAGGACAGAACACATATGGGGGGTGATCTTGGACATACCAATAGAAATCAAGGCTCAACTACAATAGGAGGGTGTATACAATCCACACAGTGGGCACACCTCAAGTACTCAGCTTGGGTAATAGGGGAGGCTATGCCACTGGACCCTGCAGAAAACCTACTACATTAGGCCACTCTACTTAGCCCGGGAGATACAACAGTGCTACCTAATACATAGAAACGAACACAGGGAGGCTGCCAAAATGAAAGACAAAGAACATGGCCCTTTCTGCATTTGAAAGAACAGAACAGAACTCCAGAAAAAGAACTAAATTAAACGGAGACAAACAAGCTACTAGATGCAGGGTTCAAAACACTGGTTATAAGGATGCTCAAGGAACTCAATAAGGACCTCAATAGCATATAAAAGATCTGACGCAAAGGATACACTCATTAAAATAAAGAACGATTTATAGGGAATCAACAGTAGAGTACATGAAGCTGAAAATCAAATCAGTGATTTGGAATATAAAGAAGCAGAAAACAACCAATCAGAACAACAATAAGAAAAAATAATCCAAAGAAATGATGATAGTGTAAGGAGCCTCTGAGATAACTTCACGTATACCAACATTTGCACCATGGGGGTGCTGGAAGGAGAAGAGATAGAGCAATAAATTGGAAACCTATTTGAAAAAATAATGACAGGAAACTTTCTTAACTTGTTTAAGGAAATAGACATACAAATCCAGGAAAGGCAGAGTCCCAAACAAGATGAACCCAAAGAGGCCTGCACCAACACACATCATAATTAAAATGCTAAAGGTTAAAGACAAAGAGAGAATCTTAAAAGCAGTGGGAGAAAAGCAGTTACCTACAGGGGAATTCTGATGAGACTGTCAGATGATTTCTTAACAGAAACTTTGCAGGCTAGAAGGAATTGGTAAGAAATATTCAAAGTGATGAAAACCAAGATTACCCAGCAAAGATGTCATTTAGAATCAAGACAGATAAAGTGCTTCCCAGACAAGAAAAAGCTAAAAAAGTTCATCACCACCAAACCAATATTATACGAAATGTTAAAGGGTCTCTTTTAAGATAAAAAATTGAATGATAAAATGGTTATAAATACATATCTATAAACAATTGAATCTAAAAACAAAATAAACAAGTAGAACACACACAGAATCACAGATACATTTTTGACGATTGGCAGATGGCAGGGGGTTATGGGAGATAGGCAAAAAAGGTGAAGGATTGAGAAGTACAAGTTGGTAGTTACAGAATAGTCATGGGGTGTAAAGTACAGCATAGGAAATAGAGTAGCCAAAAAAATACATGCATGACCCATGGACATGGACAATGGTGTGGGGATTACCTGAGGGACTGGGGAGGGGATTGGGTGGAGGTGATAACAGTGTAGGGGCACCAAATATTCCCTGTAAAAAGTTGCAGAGGTCTGCTAAATATGTAAATATGTAGGGGCTTCAGATGTTCTTTGTAAGAAGTAGCAAAGGCCTGCTAAAAGCTTTAAAAGAAGAATGTTACAGCCACTTGGTAATTTACAAGCTAAAAGACCCCAGCTTAGCCCCTATGTCCTTCCATTTGCTTATTACTTGTTTATAACTCTTGTAAATTTGTCTTACAAAGTGTCTAGCCTTTTTGCAAAATTAATTGGTTTGCAAAGAATTCGACCTAACTAAAAGGCTGCAGCTGCAAGCTAAAGATAACCTTATAGCCTTGCGAATTTCTGTCCTGTTACTGCCAAGACATTCCTGCAGTCCTGCCCAACCCCCACTTCCTAAGGCTGTTTCCTGCCAAAGAAGAAACAAAGGAAACAACCCGTACATAAACCCGGCCTTAAAACCCCATTACACGTTGGAGCTGTGTTAGAGACCAGCTCAGCGTCTTTGCCCGACTGCCGGCAATTATTAAAATCCTTTGCTTACATTATACACTGCTTCAGAGTGTTCAATCTCGCTTATGTAGCTGCAACAGCAGAAAATTGGGACAACTGTAACAGCATAATCAAAGTATAATTTAAAAATAAAATAGAATTAAACCAAAGTTTAAAAAGGCAGAACTCTTGCCCACTTAGTTGTAAGCTCTACATTCCACTGATGGAAATTTGAACCACTAGTTTTCCAAATGGTATCTGTATATCCGCTGGCCCAGTGTACATGGAACATCTATGCTCAGTTCCCAGACAAATATACTAATCTATTATGGCCTCTGGAAATCCTTCTGCCACACATTGGAGCATACCATTCTTGAGCCTCTTATGAGTTAGGATTTCTGGTTTTGTGCCCACATAAACATTAAGTGTCATGGAAGAACAGACATCAGAATTAGACACTAGAAATGTGTAAGTGCTTCCTTTGGTCCCGTTTAATCTGGTTAGATGAAGTTCACTTACATATCTGATATTATTTTCATTCTTAGACTTGGGATAATTTTCTCATTTATCAGTGAAGGTTTTGTTCATATATATACACTGTTGGTGGTTTGGGGCATGTACCTTGTATTCAACAATTGTATCTACATTTTTCCCATCATTTACAAATATTGTCGTATTTGCCATTGGAAAGATGTTAATGAATCCTTATCTACTACTTCCAAGTTTGTTATGACATTTGCTGACCCAAAAGTATTATTAGCATAACACATGAACGCTCCAGAATCATTAACTCCTGCTGAATTTATAGTCAGCCTTTCCTGATGTACAAAACTGAAGTCACCCTGTTGCCAGCTACTACTCTGTGCTTTATTTAGTCCGGCTGTTTTCCTTTGTCCACACTAAGTCCAAGGAACCAGATACATGTTTTATCAAGTATATTACTGTAAATTCTTCCCCTTCCTTAAGAAGATAGCTTGCTTTGGACACAGACACAGCTGGCACAGCTCAGATGGTGGCCCTCACTTTCAGGGTGAATTTCTTTGACAACACTGACTTGCCCTTTTGTCTGCGGAGCCCTGCAAGCAAACGCAGGGTACCCGTGCTTTATGCTTCTGATGGCGACGCTACCTCGGCATTGGGAACAAATGTCAGGTTCTTGGGAAGTTTCCTCTTACACTCCGTGAGGGAGTAGTAATTGCTCACTTCTAAGGTAGTCAGATGGCAGTGGACCAGTGTATAAGTACCTTCTTTCTCATACGAGGGAAGGTCCATGAGAAGCTCTGCAGGATCTCTAACTAGCATAAATAGAACTGCTTAAGCTACCCTTATCGGTGGGTGTATAATTGCCTGTACTGGTGGCTTCTGCTTTCTCAGTGATCCATCGTTTTTTCACTCAACTGACCCAGGGTCTTAAAAGTCCATTTTACAAATCTTGGACTGGTGCATAACAGCCTAATGTTGCCAACACCATTAACTCTGATTTTGCTGTACAGATGGATGGTGGAAAGTTTTCCCAGACTCACAGATGGTTAAGAAGATTGTCTGGAAGCCAAATAGGAGGAGTAGGACACAGAGAAAATCCTAGGTGCTCCCAGGACTTCTCCTCACAGTGGCTGCACTGGATTTGGAGCTTTCAACAAAGTGCACAGAGCACTGCAAAGCCCGAGACCGTAGAGTTGGGAGCACAGAGCAGTAGTCCCTCCACCCAAACTAGAACTCTGAGGTGTAATTAATATATAATAAATTTCACCCTTTTAAAGTGTACAATTCACTGGTTTTTGGTTTATTTGGAAAGTTGAGCATTGACCACCATTAATTCCAGAAGTTTTATCACCCCAAAAAGAAATCCCATATTCATTAGCAGTCACTCCCCATTGTTCCCTTCCCCCAGTCCCTGGAAAACACTAACCAACTGTCTCTATAGGTTTGCCTGTTCTGGGCATTTCATATAAATGGACTAATAGAACATATATGGTCTTTTGGGTTTGGCTTAAGGATAGTGTTTTCAAGTTTCATCCATATTTCAATTTGATGGGCTTTGACCTGCGTAATGAGCAGGGTTTTTTATTTTTTTTGCATTTGCATGTTCTCTTAAGAGTTAACTTCAAATTCTCCAAGGAGTTTGTTACTCAGTAACTGTACAAGGAATCTCTGATCTAAGGGATGTGTATGAAGAATTGGGACACTAGTTTGAAAGTCCATCCCTTGCAAGGATGGCAGGTTTGCCAGGAAGAGCAAACCTTTCTGCTAAAGTAAGACCTGGGCTTATAGCTTTGCCAAAGAACCATCAAGGAAGAGGACAGTGGATGAGAGGGTCAACAGAACTGATGGCAGGGCACCCTGGCTTCTAAACGTTCTGGAGCCAGGGAGGAACTTATAAGCAATACGGGTAGAGGTGGTAACTAAGTTCCTCTCAGGAGGTTGGGACAGCCTTTGCCATTCTCATGGAGGAAAAGACTGAGTGACAGAGGTGAGCAAAGGCCATGGCTGAAAACCCGTAACTCTGCAAGCCAAGGCACTCACTAAAAAAGATAAGACTAAAAATCTGCCTCCCATAACTAGGCCCATTTCTAGTCTTTTCCCCTCATGATTCCCCCTAGTCTGAGCCTTCTGTACCCCTGGTCAGGGCAAAGGGGTTCAGTGTTGCTTAGCCACAGACCTGAGGTGAGTGTCTGCCAAGTGACAGTGACCAGTCACTGGGTATAGCTATGATCCCTGACTGGCACTCTGGAAATAGAAATGCCAGCGCTGTCACTGGTAATTAGAAAAATATTATTTTTAAAAAACAAAAGATCTGAAGCAAATACAGTAGAATGTTAAAATTCAACAGTTGAGTGGTCAGTACACAGGTGTCTGCTGTATTTTCTCTACTGTGTGATTTAAAGATTCATTAAGAAACCTACTTGAAGGAAACACATGTAGCATTCACTCAGTTAAGTTTATTGAATTTACTGTGTGCTCAGCACTGTTCTAGGCTGTAATATGAGAAAAATGACAAAACAAGATAACAAGGGAGAAATATACTCCACACTATATTAATCTGCAATCATTTCCACATTGCTTCGTAACATGTCCTTAGGCTGTTTTGGGGTATGCAGTATCCCTCTTTCTCCATGTCTGCCAACAGCTTCTGGTACTGTTGAATTATAAGCCACTATGAACATTCCCTGAAGAGCAGAGGGTGGGATGGGAAGAGTGGCTTCCTGCTGATGGGGCAGTTGGGTTGGTCAGGGCTGAGGTGTCATGGAGGGGAGACATGTGGAGAGGGAAACCATCAACCCCGAGCGCTCAGGGTACTCAAGTGAATACTCCTTTGGGAGGGCCAGACTTGGGGAAGCCACAGAGAGGGCCCTCACTTACCTCCTTCCCAGGGGAAGTGCTTAAAGTGCTAACACTGTAAGAAAAACACTGTAAGAAAAAGATGCATAACTACATGCTTCCCTGGACACCAGTAGACTTCTCACCTCCCTCTTTCCTCCTCATTTATGCTAACACCAGGCACTAGCACCACCAGAGACCAGGCTAATAGGGAAGTCTGGTGCCCAGTGAAGTAGAAAGGTCCATCGTAAAACCTATGATGCTCAAGAGAAAGTGGGGACACAGGGGACAGAGAAAGGGCAGAGGTATACAGTGAAAGACTAGTTTGTGCTTGGCTAATGCACCTGGGCCAGGGGTTGGTTACTGTGCAGAGGGCCTTTGGTTCTACACAGCTAGCAGGGTCCTAAGTTTTCCCTGAGGGAACAAAGTTACATAGCCTGTGAAGGAAATCCAAGAAATGCAGGGCCTTCCTTGTCCCACAACCAGGCATGACCCCATGCCAGCTGTACAAGGTGCTGAGTACTGGTGAGAGGCACAGAGAAGACCCAAGCAAACAGGGCCATGCCACACTTAAGATGCCAGATGACATCTGAACACATGAGCAAAGAGCTGTATCTGCCTGGGCACAAGCATCACATGCAGACCCCCAACTTGAGTTAGAACAAGGGCTTGGGTCCAGCCGGCAGCCTTGCCAAGGATACCTGTGCCCCTAAGGGTCAGATCCCAGTGGAACCATCACATGGATGACAGAGAGGGCACCCCAGCTAGGGGTGCAACAAAAGTGGAAGTGGCCTCTTCTCACTGGCAACATGGCTGGACAAAGGATGCCTTGCAGGAGTGGGAGAGTACCCAAGGGCCATGGCACTCTCCACTTGTCCTTAGCTCAGAGCCAGATCTCATCACTGCTCACACTGGACACTCGATAGATGTAGCTCAGCATTGGTAGACGGATGAAACCTGCAGGGTCAGAGATGCCCAGAAGTCTCAGTAACCCTCATTCTTGGAAGTTAGGAGACTCCTCTCTGCCCCTGGGGACTTAAATGCAAAAACACAAGGGCTGAGGAGAGGAGAAGAGTACCTTGGCTGGTGAGGAGGCCACCAGGCTCTGAATCCAGAAGCTCTGGCTGGCTGTTGTTCCAGGCTGTCTGCTGGTCTGCTGGTTTCCCTGTTGGGTGAAAAAGGGTGTGGTGCCCAGGACAAGGAGTGTGCCTGATGCAGCCTTGCCCTCCTAAGTACCAAGGTCTCTCTTTCTCTTAAAAGCACCTCTGAAGAAACAGCAGAGGCAAACAGAGGGTCCTGGGTATACCTCTGGAATCCGGAGTGAGGTCGTTGAGCTGAAGGTTGGATGGGAGGGACATGTTCTCCCGTGGCAGGCACATATTGTTGAGTTTCAGGTTGTTGGAGTCACTACAGGGTGGACAAAGCCTGGGATACACCTGGCTCCAGCATGCTTCTTTTGTGCCAGTTCTAGGACTACCAGCAACTGTAGATTCCCATCTGTCCCCATGCAGCATCTCCATTCTGCTTACCCACCCAGCCCCAGGAAAAGTTACCTACAGACCAGAGATGGGCGCCGGGAGAGGCCTAAGGAAAAAGAAACCACACCACTGTTTTCAGTGTGTCCACCCACTCTGGTCTCTGCCCCCCTGCCCTTTTAGACCCAGGACTCTCAGGCAAGGGGTCTCTCCAATGCCAAGCCTCGTCACCTGGGATGCACATGGCCACACCGGGGAATACTTGTCCTGCCACTTGTCAGAGATGACTTGTTCACCCAGCTCTTTCTGCCCTGCTGTTCACCCTCACCTCATCTCCATTCCCCAGCCACCCTCTGCCCCCCACCACTTTGGCCCTACCTTTGGTTGTCTTCTCTTTCCTGCAGACCAGACAGGCCACTAAGGTACTGAATGCCACCAGGGTGCCCAGGGATAGCCCTCCAGCCACAATGATGCCCAGCAGTGGCACTTCCACCCGAGTGGCCAGGAGTCCTGCAGGTGGTCCTTTGGTTAGGTTCCAAGTAGGAAGGGCACCCAACTCTGATTTGCCACAGGTATTACTCTGTACTCCTTCCCCAAAGTGGCTGGGGACAACTCATTCACCGGCCTCATCCAAAGGGCAACAAGTCCTCCCATGTCTGTACTGAGATTCCACACTCACCTTGGGCTGGAAGTGAAGCACTGGTGACGCCTACATCATTGGTGGCGACCACGGAGAGATTGTGTTCCGGGCTGCGAAGCTGCAGCTGCACAGTGTGGTTGGTGAGCCAGAGGTAATTCTGGGTATCCAGCACCAGGAAGTCTGAGGTGTTGACCATCACCGGCCCATTCTGGTCGATCCAGGTCACATTGGCAGGTGGGTTGGCACGTACCAGGGCAAAAAGAACAACCAGGAGGCCCTGGCCCTGAGCTTTCTGGTACTTGGCCCCGACCTGGGCAATCTCCGGTTTAACTGGTGCAAAGCAGAGGCCAATATGCTCTCACCACAGCCCCTTATACTCCTTGCCCTTTCTTCCCAAACCCAGAAGACACCTCTCCTCAAGGGGACATTGGGAAATAGGATGACTATCCACCTGAGAGGCAGCATTTTGTAGTGATTAAGAGTATAAACACTAGAGCCAAAACGTACAGGTCTGAATACTGGCTCTGCTACTTACCAACTGTAGGACCTCTGCCAGATTACCTAATTTCTCTGTGCCTGTATTTTCATATATAAAGTGGGGATAACAGTAGTAATTTTGTCATAGGATTTTTGTGAGGATTAAACTGAGTTAATGCTTGCAAAGTGCTTAAATGTTTGTTAAATGTCCTATCAGACCACCTTCAAGGCAGCTGCTGGGGGTCCCTGGGCAGAGAACCTCTCTCCCTGCCCACCTCAAGGACACTCACATTGCACATTGAGGATGACGGAGGCATTGGCTGACTGACCACTGCTCGGGTCCTGCAGGGAGCAGTTGAGCTCATGCTGAGACCTCTGGGCAGTGACAGTGAAAGTGCTGGTGCCTTCAGAGAAGGCCTCTCCGCCCACACTAAGCAGTCTTGAGATGCTGGCCTCCTGCAGCTGTCCATCCAGATACCAGGCCAACTGGGGGATGCCAGACCCCCCTGCTACTCGGCAGGTGAAATGGTAGCGTTCATTCTCCCGAAGTGCCAGCTCGGCCCAGGTCTGGCCATCAATTTGTGGCGCCAACTCTCCCCAACCTGGAACATAAGAGGGAGTTCTTGGTAGGGCCAGTACTGTTCTGATGAGGTCCAGTTACAGAGAAGCAGCAGGCAAAGAGACAGAGCACTTGGGTTTTCTCACCAGGAACTGGCAGGATCTTGGGTAGGTGGGTGAGTGGAAACTAAGTTCTGGTGCCTAAGGCCTGAAGTGAGTACCCAAATTGAAGGTGCAGGAAAGAAGGGGAGAGAGAGGAGACATGATCCCAAAAGTGCTGTCCCAAGGGATGAAGAGGGGTGTACCTGAGCTCAGAAGGGCTGGCAGGAGCAGCAGTGTGTGCAGGATGGTAGCTGCGCATGGAGGCAGGGACATGGTGGCATTGGCTGGTGGCTCAGACTGCCAAGAGTAGGGGGCGGGCCTCTACATTAGCCAGGTGAGATGAGGCAAATTTAGTAATTCCTCCAAGAATTAACTTTCCAGAAACAAAAATAAACATGCACGTAAACACAAATGTAGACCAACCCACAGGGGTGAAGGCAAGGACGTAAACAGTCAAGCCCTAAAGCCCAAACCGACTCTCTGGCTGCAGGGGACAGACTGGCACTCCCCGCAGATATAAAGAAACAACCAGAAACCCAGACATACACATGCACATACTCCACCAACGTGCGCCTCCCCGAAAGGAACAGTCCTACTCCAGGCCCCGTCTTTCTTGCCCCCTCCCCTCCCCCATCCCTCCTCTTCCCCACCCCCCCTCCTCTCCCCAAGCCCCCTTTCCCATCCTTCCCGTTGCTGCTGAGGAGGTGATCCCGCGAGTCAGGGGCGCACGAGAGCTCCATCCCACCTTCTAGGGCCGCTCACCCCGCCGTTTGCCGGACCTCAGCCGCAAGCAGCAGCTCAGGCCCGGAGAGTACTGCAGTGCGCTGCGGGGCGGGGCGCGCCGGGCGTGGCCAATCAGTGCCCGGCCACGCCCCGGGACGACGGACCGCAGCTACTTAACCCACCCCGCCCTCTGAGACCCTTGCCCTGGCTGGGACGGCGGGTGGGCGCAGATACTAGTGGGAGTCGTGCAAGTTGGCAGCTTTATTAGTTCAGGGCCCGCTCCTCCCTCGCCCGCGGGCTGGCTCAGCGTCCGTTGGGGGGGCCGCCCAGCTGCGCCATCATGTCGGCCAGCATGCGATTGCACAGCGCGGCGTACGGGTTGAGCAATACCAGCTGGCTCCGCGCGAAGGGACTGCCCAGCCGTGCTGCCCGCTCGAAGTCCCTGCGGGCGTCATCGTTTCGACCCTGCAGCCGTGCCAGTAGCCCGAGCTGCACGAAGCTCTGGCGGGCGGCGCGGCCCCGGCCGCCGCTGAGCACTACGGCGCGCTCCAGGTCCTCCAGGGCTCCTGCGGGACAAGCGAGCACAGAACCGGGGCTCAGAATTGGGGCCTGGGGCTCGGCCGTTTACGGCCCGCCTTGATGTTAACCTAGAGGTAGTTATTGCTATTCCCATTACACAGACTAAGGCTGGAAGTGTTGGGAAAACACGTCCTGCCTGTACAGCCACGTAGTGGCAGAGCTGGGACTTAAGTCTCACACTAAAACATGAAAAGTTGGTGGGAGCTCACTATGTTCACGAATGTGGTCCGTTGCTGTCATGTAGCTGGCAATTTATTCCACATGTATTGATATGTTATTTACCATCCTCCCTGGGCCAGGTGACTAACGGAATCCCAAATCCCCAAATAATTATACTCAAATACAGTAAAGTCCATTTCTCCTACTTTTCCTTTTAAAGGCTTTTCTTCCCTCTTCCATTGTGCCATGTCTTTTTTTTTTTTTTTTTTTTTAAGAGTGCGGAAGAGAGAGAAACATCAATGTTAGATATACCTAGATTGGTTGCCTCTTACACACCCCCAACTGGGGACCCAGCTCACAAGCCTGGCATATGCCCTAAGAATTGAACCAGAGACCTTTTGGTTTACAGGCCAGCACTCAACCCACCGAGCACAGCAGCCAGAGCCTATTGTGTGATTTTCAAAACAGCTTCTCACCTGTTTTCTCCACTGACTGCTTTTCCTCATTATTTCCATAATCTTCATTATTTTGTACCCAATTTTCTATGAAGGTCTTGGAGCCAGAGCTAGCCTGCCCTGTTTTTATTTATTGTCCTCATGAAATCCTGGGGGTCAGGGGTGGGGGGCATCTGAACTCAATCTTAGGGAGTCTGCTGGTGTCTACTGTAGGGTCCACTGAGCTGCATTTCATCTGTGTGGTTGGGGAGCTCTCATCCTAGAGCAAGGCTGATTGATCTCCCTTATGTCTCTGTTTTGATCCCTTGAACCGAGCAGGGGCTATGCTCCCCACTGCACCTGGACCTGGACTTTTGAGAAGCTCTCTGATGACAGCATTTCTTGGTCTCCCTCAGAGGACCTGGTCTGGGAGAATTGAAGGCCTCCTCCTGGTGAATTGCCTCTGATCCTCTCTAGGGTTTCGGTCTGCAGGCTGTCTCCAGTGACCTTTACAGCCTTGACTTGCCAGAGCCAGGTGGAAGACGAGACTGGAAAAGGGACCCTTGTGGTTCTCCACTGTTCCCATAATGGAGTCCAGACTCTTCAACCTGGCATTACTGGTTTCAAGGGTACCTCCACCACTGAGCCTTAACAGTCTAGTAGTTCCCTACAAGACTTCTGTGGTTTATACCCCAGATGGACCTGCTCTCAGGTTCCCAGCATGGCTCCCTTTGTCCCATTGTCCCCACTCCAGCTAGTAACCAGTCACTCCCCGGTTAAAAACCCTTTAGTGATTCCTGTTTACTTCTGACCCTAGCCCATCCTTTCTCCACTCCCCGTTACAGCCAGTCTGGAGATCTAAAGTTCCCTGTACCTTTCATGCCTTCTGGACCTCTATAGACTGCCTTCTCCACTTCCTTCCATCCAGCTAACTCCTACTCATCCTTCAAAACTCATCCTTCAGGAGCAGATCCCTCCCAACCTGTTGAGAGGCAATATCACTCTGGAGCACTGCCATTTCAAATCCCAGCTCTGCCATTTCTCAACTGTAGGAAAATAGCAAGTTACCTAACCTCCATGCTTCAGTTTCTTCATCTATGAAATGGGGATAACAGTAGTACATACCTTTCAGGGTTGAGAGGATTAAATGAGTTATTACGGATTTCATGTAAAGTGCTTTGTGCTTTAGTTGCTGTATCTTTTATCTTTGTGTCCTCAGTATCTGGCCTGCTGCTACAATAGTAGATTCTCATTAAATGTTAAATAAGTAAGTGGAATGCAGTCTGACTTTCATAATAGCCCCGAGATTAGCAGGGCCCACAATATCTCATAGGTAAGAACACAGATTCTAGAGGGGTTTAATGATTTCTCACCCCCATTCCCCAAGCCCACAACCACTTCATCTCTGGTCTGTGCACTCCAGGGCCCCTTCTGCAGAGGGTCCAGAGCATCTACCCTCACCTGCCACATCTCCCTGGAGTCGCCGGACCTGTGCTCGATTGTTGTAGGCTGACGCCCTCTCAGGCAGCAGGTTGATGGCTTGGCCAAATCTCTCCACGGCTGTGCTGAGGTTGCCAGCCTCAGCTGCTATCACCCCCTGCAGCTCCAGGGCCTTGGACTGCTCCAGCTGTGCTTGAGGAAAAACTCCATCTGTGCCAGGGCAGGAGCCAGGAGGGGACAGGCGTGCAATTGGGAGCAAGAAGCAAAAGCCACCTCAGGCTTTGGAAACCTGAGCCAGAACTTACTGAGCTGAGATGTGGGTCATAGCAGAAGTCATATACAGAATTTGGGGCAGTAGGACCTGAGAGGTGACACTGCCTAAGTCACAAAGGAACCTGGGAATGGGATCTTGGTTGGCTCCCTATTATCAAGAGAATAAAGCTCACTGTAGCTAAAATACTTGCTCAAGGTCACAGCTTGGATTTGAACCCAGATCTTTCTGGCTCCTTAGCCTGTATCCATTTTGTTCTACTATATTAACCTCCAACACAAAGTGCACTCATTGTAGAAAGATCAGTTCAGTGCTTGGATTCTAATAGTATGTAACACTGAATGCTTGCTTAGGTTCGAACCATTCACTGGAGCCATGCCCTGCCCTCTTCCATTGTGGGGTGATATACTGTTATGACAAAGATGTTAAAGTTTTTTAATATCACCCTCCTACACATCAACACAATTAAGTTTTGGTCATAGGGAGAATTAAGTGGTAAGTTCAGAGGCGTGAGGACAGAAGGATTGAGACAAACCCTGGCTCTCTCGTCTTGGCATAGTGCCTCCTGCCAAATCCCCATCAGTGCACTAAGGAACAGCCAACCTTTAATTCCAATATCAAACATTGCCCAGGGGGCATGGAACAAACAAGGGACTTTGTAAGAACTGCCTCCCCCCCCCAAAAAGACCACTTCCTTCTGCCTCCCCAGGGAGGCCTGCAGACCAGCCAATACAGAGAGCTATACTCCAAGGTCAAATACTCACCTTCTACTTCTTTCTCAGCTTCCTCTCCCAGGTCCAACCCAACAATGTCTCCAAATGGGGTGTCAGGGTTGAAGATGGCCTGTAACACTGCCTGATCATTTAGAGTCCCCATGATGCTCAACTACAAAAATCCAAAAAGGTGACTCAGGATAAGAGGAAGGAGGAATAAGTGGTGGGTGGGGGCTAAGCTTCAAAGCCAGTTGATCTAGAGGGAGGCTGAGGACCATCCCCCATGAAGAGGAGTGTCTTCCATTCTTTTGGCTATAGTGTAAACTTAACCTCCTTTGGCCAGGGGTTAGTGACCCTGTATTAGTAGAACATTTACAGGTATTTCTCAACCACCTCCCCACCAGCACCCCAGTCCTAGGAGAAACAGTAAATAAAGCCGACTTCAGCCTTAAGGTGGAGTGGAGTAAAGAGAGGGTGCTGTCCAAGTTCTCCCTTAAATGCTTTTATTACATTCACAGATTGGAAAAAAATCCCTAGAAGCAACTACTTCTAGGAGCGGGGTATGCAGGCAGTAAAGGAACTAGTCCTTTGTCTTCTTCAGCCCATCTTCATATCCAGAGTTAATTCCGTCGTCGTCGTCGTCGGCATCCGTCCGTCTCGAGAGACGATGGTGTAGCTTCTACTGAAGCTACAGAGCCTGGGCAGGGTGATATGGAGGGTCTGCTGTTGCCCATGCAGCAGACCCCCCCTCTCTTCGCAGCTGAAGGGTCCAAGGGAAAGACGGAGTCAATACAGCTTGGCTTCAGGTGCGCCGCAGGAGTTGCCGGTGTTGACTACAACGTCAAACCGCCTTAGGGACTCCGGCTCCGGATTTTCTGTCGGGGTTTACTCCCTTAGCCTTTCCCCTGAAGAGGTATGCCGCAAGGCAGCGGAGGTTTTTTGGAGTCAGAGTTTTCCTTCTCTGATGTACCCTGACTGGAAGATCGAACCAGCGACACTTAGCTCGCAGACCGACGCTCAATCCACTGAGCTAAACCAGCCAGGGCCTCCAGAGTTAATTAGGTCCTGAATATATATCATTGATAAGGAAAGAAAACAAGAGTTAAAAGGGCCAGTGTGGAAAGCAATGAGGAATGGATTAATTATTCTACCTTAAAAATAAAGGACTGTGGAAGGAAGGTACTTTGTAATCAGGTCACAAGCCACACCCCTCCCCCATCTCCCCACCCCAGGCAAAGCCAAAAGAAAGCTCCACCATATGCAGCAATAAACTTGACATGTTTATTAATTAAACTATCACTTAAATAAAAAAAAGTGCATAGAAAATAAACATGTTTAAAAACTCCTTTTTTTTACAACTATGTACACTTTTTACTTTTACATTCAGTCTTTCGTAGAGAGCTTTCAGCATTATTACTTTTTGAACTATTAAAGTTATTTTCCTTCATCCCTGTCATAGGGAGTTAACACTGATGGACTTTAGACACATTTTTTTTTTTCCCTTTTTTTCTCTAACCAGAAGCTTGGAAGAACACAAGGAAAACAACAACCAAAGATCTGTTATACATGATAAAGTTGTCAAGAAATGTCTTATTTCTAAAAAAGAAGCTTGTCATTTGTTGAGTTTTTGAAACAATTATTCAACTACCTGTATTTACTAAAGAGACTGTTAAAAGTTCAATAAAAGAAACACCACAAATCTATTTTCTTGGTTGAAAGACAGAACTAGAGTACCTCAGAACAAGATACCAGGAAAGCACAGAACACAATTTTCCCCTAAATGCAGGTGGTAACCCCAACATTCATAACCAAAAATAGAAAACAAGGAGTACAGGTACTGCCTGGCAACATTCACTGGCAGAAAAAAAGATCCAGGTGACACCATTTCTGCATGTTTCTGATCCTAGGAATGGGCTGTTTCTACCATTCCTTTATGGTTTGGGTTTCTCCCCCATTTGGGAGGATCAGAGAAGTGCCAGACTGACATTTTCCTGCCACTACTAGCAACTGTAACACAATCCTTATCTATAGTGTTAAGAGAATAAAAAGCTGTGGACTGAACTAGACTTTGATACATGGTGCATTACTATATTAATTCCTATATATATCATATTTATATTTATTTGAAAACCAAAACAAAAAAGTTGCAAGTTTTCAGAGTGTGAGACTTGACTGGTATTCATGATTCAGCACAAAATTATCTGCTCAATAACCTTGTATTGCTTTAAAATGAAGGAAATGAAACAAAATTACACCCAGCCCTTTGCAATGACCCGCTTTTCCTTAAAAAAAAAAAAAAAAAAAAAAAAAAACCTATTTAAAAAATCCCAAATCAAATTTAAAAGTTATCATCTGACAAGGTTTTGACCTTTAGTATTTTCAGACATTTGATTGAACGTCAGTCCTTTAGAAAGATACATTCATTAAAAGATTTTTTTTTCTTTTTTTAAATCAAGGGAGCCGCATGGTGCTCACTGCATTGGCCGGGGGTTTGACAGAAGCAAGCAAGGTGGTGAACTGGATCCCCGCAAAGGAGTCTGGCTGAAATCATATAGCTGCCAGGGCTTCCCCCTTAATTCTTGTTACTGGTCTAAAAACAGGAGGGGTTGTGCTGGGGGTGGTGGACAGTAACATAGGGGGAGCCAAAGAGACCAAGTTTTGGCCAAAGGATCAGTGCCATGCAGCTATTCTGGTTACACAGTTGTCACTGGCCACCAGGAAATGCAGCCACAACAGGTTCTAGCAGCAAAGCTGTAAGGGAGCTCACTGAGAACTGACCAGGTTTGCAGCCTGTTACTCCTTGGGGAATCCCTAGGAATAACCCACCATAGTTCCTCAGTCTGCACTTCTGTGCAGATTCTTTATGTCACTTTCAAAACAAACTCAGGTGTTTTGAAGACAGCTATCCCATTTTTTTTTTGCTTTGTTTCCCTCTTGTAGGGAAACCTTAGCTCATTCCCCAAGTTGCTGGCAGGTATGCTGAATTTTGGCAATGAACTCAAGGCTGAGCTGTAACGAGGAATTTCTCATTTCTGTGTTTACAGTTAGGGAGTGGAAAGGCAAGGCAAACCATCTGAAGCTGACAGAAGGAAAGATGTGGCTCCTCCCCAGCTTCAGGGTTTGGGATTGGTAGAAAGAGAATGAAGAGGGGGGACTTAACAGTACAGCCTGGCCTAGCAGGGCAATAACTAGGTCTGTTTAGCTGAGTTTCCCCCACCCCTAGACTGGCCTTTGGGTCTTTCTCAAGGTGAATTCATGACCCATCAGTGCATTAATCATTTCAGTAACAAATGCAGCTTAGTTTTTTTCTTGGAAAAAAAAAAATAGTAAAAGGATTTACAAAAAAAATTTCACACAGTGCAATAATAAAGGAAACTAGACAATAGTGGAACCCCTAGGGCTGCCGTGTCTAGTTCATGGGCAAAAGGAGGAAGGGAGGTGAGGTCTGGGTAGAAAGCTTTCCCCCAGTCCCCTGCTGGCACTTCTCCATGATAACAAGGAAGTCTCTGCCATCCTGGCCACAGTGCTGGGCTCCCTGCATGACAATGAAGTGACAACTTCCAGTAAAGCCACCAAACAAAATCCTTAAGATCACAGAAGAACAGGGAGCCCAGGATGGAAGGCACAGCAGAACCACGAGTCCTGGAGCAGAGCGCTGGGCTGGGTCTTATTGCTTTGCTAGACTTCCATAGGAATGGGCTTCTTACATGGAGAAAAGGCTGCCTTGCCTGCACTGGACTACACTGCTCTGAAACCTTGTGGCTGACAGAGGCAGAGATAAATCTTTTTTATCAAGTGTGGGTCAGACTGTGCTTCAATTTCAACAGGCTGCCCCAAAAGAGGGCACAGGGAGATCTGTTGGTTCTCTGCAGGTATGAGGACTTGGTGGGCAAAGGAAAGGGAACGAGGTGATCTATGAGGCAGATGGTGATGGAAATGTCAGGCTACCATTCAACCTGGTTGCTAACTCTGAACTAGGAAAGATGAGGGAAAAACAGATTACCATCTTTCACCACTCTGAGCTTGTGCCAGAAAGGAGAGAGACAGTGTGGGAAAGAAGAGGAGTGGCCCAATGGAGTTGGGTGACCTTCCTTTTCCATTTATTGTCAAAGAGCAAACCCAGGAAACATTTATGTCAACAGGGCACAAACAAACTAGACATTAAACAAAAAGTACATCTTCCAGGGGGAAGTTGGGCAGGAAAAACCAGACTTTGTGTGAACAGCTGAATATTTTCTTTAACTTCATCCTATGAAAATAAAAACTTATTTAAAACCGATCTTTTAAATTAGGATAATACCGCGGTTTAAAAAATAGCCTTGTCATAAGTGCTTCTCCCTATGAAGTGCTTCTCATAGAAAAATATACAAAATATATTTACATTTATAAAACCTTAAATAGTAAACTGTAAACAGAACAGAGTAAAATCCGATGACTTAATTTAACAGGTTCAGGACAGTGTCTTGGGGGAATGGAGAGAAGAAACATTTGACGCTATTTTGACCACATCCTAAGGAGTAATCAGGGCAGTAGTGTTATTTAATTTACTTTATCATGGATTTTGCATAGGTGGCAGAGTTCTCTCAATACTAGGTGGTGGTCTAGTCCCCAAGTTTTGGGCCTTGAAATCTGATTAGTGTTGTGCCTTCAACTGGAAATTGACCATTTAAAAATTAAGTCTTCCTATGTCTTAACAATGAGAAATAAAGTCACCATGTCCTAGGAATGGTTGTTGCATGATTCAACTATTTAAATGATCTTTTTCTCTTCTAAAACATCATGCTACATATATTTCTTTAAAACTCTCAGTGGAGCTTTATGAAAACTCCTAATTCTGTCTGGTTCTGGCCAATGGCTCCTGTCCATTTTCCCACTGGGAGTGCTCACAGGCTCAGGGAACGTTTCCATAGGCACATGGTACGCCCAGTAGGCAGTGTCCTTGAGCAGGGAGTCACTGTCTCCTTCCACCCAGAAAGAATGGGAAAGCAGTGGGATGAAGAACAGGGAAAACAAAAAAGTAGGGTGAAGAGAAGGAATGAGAGGGAAGCTGCTCCTATTATCAAGGAAGGTAATTGGCTGAGATAAGGCTCATGGGGATAATAATCACATTTAAAGCCCACAGGCTTGATGTTTGGTAATTAATTGGCACAACCCCAAGACAGCCTTTTGACATCAAAGATGCTAAGAATCCTGTTTCCCAAATAGAAGTAAATGCTCAAGTGAGAAGATAGTGGGGAAAACAACCAAACCACCTTTGTTTGTTCAACCAACCAACCCTATATTTGGGCTGATCCCTTGCTTACAGTGCTTGGGAAAGGGCCACAGAGATGGCAACTTCTCTCTAAAAAGATGCTCAGGCCCAATCTCCCAACATAACTAACTCACAGCTGCTTCCAGGCAAGTCTACTAGGGACCCCATTTCCCACTTTTTAACAGCATATAATCATAGGGCCCCAAGGAGAAAGCAGAACATGGACCTTATCTCTCTCCAGGGCTATGATCAAATGTATAATGTGAATACAGGACATAAGGGAGCTTAGCAGCCATCATGGAGAACCCTCAACTGACCACTCAATCCTGAACTCCTAGCTGCTGGCAAAGGCCTTCAGCATGGCTCTGGATGGCCCTGAGTCCTAGAATTCCAACACTGGGGGAAAAGAACAGCTTTAGTTTAGGAACTTCCGGCATTTCTTGGCGCCACAGTTGCAGGGTAGCTTGTTGCTGGCATCCTCAATGGGGAACTTGTAGTCGTAAGTGAGTTCCTCTCCTCGGTAGATCTTGCGCATGGCAAAGATGACAATGTGCTTCTGTCCATCAATATTGATGACCCGAGAGTAGCAGTTAGGCTCACATGAGTGATTGATGAAGCGTGCAGCATTTCCATGCATGGTGGCATCCACCACCTCTGAGTCATCAATTCGAAACATGTAGCAACCTATGCCCTATACATGAAGGAGAATGGAGAAGAACCTGTTATTTATTACAGCTCAGGTTTCAGAACATTTTTCAACTTTTTTCTGATGTGACTTATAGCCGCCGATGAACAAAGTTTCTTTTAATAAAATGGCAAGATTTCTCCAATTACTCAAATGCTTCCATGATGAATCCCTAGATTATAGGCATTAGATTACTAGTTTATCAATGTCTCCCCAGGAAAGAGAAACCTAAACATTGTGTTGCTATGTGCTTTTGCTTCTCTGGGATCCACTCGGAATAACCTTTAAAGTGTATTTTGTGTACTAATCCTTAGAGCATTTTATGAACTTTTGCTGGGCCCACCACAAATTTCAAGGATGTTAAAATGTGGAAAAAACAAACATGTCTTTGAATCAATAAAATAGCTATTTTTGATCTAGAGATACTTATAGTTGATGGCCACATTCTATAATACAACAGAAGAACTGGGAGAGTGACAGTGTGAGACTCACCTTGCTGTCATAATACTTCTCTCTTTTGTCTGTCTGGATGGAACGGATGACATTGCCAGCATATTCAATCACCATTTCACCTGCATCAATGTTTCTCTTACAAAAAAGACCCCGACCATGGATGGGAGACCTAGGACATAAAAGAGATCAGCCACAAATCTGCAATGAGGTTAATTGTGTGACTACACGAATAAATGAATAAAATTCCCTGGACAGACAACTTGGGAAAAAAAAGAATCTAGATCCACCTAATTTGAGCACATTAATTGTTCTAAAAAATGGACAAGGTTAAAAACTTCTCCATTCTGTGGCCCACTAGAAGTAGCAACATTGCAATGCTAAGTTGTGTTAAATTAGTTATTCAACTCAGGAACTGCAGGAGCCCAGGACTTCAATTAATAGCTACTATAAAACCTAACTTATTGAATGAGGGAGGCCACTCCAGCATTTGGAAAAATTTCATTAGTTTTCTCTAATTCTCTCTAGAATTTTAGCCATACCTGTAAACGCCAACTGCCTCCTTAGAAGTCTTTTTTAAGTGCCGGAAACGCATGGGCATTGGCAAATCCATACTAGTTGCCCTCCTAAAGAGACAAGGCACATCATTAATGAATTCTACTCAGGAAATAACCAGTTTTGAGTCTTAGATCAAAGGTTCCTAGAGAACATGACCACAATATTCGCTTTGTTCAATGGCAAACCTAATTAGTACTGTATAAAATTAGGGCTATTTTAATACATATGTTACAGAGCAGGGTCCACAAAGTCTCCACAGCCCATAGTTTTGGGAATGGGAATAGGAAATAATACAGCTTTTAAGGTACTTTGCATATCTATGGCTGGTAGCTAGTTTCTTAGTTACGCAGATAGTTGTGGCCACTGCCTGGCGCCAGGGAGATGAGAGGAACTTTGATCGTAAGAGTGGCAGCAGAGCGGTCACGAGGCCTACATGAGATTCCTGTGGGTGGTTGTGAGTGGTCACCCTACCCACCGCATCACAGGCTGCGATTAGGATTTAAATGAAGATGGCAGCCATTGGGGCACTAGGCCACGTGGTTTGAAAGAATGCAGAGGGTCCCCACAAGTCCACCATGAAGTCTGATGGGGGAGAAGACCCCCATCTGCCATAAAGAGAAGCACAACCGAAGAGGCATGTTAGAGGAGCATGATGGAGCAGGGTTGGAGCAGGCATGCGAGTAGTAGATATACAGTTTGCAGTCAGGATCCGGCCATGCAGCTTAGGTTAGTAAGAAAGCAGGCACGCTGCTGCTCTGGTCGTGGCAACTCCAGCTGACTCCAAAGCCACCAGGGACTCTGCCTTGTAGATCCGGACTCTATCTGGACTGTTGGAACTTGGGACATGTGCAGAGGACACTTTCAGGACTTATGCCTTTCCTGGACTTCACCAAGATCCAGTGAAGCGCAGTGCATGCTTTTCTGACCTATTATATGAAGGTTGATGACTGCATACCCCAGGTCATGAAGGAGAGAGATGACAGGTAAGGAACTTCTGGGCATGTTTTTGGTTTGTAGCCTTTGGGGGAGCAAGGAAGTGCAGGGTCTTGTAGGAAAACAGGGCTCTGAGTAGGAGTGTTCCCAGCCCCAAGGTTGGAATATTGTAAATAAAGACCTGTTTTCCTCAACACTAATTGTTGGGTCTTTCACCAGGACACCACATGAACGAGTGCCCCTTTGCTTGGTAAGTTTTGGCGACCCAGATGGGGACTAAGGGAACCTGTAGTCAGGTCCCAGCCACATGGGGCAGACTGACCCCTGAAGCATGGCTGCAGGGACATTCCAATCTCAGGGAATTGTCTTGCACCCCAGATCAAGGCACCAGTTGCTAGGACCACCACAATG
Organism: Furipterus horrens; assembly: GCF_987537825.1. NCBI lineage: Eukaryota > Metazoa > Chordata > Mammalia > Chiroptera > Furipteridae > Furipterus > Furipterus horrens. The sequence goes on along the minus strand of NW_028327172.1, from coordinate 89,173,205 downwards.
GTGTAAGAAAACAGGTCTGGGGAGGAAGAGACCCCCTAGGCTCTGTGAGCTGAACCTGCATGCATGTTGGGTATTGGAAACTGAGCTGCATGGGTGCACCACCATTTTGGGTGAATCATGTGAGTGCTTTGCCTTGGAGGATGAGTCACGTGGGTGCTTTGTCATCTTGGATGGTGCTTCCATCTTGGAAGTGGGCAAGGTGGTGAGCTAGGCTCCTGCCTCAGGTGATGTGCTGTATGGGCACTGTACCAGTAGGGTTCTCTGTGCATCTGGGTTCTGATAGGAATGGTTCTGGTCCTGGAGGCCATGAATAAGGTGTCCAATAGGGGCAGTCCTGGTTCTGAGGGCAACAAACTGGGGTCCAAGGATGACCATCTAGGCTCTGTATGCCATGGCCCAGTGCCCAATGGGGATCACTCTGAGCGTCACAGACAGGGCTCTGAGCAAGAACTGCCTGGGCTTAACAGGGTCACTGAGGAAACTAGTCTGGAAGAGACAGACCCTAAGAGGAGGTGAGGGCCACCCAAGCCCTGGTAGAGCACTGGTCAGAGGTTGTTGTTCAGTCCTCTGGCTCCACCTATGGGTCCCCAGAAAGGCCATGAGGCCACGACTGGATAAGGAACATCAGTTTTCAAAGGTCAGTTTGAGGACCATCATCCACAGCTTGGTCCAGTAATAGATGTGACCCCAAAGTCTGTTTGTGTAATGAAGTTGTGGATTCAAATTTTGTGTGTTCCCAGTTTCCCTGGATTTTTCTGTTCATTGTTTTGGGCTGGTGGTAGTTCCAGTCCGACAGGAGCTATCCTGTGTTAGCTTCTAGCCCTATGGATAGAATTCTGGTGGACTGGCACAGCCATTCTCCAATGGGTAAGGAGGAATTGGATTTTTACTGCAACACTGTTTTGGCCTATGAGAAAAGATGGCCAATGTATGGTCTCCTAGATTGAAAACCATCATGGAGTTGGAACTGTATCGCCTATGGTTTGGTAAGTGGGACAAGACCATTTGTGTCCAGGCATTCAGTTCACTGCACAACAGGGTGTTTGTAAGGTCTAAGCTTCAGAAAGCTACAGGATGCCCTGGCAAAACAAGGGACTATTAGTGAAAGAGCAACACCCATGAAAAGGAAAAGCTGGACCTGCACTCTGGAAGATTTGAAATTCCTCTTCCACAAAGAGAAGAATGAACCCAACACAGGGTGACAATGTTTCTTCTGTTTTATTCATGTATTTGTAAATCTAGGAACTTTTAGCTGCCAGATAATAAGTTTAAGCATGGTTCTTCCTATTGTGAAAAAGAACAAGAATGGAAAGTATATTATGGTAAATCTGAACAGGTAAATATATGGAAAGGTTGCGAGTTTTTAAACTTGAGAAAAAGAAACCTTAGTTACTTGTGTTCTGATTTTATGGGAATGTAATGTGCTTTGACTTTTACTGTACTGAATTTTTCTCTGTTCTGTTCTGGAATTCTCTGTATTTGTTTCTGGCTAGTAAGACCTAGGAAAGGTCATCTGTAACTGTTGGAGAGAATGCCTTTGCCACTCAGAACCCAAGAAGGGTCATTCAAGGCTGATGAGCATTCCAACCTGGGCAAGTGAGCATGTCTCTGCCAAGAGACTGGGACTGAAAGGGCACATCTCTCTAGGAGGCCAGTGGATGTACTGGTGAGAGATGCCTAACTCTGTCTGTGTTTTGAATTATTGCTGTTTATGCTCTGAAAGGAAAATTGAGGTTTCCTAGGGAAAGTTAAAACTTCACATGTAGGAAAGTGAACAAGAGAAAGTATAAGGCAGGGAGATGCAATTTCAGCGAACATTAGAAAGACAAGGATTTTCCTTCATGCTTTACATTTTTCTCCCTACCTGATCCATCCAGAATTTGGTATTCTGAAGGAGTAAATGATGACCGTGTTTCTTTGCATGAAATTAATAAGACCAGTTGTTAATAGGGGCTTTTCCAACCAAGACTTTGACTGGAATGTCAAGCCTGAAGGAGACATGCTTGGGCTCTGGTTGTTACCAAAAAGCCCTGAGGAAGTGGGATTGACTTTCACATTCACAGTTAATGAAAGTCCATAAGAAAAAGGCCTGGTACCTTGGTTGTTTGTGTGGTTCCTGGCAATCTTTCCAGGGAAGGAACGAAGGTTGTTTTCCTGAAAGATTGCTAGAAGGGACCTTAAGGCATGACAGAAACCTCAAACACTTGGGAGAAGCAGGTGCTATAGGCAAAGCCAGATGGCAGTTGTGTGCCCTGAAGGGCAGACTAAAGAGTCAATCTAAAGGTTTCTTATGTGAGTTCCAGCAAAGCAGACTTAAAGATCATATGTGATCAACTGCTGCTCTTGTGTTTATGCAAATGAACTGCAAAAATTTAAGCTGGACATAATGCAGTCCCTTTAATAACAATGAGGGTGATCTTAGAAGAAAACATCGTGATTTGAGGAATATCACCATGCTCAGTGGTGGACAATAGACTGGTGTACCTAACTGTCTTCCAAGTTTATTTTCATTTGAAAGTTGAACTGGGTTCGTGACATAATCAGAGATGCTCAATTTACAGGCAAGAAGGATCTAACAAACTGCCACTCTTAAAATGTCATGGCAGCAAAGGCCTTGCAGCTGGATGTCTTCCCAAAAAGATAGTCTCAAATACTCAGAGACTGGTTTGTGGGTTGTTGTGTGAATTAACACATGTGTTCTTCCTTCTGTTTTCATAGGGTATAAGCCTATGATCTCATTACCTGAGTGATTGGTAGCAACAGAGGCCTCACTTAAGTAGCCCACCTGCATCACCTCCTTGAGACTCAGTGGTTTGATGAAACTAACTGGTTGTGTTGGTGAAGTATGGGGTGGTCTGTGGGCTTTATTTTAACACTGGTTTCCTTTTCTCTCTAATGGCTTGGAGAGAAAGGGCCCAGAGGTCTATAAGGGGGGAAACCTAAAATATTTCCATCAGCCAAACTAAGTGTAGTGGGCAAAAGGGCTTTTTGACAGGTGTGACAAGCCTTTCATACCTTGAAGCCACTCTTCCTAATGTGGGACGTTGAAGAATGGTCTCTGCCTTTGTCATTTAGTGGTTATGGTTTTAACTGTGCCTTCTAACACTCTTGCCAAATCTGTTGTCCTCAGATTACAATAAGGATGCCAGCTTGTTCAACAAGGGCAGTGTCAGCCCTTGGAAACCAAGCATGCCACTCCCCAGTAGCAGCCAAATGACCTGGACTCTGCAAGGTCCTCCTCCATGTGTGAAGGACACCCTTGGATCCACATGCCCACTCTGTTAAGGATCCCTGGATCCAAGGGTAGGCAGGATGGTGGCCATGTCCAACAAGAAGTACCTCTAGAAGATCAGGAGACCTTGTGCTTTATAAGATTATAAAGGGTCCAAAGTCTAAAAAGGGGGGAATTGTTACAGAGCAGGGTCCACAAAGTCCCCACAGCCCATAGTTTTGGGGATGGGGAAAGGAAATAATACAGCTTTTAAGGTACTTTGCATATCTATGGCCGGTAGCTAGTTTCTTAGTTACGCAGATAGTTGTGGCCACTGCCTGGTGCCAGGGAGATGTGAGGAACTTTGACCATAAGAATGGTGGTGGAGAGGTCACCAGGGTCTGCACGACATTTGTCACCCTACCCACTGCATCACAGGCTGCGATTAGGATTTAAATGAAGATGGCAGCCATTTGGGCACAGGCCATGTGGTTTGAAACACTGCAGAGGGTCCCCACAAGTCCACCATGAAGTCTGATGGGGAAGAAGACCCCCATCAGCCATAAAGAGAAGCACAACTGAAGAGGCATGTTAGAGGAGCATGATGGAGCAGCAGGTTGGAGCAGGCATGTGAGTAGTAGATATACGGTTTGCAGTCAGGATCTGGCCATGCAGCTTAGGTTAGTAAGAAAACAGGCACGCTGCTGCTTTGGTCGTGGCAACTCCAGCTGACTCCAAAGCCACCAGGGACTCTGCCTTGCAGATCCGGACTCTATCTGGACTCTTGGTACTCGGGACATGTGCAGAGGACACTTTCAGGACTTATGCCTTTCCTGGAGTTCACCAAGATCCAGTGTAGCGTGGCGTATGCTTTTCTGACCTATTATATGAAGGTTGATGACTGCGTACCCCAGGTCCTGAAGGAGAGAGCTGACAGGTAAGGAGTGGGGAACTTTTGGGTATGATTTTTGGCTTTTAGCCTTTTTTAGCAAGAAGTGCTGGGTCTTGTGGGAGAACAGGGCTCAGAGTAGGAGTGCTCCCAATTCCCCCAAGGTTGGAATATTGTAAATAAAGACCTGTTTTTCTCAACAATTGATGGGTCTTATACCAATATGCCAAGTGAATGAGCCCCACTTTGCTCTGTAACACATATACATGTACTACTTTCTGACCATGATGACTACAGCAATATAGCCAAAGTTGACAGAGTATATGGTGGTCAAAGAAAAGAAAATATACATCTTATAGTTATTTTAACTTCTCTTCCATAACATATTCTTCTCTTTTTGCCAGCCAGCTACTGCTACTTCAACACAAACTATATTTCAGGCTTCTTAAATGTTACCTGGGAAATTCTGATCCAAGTAAAATAAAACTGCACCGTGCCCTGAAGAGCGCAGCAGACGGAACAAAGAATATTTTTAATGATCCTTATCTACCCAAGACTTACCGAGCCGACTTGAGTTGTACCTCCTCCTCTTCCTCATCATTGGGGTTGTATTCAGGAGGCTGCCGATGTTTTGAAGCCAGGAAATTAAACATGTCAAATGCTGACTTCCTGGAGCCAAAGGATTGGGATATATTTAGAGAAGGGCTTTAATAGAAGCAATAAAGGACAGCACTAACACTGGAAAGTTCAAGGGTTATAGGGGGAAAGAATTCATCATCAGATAATAAATGGGACTCAAAACTGCTTATAGAAAAGAAGGGAACTTGCCTCAGGTGGACCTCAGCCCTGGCAGAGCCATGAGGGTTTAGGGGCGGTTCATTGGCCTCCTCTGGTTTGTGAAAACGGAATTTGTAATTCCTACAGTGCTTGGCACCTGACAGCTGCTCAATCAGGAACACAACTGCATCATGAAGAATCCCCAGCATCCTCAAACCATTGACACCTGTAGGATCAAAGGCACCAGTGTTGTGAGGAATGCAGCAAATAGAAAACTGCAGAGTACTAAAGAAATACCTATGCTAGAGAGTAACTTTGCTAGAGGCTGCTCAAGGGTGATTTCTATTCAAGACTAGCCAGAAATCTGTATTAGATACCCATACAATTATGTGGATACAGGTGAATCAATATGGAAAACATTTGTGACATATAAAGTAAAAAAAGCAAGTCTACGAAACTATGGACTATTTTCTATGTTGTGTAGGTATACGAAAATGCTATATGTATTATTTCATTTTATGGTCCTAATGATCACACAAGGCAGGAGTTACTAGCTTCATCTTAATGTAAGAACACCTAAGATCAGAGAATTTAAATGCCACATCCAAGGTCACATAGCCAGTGTGACAAAATCTGAACCTTGGACTGTATAACTCTAACTATGATCCCCTTTTCGTTTATAGGTAATGAAGTATCTGGGTCTGTAAACTTACCTTCACACAGACACCACACTAAAATTAAAAGGAATGTTAGTAAACCTCTAACACAGAACTCACTTCTGTGCTATGATAGTGAATGTGTGGAGCAATACCTCAACAGCTCCTATGTTTTACACACCAGTCCCATGCCATTAATGAGCACTTCTTATCTTTTTAGTTTATAAAAAAATTGATTCTAAAAGGATGTGTCTCTCTCATTAAAGGAATGGGTCACAGTAACAAGTGCCACACTCTTTTTGAAAGGAACAAATAGCTAATGGTTCTTATATTTTTATTAATAGATACCAAAACAATAATGATGTTTGTTGTAGACAACATATGTAGTTCATAAGCATAACTGTATAGGGATCACCTATGCAATTCAACAGATACAGTTCGTGTTATGAAGCATATTCAATGTAATCGGGGGGACCACATGCTATGTCTAGAAAGATATCCATGCTTAAATGTTAACAATAGTTACCTCTGGGTGGCAGGAGCCAGACTAGCTTTTAATTTGTTATTGTGGTTGTTAGCTTTTCCATATTTTAAAATGATTCTTAGAAATTTTTTTTTCAAAGAAAGGAACATTATTAGTAGATGTAGAGTATCTATTTCACTTAGAGAATTTCAAAGGAAGATAATTTGGTTTCAATGGCAAGTAGAAAGTTAAGCTTCAGGTAAGTAACACTGTTATGAATACAACTGTTGTTCCAATTAGAACTCATCCTAAGTATGTAACACAAGTATGCAATATAAGAGCTTAAGCCATGTAAGGCAATGGAAAACATCTTTTCTTTTTCTATACAACAATGATGGGCTGATTCATTGGTGTGTAATGTGAGAGCATGGGAATGACTAAACAAGCTTCCTAAGCAGAAGAATGAGCGGGACAGAAGCTGAACACCCAGGAGAATCCTAACTTTAAAAAAAAGTAGAAAACAGAAGATCATGTAATGATGAAAGCAGAGATGACTGAAGATGCTACACTGCTGGCTTTGAAGATGGAGAAAGTGGCCATAAGCCAAATAATTCATCTTTAGAAACTGCAAAAGGCAACAAAACGGATTCTTCCTTAGTGCCTCTGTCAACAGCTTAGCTTCCGCCCACTGAAACTGATTTTGGATGTCTGGAATCCAAAAATGTTAAGAGAATAAGCCACCAAGTTTGTAACAACTTTTTACATAGGAAACTAATATGAAGACAAAGACATCACAAGAAAACTATAGATTAATGTTCTGTATGAACACATACACGAAAATCCTTAACAAAATTTTAGCAAACCAAATCTAGCAACATATAAATCGTTATGACTAAATGGAGTTTATCCAAAACACTCAAAGTTGAGTTAACACCCAAAAATCATTTCATGTAAAGTACCATATGCACATAGTAAGAGAATATAACATATGATCGTTTAAATGTCTGCTTTCACTACTTCTATTTAAATTGTACTAGAAGTAAGGCCACAGAAATTTGTAAAGACATAAAGGCATCTAACTGGGGAAAAAAAGTATTTGTCATCTGTTCTTTTAAAAGCTGAACACATTTAAATTTACCAAGTTTTAAAGAAATTCATAAAAATAACACCTATTCAGAGAAATAAAAGTGAAATAGTACAAAGAAATAAAGGCTGACTATTCTAATTTCCCAGGTCTTACTCCTCAGAGGCTTCACACACACACACATATCTAAGGGAATCATAGATACATACTGTTATAACTTGCCTTTTATTTTTTTAAAAAAGATTTTATTTATTTATTTTTAGGGAGAGAGGTAGGAAGAAAGAGAGGAAGAGAAACATCGATCAGTTACCTCTCGCATGCCTCCCAATTAGGGACCTGGCCTGCAACCCAGGCCTGTGCCCTGACTGGGAATCGAACCAGTGATCTTTTAGCTGCAGGACTACACCCAATCTACTGAGCCACACCAGTCAGGGCAAACTGACCTTTTCCATTTATTTATTTAGACCTCTTTTTAAATTCCCCTAGTGAGGAGTATTTGGGTTGCTTCCAGTTTTTTGCTACCACATATTGGAATGAATATCCTTATACATTTTTATGACTTAACTGAGATGACTTATAGGACAATTTCCTAGACATGGAATTGCTGAACAGAAGGACATGTGATTTAAAATTTTTATTTTGTTTTTTAAAAAAATATTTTATTTTATTTTTAGAGGTGAGAGGAAGAAAGAAAGACACATTGATGTGTGAGAGAAACACCAGTCTGTTGTCTCTCGCACACTCCCAGCTATAGACCTGGCCTGCAACCCAGGCATGTACCCTAACTGGGAATCAAAAGTCTGCAGGCTGGTGCTCAGACAACTGAGCAACACCAGACAGGGCCGATTTACAAATTTTAATAGCTACCACTTAACTGCTCCTCTACAAAGTTGTATTAGCAATGTAAGGGAGAACCCATCTCCTCCATCTTTCCCTATATTATCTCTAAATTCTGAATCTTTTAAAATCAATGTGAAAAGTTAGTCATGTTTTAATATGCACATTTAAAATTATGAGTAAGACTGAGTATATTTTTCATTGTTATTGGCCATTTGTATTTTCTTGGGGATAAAATTTTATGTCCTTTGTTCTTTTCTTTTAATTAAAAAAATTCTGAAAAATTTAAAATTCAGAGGAAGTACACAGGCTGTTGTAAGAGCTATACATATACCTGCCAATATAAACGAATATTAATATTTTCTAATATACACTTCAAATATTTTCCTTCCCCTTCTTAAACCAAAAGCATTATAGATAAACGTTATACTCCTCTAAGTACGCATTCACTTCCCTTCTTATTATCCACAGGAAAGAAGGTTTGAGAGTTAGATAGATATGGAAAATACAGAGTCAATGGATTAAAATCTTTAATGTTCACTGGAAACAACTGTATTAATGTTTACATTTAATTTGAAGTCTAATAGCAATGAGAAACTTTCAACATTAAAAAGAAGGTATATAATGAGTCTTGTGCCTGTATGTACATTAATTTAATCCATGCACTTGAAAAAGTAAAAAATTTCAATTAGGCATTTAGAAATTTGAGACTATACAGATGGTTGACTCTCCTTTTTGTTGTTAAGTGGTGTGTATAGAGACAGACAAAATTTGTATAAAAGGGTCATGTTCCTTATTGAGAGCTAAGAGCTTTTTCATGAAGATAATATACTCACAATTTACAAATATTTGGTTCTTATCAAAGACATTTTCTAAATAACAATAAGAAGTGTTGGCAAGGATGTCAACACTGGAACCGCTGTACATTGTTAGTTGAAATGTAAAATGGTGCAGCTAGTTTCAAAAAACAATTTGGCAGTTCCTGAAAAAGTTAAACAGTTACCACATAACCCAGCAATTCCAGTTTTAGGTATATACCCAAGAGAAATAAAAATATGCCTACACAAAAAGTTGTGTATGAATATTCATGGCAACATTATTCATCATATTCAGAAGGTGGGAAAAACCCAAATGCCCATCAGTTGATGAATGAATAAAACACATGTGAAATATTATATAATGGAATCTTATTCAGCAATATAAAGAAATGAAATACTAATACAAACCATATATGAAAACCCATAGCAGATATCAGACTGAATGGTGAAAGACTGAAAGTTTTGCCCTGGATGGTGTGGCTCCGTGGATTGAGTGCCAGCCTATGAACCAAAAGGTTGCCGGTTTGATTCCCAGTCAGGGCACGTGCCTGGATTACAGGCCAGGTCCCCAGTTGGGGGTGTGAGAAAGGTAACCAATTGGTGTTTCTCTCACACATCATGTTTCTCTCCCTTTCCCATCTCACTTAAAAAGAAAAAAAAAAAAGACTTAAAGCTTTTCCTCTTAGATCATAAACAAGGCAAGACTGTCTACTCTCACCACTTCTATTCAACATAGTACTGGAAGTTCTACTGAGATCAGTTAGGTAAAAAATAAATAAATAAAAGACACCCAAATTAGAAAGGAAGAAACAAGACTATCTGTTCGCAGATGTTACCTTGTATGTAGAGAATCTTGAAGATTCCACAAAATAACTATTAGGACAAGTAAATAAATTCAGTAAAGTATCAGGAAATAAAGTCAACACTGAAAATCAGTTGCATATCTACATATGAATAATGAACAATCTGAAAAGGAAATTTCAAAAACAGTTCCATTCATAATAGCACCACAAAGTTAAAAAGTTAAAAAACTTAAGATTTAACTTAATCAAGGATGTGAAAGACTTTTACAATAAAAACTACAAAACACTGTGGAAAAAAATTTTTAAAAGACAAAAGTAAATGAAAACACATCCCATGTTCATGGATTGAAAGGCTTAATCTACAGATTCAGGGCAATCCCTAACAAAATCTCAATGACGTTTTCTGCAGAAACAGAAAAATCTATCCTGAAATTCATATTAAATCTCAAGAGACCCTGAATAGCCAAAATAATCTTGAAAAAAGAACTAGAGGACGCATATTTCCTGAATTCAAACTGACATGATGTGTTGTAGAACTGTGCAATGGAAACCTGTATAATTTTGTTAACCAGTGTCACCCCAATAAATTCAATAAAAAGAAAAAAAAAACTGGCAACAAAGCTTCAGTAATCGTAACAGTGTGGTACTGTAATAAAAACAGACATGTAGCCCTGACAGGTGTGGCTCAGTGGATTGAGTGCCAGCTAGCAAACCAAAAAGTGGCTGGTTTGATTTGCAGTCAGGGTATATGCCTGGGTTGCAGGCCAAGTCCCCAGTTGGGGGCATCTGAGAGGCAACCAGTCAATTTATCTCTCACACATCGATGTCTCGCTCCCTCTTTCTCCCCTCCTTTCCCTCTCTCTAAAAATAAATAAATAAAATCTTTAAAAAAAAGGATATGTTGACATATGGAATAGAATACAGAGCTCAGTAACAAACCCTCACATATTTGGTCAAATGATATTTGCCAAGGTGCCAAAACCATTCAATGGGGAAAGGACAGTTTCCTCAACAAATGGTGCTGGGAAAACTGGATATCCACATGCAAAAGAATGAAGCTGGTATCCTACTGAACACCAAATATAGAAATTAACCTAGAACATTCCAGGAACCTAAGTGTGAGACCTAAAACTTATAACACTCTTAAGAGAAAACACAGGGAAAAATCTTATCACTGGATTTGGCAATGATTTCTTGCATATAACATTAAAGGGCCAGGTAACAAAAGAAAAAACAGACAGAAAGAAGTGCATCAAAAGACACTATAAAAAAAAATGCTGGTATTCAATAATTCCTCTGAATTCTGTCTCAAATCCCTTTAGTCAGGATAATAGTCTTAATTGGGTAAATTAGTTGTATTAGGATATATAAATAGCTATATATAAATGAGTAGCTGCCAGTAATATTTGATTCATTATTTTAATGAATCCTGACAACAAATTTTGAAGGAGATCGATACTCAGAGAAATTAATTAGCTGCATCCAATGTAATATTGATAGCAACAGGGCAGAAACAGAGCTTGAATTGTTTTATCTGCCTCCAAATCTCAGTTTCTTACTACATGACTACACAGTGCAGTAAGACATGGATAAACCAAAGGGACAGGCTGTTCAATTTGAGACTGAGAACACTAAGTCAAAATGCTGGTTTCTACCATGGCCGGGTGCTCAGTTGGTTGGAGCACTGTCCCATACACCAGAAGGTTGTGGAGTTTGATTCCCGGTCAGGGCACATATCTTGTAGGTTCAATCCCCAGTTGGGGTGCGAACAGGAGGTAACCAATTGATGTTTCTCTCTCTTTCTTTCTCTCTCCCCCTTCCTCTCTCTCTAAAACCAATAAACACATCCTTGGGTGAGGGTTAAAAAACAAAAAAACTGGTTTCCTCCAGGATGAGAATTTTACATGTGTTATTAATAACCAGTTCAGAGTGATATGTAAAAATTTAATTCTAGTTCACCCAATGACAACCAAAGTAGATCAAAACATGACTCTGTAAACCATATTTTCTTGGTCCCCCAAATATTTCCCTCACCAATCTACGAAAATAAAAAAAAATAAAAAAGAAAGAAAAGAAAAAATAGTGGACATTATCTTCAGAATATATAAAGGATGGGACAAAAAGTAGGTTTATAGTTGTTTGTATGGAAAATAATACAATAATAAATAATAATCCAAGAATAAACTTTCGCATACTCCAACTATAAACCTACTGTTGCCCCACCCTGTAGAGAGAACTTCTGAAATTCAGCAATGAAAAAAATAACCCAATTAAAAAATAGGCAAAGCACTTGAATAGACATTTCTCCAGAGAAGAATATACAAATGACCAATAAGCACATGAGAAAATGCTCAATATCATGTACCATTTGGGACGTAAATCAAAAACTATGAGATTCCATATTAATACTCATAAGGATGGCTACTATCAAATAAATAGAAAACAAGTGTTGGTGAGAATGAGGAGAAATTGAAACTGTCATGGGAATGTAAAATGGTACAGCTGCTTTGGAAAACAGTAATACCCCTCAAAAGAATTGAAAGGAGGTTCTCAAAGAAATATCTGTATACGCATGTTCACAGCAGACTTATCTGCAGTAGATAAAACACATAAGCAATGAAAGTGTCCATCAATGATTGAAGGAGAAGCAAAATGTGAAATATACATGCAGTAAAATGTTATTCAGTCTTAAAAAGAAAGAAAATTCTGCAATGTGCTACAACATAATGGACCTTGAGGACATTATACTGAGTGAAATAAGCCAATCACATACTGTATGATTATATGAGGTACTTAAGGGTAGTTACACTCACAAAGACAAGAAGTAGAATAGTGGTTGCCGGGGGCCAGGATGAGGAAAAGAATGGAGAGTTCTTAATGTGTATATATGGGTGCTGATGGTTGCACAACAATGTGAATGCATTTAGCACTGCTGACATCTATGTCTAAAAATGGTTAAGATGGTAAATTTTATGTGTATTTTACCAAAATAAAACAAACTCTTTGTTAAAAAAAAAGTAATAGAGTACTGATACAATGTTGCAGAACAGGAATCTTGAAAGCATTAGATTAAATGAAAAGAAGCCAGTCCAAAACAGCACATGTTGTCTGATTCCATTTCTATGAAATGTCCAGGCAAATCCATAGACACAGAAAGCAGATTAGTGGTTGCCAGAGGCTAGGCAGAGAAATGACTGCTAATGGGTACATGTTTCTTTTAATGATAATAAAAATGTTCTGGAATTACAGAGAAGTAATGCTTGCACAACTTTGTAAATACACTAAAAGCCACTGAGTTATATTCTTTAAATGGGTGAACTGTATAAGAATTATATTGCAACAAAGCTGTCAAAATTTATTTTTAAAAAAAGAATGTTGATTCTTTTTTGGTAGAATAAACTAACTCAGACCAACAAGTTACCATTTTGAGACAGGAGTGAAATGATCACTCTAGCTATTACCTGCAAACGAGAGCTGCTTTAGGCGGGCATTTGATCGCGCTTCCTGGACTTTATCTGTCAAAGACTTCCAGGCATCTGTGAGAAAATAAGATATTAAAGCAAACAGCTCTTAACAACAGTAGTGCGCATAACCATTGTGCTTAGAACCCTGACAGCGTGAAAACACACCCTACTACAACTGTACACCTAAACAGGTTTTTTTGTTTTGTTGTTTAAATCAGTTCAGTGCATAAGAAAGAAGCTGGGTAGTTCCAAGCTTCTTTTACACTACCCAGAAGTGTTTCTTTCTTTTAGAAAGGACACAGAGCAGTAAGGAGTCAAACCTTGAAAATGACTCCAAATCCCCAAAGTATTCCTATCCCTTGATGGTAATCTGGATCCCAAACCTAACCATTTGGTATTAATTCTATTCCCTGTACCCTTAACTAATACAATATTAGCATGAATAATTTAACCAAGACTGTGGGGAGATCCTAACTTCTCAGTTCCTTAAAATTAAGGGGTGTAACTAGAAAAATTTTATAATCCCTTCCAGCTCTAACCTAAGATTCTATGATTTCTCATTGTCAGAGAAGCATGGCATGGTGGTAAGTAATCCATATGTGGATTTCATACTCTCAAACTATTTCTCCTAACACGTTTTCTCCCTTAGTCACGGAAGCCTGAATCCTCAGTCATCTTTGACTTCTCTGTTCGCCACAGCCAAGCAGTCACTATGTGCATCTGTTCTATCCTTTCTTTTCCTGCTGGGATGGGGCTTTATTACCTGAAATCTCTACTGAAGCAACTCTTGTTAGTGACCTCTGGTCTTCTAGTGTGTCCAAGTCTATCTCACATGAAGCTATCATGTTAGGCTTTTATTCAACCCTCTAAATTTTCAAGGCCCTCATGATTTGGCACTGAAGACCCTCCAAAACCTGTGCCCAATCCACATTTCCAAGTTTCTCTTTTACTACTACCTGACAGAGATTTCAACATTATTTTCCCATCTGACATTTCTACATCCACCCAATGCAATACTATCTCCTAACTGTGCTTACATCACTTGAGAAAGCCTTCTCCCTTCCCTTTGACTAACCCAAATTCTATTATCTCTTTTAAAGGATCTTCAATTTTTAAAATCCTCACCCAAGGATATGTTTATTGATTCTAGAGGGAGGAAAGAAGAGAGAAACATTGATCAGTTGCTTCTTGTACACACCCTGACCACTGATCAAACCCACAACCTAGGTGTGTGCCCAGACTTGGGATTGAACCCATAATCTTTTGGTATACAGGACAACTCTCCAACCAACTGAGCAACCCAGTCAGGGCATAAAGAATCTTCTATTCTATTCATCTCTGTGGGCTTTTGATAACCCTAGCTGAACTATAGTGATCCTTGTTGCCTTCAAACTCCTCTGGTATCTATTGCCTAGAGAACATTCACTAGTCCTTCAACAGTTAATGCATACCTATGGGCTTGGGGTACTAAGATGAATAAGAAAATAAAATTCAAGCCCTCATGGGCAGTTCCCTATTAAGTGAACAAGACATAAAAGTAAACAAACACTTACAGAATAAATTTTAAGCTATGAGAGAAACATTTAAGAATCGAAAAGGGGCAGAAAAGAAGAGTGGGACTGTCTATCTGCCTCATAAGGTCTGAGAAGACTGTTTGAGCTGAATCTTGAAGGATGAGTTGGAGTTCATCAGGTGAATGAGGATAGGAAGAGCAATGCAAGCAGAGGGAAGAAATGTATGAAAGTACAGAGATGAGAGAAGATGGTGTGGCAGGTGCATAAGGAAGTGATAGAAGACAAACCCAGAGGGATAACAGGGGTCTCATATGCTCTGCTATGGTGTAACTTTACATACATAACCTCTATAACTAATTTTTCACATACACTATGGACTATTTCTCAAGAACACTAACTTCTTAAGGATAAGTTAAATGTATAATGCCTCCAAATATCTCCCATTATGGCTAACACAAAACTGCCCATAAAATGGTAAAAATATACACAAAGCGCAGATCTAGCTGAAACAAGACCTGTGCTGGTAGGGCCAACCTAATTGAATTCACTTGCCTTCAATACTTTCTGCACAGATCTGAAAGCCATCATCACTTGAAATTTCAAAAATAAGTCCTTTCTTGGGTTTTTTCTCAGCAATGCTTTCCTTCCGCTTCTGTTCTTGCTGGAGCCAAAGCATCAGTGGAGAGCTGAAATTATTTTCTTCTTCCTCCACTGTTTTAGGTTCTATGAGGAAGAAAATAAGAAAGCAGACCAAGTGGTTGCAGCAGCACACTTCTAGAGCACTGGCTTTACGTACGTTATCTCTAAGCCTAAATGACATTCCATAATTAGTATTAATTTCCATTTATAGTTAATAAAACCGAGTCGAAAAGAGATGGAACAACTTACTACTGGGTTGCCCAAAGAGTCTGTTAGGTTTTTTCCATAAACTAAAAGGCATGTTTTTCATTTTCACCAATAACTTATTAATTTGGATATTTTCACTATGTCGGCTACGCCCTGCCATTAGTTTCTATTAAGTAGAAGCTAGGGGTGCTGCTAAACATCTACAAATGCATAAGACAGCCCAAGAGCAAAGAAATATTTGGCCAAAATATCATTAGTACCAAGAAACTTCACAAACCACTTCTGACATGTTCAATCAGACACAGCACTTTCTCCATACTCTGCACAATCTTTCTTTTGCGTTTAAGTTGTGTTTTTACCTTTCTTGAAATAATAAAACATAATACGCTGAAAATGTTGCATATTTTCTTTCATCTTCAATATTAAAATGGCGGCACAAAAGTTCAACAATTTTGATGCTTTTAAAAAATATTTTATTGATTATGCTGCTACATTGTACCAATTTCTTTTCCCTTTGCTTTAGTACACGTGTTCCCTCCAGCAAACCCCCCCACCTTAGTTCATGTCCATGAGTCGTGCATATAAATTTTTTGGCTTCACACTTTCCTATACTATTCTTAAATTCCCCCTATCCATTTTATACCTACCAACTATGATTCTGAAACCCTGCACCATGCCCACATTTCTCCCCCTTTCCCCTCCCAGCTGATAACCCTCCAAATGACCCTTATACCTATGATTCTGTTTCTATTCTAGTTTGCTTAGTTGGATTTTATTTTTATTTTTTAGATTCAGTTGTTCATAGTTGTGATCTTCTTCTTTTCTTAAATAAGTTCCTTTAACATTTCAAGTAATAATGGTTTGATGATTATGAACTCCTTTAGCTTTACCTTGTCTGGGAAGCACTTTATCTGCCCTTCCATTATAAATGATAGCTATGCTAGATAATCTTGGTTGTAGGTCCTTGCTTTTCATCACATTGAATATTTCTTGCCAGTCCCTTCTTACTTGCAAAGTTTCTTTTGCGAAATCAGGTTATAGTCTTATAGGAACTCCTTTGAAGGTAAGTCTCTTCTTTTCTCTTACATTTAAAATTTGCTCTTCATCTTTAACCTTTGGAATTTTAATTATGATGTGTCTTGATGTGGTCCTCTTTGGGTATAACTTGTTTGGGACTCTGTGATCCTGGACTCGTATGTATATTTCCTTCATCAAATTAGGGAAGTTTTCCTTCATTATTTTTTCACATAATTTTTCAATTACTTGCTCTTCCTCTTCTCCTTCTCCTTCTGGCACCCATATGGTTTGGATGTTAGCATGTTTAAAGTTGTTCCAGATGTTCCTAAGCCTCTCCACATTTTTGTTCAATTCTTGTTTCCTCATTCTGCACAGGTTGACTGTTTTTTTCTCCCGTATGTTCCAAATCATTGATTTGAACCCGTTTCCTTCCCTTCACCATTGGTTTTGTGTGGGTTTTCCTTTGTTTCATTTAGCATAGCCTTCACTTCTTCCCTTAGGCTGCAGTACTTAAGCATCTGTCAAGCCTGTGAGCATCTTTATTACCAGTGTTTTGAACTCTGAGTCTGTTAGGCTGGCTCTCCTCAACACTCAGTTCTCCCACTGGAACCTTGATCTGCTCCCTTTGGGGCTATACTTCTCTCTCCTCAAACTGACAGTTTCTTTCTTATATTTGCCTCTTTGACTTAGCTAGAGCTGTCTGTTACACCTGTTATGTTGTAAGGGGCGGAGCCTTACATTTTTGTCAGTGGGGGGTGGCAACCTGTTTCACTTAAACTGGTTGTGGCACTTTATGTGGGGAAGGGTTCAGAGAGAGAACAATGATGCCTGCTCAGCACTCGCCTCTTTCCCCGTCACCTCACCTGCTTCCTGCATGGGATTGGTGCCCCTCTAGCTGTTGCCTGGGTTGTAGTTTCCAGATTATGTTGGTTTGGGTGTGTTCTTGAAATGTGGGGGTCCCCTAAACAAGCAGACTGTACCAAGAGATGAGCAGTTTCTTCTTCCACCTCAATGTCCACTGGTTTTCTCAGTCAGAAGCAATGTGGCTTTATTTTCCCCAGCTATGTGGTTTGGTGTGTGTTTGGGATCGCTCCCCAGGTGTCCCTCCCTATTCTTATAACGCGTGACTGTGATTTCTTCAGGCCAGCCACAATACTTCCTTGCTACTGCTACCTGCATACTGTTTTCTCTCCGTCCTGGCTCCACCTCTCCTACCTGTATGGATAAGTATTTCTTCTTCATATCTTTGTTTGTTGGACTTCCAGGCAGTTCATTTTTCTGGTACTTCTGGTTGTTTTTACTTTCAGGGTAGTTGTAATTCCTTCTTAGTTTTGGAGGGAGAACACAGCATGTGTGCCTACGCCGCCATCTTGGCCAGAAGTCTTGGTAAGTTTTTTTTAAAGTGCACACTGATATGACACCCATGACAAAACAATCTAACAATATTTATTTGAATGAAGTTAAAGACAACTAGGCACTACTAGAGCCACTGTTTAGAAAAAAATATAACAGACTTTTTGGCCACCCAATACCTAGGACATAGCTAGAAACAGCTAAAGCTAGAATTTTTTTAAACATAAAGTCATGCTGTCTTTGTGGTAGAGTTTCTAGTATGACAATTTGTTAGTTTTTCAATAAGTAACTGCCCTCAATAGGGTTAAATTAAAAAACAAATGGTTAATGAAAATGAAGCAGTGTGTACTGGGCACTCTTCTAGGAATTCCCTATATATTAACTTATATAAACCTCACAATAGTCCAATGAGGTAGCTGTTATAATTTCCTACATTACAAAGATGAGGAAACTAAGGTAGACAGAGGTTAAGTAAGTAGCCCAGAAGCCAAAGTTCACACAGCTAATGAATGGTTATGCTGGGGTTTAACGCACCTGGCTACAGACCTTACTTACTGCCTTCTCACATAAAAGGTGTATCAATACTCCCGAGAAATCAGCAAGTCAGCAGGATTTGATTACATCTCAAATCTTAGGTCTAAACATTTTTTTCTACATGGTCCTCTTTTGGGAGATGGGCAAAGCCTGATATGTAGAGCTCTCTAATCCTGAAGTGACCAGTGTGTGCTGATCATTAGGAAAGAGAGCAAGTGCCATGGAGATGCATCTGGTGTCATAACCAAAATCTGGCTTTCATATAATAAAAGTGACACTTCATTTTCCTCAGTGACAACCAAGAGATGAATCAAGTCGGGTCATCACTGGATATTTCAATCACACTGCTATTAAAGCAAGTAGTACCCAAGGGAAGGTTTCAGTCTGCTTCCTTTAGCTGACAGATGACCTCAAAATATGGAGAAGAGCACAATATCAGGAGCTAAATGCTCTCAGTTTACAATTCTGCCCAGTCACTTAACTTCTTTGGGACATACAATTTTTTTTTAAACCTAGAAAATCAGTGGGCAATGGAAGTGATTTTTATAGTACATTTGGCTTTGGAATTCTGATTCTAACCTCTTAACCCACCCACATACCTGTACTTTCTTGTTCATTTGCTGGATTTTGTGTTGTCTGAACCTCAGGAAGACCAGCCACTTGCCTAAAAAAACAATCACACACATAAAAAAAACCCCAAAACAATGTGAGATGTGACATCAGCTAGTTCTTCAATACAAAAATAAAAACTGTCCATAATCTGACAAACAGCTATGTCAGTTATTAAAACCTACTGGACATGAACCAAGGGGAGCTTTGTGTACATCCTTTGAATGAACACCATCACCATACTACTATATGGAACATAACAGAAAACCAACCCCGCGCCCCACCCACCCCTGACTCCATGTTCCACATTGTATCTTTGAGAGGAAGAGAGAACACTGACCAATTACCTACTACATACACTCTGACTGGAATTCAAACTTCTAACTTTTGGTCATGGGACAATATTCGAACCACCTGAGTCACACAGCCCAGGGCTAAAACCACCTTTTACGAGATTTTTTGCCCCAAGTATTGACATTAAATTTCTACTTTTGAAGTTGTAGATTGTAGCTTTAATATTTATTATTATACCCTTAGTGCTGGAAAAAAGCACACTTGTTAGAAGTAGATGTGGAGTGACTTAAGAGTTGCTAAGTTGGCTGCTTTAACAAAAAACAAAAGTAAATTACATGAGTAGTAAAACACCATCAATTTTCACTTTTTTAAAAAGAAGTATATTTGATTATGTTGTTACAGTAAGTCCCACTTTTTTTTCCCCTTTGCTAACCTCTGCCCAGTAACCCCCTTCCCTCCAGCAATCCCACCCTGCTTAGTTCATAACCATGGGTCCTGCATATAAGTTCTTTGGCTTCACCATTTCCTATAGTATTCTTAAAATCCCTGTCTATTTTGAATCAACCGATTATGCTTCTTAGTCCCTGCACCATTTCCCCATTTTCCCCTCTTCCCCACTCCCAGCTGATAACCGACCAAATGATCCCCATACCTATGATTCTGTTCCTATTCTGGTTTGCTTAGTTGCATTTTGTCTTTATTTTTTAGATTGAGTTGAGTGTTGTGAATTTATTGTCATTTTTTAAAATTTATTTTTTATTCTTTCTCTACCACAATGATCCCATTTTCCCCCTTTGCTATCCCCTGCTCCACCCACCTCCACCTGATTTCCTTCTTTTAAAAAATATGCTTTATTGATTATGCTGTTACAGTTCTCCGAATTTCTTTTCCCTTTCTTCCCCTTCACCCAGTGACATCCCTCCCTCCAGTTGTCCCCCCTACCTTAGTCCATGGCCGAATGCTGTACATATAGTACTTCTCAACGTCTTCCTATCTACTCCACTCCCTCCTACGGTGCTTCTTAATTCCTGTACCATCTCCCTCCCTTTCCCACCTTCCCCCTCCCTGCTGACCTCCCCCTTATATGTTCCCCATACCTATAATTCTTTTCCCACTCTCATTGCCTACTTAGTCTGTCTTTGTTTTGATTCCCCAGCTTCTGTTGTTGGTTGTTGTGATACAGTTTATTTTAATGTTCATAGTTTTGATCCTCTTTCTCCTAAACAAGTCCCTTTAATATTTCATATAACAGTGGTTTGGATCCGATGAACTCCTTCAGTTTTACTTTGTCCTGGAAACACTTTCTCTGTCCTTCTATTCTGAATGTCAGTTTCACTGGACAGAGTGATCGTGGTTGTAGATTTTTGCTTTTTATTACTTTGAATATTTCTTGCCAGCCCCTTCTTGTCTGAAATTTCTTTTAAGAAATCATCTGATAGTCTTATTGGGACCCCTTTGTACATAATTCTCTTCTTCTCTCTTATTTCCTATAAGACTCTCTTTATCCTTAATTTTATTTTTTCTTATTTTTTAATGTTTTATTGATTATGCTGTTACAATTGTCCCAATTTCTTTTCCCTCTGCTCCCCTCCACCCTCTGACCCCCTTCTCCCTCCAATTGTCCCCCCACCTTAGTCCATGCCCATTGGTTGTGCATATAGTTCTTCTCAAGATCTTCCTGTCTACTCCACTCCTCCCTACTATGCTTCCTAATTCCTGCATCATCTCCCTCCCTTCCCCTTCCCTACTGACCTCTGCCAAATATGTTCCCCATTACCTATAATTCTTTCCCCATTCCAGTTGCCTAATTACTTTGTCTTTGTTTCAATTCCCTAACTTCTGTTGTTGTGGTACAGTTTTCATTTTAATGTTCATAGTTTTGATCCTCCTTCTTCTAAACAAGTCCCTTTAACAACTCATATAACAGTGGTTTGGATCTGATGAACTCCTTCAGTTTTACTTTGTCCTGGAAGCACTTTCTCTGCCCTTCTATTCTGAATGACAGCTTCGCTGGATAGAGTAATCGTGGTTGTAGGTTTTTACTTTTCATTACTTTGAATATTTCTTGCAAGTCCCTTCTTGCCTACAGTCTCCTTTGAGAAATCAGTTGATAATCTAATAGGGACCCCTTTGTACATAATTCTCTTCTTCTGTCTTCAATTTTTGACATTTTGATTATAATGTTTCTTGGTATGGTTCTCCCTGGGTCCAGTTTATTTGGAACTCTCTGTGCTTCCTGGACCTGTAAGTCTATTTCCTTCCGCAAGTTAGAGAAGTTCTGCTTCCCTAACATAATTTTTCAATTTCTAGTTCTTCTTCACCTTCTGGCAACCCTATGATTCAGATGTTGGCCCGCTTACAGCTGTCCCAGAAGTTTCTGAGCCTCTCATTTTCCTCACTTTTTGTTTCCTCATTCTACACTGGTTGACTGTTTGTTCCTTCCCTATGTTTGAATTTGTTTATTTGTTCTCTGGTTTTCCTTCACTCATCACTTGTTTCGTATGTTTTCGATCATTTCAGCAGGACTAGCCTTCATTCCTTCTCCATCTAGATTAAGATCCTTCGTTATTTCTGTAAGCTGTCATAACTTTAGCTATGAACTGAGCCTCAGAAAGATTATCTATTGGTTCGTCTGTTAAATAATTTATTCGTTTTCTGGCCAGCTGCGTGATTGGGATCACTATTATTATCCCTGCCATCCTGACAGTTTTCATTTACCTCTCCTTCTTGGGTGGGTCTGTCACACCTCCTATGCTATAGGGGGTGGAGCCCCATGCACTCGTCACGACTGTGCGACATTTCTCACCACACTGTGGTGCTTTGTGTGGAGGTAGGGGTCTAAGATGGATTCCTGCTGTTCACTCTCTGCTGAGAGACCAGGGGCTTCTTCCTCTGTCCCCACCGCTTCCTGCATTCAGTCCAAGGCAATGGGGTCTGCCTTCCCTGGTGTTGGAATTGTTAGCTGATGGTTGTGGTTTGCAGCTGGGGGTGCTCCCCAGGTGTTTCTCGCCTCTTTTTAAATATGGGTGTGCCTGTGCTAACTGCCGTCCTGCCACCACCACCGCCGCAGCTGCTGCCGCCACCAGCAGAACTTAACCTCTTTGCCCCGTCTTTGTCCCTCCTACCCGTCCGGACAAGTACCATTTGTTTATAACTTCATACATTGGACTTCCATGTAGCTTTATTATCTAAAACTTCTGGTTATTTCTGGTTTTGCGGTACATGTATTCCTTCTTAGTTGTGAAAGGAGACAGAGCGTGTTAGTCTAGGCCTCCTTCTTTGCTGGAATTCAGTTTGTTGTCATTTTAATTATAATTTTGATATTTTTTCTTAAATAAATCTTTAACATCTAATAATGGCTTAGTGATGATGAACTTCTTTAGCTTTACCTTGTCTGAGAAGCACTTTATCTACCCTTCGATTCTAAATGATAGCTTTACTGAATAGAGTAATCTAGGTTATAGGTCCTTACTTTTCATCACATTGAATACTCTTTGTCAGTCTCTTCTTGACTGCAAAGTTTCTTTTGAGAAACCAGCTGACAGTCTTATAGTCACTACCTTTAAGATCCTATCTTTATTCTTGAACCTTTGGCATTTTAATTATATCTCTTGGTGTGGTCCTCCTTGGATATACCTTATTTGGGACTCTCTGTGCTTACCAAACCCGCATGTCTATTTCCTTCACCAAATTTAATAAGTTTTTCTTCATTATTTTTTCACATAAGCTTTCAATTTCTTGCTCTTCCTCTTCTTCTGGCACCCCTATGATTCTGATGTTGGTATGTTTAAAGTAGTCGAAGAGGTTCCTAAGCTTCTCCTTTTTTTTCAAACTTATTTCCTAGTTCTGTACTGGTTGACTGCTTTTCTCTTCATTATGTTCTAAATCATTGATTTGAACTCCGGTTTCCTTCCCTTCACCATTGGTTTTGTGTGGATTTTCCTTCGTTTCATTTAGCATAGCCTTCACTTCTTCCCTTATGTGTTTGCCTTGCTAAAGCATATCTGTCCAGCCTGTGAGCATCTTTATCACCAGTGTTTTGAACTCTACATCTGTTAGGTTGGCTGTGTTTGGTTACCTGTCTTAGGTAGAGCTGTTTCATTTGTTACGCTGTAAGAGGCGGAGCTTTAGGTATTAGTACAGGGTACTCGGTTTCACCATGTTGTGGTGCTATGTGTGTGGAAGGGGTCTGAGAGGGAACAATGCGGCTTGCTCAGCACTCGCCCCTGTTCCAGGCACTTCTCCACTTCTGTATGGGACTGGAGCCTCTCTAGGTGTTGCCCTGGCTATTGGTCCCAGATTAAGTAGGTCAGTGGACGTTCTGTGACCGTGGGGGCCCTTTAAACAAGTGGACTCTATTGAGACCAGCAGTTTCTTCCTCCGTCCCAACCCCCACTGATTTGCACAGTCAGAAGCAATGAGACTTTATTTTCCTCAGAGCTGTAACCTTGAGATGTGCGGTCTTGTCTGGTGCTGGGCGTACTCCTTAGGTGTCCCTCCCTACTTTTCAAAACGTGTGACTGTGCTTTTTGCCAGGCTGCCGCCGCCACTAGAGCTGCCACCACCACACCGTGTCCCCTCTGCCCCGGATCCGCCCCTACCTGTCTGGATGGGTATTTCTTCTATATCTTTGTTGGACTTCCATGTAGCTCGATTTTCTGGAACTTCTGGTTGTCTCTAGTTTTGAGCTAGTTGTATTCCTTCTTAGTAGTGGAGGGAGACGCACTATGTCTATCTAGGCCTCTATCTTTATGTCCCTAATTTTCATTTTTTTAAATTAAATAAGTCTTGGAAACAATCCAAATGTGTATCAATATGGTCTAGTTAAATAAATTATTGTCGATCCACACACTAGAGCTGGAGGCAACCATTAAAAAGTGAAGTGCATCTATGCACTGACTAGTGTGGCTCAGTGGTTGGGCATCATCCTACAAACCAAAAGGTCAGTGGAAAAGTTCCTGTTTTTTTTTCAATTCAGTGCACATGCCAGGGTTGTGGGCCAGGTCTGCAATTAGGGGCATGGGAAGGTCAATCGATTGATGTTTCTCTCCCACATGGCTGTTTACCTCTTTCTCACCCTTCCCCTCTTTCTCAAAATAAATAAAATCTTTTAAAAAATGAAGTGCATCTATATCTACTGGCACAGAAGTGTATACATGATAAGTGATAAAACCAAGTAATTTTACGTAAAAATATATACATATTCATATATAAACACACACACACACACACACAGCACATTTATCTGTATATGAATAAATGTCTGCATGGAGGAAAACAAATTACTAGCAATGTCACCACTAAGGAATAGACAGGGAGCAGGTTAGGCAGGAAGAACAGGGAACCACTTTCCATTATTAAGAAAATTCTATATATATATTTTAAGTAAATGTTATTGATTATGCTCTCACAGTTGTCCAAGTTTCTTTCCCTTTGCCTGTGTCTGCCCTGTACCTCCTTTCCCTCCAATTTCCGCCTTCCCTTAGTTCATGTCCATGGGTTATGCATAAGTCTTTGGCCTCTCCATTTACTTTACTATTCTTAACGTTTCCCTATTTTGTTTCTACCAGTTATGCTTCCTGATCGTTGCACCTTTACCGCATTCTCCCCCATCCCCCTCCCCACTAACAACCTTCAATATGATCTTCATATCTATGATTGTTTTTTTCTAGTTGTTTGCTTAGTTTTTGTTTTTGAGATTCATTAATTGATAGTTGTGAGTTTACTGCTATTTTACTGTTCTTAGTCCTGATCTTCTATTTCTTAAATGTGTTCCTTTCACATTTCATATAATAAAGGACTTGGTGATGATGAACTTCAGCTTTATCTGTCTGGGAAGCACTTCATCTGCCCTTCCATTGTAGATGATAGGTTAACTGGATAGAGTAATCTTGGTTGTAGGTCCCTTCTTCGTATACCTTTGAATACTTGCCAGTCCCTTCTTTCCTGCAAATGTCTTTTTGAGAAATTAGATGAGACTTATGGGAACTCCTTTTTAAGTCTCTCTCTCCTTTTCTTTTGTTGCTTTTAAGATTCTATCTTTATGTTCAACCTTTGACATTTAAATTATGATGTGTTTTGGTGTGGTCCTCCATGGGTCTAGTTTGTTGGAGATACTCTGTGCTTCCTGAAATTGTATGTCTATTTCCTTCTCCAAATTAGGGAAGTTTTCCTTCATTATTTTTTTAAGTAAGCTTTCAATTTCTTGCTCTTCCTCTTCTTCTGGCACCGCTATGATTCAGATGTTGGCACGTTTAAAGTTGTCCCAGAGGTTCCTAAGCCTCATTTTTTTCAATTCTTGTTTTTTCCTTCTATACTGGTTGACTGTTTATTTCTCCCTATGTCACAAATCATTGATTTTATCCCCAGCTTCCTTCCCTATACCATTGGTTTTGTGTGGATATTTCTTCATATCACTTAGTATAGCCTTAAAGCTTCTTCCTTTATTGTGTTTGCTGTACTCAATGTTTGTGCACAATTATCACCAGTGTTTTGCACTCTGTGTCTATTAGGTTGTATATCTATTTGTCACTTAGTTCTCCCTCCAGAGCCTTGAACTGTTCCCTCTTTCAGGTCATAATTCTCTGTCGAACTTGACAGCCTCCTGTGATTGTGTCTCTGCATTAGGTAGAGCTGTCGCACCTGTTATATTTTAAGATGCAGAGCCTTAGGTTTTCATCAGTGCGGGGCGACCTGTTTCACTGCTTTGTGGCGCTGTATGTGGGGGATGAATCAGATAGGAAACAATGCTGCTTGCTCAGCACTCACCCCTTTTCCTATCACTTCACCCGCTTCCCAAATGCAAATGTGACTGGTGTCCCTCTAGTGTTGCCCTGGTGATGGAAACTATAGTAGGTGGGTTTGCAGAAGAAGTTGTAGGACCAGGGCCTTTAAATGGACTCTTCTGAGGAGCAGGCACTTTATTCCACCACCCTAGCCTCCAAATGGTTTTCACAGCCAGATGCAATGAAGCCTTATTTTCCCAGTATTGGAACTGTGAGATGTATGGTCTAGCCTGGGACGGGGATCAATCCCCAAGTGACCCCCCCACCCCAGGTTTTATAATGTGTGACTGCTCTTTCCACTGACTAGCCACAGCCACTTTCTTGACACTGCCACTGCTGCACTATATCCTCTCTGCCTCAGCTCCAATCTTCGCCCCTCTTCTGGGAGTTCTGGTTTTTTGTTTTGAAGTAGATGTAATCCTCCTTATGGCTATGGAAATAGATGAAATGTGTCTACCTACAACTCCACCTTGGCCAGATGTCCTCTTTTATTTATTTGTTTGTTTATTTATTTATGTAAAATCTTTGGCAATGAAAATCAATACAAATCTGAAAAAAACTATTTTTTAAATGAGGTGGACAGAATTGAGGATTTAATCTTAGAGAACTAACTTTTATGCTTACCTTGCAGGCTGCCCACACTCCTTTTGTAATGACTGTTCCACATTAGCTGTATACTGCTGTTCAGCCTTTGCTCCTGGAGTCCTGAAACAGATTTGTTTGTATCTTTTAAAGAAAAATCAGCAGTAAATATGTACCAAATATTGAGGTCAGTCTAAACAAATGACTGTTAAAATCTAATAAAATTTATACCCAAGAAAACCAACCTATGGCAATACAGTTTAGATGATGATTACCTTGCAGGGGCACTAAGAGAGGGCATGAGGAGCCTGCTGGAGCACTACATATTTTATATTTTGATCTGAATGGGGGCTACATAGGTGTAAATATATAAAAATTCACTTGAGCACAACATATGTTATACTTTATTTAATACTTTTTAAGAGGACTTCATCAGGACCTCCAACAGGTGGCTTTGCCCTTAAAGAGGAATAATTGTCCTGCAGTATCCTAAGCCTTAGCAAAGAAAAAACAGAGCAAACCGCAGCACTGCTTTAAGTCAGTCAGGAGTAGTTACAGACATGGTTCTATTCAAGAGACAAACTGCTAATGAGTGAATTTGAATTTTTCTCTATAAATCACTACTGTTAGAAAAAAATCAAAGTTAAAACCCAGAAAATACCCGAGTACTGCAACCTGAACAGAAGATTGCCCCTCCTAGAAGATTATGACTTAAATAGCCTCTGATTCAGGGCACAAATCCCACAGACCCAGCACAGCCAATATTTGGATCGCTCACCCTATGACTGAGGTCAGGGATGACATGTCAGCTTCTTGGTCTGGATTGTGTCCTTCAGAAGAACTTGTCCGCAAATGGGAAATTTTGTGCTTCTTGCCATTCCCTTTGTCCAAAGGCAGCTGAATCCGTTTGATTTTTGGTTTGGCTTTAGTAGGACCCGGGACTGAAGGGCTTGCTGACTGCTGTTGAGAGGATGGAGAACCTCCAGGAGAAACTGAGCTGGCTTGTACAGCAGATGATAAAGCCTTATTCTGCTCCATCCCCATGCTATGAGAAGCATCTACTGTCTGTGTAAAGCTGGATCCCTGGGTCCCTGGAGCAGAATCACAATCACGCTGGGAAGAGAGAATTCCAGTTTTATTGGCAAGGAGCTGGTTCACATGCTGAAGCTGATAGTGTTCTTCTGCTTCCCCAGAAGGTGAAGCAGTTGCGATGCCCACAGTCTGAGCAGAGGGAAGGACACAGATGCTAGATGCTGCTGTCATTGCAGCAGTAGAGGGAGTCTGTGATGTTCCCAGTTGTGGAAATATTCCTGCACTTTGTGGCAAAGCCATAGTTTGGTCCTGAATCCCCAGGCCCTGTTGGCTAGCCTTAATTAAAAGATTGCTTATTGAGCCAATATCTGGGGTACCCAGCAACCTCGGGTTGGTTAGTGTGACATGTCCTGGAACTGACGCACTACTTGTAGGGGCTGTTGTAGTTTGCATGGATACAACATTCAAGACAGAGGAACCGGATGCCAGACCAGCCACAGGTCCTGAAGCGAGGTGGCCAGTGTCCTGGCTTATTGTTGGTGTGCCCACCGCTGTGGCAGCAGTTCCTCCCACAGTCTGCGGTAACAGGGATGCCTGTTCAAAATACATGATGCCAGATTTAGACCTTTTTATGATGTTGGGGACAGTTCGGTGAGATGAAGTATTAAGTGACCCCAAATCTAACAGATTAGGATGATTCGGAAGCTGGGAAGGTGTGAAGTTAATCAATGTCATATTAGAAACTACATCAGAAGGGGCAATGTTTGAAGGGGTACTAGAGGGAGCAAGTTTTTTATTTTTTCGTGTTTGTAGACGAGATATGGGTCTTTTCTTGAGTCCAGAGGATGGAGTGGTTACTGTGGTACTGAGATCTGTCCTCTGGCTGGCTTCTGAAACCAGAAGTTGGGGATCTGGAGGGGGCTGAACCCCAATAAGTAGGCCTGAAGGAGGACTGCTGATGTTAGGTGGGAAACTACTTTGAGTAGCTGCAGGGAAGGAATGTAAGTGCTGGTGATGAGGCACAGGGAGCAATCCTTTGCTAGTAGGAGGGAACAAAGATTGAGAAGTTGGCAAGCTTGGATTTAGTCCTGTGGTTAGGGTGAGACCACTGCCCATGGGCCCCAATACTGAAGTATTTGTCTCCATCACACTGGGTGTAGAACTAACAGAAGAGGTCAACTGAATTTTTTGGGTCACTCCATTTGGAAGAGTTTGGAGAACGTAAAGTGGCTGCATGTTCTGGTTAACAACAATGAGTTTCTCAGTGGCTGGTTTCAGGTGGGGTGGAGTGGTCTGGACAGCTGCATTAGAAATCTGAGATGGGCCAGAACTATCAGTAGAATTGGGCACATATTTCTGGTTCTGGATAGGAACAGTAGGGGAAACAGGTACCTGAAGGCCAGGGGTGCTACTGTTTCTAGTTAAATCCTGACTGTTGCCATGACCTTGCTCCACTGAAGCACAAGGAGGGCTGGAGATGTCTGCATCCATGTGTCCTTGGATAAAATGATCAGGAGTCATGTGGCCTTCAGGTGCTGGATCTACTCCTGGGCTCAGCAGTGCTGAGTCATCCTCAGAGGATGCAACAGATTTTTCTGTGATGGATACTCTCTTTTCTGCTGGGTCTGAGATTACAGCTAGTCTACTGGGATTCTGGCTAGGGACAGCAGGGCTTCGGGTGGTCAGAACAGAGAGATCAGATGGTAGCTCTAGAGGCAACTCAAACTGCTCTTCTGCTGAGATAGAGGAAGAGACACTACTGTCCACAGGTTCTGTTGTTGGCAGCTGCTGAGAAAACACTTCAAAAAGACCCATGTCTTTTTCACGATTACTATCAAGACCCAAACCTTCACCAAGATTCAGGAGTTCTGATGAAGAGGACTCTGGACTCTCACCCAAAGCCTGCATGGATGGAGTATTCTTTAATACAAAGTCCATAATGTCAGAGGGCAGAATATTCCCACAGTCATCACTGTTATTATTATCTGAATCAGATTTCAGGAGCTCAGTATTGTAAGTGTCCAGTAAATTTTTGTCCGAGGGGGTGCTTGAGTGGACTCTGCGACTTGACTCCAATGAACTGAGTTGAGCTTCCAAGGAATCCTGTCCCTGTGTCTTAACTCTGCTTATAGTGTGACAGTTGTCCACCTTTGGCTCATTTTTGTGGCCAACAGAACTCTTAATGACATGTTCTTTTTCACCAGCATCTTCAGGCCGATCAATCTTTAGGTTCTCCGTTCCATTTTCTTTACCATTTCGTTTTGGAATCTGGCTGGCTTTCCTTGTTGTGACTGTGACACTGGTGTCACTCTCTGTCCCATCATCAACACCATCCAACTGTGAAATTTTTGGAAGATCACACTGTTCCTCCTCACGAAACAAATTATGGGATACCAGCCGTTCCTCTGTGCCTGAAGAAATCACTGTTCTAGTGAAATTGTAATAGTATAAGTCATCTTCATCTGAAGTGCTTAAGTCATCAGCCCCATCCACCTGTCCTTCAGCTGATCGCTTGCCTCGTTTCTTCCCAGTGGAGCTGCTGTAGAATGGAATGTCTTCTTCCCCATAGGATCTTACTCCATATAGTGGGGTGAGGCCAAAGAACATGTTAGAACGTGCCCGGGCACTACGTCGAGGATATCTCCTTTTGAAAGAGCCATCCTCCTGAGGTTTGGGGCCATCTGGAAGCATTAGATTTCTGTCCTGTACAGAAATATTCTGAAAGTTGTTACTCTGAGACTCCTGGGATGAGGTATTATTGGGGCTTTGTTGGGCCATTGGACCATCTCCTGAACTTTCAGAGGCTGAAATTCGTTCTGTTGGAGATGTTGATTCTATTTGCAAAGGGGAAACAGGACTACTTTCCTTTAGGGTATTCTTGGACTGACTCTCACTTTCCATTTTTAGTGGTGTCAGTGTTACTTTGACTGTGCGTTTCCGGGGTGTCTGTAATTCCTTGGCAGAGCCTTCTACTTGCATTGATGGAGCCTTGGGGACACCTGAAATAGGAAGGACTTTGTCCCCAATCTTATCAGAAGAAACATTATTACGTGTTCGTTGCCCCATAACTTCAGGAGTTAAAATTTCATCAACAAACTCTGATTTTAAGTTTCCTTCCTCACTAATTGTCACCTGGCCAGGTTCCAAAAAGGACTTGCTGGAATGCTTTTCTTTTAAAGTTTCTTTACAAGACTTTTTCCCTTTCTGTCTCCTATCTCTGGAACTAGATCCTACATGTTCATTGATAACAGATGATCTGTTGCTCATTCCAGATAGTTTTAAGGTTTTGACTTCATTACCTTCATTGGGAGGGGGGCTTACTGATTGGTTAGAATCTGTATGTTGGTCTCGATCATTCCTTTGCCCTCGCAAATGGAGTGGTGGGAAGGAGAGAGCCTCTTTAGAAGAAAATGGCACTGAAGAGAATTCAGCAAAAGTGCTGATTTTATTAACATTGAATTCACTAGATGTTGTATTATGAGCCTGTGGGGCTGGTTTAGGAATGCCAGAGTAAGCCACACTATGTGCAATTCCCTCTGAAGTCTTGGAACTCAGTATTTTGGTCTTCTCGCCTTTCAAAGAGGAGTTACTGGATGCCAAGTCTGAAGCACTGGAATGCTTCATTTCTGAAGATGAAGATCCATCCAAGTGATTTGTTTTAGTGACCATAGTAACCACTGTCCTTTGCAAATTTGAAGAGGTGGGAGTGTTTTGCCTTAAATCAGTATTCAAAGTCAGTGGATCTAAGACATGATTGATTGCTTTTTCACTTGACTCAAGATCTGAAGTGCTCCCTGTGGTGGAGATTGAGGAAACACGATTCTTGGAGTAAGTACTCCCAGTTCTCATTGGAGATGTTATCCGAAGTTTAGACTGCTGGGGTGATAAGGAAGAAGTACTGTGACGCCTGGAGCCAATGCTTCGAAGTCCAGAGGAGAGTAAAGGGTCACCCACTGTGACTATTTCATGAGTGGTTGGAGTAGGACTTCCTAAACAAGAGAGAAAAAGTAATAAAGTCTATTATAGATAGAATAAATGTGCGTTTGCCATTGGTTTCAATGACTTGATGATAGATATTTATAGGCAACTAAAAATAAGCAAAAGTCACTAAAATAAAGTTGCCTGAAAGAATTACAAACTCAACTTTGATATGACCTTCTTAGGGTCAATGAAGTCCTTTACCTGCAGAAGGCAATGGCCGACTGCCAGGGGATCTCTGTGTTGGAGAATAACTGGGTGTTCGAATCCTAGGAACCTTTGAGATGACATGATAAAAACAGGAACCAGAGGTTTGCATATGAGGAGGTCGGTCTGGTGATGGAGGACTTACAATTTCAGCTGCGTTCTGACTTTCTTTAGATGATATTTCTGTGGTAGGATATAAAAACCCTTAATAAAGAAGTCCAATGAAAATATCAAACAAATGACTCAATAAAAAGCCAGCGATTAGGTAAACTTCAAAATAGAAACAAATGAGACCTCCCAAAGAAATGACTTATTTCCCACGCTTCAATCATAGCAATCCCAAAAATCTAATTCAAGTAACATCTAACCTGCAAAAGATGTTGGACTATGAGCGATGGTCCTATTTTCATCGTGTTGAACAGTGCTATTGATATCTGGCTCTACAACTGGAGGACGGCATTCTACTATCTTGCACGTATACACACAGCGCTTGCGAGCATCAGTGGTGCTCCAGTACACCCTGGAACACCTAGCAAAAAGATTTATAAAGATTACTAGAAGTTAGCGTACAGAAGCAAAGACTAACATTTGTCAAAACCTCTTCTTATTCTAGGTTCTGTAATCTCCTCGATTTATAGAAGTTAGTTTTACTTCATGGACTCTTAGATTCCCAACGTTAGGATTTTCCAAGCTTTTTGATGTTGTTGGTTTTTTTCTAGCCTCTCAGAAAACAGCATCACATCTTTTTTTTTTTTTTTTAATTGTACTATAAGCAGGGGACAAAGGCAGTAAGATAGCCTAAAGGAGAAAAAAGAAAATACTAACACTACCATAAGAACTACTGCCCCACAATATGTACAAAGTGAAGGAAGAGGCCTGAGGTGTTTCCTTTGAGGAAAAAAGTGCCATGAGACAAGGGAAATGTAACGGCTTAAAATTTTCTGGATGCTGATGGAACCTAGTTTATATGAAGAGCTGCCAGATAAATGTGGAATACAGACTGTTGTCAGAATTGAAATGCAGAATAGATTGAAGTATATATAGCAAAATGGAACGAAATTAAAAAGCGAATTTTAAATTTACATTGTCAGATTGTTAGAAATTTAATCAATTTCCTCCATATAGGAAAGATTATAAATTCTTACTGGAGAAGCTGATTATTATTGTGGAAGATTATATTTTTAGAAGGATCTATCAAATGTACAACTGAGGAAAGTGTATGATGCAACCATGACAACAATCTGGACTTCTGAATCCAGGTGAATGGAGTTTAGCGGACTCTCAAGACTGACATTGTATTTAGATTTTATTTAGAAATGATTCTGAAAAAATATATAATTCAAGTATAGTTGGTATACATTATTCTATTAGTTACATTAGTTTGAGGTATACAATAATGATTTGACAGTTTTAGACCTTACAATGTGATCACCCCAGTAATTCTAATAATCATCTGTTGCTGTTCAAAATTATCACAATATTATTTGATGCTTTCCTTCTATAGTCTGATATAAAATGATACTTTAGTCCTAATCTATGAGAGGAAATTTAAAAAAGTAGTTAATTTTTAATAGCAGTTAAAATTAGCTACTAAGTATGGCTCTACATTTAGCACTCTGATCACTGTTTCAGGGAACTGAAAAGTTGTGAGGGCTGCTGTTTTCTCTTTACAGTGTTACTTACTGATATCCAATAGGAAAAAGCTTATCTTCACAGTCAGAGAGATCATTTAGAATTCCTAAGCAGTCAATTGTCATGGAGCCTGATGAAGGAAAGAAAAACTTATTAGAGGAAATAATGCTATATAAAAAATAATTTTATAACCGAAGATTAGAAAGTACCCCAATGATACATCCAGCCTTCCTCAACAACCAAGGCCCATTTCGTACCAATCATCATGTGAATATTTTCTGGTTCCAAGCCATTAAGAAACTTCCTTCTTAAGCTGATTCCTTCAAAGTCCACAAACACTCTTCTAAAAACTTCAAATCCATTCTCAGGAACCACCTTAAATGAAAACCCAGGGTAGCTGTTAATAGGCTGTCCCTTTATAAATCATCCTCATGACACCGACTCTCTCAGAGGGAAAGTACAGAGCATAGCTCAAGATCACACTTCTGTTTCACTAGGAGGACTTCTGTATTTCTCTAAAAGGAGGAGATTCTAGGAAGACCTAGAAGGAAGGTAAAACAAAGTTTATGATCTTGCTTGCTATTTTCAATCTATTTCCCCTGAATTCCTAGAGAATTCAAAAAGCAACTAAATCTCACCTCGCCTTTGATCAAATCCCGATGTCGTTGGCAATATACTTTCTTATCATCGAGAAAAACACAATTCTTGGCTCGGGAACACATGAAATGATAGTTGCTAGTGCAGGATGTAAGGCAGCAACCCACAGTAGCTCCTGGCTTTTGGCAGAATTCACATCTCTAACAATCCAGAAAGAAGAGTCCAAGTCAGCCTTTCAGACGTTTTGATCTTATTTCCACCTGCTCTATAGGATCCCTCCATTCTGGGTTTCCTATAATTCATTTTGTTTATTGACAATCTACTGAATTAGAGAAGTGATATGATCCAAAAAGTCTCCCTTATAAATCTTCTCTCTCACATTGTCGTGGGGCCCTGTAACTACTAAAGTTAAATATTACAATTTGATTAGAATTTGGACCAAAACATAGTCTTTTTCTCTGATGCACGACTGATTTAGAGAAGATGAAACTTTGGAGATCAATGCTAAACGCATCATCTTTTAAAAAAGCTATAATATCCAAAAGAACTGAATTCTAGAAAGATTACATTAGTGAGAAACATAATGGTTCTCTAGTTACTAGGCTTAACAGATAAAATGATATAAAAATTTCCTTTAACTAGACTGTATGTCACAGTCACAACCTGGGCTTCTCTCCAGGGAAGACTATTTTCTTTTATAGTCATACTCCAAGGGTCAGAATAATAATCTGTCTATAGTGGCCATTAATATTTGTTACTGGCTATGAAAAACATCAGTGAGTCAGCATTTAGCCACAAAAAGAACATCTGGAAACAGAGAGGGAATCTCTTTCATAACATTTACCCGGAAGTTCTTACCAATTGCTTGCCCCTGATCACAGCCATATGCACATTCTTTAGTGATCCATCATCATCTTCAAAAACTTCTGCTGACCACAAAGCGCAATTGACATGAGTCCACTCATTTTGGCCAATGTACAGCAAACGGCCAGCATCCTATGAAATGAAGAGATGTCTTTTTTTTCTTTAAAGAATATTATGTCAAAGAAAGTTCTACTTGGTATTTGTGTAACCTCAGTCAAGACAACTTCAACAGATCAGTTACAATTCTTTAACTGGGCTGTTGCCCCAGCAACAACCAGAGAGAATGAAGGCAAGCCTCAAATCTCTCGCTGCCAGAACAGTCTGGGGATAAGTGCGAACAAGGTCTAGAAGTCAGTGCCCGCGGAAAGAGGGACAGGGTCATGGCTGAGGTGCATGTGATTGGGCAGATCGTGGGGCCACTGGTTTCTCAGAAAATAGCCTCTTCTGCAAGTGGGGCGTCCACACAGGGGAAGCATGGAAGCTGCTGTCAGGTATTCAGGAGGGTGAAGTAGAGGTGGATATCCCAAAAATAGGGGATATGGCCAACAGGTCTCACCCCATTGACCTGCACTTCGCCAGCAAAGGTATCCAAGGCTGACCGCAGTTCCATCTCCAGGTGTGGTCACAGGATAGCTTCAGCTGCTGCCAGCTTGCTGGCTATGGCTTTTGTCACGTGCCCAGCAGTCCAAGCACCCACCAGCTGGACTGTCCCACCATGGTGGCCTCTGGGCAGCTGGCGGGAGCAGCTGGCATGGGCCTTTGTGGGTGGTGGGGCTCAGCTACTGCATGGGGGCACCATATACAGTGGGGTCAACCACTATCAACTGCACACAGCTGCTGGTGGCACCATGCACCTTGCCCTGGGCCTGCCATGGCAGCACTCTGAACACAATGGCATGGAGTGCTGAGGGATCCTGCCTCCACAGCCCCCATCCCCATCCCTGGAAACCCACAAAGAGCAGGACTGCACTGTGGTCAGAAGCGTGGGCTCTGGAGACTGCCAGTCCTGACCCCAATCAAGGCATGAGGCAGCTTCTGTCCCAGCTAGCACCTCAAGTCCTGCACCCATCCCTCTGAAGTCCAGTTTCCCCATCTGTGAAACAGGGGCAGTAAGGGTGTGAGGTCCCAGGGGTTTGGGGAGGAGGCTGCCTCGTGCACCGAAGTACTAAATAAAAGAGAGCAGTTCTGACAGGTAAAAAAAATAATACTAATAGTTCTTTAACTGAACACACAAAATAGAAATCACACTTCTTTTTTCAATGTTTCTGTCTCTACTTCTCTCCTTTCTTATTACCTTTTCCACAGACTGGAGATATTTTATAAACTAAGAATTTAAAACTGAGAAATACGTGGTAAGTTCCTAACAATGCAGACTGCTTTTTCAAATTTTTGTAATTTTTCCCACTGCCATTTATCCCCCTTATGCCCTCCTCAACCTCCATCCACCCCTGCCCAACCCCTAATAAAAAACGCACATACTTCTTTAAAGCCATATTTCAAAGCGAATTCTCTCAGCTTGCATTAAAAAACCTTTTTTCTTGCCCTGGCTGGTGTGGCTCAGTGGACTGAGTGCCAGCCTGTGAACCAAAGGGTCACCAGTTTGATTCCCAGTCAGGACACATGCATGGGTTGTGGGCCAGGTCCCCCGTTGGGGGCGAGTGAGAGGCAACCACACATCAATGTTTCTCTTCCTCTCTTTTTCTCTCCCTTCCTCTCTCTCTAAAAATAAATAAATGAAATCTTAAAAACAAACAAACAAATCTTTTTTCTTTACTGTAAGGCTTATAATGTACCAGGCAGTACATAAGTCTTTACATAAATTATTTCCTTTAATCCTCACATCTATTCTGATATTATATTATTATTTTTCTCATTTTTAAGATGAAACGCAGGATTAGAGAGGTTAAGCTCTTTGCTGAGGTCAACAAGCACAGAAACAGACCACGCAGCATGCATGAATTGGGGATCTTAACCATTCTGCTATTTTACATTAAAACACCAGTTATCTAATATGCAACTTAGATTTCACTGACTTTCATAAAATCTTTTTGAGGAACTTTCTGTAGAAATTACTAGACATCAGCAGCAGGTTAATTTAAGGCAAATCATTTTTTAAATCAACGAAACCAGTTATAGAGAAAAACCCAAGTTCCACAAACTAAGAGACAAAGAGTCATTAAATAAATGGCATCCAGTCATAAAGTTTAAACACAAAGGAGAAATAGTTTCATTCTGGACATCTAATAAGTACGACAGTATGCCAAGGCACTTACATTAGCACTGTCATCACCGTATGTCAAACATAATGCACATTGTCTGTTATCTTCTATGCCTGGGGGTGGGTTTAGTTCTGGACTATCTTCTCGACTCCTATCAGTACCTTGAAATCCAAAAGACATCCAGTTAAAACTGTCAATACTAACCTTGATTTCCAGGAAAAACGAAAACAGTTCAGATTAAACAGCCTATAAAATGAACACTTTCAAAAAGTATTTACCACCTGTTAAGAGTATTTATATAAATTCCTTTTTAACATTCCAAATGAAGCAAAAACAATGATTTTATTACATTTTAAGGATCACATGAAAATTTCTAACATGCAAAGATATTAAACTTAGATTCAAAAAGCCAATCATTTACACATACAGAAATGGATAATGACTCTTCATTTGGTGCCTTACTCAAAATCGGTGGTGTAGGAGGATGTAGAGGTGTTGGTGAGTCTGGTTCTCCAGGCCCCTTAGGTTTTGGAGCTGGAATGAT
This sequence comes from Furipterus horrens, assembly GCF_987537825.1. Lineage (NCBI taxonomy): Eukaryota > Metazoa > Chordata > Mammalia > Chiroptera > Furipteridae > Furipterus > Furipterus horrens. The sequence goes on along the minus strand of NW_028327172.1, from coordinate 89,135,596 downwards.
TTTCTTCATTAAAGGCGGCTGCTCAGTGTGGCTATTTTCTTCTCGCTCCTGCCACTGAGCATAATTATGATCAAGTGAAGGTGGAAGCACTGCATTTGGTAACATCCCACTGCTGAAAATAATTGATTTAACAAGTATTTATTGAATCTTTATAATCTACCCCGAACTGTACAAAATAATTAAATTCTTGGTATAATCAGGTCTTGGCCCCATGCACAGGCCATTCACAGAATGTAAGAATAAGTAACAATTTGGAAACTGCTTAAATACACAGGACTTTATTATTTTTTAAAATATAATTTCAATGTATGACTCTTGGTTAGACTTCCAGAAACAAAAGATAACCTCAAAAAGTGAAAAGAATTTACTGGAATAAAAATTTAAGGTTAAATATGGAGACTCAAGAGAGGTAGAGAACACCGTTTGAACTGGATAAAATTTAACAATAGACTACAGAACAACAGACTATAATAAACACTGTTTATTAACAGTGTCTCTAAGCCAGCACTGAAAGCATTTCAACTAATTTTTAAATATTAAAACACACTCTCAAAGTACCTCAATCTAGAAATATACGAACTCTCAGATTTCTAGCTTATGAGGAAAAAAAGTAATGCAGAATTTACTTACTTGCTTGATACTTTACTTGGCTCCCAAAACCTGGACTTTTTGACACTGAACCATGGAAAAACACGTTCCATTTGCTAACAGAAAAACAAACAAAATATAAATATGTGAACATTCATTTGGAACTCACATAAAACCAACAACTTTACATAAGCTTCTGTCAATATGATGACATCAGGCCACCAAGGAAAAGATCTGACCACTCTGGTGACCTCACCAACTTCCTCCCAAATAATCGGAGGAATGAATTGAACCAAAAGATGTTTTATACACAGAGCAAAGCAAAATGTAGAAGAGAAAAAGTCTGTTCTGTTCATGGCACAGTTACCCACTTATAAGCATTAAAAAATGAAGTATTAACATCATTCACCCGAATAAAGAAGGACTTGACCATGCTGTTGGCTTTTTTAATTTCTGGTTGCCCTCCATCTGAATTAATGGCTGCCTGAATGATCTTCACGATATCATCACTGAACTCCAACTGTATATAAAAACAAAGCACTAATTATTCATAAAACAGTATGCTCTCAAAACCACTTCCTTGTCCCCCTTAAATCATCTACCACAGAGGTCCAATAGGAAACTAACACCATATTTTCCTATAGTATAGGTTCTCTTTAGAGGAGGGATTTGAGATTCAGTTCACAATTAACTTGAGGAAGTAAAGAGATGTAAAGAATAAAGCAAGAATGAGAATAAATTAGCTATAACATAGTAAGTTACCCAAACAAGGCCACACATTTTTATTTATTTAGCCTAAAATGAATAAATAACTGAATAGCAAATATGGACCATGAGTTAAGAAACAATCAGTTCCAATACAGTTTTAAAACCACAAAATTAAAAGGCATCTATTTACAAACGCATATCCTATACAGAAAGATATTATTCAGCTGTTATCTCAAAGGGTCAAACCAATTAATTTCACATTATCATTTTTCCATAAATAGTTTTAATATATAAATGACTTAAATATAAAAATGATTTTCAGAGAACTCAGATGAAACCCAAATAAAAAGAACAATTTTAGGACACTATCTTACCTACCATAACTTATCTTCTGAAACACAGGGCTAAAACAACTCACATATTTTTAGGTATTGAAAGCCATATGACATTTCTAAATATAACACAAACCATCTTTTAATGTGTACACCCAGTTTCATCTTCCGTAAGACACAAGGAAGCTAAATTGGCACTTGAAATTTTGGTAGTTTGTTGTAGAGACATACCACAGATGTGTAGTTTCCCTGATCCATTTTCTTCTTGACTCCTTCTAGATCCAAAGGCTGCTGATCCTCCTGCTTGCTTACTTCAGTAAGCACTGGTGGATCAGGTCCTTCTGGGGAGCTGCGGGAAGGTATACTCTCCTCTGTCTCGGGATTTAAGTCTGGAGGTTTCGCAGCCTGTTGCCAGGAAAGATATGTTTCATTTACCTGACACTGAAAATGAGGCATCTATGCAAATTATACTAAAATTAATAAAGATGGTACTGAATTATTCATATTGTAAAACTTGAAGAACATGACAATAAAAGATTTCTCCAATTACAGAAAAGGAAAAGTTAAAAAGAACCATTATCTGGTAGCTCCAATAGGCTAATTTATGACATTTACTTGTTGACTTCTAAACCTAGTATGAATAGAAACTGTCCAGTTTCTTTTGAGTAAGGTAAGAAAATTAGCTGCCATTTACTGTATTTTCAAAATTAAGCTCTATTAAAAGATAAAGCATAAGCCTAATTCTGAGTTAAAGATATCCATGTGGTCCTTCTAACATTACACCTAATAACTACTTATAGATATATATAGCTCACAACTTGAATGAAGAGAGAGTGGTTTTCAAATAGTGCCTGGAGGAGCTCCGGGGATCTTCCACAGCCAAAACGTCTCTAGCCCCACTATTACCTTTAGGTTATCAAGCTCTCTTACCTAAATTTATTATATATAACTGCCTTTTGATCACTGTTCCTGCCTCCGAGCTCAGACCTCTCCAATCCTTTCCCTCTCTCCAGTCAGACTCATTTTCCCCCCTAAAAAGCAACTCTGATCAGATTACTCCTTTGGGCGAAGTGCTTCAGACTCCTCATAGCCTTTGAAATCCAAATTTCTTATAGTAGCTCTTGAAGATATGGCCCCTTCTTGGTTCTAAAAATGTTCTCAATGGTTTTAGGTCAAAACAAGTAACTTGATAAAACTAAATGAAGCAAAAATTTTTTAAAAGGAAAGAAAACTCAACCAACTAAAAAACATTCTGTTAGTAGTAAAAATCACTTAAGAACAAACTCTCAGGATACAAAATGAGACATGGGCCTACCTGTCGGTAGCGTAATAAATGGCTGGTGGTCCGAGAGTTCAACAAAGCTGTCAGAACTTGCTTCAGAGATATCTGTAGCTCCTTTTCCAGGGCCAGTCGCCACTCTGCAGGATGTCGCTCAGTACAGTTCACACAAGTATAGGCCACACTTTCTGGCAGATTTGATAGAATCTCATACATCTCATCTAGGAAAGCAAAAACCTGCAATGATGAGGTGCTTTGAAGAGAGGGAGAGACGGAAAAGAGGAAACTATTCCACGGAACTTAATATAAAGCTGTATGTTAGGAAAGGCATTAAGATTAATATCCCCCAGAAATTCATAGTTATTGATCTCTAAAGGGACATTATAAACACAAATCCAGAATTTGGTAATTAGAGAATCAATAGGTTATAGTAATAACAAAGGGCAGCCAGTGAATATTTCAGGGGGATATGTTCAAGGCAAATGAGTACAAACTTAACAAAGTTGTTCTAAAGACCAAAAAAAAATTTCTTTTTAAAGACTTCAAATAAAATTACCATGATTTTGCATGTATAGTACTTTGGGGGCTATAAATGCAGCTGTAACAAGAAATAAGGAAACTGTAATAAAAAGACTCCAACCTTCTGTACCTGAAAGATTCTCACATTTGGAATGGACCCAGCGATCACACTTCCCACATTGCATCATCTTACTCTCATAGTCATCATCATCATAACACTTATCACAGAGAGGGCAGAAGTTTCCTGAAAGCAAAAAAAAGCAAAGCTGTCAGTAGTGCTTTGGTTCACACACCAATTACTCCCAGGCTCTTGACTTATATATGTCAACCTGACCTGGATGGCAATCCATTATATTCTTCTCCTGGAACTACTTATACATGCTGGTGTGGGTTTCCTATGGAATGTTCACACATCTGTAAAGTGTCAAGATTATTCTGAGCTCTCAGAATGTGCCATTATTTTTCCTCTGTAGACCCATTTTTAAAGGCCCTGAGGTAGGTTTTGCAGATAATGTAATAGAAAAAGAACAGAAGAGAGATCTTTATCTCTTAAACATTCCAAAGAAATGTTTAAATTTTAAAAATTAGGTAAGGATACAGGAGTAAAAAAAGTTAGTTAACTTACACTTTTCCTTATTGCCAGGCTTTTACAGCAGAGCACTTCCTAAAATTCAGTACAATGTACTACCTTTGTCCATTTCTTTTATTCATGTAACCGCTCTATTTTTTACTTAATAGACTTAACACTGATTTGCTTAATTAGCTTTAATAGTAAACTATCATAAATCCATAAAATGAGTTTAATATATTACTCATGTAATCTCTCCCAAGCATAACTATTAAAATAAAATGTTTGCCTCAGTACCACCTAAAATCATTTCTGAAACAATAAGATTTCTATGTACCTCACTTTGGGACACACTAGCTCAGAATATTTCCTTGTGGTTAGTTAACTCTTCTAAAAAATCCCCTTAATTCTTCCCATAACCTAATAAAACATATCTAATTGCTATAATTCTCTGTATAAAGAAAAAAGCAAGACCAGAAATTTATTAACTATGTCTAAATGGTAATTCTAATAAGATATGTAAGACTTTTACTTTATTCCACTGGAGTGTTCAGTTCACCTCCAAAACAACAAGTACAGCAACTAAAAGGTGACAAAACTGGCTTTTTTGAGGTACCTTTAGCAAAGAGTTTGGCACAATCATGGCACAGTGAGAAATCGTGAGACCACTGTGCATCCCACCCTTTGCCTGGAGTTGTAGATCCACAGCTCTTGCAGCGAACACACTTAGTACAGATCTGTAAAGGATGAAAGGAAATTTATTAAAATTTCTTATTTTTAGTATCTTATTATTTTAAAAGATCACAAATTTCTAGAATTGACTTCTTTACTGGGGATGGATTTTTCTAATAATGAGGCAAAAAAAATTGTTACATTAGCATCCTGAAGTAAGGATATTCCTCTTGTAAGTTGTCCAAGCCCACAGTCCCATGACAATTCCCTTTGAAACAACACAGAGTGTGTACTCACCCAAACTTTCTTTTTCTTGGTGGGTTTGGTGGGGTAGTTAGGTCCTAGGCACTCAGGGTGATAGCTGTTTCGGCACTTGTTACACTCTAGCAACTGCTGTAAGAAAGTATTAAGGCAAAACCTGGGCATCATCACACCTTCACAAATCACCTATTACTTCATACCGCATTTCATATTTACCAGCGCGTAAGTATAGTGCATTATAACAACAGTTTAAATTTCCTCATAAATTATTTACTCTCAAAGCATAGGGATTTATTTCCTGTCAAAGGCACTCAGTGATCAATATTCTTATCAGGTAGATTTGACTTATTTGGGGGATTTTGTCCAATGCCATGTTTCCTACTATATTCCCAAAATTAAAACACATATATAGGCAATTGATTATATCCAATTAAATAGTCAAAGCAGACTAAACCAAGATAAAAAATATAGATAAAAAGCACAAATGGAGAGGGAGAGTAATACTCTACATAGTTCTATTGCTTAGTTTTGTACCTTGGTAGCTTGATGCTGTCTTCCACAAACATGACAGAACTTGCAGCGACGACAACACCAATTTTCCAGCTGGTCCTCCAGAGGGCGCTCATTCTCCTCTAAACAAAACTTGTGGAAGGGCTCACAACAGACTTGGCAATACACAAACTAGGGAAAAGATGGAATTACAAGTTGTAAAATGACATGCAGAAATATCAACCAAATCCTACCAACATCTTTCGGGCTTTATTGATTATATTGTTACAATAGTTCCAATTTTTTCCCTTTTATTCTCCTATGCCCATGGGCCCACCTCCCCCAGCAATCCCACTCCCCTTAGTTCATGTCCATGGGTTGTATATGTAAGTTCCTTGGCTTCACCCTTTCCTATATGTCTTTTTATTTTTTTTAATTAAGTAATTATTTTTTTATAACATTAAAAAATAACAATACCCCCCCCTCAGACTTAAGACTCTTTATAATCTTATAAAAGACAATGGGCGAAAGTCTCGTGCTCCTCTAGCTGCTTCAAGTTGGACATGGTCATCCTCCTAGCTACCCTTGGATCAGGAAATCCCTATTAAGAGTGTGGATGTGGAGAGGAGGGTGGTCTTCCCACATGGGGAAGGACCTTGAAGACTCCAGGTTAGTTGGCTGCCCCCGGACAACAGTGTGCTTGGTTTAACAGGCTGGCATCCTTGTTGTATTCATTGAGTCTCAGGAGGCAAGAACATACCCATTTTTAAATACCAAATTCCAAACAAGCCTCAGGAAGAAAGAATGTAGCTAATTTAATTTCTCCCAACAGAGTCCCCCTTTTTTAATATCAGGCTTTAATTTCCACTTTTTAGACATCAGAAGGCTCAATGCCCATTCCCATGTTTTTATGTCTCATTTTGTGAATTACATATTTTTATCCTTCAGCCTATTTTTTAAAATTTTTTGAAAGATTTTATTTATTTATTTTTAGAGAGGGGACGGGAAGAAGAGAGAGAGAAACTTTGATGTACTAGAGATACACAGATCAGCTACCTCTCACATTCCCCCAACTGGGAATCTGGCCTGCAACCAAAGCATGGGCCCTGACTGGGAATTGAATAGGCGAGCTTTCAACTCACAGGCTGACACTGAAAACCATTGAGCCACACCAGCCAGGGCAACCTCAATTTTTTTTTTTTTTTTTGTAAGTATTTTATTTATCATTAAAGAAAAAACACAGCAGCAAGTTCTGTGTTGGCTCCAATGAGACCGAAGTTAATCTTTAACAGAGCTCCTACACCCCAGAATTGAAGTCAACACAGTCGTTACTACAAATTACTTGGTGAAAGAATCTATCCTGAAAAGAAATTAAGAAAAAGAATTTAAGCAATGCCTCCAAACCACACATTTATAAATATTGTCATATTTAAAATGCTTGTAAGGCTGAATTCTCCATTAATGGAAAAGCAGTTTGCTGTTGGCAACAGAAAAAAACTCGGCAAGTTTACCAAATGCTTTAAAATTTAAAAGCTGTAACTATCTTGGATTCACATGTGAGCAGTGTTCTTGTCATTACAATAATGACTGCAAATTGCTTTATACTCACCTTCTCTCAAGTAAAATCTACAGGAAATCCCACTGTATCCGATGTTTGTAAAGTTTACTGGGCTTATAGTGAACCTAAAAACTTTTTATATTTAGCTGATTCCTCAAAACACTAGAGGCATGTCTCAACTGCTAATGGTGTGAAAATTGTTCCAGTCCCCTGCTTTTTCAAGTCTTGAAATACATTTTCTATAATAGAACCTTACCTCATTCCAGATCAATATCAGTTCTATACCAAGATACGGGTATTACTCAATACCTGAAGGGTTCACGTTTTTAATTTATTTTTTAGTTTTCCTTTTTTGTAAACAAGTGGTTAATGAAATAATGCAACACCTTAAATTCCAGAAAATGGCGTGGTTTTCCAACCCTCTGTGGAAACGGTGCATGATCAATCTATAATATAGGGTGAACAGAAGTTCATGCTTTGTGTGTTACGGTGAGATAACATTAACAAATCCCGTTGAGACTGGCTGAAGCACAGGTATAATAATCCGTGAATGCGATCACACCTATGTGAGACACGGGTGTGCACCCACTACTCTGAGGCTCAGCGTTGCACTGTAGTCTACCCGTCTTCATGAGTCTTGTTTTTCATACGACGAAGATGCTCCCTGTCTTTCTCCGCTCTCCAAGAGGTCTTCTCCTTTTCACCTTCTCTTTCTCGATCTCGAAATGGCTGTAGGAGAAATACGATGAGGGGTTTTCCGCTCTTCTGCCCGGTCATCTTTCCTGTCATCAGCAGCACGCCTCCAGGAACTTGCTTCTTCACGCTCTGCCCTGCGGTCTCTGTCATCCCGTCTTTCTCTTAGATCACGGCGATCATCTCTCTCCTGTCAGCGGTCATCTCTATCCCTATCGTCGCGGGGACTTGAATCTCTCCAGCTCGAAGCTTCCTCAGCTGATCCTCTTCTCCAGTCACCTTCATCCCTCGGTCATCTGAAACGATCCTCTCGATCCCCATCTCTCTGTCCCTTTTTCACTCCGGGTCCTTGCCACTCTCATGATCTTGACTCTCTCTCTCTCTTTTTCTCTATCCCATTCACGTTCTTCTGAACGGTCTTGACTCTCGAGATGGACCCCAACTCTCTTCTCTGGCCTTTTCTTTCTCTCTCCATCCACCTGGCTTGATAATTGGTCTCCAGAGACCAGATGTGGAGTCCTCGCCCCTTCTGCTTGGAATCCGATCATCATCAGTCCGTCTTGAGATCCGGTCATCATCCATGTTTCTCCAAGGACCCCTGTAATCATCTGTATCGCGCATGGGAATTCTGTCATCATCGGCGTTCCTCCAAGTTCCTCGATCCTCATCCACGCCGCACCTGGGACCCGGGTCATCATCCACGCCACGCCTGGGACCCCGGTCATCATCAGCATTACGCTATGATGATCGCTCGTCATCGGCACCTCCTCGCCGCGGTCCCCGGTCCTCATCCATCCCACGTCTAGGTCCTCTGTCCTCACCGGCTGTCCGCCAGTTTCCTCGGTCCTCATCCAGTCCTCGTCTGTGTGGTCCGTCGTCATCCACATGACGCCAGCTTCCCCCGTCTTCATAGCCAATTCGTCTGGGAGGCCTGTCATCTTCTGCGTTACGCCAGGAAGGCCGATCATCGTCCGCCCCACGGCGAGAGAACCGATCTTCATCGGCAGCAAGTCTGGGGCCTCTGTCTTCATCCGCGCCGCGCCTGGGAATCCGGTCATCAGCCGGTCTAGGAGAAGGCTCCCTCTCCTCATCTTCCCCCAACCGCCTCGGGCGATCTTCCTCTCCTCTGAGGGGCCTCTCCTCGTTCCGCCCTTCTCCGCCTCTCCACTCCTCAGATGGGCCTCACCTCCACTCAGAATCTATTTCAGATCCTTTCCTCCACGTGCTTTCAGTATCTCTCTCTCCCCAAAACGAGTCCTTCCTAGAAAGTGGATCACCAAGCCTTCTCTCTTCCTCTCTACGACGCTCCCTTTCTTCAATTTCCAACTCCTTTTGGCGTTTTTTCCTTTCTACTTCTAACTTCTTGACCCGCTCCTGATATTCCCGAAGCTCTTCCTCGCGTTTTGCCCGTTCAGCACGTTCTCACTCTTCACGCTCTTTTTGCACTTGCTCTTCTGCTCTCCTCTGCTCCTCCTCCTTTTCTCTGTAGTAGGTTATTCTGCGTTCTTTACGTTGCCTGTTACGTTCTTCCATGAGATTATGCCTTTCTTCTGCTAATCGTTCTTCGAACTGTTTAAGTTTTTCCTCATAAACAGACCGTCGTGCTATCTTGAGTCGCGTTACAAATGAATCTGTCTTCAAGCATCCGTGATAATCGATTCTTATGTTCAAGAGCCTTTTCACGTTCTAGCTGCATAGTAGTGATTCTTTCTTCTTCTTTTTGTTCCCACAGATCCATGTCTTTAATTCTCTGTTCTTTGTAAGCACTTTTTATTAACGGGATTTCTTCCAAACGTTCAGCTCTTTCAAAATAGTCAACCTTCTTTTCTTGATTCTTTAGGCGTTCCTTAAGTTCTTTTTTTTCTTTCTCCAGTTGTTCAACCTGTTTGGCCATGATGAAATCTGGATCCAATTCTTCAAGGTCTTCAGTATCGGTATATTTGAACGCTTTAGCACCCAGTTCTGTCTTCTTGATCTATTTCAGCCGCTCATTAACAGTTTTCTTTTTGATTTGTTCATGTTCCTGTAAAATATGCTCCTTCTCTCTCCTTTGCCTCCTGTCGCAGCCTCTCTTCTTCAGCCTTCCGTACTTTCTGCAGTTCCGCTTCCTTCTGCTCCAATTCTTCTTTCTCATGCTGAATGTTCAGACTCTCAAGCCGCTTCTTTCTTTTCCTCAATTGTCTGACGGCGAGCCAGGATATGCTGATGCTCTTTCCGTGAATTTTTAAGGTATGCCGTAACCACCAACTGATGTTGTTCTTCCTTCTCTTGCAGTATGTGAGCTGGTTTAATGAATTCAAGTGCTTTTGCAAGTACTGAGGACATGGCTGTCAGCTGGTTTCTTATTTGCTCCGAAGGCTTGCTTTGCAAGTAAGGACCAAGGAGAGCATCTTCTTGAGTAGCATAATTCAAGTCAGATCCAAAACTGAGGGTCTGAGAAGTGTGGTCAATACGAACCTGCAGGTCGCAGTGCCTGGCTGCATTTACTATGGCACGTTCCAGTTGGAAAGCATCAACAAAAGGAACCAGAGAGGTCAAATGAGAAAACTCAATGCTCTTGATAAATCTGTGCCACCTGCTGCAGAAGATGGAGTATGGTGTTGTTTTGCAGCTGTGGGACATATTGCTGCAGTTCTGGTTCCTTTTCAAGTTGGTCCTTAACCCAATTTAGAACCTTTGTGACTCTCTCACGGAGTTTTAGTGGGTTAAATTCTACTTCCAGCCAGTTGTAAAGCTCTTTCACTTCTGGAACAACATACTGTAGCATATTGAATCTGACCATATCATTAATAAGACCGATTCTTATTGGTGGAGCTTGAAGACCTAGCAGCGTTGCAAGGCTCCGTTGTTTGTCAACTATAATGTCGTCCATATCCAAGACTCGGGCAATGTCAGTGCGTTCAGGGGTAATAGGGATGGAAAGAGTGGCCAAAAGAACTCTGGTAGACATTCTTTGCATCTCATCTTGGGTAAGATTCGTTCTCATTTCTCTAGAGATGGTGAAGGCGATGAAGTGTAGATGCATGAAACAGAGCATTTCCAGGTTTCCAAAATACAGTTGAGACTTTGTTATAGTAATTTGGCGTCAACTGAGGTTTAGGCGGTTTTCAGATAAGGAGAACAGCCCATGAATATCTTCCACAGCTTTGAATGCTTCCTGCCACAATCCCATGCTGACAGCACTGTCCAACTGAACAAGCCTGGTTTCCAAATGCATAGACTGGCTCTCTGGATTAAGATTGATTGCTGTACTTTGGTTATCGTCGTCGTCGTCGTCGGCAGCCGTCCGTCTCGAGAGACGATGGTGTAGCTTCTTAAAAGTCTATCTGCACCGCCGAGAATGGCTGTGCAGTCCGACTCGGGAGTGACACGGTATCTGTCTCCTCCCGTGTTGAATCGACATCTTGCGATGACGCTGGAGTGTCCTCTCCAGTGAAGCTGAAGCTACAGAGCCTGGGCAGGGTGATATGGAGGGTCTGCTGTTGCCCATGCAGCAGACCCCCCCTCTCTTCGCAGCTGAAGGGTCCAAGGGAAAGACGGAGTCAATACAGCTTGGCTTCAGGTGCGCCGCAGGAGTTGCCGGTGTTGACTACAACGTCAAACCGCCTTAGGGACTCCGGCTCCGGATTTTCTGTCGGGGTTTACTCCCTTAGCCTTTCCCCTGAAGAGGTATGCCGCAAGGCAGCGGAGGTTTTTTGGAGTCAGAGTTTTCCTTCTCTGATGTGCCCTGACTGGAAGATCGAACCAGCGACACTTAGCTCGCAGGCCGACGCTCAATCCACTGAGCCAAACCAGCCAGGGCCCATTATCAAGTGTCTTGAATTCTGCATCTGTTAGATTAGCTATCACTTCATTGCTTAGTTATCCGATGGAACCTTGATCTACTTCCTCTTCTGGGCCATACTTCTCTGTCTCCAACTTGATACCCTCCTTTGTTTGCCTCTGTGTCAGGTAGAGCTGTTGCACCTGTTACATTGTAAGGGCTGCAACCTTACGTCTTTGTCAGTATGGGTGACCTGTTTTACCACATTCTGGTGCTATATGTAGGGGAGGGGTCATAGAGAAAACAGTGCTCCTTGCTCAGCACTCACCCCTTTTCCAGCTATGTCGCCCTTCTAGCTGTCGTCCTGGTGATGGTTTGCAGAGTGGGTAGGTCTTGCCTGCATTCTAGAACCATGGGTTCCCTCTAAATGGACTCTCCTGAGAGACCAAGAGTTTCTTCCGCCACCCTAACCCCCACTTGTTTTCACAGCCAAAAACCATGGGCCTTTATTTTCCTGGCACCAGAACCGTGAACTGCACAGTCTGGTCTGGGACTGGGATTGCCCCCCAGGTTTCCCTCCTATCTTTTATAATGTGTAACTGCTATTTCTGACAGCTGGCCACAGCCAATGACTTGCTGCCATCACCACTGCCACACCACATCCTCTCTACTCTGGCTCCCTGGCTACTCCCCTCCTGTCTGTATGAGCATTACTTCCTTATATCTTTATTTATTGAACTTCCATGCAGTTTGATTTTCTGGTAGTTCTGGTTGGGTTTTGTTTTGAGGTAGAGGTAATCCTTCTTATGGCTGTGGAAGGAGGTGAAGTGTGTCTACCTATGCTTCCGTCTTGGCCAGAAGTCAAAGCCTTTTTTTTTTTTTTTTTAACTGGGTGTTATTTCTTTTTCTTACTAATTCCTAAGAGCTCTCTAGAGACAAGAGGGTTTTGGTATTCAATATATAACCACCATCAAAAGCACCTCTTTTTCTACACGAACACTGTGTTATTATTTTTTCCATGTTTGGACCTCTAGCAGAAAAATCAGACCTCTAGTAAAGAGTAAAATTAGATTAGACTATTAAAATTTTCACATTCAGTAACTTTGCTACTACAATAAGAAAAATTCCTTTCTAGAATCTCTAAAAAACAAACTTAAAAGCATTTCATTATCTGGTTTACACAGTGGTTAGTACCTACTGCATACCAACAAAACAGAGCATAATTATATTTTTCAAATATTTTATATTTATTTTTAGAGAAAAGGAAAGGGACAGAAACATCAATGCAAGAGAGGAACATCAATCAGTTGTCTCTCATATGCATACCAACTGGGAACTGAACTTGCAACCTAGGCATGTGTCCTGGAACTGGCAAGCTTTTGTTTCGCAGTTTGACACCCAGCCAACTGAGGCACACCAGTTAGGACAGCTTTTTCATAAAAAACAAAACAAAAACACCTAACATTATACTTTCTAGGGTACCAAGAAGCAGAATATCTTACCTCTACATGCCCACTACTGGCACAGAGAAAGCAAACCACCCTGGGTGTTATAGGAAGAGAGGTCAAGATTCCTAAGCCTCCCATCTCCCATACATTTTCTGCTTCACAATCCTCCTGTGGACACAGAGAAAAATCATTTATGAAAGATTTACAATGACACAACTTTCATTTGAAAATAAAGATAAAAACAGTAAAATTAGAATAACACCAGAATGTCAAGGATACTTCATTTAATGAATTCAACACAACTGCTGCTTTAAAAAAATTTTAGTAAACAAGGAGCAGACTGATAGTGACATGGGGGGAGGGGGAGGGAAGAAGAGGCAAAAGAAGGGAAAGGGTCTAGTCAAGGAACTAGTATAAATAACTCATGGACATGGACAACGGGGTGGGGATTCACTGTGGGAGAGGGATGAGGTGGGCGGCGTGGGGAGTAGCAATGGGGGAAAAAGTAGGACAACTGTAATAGAAAAACAATAAATAAATTTTTAAAAATTTTAATCTCAGATACAAACTGTTAAAAGGCTCACCTATTTATTGGTTCAATTCACATTAACTATAATGCTAAGACATACTGGGACTGAATTTATATTTGTTCTGCTGATTCAAACAATTACCATCATTTGAAAATTCCAATGTGAAAGAATTATTTCCTCAGACTGTATTCTCATCTAAATATATGTGCAGGACTATTTCAGTGCCAATATCCTCCAGTCAGTTCACAAAGAGTGACCAGAAGTCTCACACATTGGAACCCATCTGCTAAAGGGAGTTCTTAATTCATTTTCCCACTTAGTACTGAATTTCCTCACTTTTGGGCGCAGTAGGTAAATGTGATATTCACACCCTCCCACAACCACATCAAAATTACAGTTAAAACTATAGAACAGCTACCATTGAGAACCACCTGAAATCTAGCTGAACAGAAGACCTATAATTAAGGATATACAGAAGAAGCCACTTCAAGACTGGTAGGAGGGGTGGAGATGCAAATCCCACATCCATATGTGGTGGTTAAAAATTGGAAGGGATATCCCTGAAAAGGAAGGAGTCCCAACCCCATACCAGGTTTTTTTTTTTCCCTTTTCAAAAGGCTTTTTATTTTTTTTATTTTTCTATTACAGTTGCCCCAATTTTCCTCTTGTTGCTCTCCACTACCCTGTCCCCTTGCTTCCTCTCCCACAGTCAATCCCTGCCCGGTTACCCATGTATCCACGGATCATTTATACATGTTTCAGGTTTCAATAGCAGGAAGAGAAGTCCTCATACCTTCTGGCAATGAAAACCAACTAAGATGGTGTCTGAGTGACACTTAGAGGTATATAGGAGTCTCAAGTGTTCCTCTTAAAGGGCCCATGCACAGACTTACACTTTTGGGCTTTGAGTTCCGTTTAGCTGAGCCTACCCCCTGCAGGTGCAGGGAGGTACCATATCTGAGTCACCATCAACCTAGCTAACAAGTTTGCCTGCCCTGGTGATTCCCTCAGACCCCGCCCCACCCAACTTGCAGGCCCAGCCAGGCCATTGCTGCAAACTACCCTACAATACCTCAAAGGTCTACAAACCCCAAGCAAGCAGCAGCTGGCCTTGGTGTGCCCCCTACCAGCTGCTAAGCAGCCCCAAGGCTGGCACTAGCAGCAGTTGAACTCGGTTTGCAACTTGGCCTTTCCCAGGCATCTCCAAGCACAGCACAAGTAGCAGCCATCTGCAGATCACTCCGTAGCTCACATTAGGTGGTACCAAGCAGAAGCTGACCTTGGTCTGCTCCTCCCAGGAGGCCCAAAGCCAGAGCACCCAGTGGATGTCATCAGACCACATCAAAAAACCACCAACTCCCTTCACTAGCAACACACTCAAAGAGTGGACTGAGCAGGCACCAGAGCCCCATTGAACGGAGGAGTCCTCCTCCACGGGGTGGGTTCTAGTACAGCCAATCCTCTGCTGTAGACTTGACTGGTCCTCTCAGCCAATCAGCCTGGGGGTAAATCTCTTCCAATGATGTACCAAGAGCAATCAAGGTTCAACTACAACAGGAGAGCACACACATCCCACATAGGGAGCACAACCAGAGCACCCAGCTCAAGTGCCTGGGGAAGCTTCACCACTGGACACCCCCCCTCCACAAGACACCTACCACATAAGACCACTCTACCAAGACCAGAAGACATAGCAGCTCTACCTAATACATAGAAACAAACACAAGGGAGGCAGCCAAAATGATAAGAGAAAGAAATGTGTCATAAATGAAACCATAGAAAAATTACTAAATAAACCGAGAAAAAGTACTAAACAAAATGGATACACAATCTACCAGATGCAGAATTGAAAACACTGGTTATAAGGATGCTCAATTAACTTAGAAGAAGAGTAGAGAAACTCAGAACTTTAACACAGAGATAAAAAACATAAAATTGGAACTGGAGGCCCTGATCACGTAGCTCAGATGGTTAGAGTATCTACCTGATACACAAAGACTACAGGTTCCATCCCCAGTCAGGACATATGTAAGAATCAATCAATCAATAAATAAATAAGTAGAACAACAAATCAATATTTCTCTCTCTGCCCCCCTTCTCTCTAAAAATAGATAAATAAAAATCTACAAAACAGAACTAGAAAACATAAAAGAACTAGTCAGAAATGTAGAATACACTAACTAAAATAAAGACTACATTATAGGGAGTAAACAGTAGAACTGATGAAGCAGAGGGTCAAATCAGCAATTTAGAAGACAAGGTAGCAGAAAACAACAATTAAGAACAGCAAAAAGAAAAATAAAAACTCCAAATGATGATAGTTTAAAGAGAGTCTCTGGGACAACATCAAACATACCAATATTTACATCATGGAGTACCAAGAGGAAAAGAGAAAGATCAAGAAATTGAATACTTATTTGGAAAAAAAAGACAGGAAAATTCACTAACTTGGTCAAGGAAATAAACACACAATTCCAGGAAGCACAGTCACAAATCAGATGAACCCAAAGAGGCCCACATCAAGACACATCATAATCAAAATGCCAAAGGTTAAAGACAAACGTAAAAGTAGCCAAGATGGAGGATAAATACACAGCCTGTTAAAGGTGCTACACCTCCTTCACATGATATTCAATTTAAAAAACTGAATAATGACCGATAGTGTGTTGTAGAGTTGTGCATCTGAAACATTTAGAGTTCTGTTAACCAGTGTCACCCCAATGCATTTAATAAAAAGGGAAATAATTTAAATTAAAAAAAAAAACAAAACATTAAAGGCCTGGCTGGTGTGGTTCAGTGGATGGAGCACTGGCCTGGAAACCAAAAGGTCACTGGTTTGATTCACAGTCAGGGCACATGCCTGGGTTGCAGGCTAGATTCCCAGTTGGGGGTGTGAGAGAGGCAATTCATCAATGTTTTTCTCCCTCTCTTTCTACTTCAGTTCCCCTCTCTCTAAAAATAAAGAAAAAGAATCCTTTTAAAAACTTTAAAATAAATAAAATAAAATAAAATAACTGAATTAGAAAAAATGTAAGAGAAAAGCAGTTAGTTACCTACAAGGGAGTTACCGTGAAACTGTCAGCTGATTTCTCAACAGAAACTTTGCAGGCCACAAGGGACTGGCACTAAATACTCAAAGTGATGAAAAGAAAGGAGCTACAATCAAGATTAGTTTACCCAGCAAAGCTATCATTTAGAATCAAAGGACAGATAAAGAGCTTCCTAGACAAGAAAAAGTAAAAGGAATTCATTACCACCAAGCCAGCATTACAAGACATATTAAAGGGTCTTCTTTAAGAAGAAACAGAAAAAAAAAAAGATCAAAATATGAATAATAAAATGGCAATAACTATATATCTATCAACAATCACTTTGAATGCAAATGGATTAAATGCTTCAATCAAAAGACACATGGTGCCTGAATGAATAACAAAACAAGACCTTTACCTATGTTGTCTACAGGAGATTCATTTCAGATCAAAAGAAACAGAATGAAAGTGAAGTGATAGAAAAAGATATTTCACGAAAATGGAAACAAACAAAAAAGTAGGGTAGCAGTACTTATACCAAACTAAATAAACTTTCAAAGAGTCAAGGGATCTAGCAATTCCACCTCTGGGTATTTATCCAAAAAACCCAAAACACTAAGTCAAAAAGACATATATCCATATCTTCATTGCAGTATTATTTACAGTAGTCATGACATGAAAAAACCTAAGTGACCATCAATAAACAAATAAAGAAGGTGTGCTACCCATACACAATTAAATATTACTCAGATGTAAAAAAGAATGAAATCTTGCCACCTGCAACATCATGGATGGACCTAGAGGGTACTTTGCTGAGTGAAATAAGGGAGAGAGAGAAAAGCAAACGCCAGATGATTTCACTTATGCATAGAATCTAAAGAATAAAATAAGCAGAACAGAAACAGACTCATAGATACAGACAATATTTTGATGGTTGCCAGATGGGAGAGGGGTTTAGAGGAATGGGTTTAAAAAGGTGAAGGGATTTAAGAAGCACAAATTGACAGTTACAAAATAGTCACAAAGTTGTAAAGTAGAACATAAGGAATATAGTTTATAATATAGTAATAACTACGTATAGTGTCAGAGTGATACTAGGTTTATCACAAGTGATCACCTTGTAAGTTACATATCTACTCACAGTCGTGCACCTGAAACTAATATAATATTGTATGTCAACTGTAATTAAAAAATAAAAAAAATTTTTTTTAAAAGTCCACAACCTTCAAAATACTATGTGATCACTAAACACTTTTACCTTAAAGTCCACTCTGATCCTGTGGACTCCATCTGCTGGGACTTTTTGCTTAGAACTATTGCTGTTGGAGAGAGTGCTGAGGATGTTCAAAGTACTCGTGTTCTCCTGCTTATTGACTGGTGGTGGTTTTTCCTATAGGGACAGAAGATAATTAAAGAACAAAACCACACTCTACTTGCATTCGCTTTTGCAACAGAAAATAATGCAAATGAGAAATCTTATTAATCAATCGGGAAAACAAGTTTCCAACATTAAGTATGCTATAGAAATAGTGAAATACTCTTCAAGATTTTTTTTCCATTGAGGCATTTTATTTTACATGTATGCATTATATTCTTAGAAAAGGAATCCCAGGACTTTTTCTCCTGGGAAAAGTGGGTCATGATGCCAGCTGAGGTTGTCAGTACAGTGAAACCAAATTGATGGCACAGGGGCAGGTTATTCTGCCATTTTTCTAGATCTTTCAGTCGCAGATCAAATTTGGGCTGATCACTCTACACCTGTTTAACCAGCCTATTACAATCACAGCCTGTGATTTTTTTCACAATTTTCCCAGCTCTGTGATTGTCAATGATTTCAAATTGGCCAATGCTTCATTCATCATCACCATTAGAAACCAGACAATGACTCTGGAGTATGACCTAATAAAAACCTAATGTTTGCCTCCCTTTTAGCCAGGACATACATGTGCACCATTATGGTAGCACAGAAAGATGATGATAAGAGCCAGGAGGAGATCCTTAAAAATATATCTCTGTCTCTCCACATAATAAAAATAGTGCACACAGGAAGGGATGATTATTACAAATATTGCTAAAGGATGTTGACAGCAAAAAACAATTATGCTAAATGGCCTGTAGCATAAGCAGAAGGATAAGAATGTAGGGCCACATGAAAGGGAAAAACAACAGGGCAAAGAGACAAAAATAGATGTGAGCTAAAGTCTAAACTCCACTGTCATCTACATAAAAGCAAAAAATGTGGTTTAATTCACTTGATCATGTAAATGTCAAGAATAAGGCTATAGTCCTACAGAATAGAACGCATCCCTTGAGAAATGAGAGAGAAACAAATCTCTCACCTTTTCTTTTGGTTTTTGTTTTACAGGAATACTTGGGCGAGGAGCCACCTTTTTCTGCTTGCTTTGCTCTGGACCTAAGGAATTCAAAATAAACTGCAGTCAGATACTATTAAAGTCACAGTTAATGCTAAACAGCAATTACTACTTTAGAACTGATTGGCCTTTGGAAAGGGTATTAGAATAGACAAAACTATTTAAACTCTAGGCATTAAATAGGAATTTAAGAACAATTTAACTGTATTATTTTTTGCTTCTATTTCTTTATTACTATATAATGGTTAAAAGAGCTCATTTTCTTGCATTGAAGAGTTAAAAATATGCATTTCAGGTTTCCAAATGCTGTTTAAGATATCAATGCTTTTTGCTAGCAAGTCCTGTTTTCAGCAGTTCCTTCTTGCCTTCCTCACTCACCCGACTCTGATGGTGGAGGCTGCTTTTTCTTGGGCTCACTAGGAGCGGTCTTGGGAATTTCCTTTCTTGGTGGTGCTGTGATAGTTGGCTGTGGGGGGGTGACTGGTATTGGCTGGGGGACCTGCTTGCTGGACTTCCTAGAAGCTGGAGCAGTAATTTGTTTGGATTCAGGTCCTGGGGCAGAGGCATTCCCTTCTTCGCTCTTTTCCTCAGTGTGCTTTCGCAGAGAAGGTTCACTATTGCTTTTCTTAGGGGTAGAATCCTCTCTTACTGATGGGGTAGGTTTCTGACTAGAGTCCACCAAGTTCTTCACAACACTGCTCTCTTTGCTCTCTTTCTTTTCACTGGTCTTAGACTTTTTCTCTTTCTTTTTCACAGCTAGGGAAAAAACATGATTATTTATCTATAAGAAAGAAAAATTTTATTTAAAATAGAAGTATAGGAATGTATCATAATCTTATTCTCAGTTGCTTGTAGCTAATCTTGATACTGAAGAAGCTCAAGAAAGTTAATGCCAACTTGTTCAGGTAGAACAGGTATACTTCTACTGCTCTAGGAAATGGAATAAACTGTAATTTTTATATGAATTTTTAAATGTTTTATTATGGAAATTTCCAAACATACCACAAGCTAAAGGGTATAGTAAAATGAATCCCTGTGTTCATCACCTAACTTCAACAACCATCAACTCCCTGGGAGAGTGTAGTACTTAAAAACAAAAAACAACTAGCATTCTCTTTATACTAGATGTACACAACTATATGGCATTAAAGCAAGAAGCATCTTGGGAAAGAACTTTTTACATTACCTTTTGCTTGCTTCTGAAGATAGGCTTTGGAAGGCATCCACTGTAGATTCTGACATTTTCTCATCCTAGGATAACACAGGATACCATAAACAACATTTAGAAAAGAAGTAATTGGAACAAGTGTTAATTTGTCTGTAAGAATTAGTGAATCTTTATTCAGATTCATTTTGAGAGCTGATAAAAGGGACTGCTCATTACTTAAGATTAAATCTGAGCCTTTGAATCATTCAATCAGCAATTTTACTTACCTTTATGAACTAAAAAGAGCAAATACCAAATTATTTTTGAAATGAGACTCAAATTTCTTATAGCCTAGTACTGCTAGCACTACACACAAAATGACTGGCTGATATTTCTTACTATCAAATCAGTTCTGTTCCCTTATGAGTTTAATATTCACCTAGTAATCTGGACACAAAATGGACTAAAATTATCCAAAAAGTCCTGTGCCTGCCACCACCACCACAATGCTGTAGGTCTATGTCAGGACTTCGATACATGCTCCACTCCTCAATTTAGTGAAACACGAGACTTAATTTAAAGTGTAAAACTGAACCAAATCATTTCAACCCCTAAGCTTAGTATAATTTTATCTTGCTAGCATGTATCTTTGTGCTCATCTGTGAATTCTCACTCCTTTACACGAATGGGACCGAGACAAGATTCTTGCTTAAGGTCAGAGTAAACCAAAGCACAGAACTACTTAATTGTTTCCTAGAAACTGCCTCCCAAGAAGTAAGCAGTGCAACATTTCTCCCAACTATGTTTTATATAAATCATTTCAAGTTACTCATTCATTCAGAAAATATCCATTGATAACATCTATTCCTTATGCCAGGTACTTTATGCGATGCTCAGTCACCAAAATTTCTGTTTGTGCAACCCTTTCAATCCACTTTAAACAAGTTACCCTAGAAGGCAAAAATGGAGAAAACATAACCAAAACTTCCATATCAAAAATTCCAAATGCATGAAAATATTGAGAGCAAAGATATATGTACAAGATATCACCAATATTTCCTGAAAGCAATAAAGATAAAGGTAATTTCAGTTGACCTAATAAATATTATGCATAAATGTGTCAGTTTTTAAGCAGAAACCCCCCCAAAGCTACCCTGACATGGTAGCAATTAGGCATATGTGGCTATTTAAATTTAAATTAGTTACCAAGGAACTAGTATAAATGACCCATGGACATGAACAACAGTGCAGGGAATGACTGTGGGGGGATGGGCAGGACAGGGGAGAGCAATGGGGAAAAAATGAGACAAATAAAATAGAATTTAAAATTTTTAATTAAATAAAATAAAAAATGTAGTTGCTCAGTCACTAACCACATTTCAAGAGTTCTATAGCCACATTTGTCTAATGGCTACCATACTGAACTGAGCATATAAAATTTACCATTTCTACCACTGCAGAACATTCTATCAGACAGCATTGTTCCAGAGTATTTATTTAAGCATAGCCCAAACTTAGCTACAATGGAAAATCCAACTATGCAACTTATCTTGGAACTCAAGAACTCAATACAACCATGTTGGGTTTTCTGATTCATCTTTGCAACAAAATAAGCATAAATAAATAACCTTCATGGAGAAGAGGTCAACACCTCAGGATAAGACACCCACTCACTTGCAGCACTGCTTCTTTATATTGCGGCCACCAAACTTGGGTTTGTCTAAGCAATTAGTACAAACACCGCAGTCCTCAGGCACCTGGCAACCAGGACACTGCCCACACCTCCTTGATCGCCGTCCTTTCTTTACTGGAGGTTCTTGAGGCGCCTTGTTTCTGGTGACAGGTTTAATTGGCTTGATGGGTGGAGCAAGAGGCTCAGCATCTTCTGAACCAGCAATTGACGACTTGTCTGTTAAAGAAGTGTGTCATTAGTTCTGAGGGAATAGCTAACTCCTTATTGGTAGTGGAGGCAGAAATCCTCAATATCAATTTATTTATATTATTATATATATTTAAAGTTTGTTTTAATTGGGACTCCAAAAATGAAATACAGTAATAAAAATATTCAAATGCAGAACTCAGAGCTGTTTAAATGTTGTTAAATGCCTATAACTTGCAGCTTAAGGAAAGCAGAAATCCAAATACTGAAAACAAAACACAGTCTAACTTAAAAGTTCAAGAATATGAATTGAGTCCTGGCTGGTGTGGCTCAGTGCACTAAGTGCTGGCCTGTGAACTGAAAGGTCACCAGTTCGATTCCCAGTTGAGGCACATGCCTGAGTTGTGGGCCAGGTCCCTGGTTGAGGGCATGTGAGAGGCAACCTGTCAGTGTGTCTCTAAGCACATCGATGTTTTTCTCTCCCTCTCTTCCTCCCTTCCTTCCCTTCTCTCCAAAAATAAATAAAATCTTAAAAAATATATGAATTGAATGTTTCTGAAGATTCTATAAACTTCTAAAACTTATATGAGAAGTCACCCATCATTTAAGAACTATATGGTACCCAAGAGAATGTGCCTCACTAACCTTCAACCACAGGGAGCACAGCGGACCAAGGGCTACAGCTGCTATGCTCTGAGATTCAGTGGTACAGACCCACATTTACCATGGGAGCTGCTTCCAGGCAGTGATTGAGCATTACAGGGCACAAGATTCCTCTGGCAGTCAACTTTTGCTCAATGACAGTCTTGTTAAATTTTTTTATAATGCATGGACAATCTAGGAAGATTCTGCCCAATTATTCCCTCCCTCCTACATTAGAGTCAAATTTGCAGGACAGTCTATGACAGTTTTCCCAGCCTTACCTGGCCCCCTCTCCATTTCCCCCCACAGGCATTTCCTCTAATAAAACCCTTGTGCATTTAATCTTCCCTTGCCATCTGTTTTCTAGAGGACCCAGACTAACGCACAACACTATGAGGAGCCTACTAGGCACCCCAAAATTCATCATAAAACATATCAAATGTGTGCTATGACTTCAAGGTTGACATCTCTGACCTACCATCATTCCCCATGGAAGACAAAATCTTTTCTCGTTCTTCCCATGGTAAGGCACTCAGGGTGGGCATGTCATCAGGAAACACAGCTCGTTTTCGGCCAAGGGCAACAGCAGCTCTTCTGCAGACATGTTTAATCCGGGGTCCTCGCATGGAGGTCTCTGATGAATCACTTTCTTGACCCTAAATATGAGGCAAGCCAAAACCAGAAAATAACAACCATACATACTGAAAATAAAACTTAATGAAACCAAGTTATTTTTGATTAACTGATTATAATCTAGAATCATTCTAGTTATTTCTAGCTGATAAGCCATATCAATATGCAGGAATCAACTACTTCTGTATCCTAAAATTGGCAGGAAAAAAAATGGAAACCAACTAAGTTTTTATTCCCAAGTATACTACTTAAAAATTTCCCTTAAAATTCAAGTTGCCAGTCTAACTTATCAAAGAGTTCAGAATAACCATAGACTTTTTCTTATATTTCCCTGTTCAACAGAGAAGTAGGAGGAAATAACCTATAAATAGCAGTATTAAAAGCCATAGCTCCAAACAGAAATGTCTCACATTTCAAAGAGCCACGCTCATATTTCTAGGAGGCTAACCAAAAATCACCAAAATAATGCCGGAAATAAGTCTCTGCTTGAATTCTCAACTGGCAGAATTACTAAAATATGACACTAGATTGGATAATATTAAAAATCTGAGATTGTGGTCATTGTAACCTAACTTGATACGTTTGCATAAATATGAATCTACTACATGACAATTTTTTTAAAAGAACCCAAAGATCAGCAGGTTTTCTCAGATAAAACCAGTGCCTAGCTCAAAGTGTAAAAAAAAAAGAAACTGCTATTCTTTGTAAAAATCTGTTTGTCTTCCTCTTAACTAAATTCTACAGCTTTTCTGTCCCACAACGTAAGGCCAAATGCTTCTCATGTGTATTCTGCAAACACCTATTATTTATTGTTCTAATCATTTACTACTTAGAGGATGAGTCTCTGTACCTACCTCCACTTTTTATAGTAAACAATAGTAAAACGATTTGACTACAGAAATGCACCCTCAAAGTTAAGTCATAGGCTGCAATACACCAAACCGATTAAGTACAAACAACTCAGCATTCTCTTTCACATGGCCCCAACCTACCTTCCAGTCTTAGTCTATCACTTTCCTGTGTTTCAGTCCAGCTAGTTTCTGTACCTGAAATACTTCTCTACCCACACTGTTCCTTCCACATCGAATGTTCTACCCTATCATTTTCTACCTATCAAAATTCTACCAGTCCTTAAAGGGCCATTGCAAAATGTCAGCACTTCCTCAAACCTTTTCCTGATCCCCAAAACAGAATATAACTGAAACACTTAACCTAAAACTTGCTCATAGAAGAGGATCAATAGTTTGTTGATTTTAATAGGCAACATGGAAAAAGAGTACCTGTACTTTGGGTTGGTCAGTTTGTTTAAGACTCTTACTCTTCTCAATCTTGCAGAGCTGGGCTTTGGCCTTTTTTAGGAGGCTGGCAACCCTCTTGTCAGTCATTGGAAGCTTGTCTGCCTGAGCCAACATGGAGCCTATGGAGGAAGTGGAATGTTTAACAGTGCTAGATGAAGGAGTGGAAAGGCAGAGGGTTTTCTCCTTCTCCAGAGATGGGGCAGTTGGGCTGAGGTCCAAGTTGGTTTTCTCCAGATTTCCTCTCCCTTTCTTTATAACTATTTTGGTTTTGATAGCTGTTGTATCCCCAAGAGTCACAGAAGCAGTATCAGCCCCAGAATCAAGTGATGAAGACTTCTTCCGTCCTGTTGCTTTTTTGGCAGAAGATGAAGTGGCAACATCTTCACCAACAACCTTCTCTTTGGAAACCCTAGCCACAGGATACAAAGCAGAACTACTCTGAATTTCTGATCCCTTTTTCCTTTTCTCTTTCCTTGACTCCCTCTTATTCTCTTTTTCTCTCTCCCGGTCTCTCTCTCTACTCTTGTCCTTCTCCACGTTCTTGTCAGCATCTCGATCTTTGGACAACTCCTCAGGGGCCTTGTCTTTATTTCTCCCTCTTTCAGTCTGAGAGCCTGGGGAAAACCAAGGGAAGAGAGGGGTAGGACTACTGGATGAAAATGGCTCTGCTGAAGCACTAGTCTGCTTTCTTGGTCTCTGGTTTTTCTCTGCAGATTCCCCAGATTGAGTCAGGGAATGAGAAGGAAAAGTAAAAGTTGGGTTTAAGGCACTACTGGCAAGAGGACTAACAGAAATGCTTAATGAAGAAGAGACAGAAGATGGTGCACTGAGAGGTGACAGCTCAGAAGTACTAAGCCTTCCACTTCTTGTCCTCATGGAGTGAGAAGGAGATCTTGGTTCAGATCGAATAGGGCTAAACACTTTTCTTTTCCTTTTTCTGTTTGATACTGCTGAAGAAGGTGTTCCAGCAGAAGTTCGATTACTAGGTAAGGTTACAGACTCAAATATTCTAGAGTGAGCCTCACTTGGAGTAAATCTTGGCGCTCTCAGAAGAGGGCTCCTTTTGTGCACATCAAACCTTGTTCCAGAATGGAGTGGTGAAAACAACCGGGCTGACGCAGCAGTACCAGATGTAGAGAAACCCGACGCGAAGCCAACATCCTCAGGAGTTAGTGGAGGGGGTCGGAAATTATCAAATATTGGTTTGCGAATAAGACCTTCTTTGGCATACTTCGCTGAGGAAAAGTATTGTGGCTCTGACCTAGAATGCTTTAAAGAAGTCCACCTAAATGTCGGTTCTCGCAAAATAGATTTTCGCTTTCCTTGCATGGGAGCAGCAGAAGCAGGCAAAAATGGTGATGCTAAAGGGATCGTTGGAGGCATAAGCCAAGGTGTGTGATCAGAGATGCTGGAGGCTGGCTGCAATGGTGGGGGTGGAGTAAGGAGAGGTGGAGGCGGTGAAGAGGAGGTCTGCTGCTGGGGGGCACTTTGTAGAGTTGATAATTTTTTCGTTGTTCTAGATCCAAAACTCCTCTCTGATACAGAATACTTTCTGCTTCTCCTGTCATTATTATCATTTTCTGGGGACTGGGAAATAGGTAGTGGAGTATGAGTTTCAGGGGTATCACTCTGTTCTTCAGGAAGTACCTGAATCTCCTCCGAGACCTGAGAATCTGTGGAGGTATCAACACTGGGGCTGCTAGATCGGGAGGAGTCTGAAGACATTTGAGAGGAGTGCTGAGAAGCTGCACTTGATTTTTCGGATGATCCACAGGATGTGGCACTGAATCTGCTATTCGGTGTAGACTCCAGTCGGGCAATTTTAATTGGAGGGTCATAATCTTCATCCTCTATAAACCGCCGAGGGGTTTTAATAATCCGTGAGGAAATGGCACTGACGACAGGCATAATGAACTGTCGAATATTTTTGACCTGTGTCTTCACCTTTCTTCCTTGAAGCTGAGCTGCTTCTTTTTCAATTTTCTTTTGCGCCCCCTTTTTTGCCCTCTGCAAGAGCTGCTTAGCAATTGTTGCATCTGTCCTTTTAGAGGAAGGAATAATCCTAACAGGCTTAATCCTTCTAGGGCTTTGTCTGACTACTGTCTTATCTTCTTTTGTGTGTGGAGGTGTTCCTTCCTTGTCTTTCCGGACTTTCTGGGGCTTTTCCAGTTGAGAGTTAATGAGGAGGCCTGAAGGAGTCTTTACCCTTTCTGTTGATGGAGGCCTTCCTCGCCGTCGTACAATCTGTACCCCTTTCCTTCCTATCTGAAGCTTCCCTGTCTTAAACTTAGACTTGAGAGGAGAGAGTTTGCCTGCTCTTAATTTTTTAATCTTTGTGGCTTGCTGAAATGTAGCAGAAGGTGTCCGTTTAATTTTTTTCAGGCTATCTTCTTTGCTTCCCTTTGGTAACTCTGAAATGTCCTTTCTGTGTGTAATTTTGATTTTTACTCCAGGGAAGGTGGGAGGTCTTCCTCTCTTTTTTTCTATACTTTTAGAATCTCTCTTCTTGATCTCATCTCCAGACTTGGTCTCTGATTTACTTAGAGGGGAAAACACAGATGGATCTGAGAGGATAGCTGAGTTTCGATCAGAGCCACTTCTAGGTCTCCCACGAGGTTTTCGAGGACTACTTTTAACTGTGTACAGAAATTAAACAATGAAGAGCATATATTTAGCTTTTTAGTTCAGATGTTAACTAAGCTGAATATAATTTAGCACAAGCCACTTGGTACTGAATTCTACTTGAGTCTAATGAGTCAATAAAATCTTAATTGTGCTTCGTTCCTTTTTCGCAAAAACTTGCCTCAAAGAAATCAACTCAATAACATTCCACCTAAAAGAACATTTAACTACTTTTCTGATAGAAAAACTAACATAAAAGTTTTTCAACTAAGAAATTTATATTATACAAAAGTGATTTTCCTATAACTTCAGGCAAGCAAGTTTTTTTCTGAATTCCAAAAGAAGTTTAAAAAACATCTGTACTACCTTTTCCATATTCCAGCCACCAAGATTAACATTGAGAACATGTTTATAGTAACACATCCCATCTTTTAAATTTATAATTTTTGCTCTGATACATTTGAACAAAGTGCTCTTCAATCATAACATAACCAACTTCTATAGAAAAAGTCTCCTGAGCAGCTCAGCCTCCTATATTTTCAATGTTTTAATAGTAAACTAAGAAAGTTCTATTGAATAGAAAAATATTCATTCCTGAGACATCAGAATATCGTCACTGAACTCAGTAGAATTTAAACTAATCAGTGAAGTGACATGATAGTGTGCCAATTAATCTATTCTCCTACCTACAGGTTCTTGAACTAGTCTCAAATTACAAAAAAGATTAAATGTTAATTGATATAAGAGCAAATCAACAATTTATTAAATCATATTTCTCCAAAATAAAATAATTTGACAATTTGTAAAACAGTTCAATGTGCTACTTATCAAGAGACTCAAGAAAACAAAGTTTTCCTAAAATTTATTTTATAAACTTATAGTTTCTCAATGTATTAAGAGTTGCCTAGTCTATCATATCTTCTCTCCCCTCATGACTTTTTATTGTTTTATATAACTCAACATTCTTCTGAGACTTAAAACCTTCCCTAACAGGCACCAAAAGAGAAGTATGCCATTAGGAACATTTTAGACTATAGAACTAACTTTCTAACAGAACAGAAATCAACAATGGGTTTGTTGTTCATCTTTCTAAATATAATTGCTTTCTTCACCAATTAACTTGAGACTTCTCTTAATAGATTAAGGATTCACAAATCCATTCTCAATATATACTAATTACAACAAAAGTAACAGACTGAGATAACAGAAAAACTATATTTCATTTTTTTAATAAAACAAGACAACATTCAAGGTAGACTTACAGCCAACAAAAAATTTAAGAAGAATCCATCAAGAAAGGATTGTGAATTACCAAAATAAACTCCTACCCAGATTCATCATAAGATTCCTTCTCATCACGGTAAATTTGAACCTGACTACTTACAGGGCTTTGCTAATTCTGAACACCTCTTCTATCCAACTTTTAAAAGAAGCTTTTGGTGAACAAGTAGAAAAAGCAGAACAGAGAGGAGTTCAGCTCTGCTGCCTGCAAACTTCCATAATCCACAACACATTCAAAGAGCTCACATGTCAGTTATAATAATTGCTCATCATGTATTTTCTGGGCTTCATTTTGTCATTTATAAATGAAGGGTTAGACCAAATGATCTCTAAGATCACTTTCTGATACGAAGTTTTAGGATTCCACTACATTTTCAAGAGAACATTGCTACTGTCTAAATGGCACAAATACGAGGATCCTACTGGCTATAATGATAATACCATAACCATTTGGGAAAGGTAAAATTGTCATTATGAGTTTGAATTAGATTACTATAACATATGAAAACTCAAATAAAACACAAATGCTAACAAACATCACAAACTAAGTCAATGTCAAAGAATAAAAACACAGCTAACAACATATTTAACTAGCCTGTCTATCCACATGACATTTTTATAAAATCATGCAAGAATTCAAATTAGCACCATGGATAGGGTATGTTTTCTTCATCAAAAGGTCTATAGCTATCTCCTATATCGAATAGAATTCTGCAAGCCATAAAATGTTATTTCCACTAAGAATTGTCTAAATTCTAGCTGTCTAAAGTCTAGAATTTCAAGACATTCTAGATATTTTCTTGGTGAGGATAATGACAAAATGGAAATACCCCATATCATTTTTGTTTTATTTTAATACAGCCTTTCAAGAACCAGGTAAGAGTTCACACAATGCTAATATTTTGTTTTTAATTCTCTGACAATAACAGACCAAACTTCATCTGGCCAAATTATTACCAATGTCATATATACTATCATATAATTCAAAATACGTAAGTCTGAGGTTGCTCTTAGTAGTCACCTTCAATTTGCCTACCAGTTTTTCCAATCATCCCACTGAAGTCTACCTGCCATCCTGCAGGTGGTTCCCACAGAGAAGCATGACAGAGAGTCAGTCCCATGAAGAGCTGTATTTCACAAGTCATTTCTTACTTAGTGTGAGGGAAAAGGATGTACAAAAAAGAGAAAAACCCTACTACTTAAGACCATCCATTACATGCAAAGAAGGCAAAGGGAAGTCACAATCTCTTAACAAACAAAACTTAACTGGCCATACCTGAAGGAGATCTTGCAGGACTTCGTACTCTGACTTCTTCATCTGAGCCAAAACCTAAGAACTGCTCATCCTACAACAAAAGGAAATTATTTTAAAATCAGAAACCAAAACATGAATGCAAACAACCTCTAAAGAAATGCCCAGAGGAGACACAAGTGAATTTGAAAAACTATCCTCTATATATTAATCATCATCATTCACATGGATATTTAAAATAACTGCCATTGAAATAAATGAACCCAGGCGTACAGCTTTATTACAAACAGGAGCTGTGTGTAATTGAATAATGCACTGAAATGTCATCTTTGGTGCATAAGACCCAGGGGACAAGTCCTAAAATTCAAACTATAGATGCAGCCCAAAACAATTCAAGAACTTTAATTCAAGTATTCAAATTAATTAGTACAACGGCAGAAATATACAGCCCCAAGAAAACAAATCTTTTCAACTAATTAAGTCTACAAACACATAAGCAATAACATAAATAATATAATAATCTTTGATTTACTAAATATTAATAGAGACTGAAGTTGCCATAATCGTCAACTCCTTAATTCAGGAACTGACATCTAGATGTGATTTCTGTACATTGAGATCCAAAGATTCTCCACATGGCATTTTATGGCATCACTTTAAAATGCCCTGTGATAAGAGACTTAATGGTGGGCAGCAGCATCTGTGAAAGCGATCATGAATTGAACACATACAGGGTGAAATTCATTCAAAAATAATATAGGGAAGCATCTTATTTTCAGTTATACTTAGAAAACACAAAAACTTCTTACTTCTAACCTTTAACCTGCCTTTATAAGGAAAATACCAAGGATTAAACCTATTTTGAACAAGTTCTCACAAAAGATGACCTATTTAAACAAACTGATTAGTAATAGAAATTCACTGATTCAGAGACTAGGAGTTACTTGCAGAGAGAGATGAGATAGACTTTCAGATT
The DNA here is from genome assembly GCF_987537825.1 of Furipterus horrens. NCBI lineage: Eukaryota > Metazoa > Chordata > Mammalia > Chiroptera > Furipteridae > Furipterus > Furipterus horrens. Next base: position 89,105,057 of record NW_028327172.1, on the reverse strand, counting down.
CCATTAACAAAATCCATACCAAACAGGAAAAAATAAGGAACAAAAGACAGATTTTCTTGAACCTCCAATGTATACTGATACAAACTAAGTTCATAATTAAAGCCCCCAATTTTCCTCTCAGGAGCAAAGATCACATGTATGTGGGCCCTATCTGTGGATTTTCTGAGGAGCTGTTTTCCCCAGTTAGTTTAAAGCTTGATTCAGGTGCTAATCTGTTTCACCACTTATTAACCAGGAACAGATGAAAAGACACGTGCAACCTTTTAGACAAATTAGCAGGTTCAGCTCTTAAATTTAAATGCTTCTGAGGGGCAAAATGTTTCAGGTCAAGACTTTGGATATATAATGCAACAGAGAGACAATTCTCATTAAAATCTAAAAAGGTTCTTGTTCTTAGATAGTTATAAAATTATTGAAGCATTTAACTACTTAAGAAAATCTATAATTATCCTTTTCAAAGAAATTTCTTCGTAAATATTATAATTCTAAGAGTTAAACCTAAATTTAAGGAATACATACTAGAGTACTTTTTACGGTCTCTTCTTTAGTCATTAAATAACATTTAAGATAAATTCTACTGTGAACATCAATTATGAATATGAAAAAAATCTCTCCATCTTAAAACAAGTTAGGATAACCTGAGATATGTGGAGCTTAATTCCAAATAAATTTCTGGAATGATTTTTTCAGGGTTTATATTTGTAAACTACAACATTACCAAAAAACAAACAAACAAACAAATAAAACCAAACTCACAAGACACAATTAACCCAAAAATCTTATCACAAAAAGGAAGTTCCATATTGTTAATTTTTAAATGTACCTTTGAGCAGGAAAAGGCATTTAAAATAGTGATCCTAAAATGTACTTTGAGAAAAAGCAAAGATAATCCACAGTAAAGGCCTCATATGCTGCTTAAAAAATGAATGAATGAATGAATGAATAAATAAAAGACAGCCCTAGTATTGCTAAGTGGGTTGCACATAGTTCCACAAACTGCAAGGTCACCAGTTCGATTCCTGGTCAGGGCACATACCTGGGTTTCAGGTTCGGTCCTGAGTTGGGGCACCTAAGAGAGGCAACCAATCAATGTTTCTCTCCCACTCTTTCTCCCTCCCTTTCCCTCTCTCTAAAAATAATAAATATAAATAAAACATCTTTAAAAAAATTACAGCATCTTAGAATTTTAGAGAGGGCAGTCCAATCCTCCCAATTGTTGTCATGTGACACCACTGAGTGAAGGACTTGTTTGAAGTATCAGTTCTAGCATATGCAGGCTGTTACATTAGCCAAGTCACTTACTAGTTTATATCTTAGTTTCTTTATTGGACTGCTGTAATGAGTAATTAAAATAAATTACGTAAATTATATAAAATCACTCAGAAAACTGTTAAACAATATCCATTAATGATGTAGTTTTAGAAACTGAAGCTCTGAAGGGTCAAATGACTTGCCTAAGATCAGTTAGTTACAATGAACTTCCTACCATAATAGTTATAATTTAAAACTGTAAATAAATATTTAAAGGAATCTAATAGGCCATCTTCAGTATAAAATCTATTCTTTCAACTACTATTAAAGTAGCATGATACCCATTTCTAGGTCTTTAAAACTTCTGATTTAATTCATTCTTTTCCTGCATCCTATCCTCATTGAACAACCTGCTAATGTATACTTTTCCAAGACATTTGAGGATTTCCCAACATTTACCAGGGGACTACATTGCTAAATGCATGAATTTTATGCTCCAAGTGCTGCAATGAAAGATAGTTCTATCAACTATATATACAATAATCAACAGAAAAAGTAACAACAGATTAGGTAACAAAAAATTATTAATCTGTAAAAAAAATATAAGAGATCCATATTGCTATTTATTATCAGCAACCTTAGTGAGTCACCTTTCTATATTTCACACTTTGACAAAATATAACTCTATGATCTTAATTGCAGTGTACTCCAAAACAGAGTACTGTTGAGCTGTCAAACAATAACTTAACTAACTCTGCCAATATTTAAGGTTTACAAGTACTGTATTTTCCAAAACGGCAGAAAGCATTAACTCTTTCCTTATGCTCTCCTAGTTAAAATAAGAAAAGACCTGGCTGCTGTAGCTCAGTGGATTGAGCATCGGCCTGCGAACCAAGTGTCGCTGGTTCGATTCCCAGTCAGGGCACACGACTAAGTTGAACATCAGGTCCCCAGTTGGGGGCGCCAGTGAGAGGCAACCACACAGTGATGTTTCTCTCCCTCTCTTTCTCCTTTCCTCTCTCTCTGAAAACAAACAAATGATAAAAAATAATAATAAAATAAGAAAAGAATGAATAGTCAAAAAAGACTGTATTTCCACGAAAGAACTTTCTTTTCACTTTAAATATCTGTTGACTTCTTGAAGCATGCTTTAAAAAAGAAGTACTGTCCTGACCGGCATGGCTCAGTTGGTTGAGCATCATCCCACAAAACGAAAGGTCACTGGTTGATTCCTGGTCAGGGAACATGCCTGGGTTGTAGCCCAATCCCCAGCTGCGGCATGTGCAAGAGGCAGCCCACTGATGTTTCTCTCACACGTCGATGTGTCTCTCCCTCTCTTTTTTCTTCCCTTCCGCTCCCTTTAAAAAAACTAAATAATAAAATCTTTCTTTTTTTAAAGTACCCACTGTTTTCATAATCCAAATGGTTTAGCCAAAAATAAAAGCCATCACTGCTATGCTAAAGAGCTCTCTCTAGTCTTCTAACTCTGAACTTCCAATTCCATATATCAGAGCCCTAAAAATTTTAAGGAAAGTCAGCTCCAAAAAGCACTGGGAAGGAATTGCTGCAACTGAAGTCTCTCCTTACTCTCATCTTGCTTCCATCACCCACTTTAAACACTGGGGTTCCTGGAAGATTTAGTAAACAAGATAACAGTTCTGGCTTTTGAAGGATTTAAACTTGCCTAGAAATCAAAGACTAATGCCAAATGTCTACAAAAAAGATAACAAAAGGAACCCCAATTAAATCCATGTTTGGTACTGTGGCAAATATCATAAACCTGTGCACCCTGAAGAGACAGCATACAGGAAAAACTATGCTACACATAACTCTTACCTGGGAACAGCCATTCATCACACATACTTCACCTTGTAATACAGCTTTTTCTGATTAAGCACACTATTCTAAGACAGAGCATAGGAAAGAGCCATCACACCTATTCCTTCCAAGCAATGATGTCCTTGGAGACTAGATCTCCAATATTTTCACACTTTCTTATCTCCTTGTCAGGTTGAGCAGTATAAAATACCATGAAATCATATTTAGCTTCCAGTGATTAAAAGAATGCAATGAAGGAACACCAGTCAAGATGGCAGCCTGCCATAACCATATCAAAATCACAACTGAACAGAACAACCATCATTCAGAACCACCTGAAATCTAGCAGAACAAAAGTCCTATAACTAAGGGTATAAAAAAGAAGCCACACAAAGACTGGTAGGAGGGGCAGAGAAGCAGACCAGCTGGTCCCCCACCCACTAGTGGCAGTTAAAAATCAGAAAGGATATTTTGGCTGTAGAGGTCTCCGCTGAGGAATAAGGGGTCTCAGCTCCACACCAGATGTAGGGTTCCAGTATTTTAAAAAAAATTAGTGATTTATTTGTTTGTTTGTTTATTTATTTATAGAGAGAGGGGAAAGGAGAAAGAGAGGGAAAGAAATATCACTGTGTGGTTGCCTCTCACTTGCGCCCCCGACTGGGGACCTGACATGCAACCTAGTCATGTGCCCTGACTGGGAATCGAACCAGCGACACTTGGCTCACAGGCCGATGCTCAATCCACTGAGCCACAGCAGCCAGGGCAGGGATCCAGTATTGGAGAAAGAAATCCCCAAAACTTTTGGTTGTAAAAAACCAAGCAGAGTGAGACAGAGGGACTCCTGAGTCTCAGGACCAGGGGCATGGACTTATTCAGACTCACTCCCTCCGAGCCCCAGTGCTAGGGCAGAAGCTGGAAAGACACCAGGGACATATAGGAAGGAACTTCCTGTATCAGGGTGAAGGTTGTAGGGACAGCTTTCTCCCAGAGGGAGGTGGAGGCAGAGGCCATCATTCCTTTGCCAAGTCCCCCCACTCCTCCCCACATAGCCAGCAGGCAAGGCCATATTTGAGACTCTGTCAACCTGGCTAACACAGTATACCCTGCACTGGTGATTACCTGAGACCCAGCCCCACCCAACTTACTGGCCCCCACCGAAGTCCTCTCCAGTGGCTTTTCCACACAAATGACCTGTCTTGCCTTATGCTGCTGACTTTTCTTTAAAAAATCACCCAAGCATGCAGCACCTGGTCTCTGCATAACCTGGTCCCGCATCTCTTGCTAAGGAGACCCAGGCTTAGCACTAGAGGTAGCTGGTTTTGGTTTGCAGCTTGACCTTTCCTGGGCACCTCCAACCCATCACAAGTAGCAACATCTGCAGATCTCTCTGTAGCTCATGCTGGGGTGACCCCAAGCAGGGCACAGTCAGCACCTGAATTTGGTCTGCACCTCAGAGGCCCCAGAGCCAGTGTGTTCAGTGGACAGCTTCAGACTATGCTGACGCACCATCCAACCACCATCACAAGTGACACACTCAACAGGTGGACTCAACAGATATCTGGACCCCATTAAAGTTCTATTGCATGAGGTTGACCCCTGCATAGCTGATCCTCCACAGTGGCAGTGGCAGTGGCAGTGGCCAGTCCTAGCAGATCAGCTTCGTGGGCAATCTCTCCCATTGATGTGCCAATAGCAATCAAGCCTCAACCACAACAGGAGGGTGCATACATCACACATAAAGGTCACACCTGGAATGTCCAGCTCAGGTGACATGGAAGGTTGCACCACTGGGTCCTATAGAATACCGAATACCTACTAAATTAGACCACTCTACCAAGACTGGGAAATGTAGTAGTCCTACCTAACACACAGAAACAAACACAGGGAAGCAGGAAAATGAAGGGACAAAGAAACATGGCCCAAGTGAAATAACAGAGCAAAATTCCAGAAAAAGAACTAAACAAAAATGGAGACAAACAATCTATCAGATGCAGAGCTCAAACACTCGTTATAAGGGTGCTCAATGAACTTAGGGGAAGAGCAGGTGAAGGCAGAACTTCAACAGCATAAAAAAAGGACATGGAAATCAAAGAAAGGACCTGTCAGAAATGAAGGATACATTAACTAGAATGAATAATAATTTACAGGCAATCACATTAGATAAAGCCGATAATCAAAACAGCAACTTGGGCCTTGGCCAGTGGCTCAACTGGTTGGAGTGCGGTCCCATGCACCAGAAGTTGTAGGTTCAATGCCTGGTCAGGGCACTTACCCAGGTTGCAGGTTCAATCCCCCGTCACAGAACATACAAAAGGCAACCAACTGGTGTTTCTTTCCCACATCAATGTTTCAATGTCTCTCTTTCTTGCCCCTCACCCCTTCCTCCTCTAAAATCAGTAAGCATGTCCTTGGGTGAGCGAGGATTAAAAAACAAAACAGCCCTGGCTGGTATAGCTCAGTGGATTGAGCGCTGGCCTGCAAACCAAAAGATCATCAGTTTGATTCCCAGTCAGGGCACATGCCTGGGTTGTAGGCCAGGTCCCCAGCTGGTTGCTTGCAAGAGGCAAGCATTTATCTCTCACACATTGATGTTTCTCTCCCTCTCTTTCTCTCTAAAAATAAATAAATAAATAAAATCTTAAAAGAAAAAAAAGATTTAAAAAAAGAAGATAAAAATATATGAATAATAAAATGACAATAACTACATACCTATAAACAATTACTTTAAATGCAAATGGTTAATTGCTCCAATCAAAAGATACACAGTGGTTGAATACATAACAAAACAAGACTTACATATGCTGTCTACAAGAGACTCACTTCAGAATGAAAGACACAAACTGAAAAGTAAAGGCACTAACTGGAAAAAGGTATTTCATGAAAATTGAAACAAACAAGAAAAATAGGGTAGCAGTATTTCTACCATACTACATAGATTTTTAAACAAAGGCTAAAACAAGAAACAAAGGGTCCAGCAATTCCACTTCTGAATATTTATCCAAAGACACTCAAAACATGAAATCGAGAAGACATATACATCCATATGTTTATTGCAGCGTTATTTATGTCCCTGGCTGGTTTGGCTCAGTGGATTGAGCGTCGGCCTGCGAGCTAAGTGTCGCTGGTTCGATCTTCCAGTCAGGGCACATCAGAGAAGGAAACTCTGACTCCAAAAAACCTCCGCTGCCTTGCGGCATACCTCTTCAGGGGAAAGGCTAAGGGAGTAAACCCCGACAGAAAATCCGGAGCCGGAGTCCCTAAGGCGATTTGACGTTGTAGTCAACACCGGCAACTCCTGCGGCGCACCTGAAGCCAAGCTGTATTGACTCCGTCTTTCCCTTGGACCCTTCAGCTGCGAAGAGAGGGGGGGGTCTGCTGCATGGGCAACAGCAGACCCTCCATATCACCCTGCCCAGGCTCTGTAGCTTCAGCTTCACTGGAGAGGACACTCCAGCATCATCGCAAGATGTCGATTCAACACGGGAGGAGACAGATACCGTGTCACTCCCGAGTCGGACTGCACAGCCATTCTCGGCGGTGCAGATAGACTCTTAAGAAGCTACACCATCGTCTCTCGAGACAGACGGCTGCCGACGACGATTTACAATAGCCAAGATATGGAAGCAACCTACCTAAGTGTTTATCAAAAGAGGAATGGATAAGCACTGGCTGGTGTGGCTCAGTGGACTGAGCTCCGGCCTGTGAACCAAAGGGTCATCGGTTCGATTCCCAGTCATGCCACATGCCTGGGTTGCAGGCCAGCTCTCCAGCTGCGGGCACATGAGAAGCAACCACACCTTGATGTTTCTCCCCTTTTCTTTCTCCCTCCCTTTCCCTCTCTCTAAAAATAAATAAATAAAATCTAAAAAAAAGAAAAAATAAGGAAGAGGAGGTGCATATATACAATGGAATATGATTCAGACATAAAATAGAATAAAATCTTGCCATCTGCAACAACATGACTAGACCTAGTGGGTATAGGACTCATTGAAATAACCGATGTGGCTCAGTAGGTTGATTGCCAAACTGCAAACTTAAGGGTCACCAGTTTTGATTTCTGGGAGGGCTAACAGCCTAGGTTTCAGGTTGGGTCCCCAGTTGAGGGTGTGCTTCCGGGTGTGCAGGAGGCAACCAATCGATATTTCTCTCACACATTGATGTTTCTTTCCTTCTCCCTCCCTTCCCTACTTTCTAAAAAATAAAAATATTTTTTTAAAAAGAAGTCAGAGAAAGATAAATGCCAGATAATTTCACTTATATGTTGAACCTATAAAACAAAAGCAAAGAAGCAGAACAAAAACAGACTTATAGATACAGAGAACATTTTGACAATTGACAAATGGGAGATAGTTGGGGGAATAGGTTTGAAAGGTGAAGTGATTAAGAAGTACAAATTGGTAGTTGCAGAATAAACATGGGGATGTATAGTATAGGGAATATAGTCAATAATGTTGTAATAACTAACTATGGTGTCAGATGGGTACTAGATTTATCAGGGTGATCACTTTTTAAAAAAAATAATTTGTTTATTTCTTTTTAGAGAGAGGGGAAAGGAGAAAGAGAGGGAGAGAAATATCACTGTGTGGTTGCCTCTCAATTGCACCCCCAACCGGGGAACTGACATGCAACCTAGTCATATATCCTAACTGGGAATCGAACCAGCGACACTTGGCTCGCAGGCCGATGCTCAATCCACTGAGCCACAGCAGCGAGGGCTTATGGTGATCACTTTTTAAGTGATATAAATGTCTAAACATGCAGGTGTACACCTGAAACTAATATAATAATGTACGTCAACTGTAATTTAAAAGTTAAGAAAATTAGTTCTCTCCAGGTGGCTCAGTTGGTTGGAGCATTGTCCTAATGTACCAGGGTCCTGAGTCAATCAATGGGTGTTAGATGAGTGGAGCATAGGGGATTAAAAAATGTGTTCACATGTCTGTCTCCTCTAGAATGTTCGCTCTTTGAGGCAGGGGCAGTTTCCTTACTCAATTTTGTACTTCTTAGGATCTGGCACAAATTTGGCACTCAATAAATGTTTTCAAAATGAAAATAAAGGACATGCAAACATTAATTGTTGCAAAAACATTTACGTACCTCCTGTGGTAATAGCACTGTACTAGAATATGAGTGGACTCCCAAGGAATTAGACAGTATAATTCTCACTTTAAGAATGCATAGGGGGACTTCCGGCCAAGATGGAGGCATAGACAGACACACTGCATCTCCCTCCACAACTAAGAAGGAATACAACTACCTCAAAACTAGAAACAACCACAAGTTCCAGAAAGTCAAGCTGCATGGAAGTCCAGCAAACAAAGATATGAAGAATAAATACTCATCCAGACAGGTAGGAGGGGCGGAGCCGGGGCGGAGAGGACACGGTATGGTGGTGGCAGCAGCAGCGGAAGCGGCAGGCCGGCAGAAAGCACAGTTACACGTTTTAAAAAGTCAGGAGGGACACCTGGGGAGTGTTCTCAGCTCCTCATCAGACCCCACAAATTACTGTCCCAGTGCCAGGGAAAATCAAGCCTCATTGCTTCTGAATGTGCAGACCAGTGGGGGTTGGAGTGCAGGCAGAAACTGCCAGTCTCTCAGCAGAGTCCACTTGTCCAAAGGGCCCCCATGATCCTAGAACATCCGCAGACCCACCCACTCTGGGAACGACGGCCAAGACAGCAGCTAGAGGGGCGCCAGCCTGGTGCAGAAGTGGGAGAGGTGCCTGGAAACGGGGCAAGTGCTGGGCAGGCGGCATTGTTCCCTCTCGGACTCCTCCCCCACATACAGCACCACAACGTGGTAAAACAGGTCTCCCTGTACTGACGAATCACTAAGGCTCTGCCCCTTACAATGTAACAGGATCGACAGCTCTACCTGGGAAGCAAAGGCAAACAAACACAGGAGCCTGTCAGAATGAGGAGGCAGAGAAGTATGGCCCAAAAGGGGGAACAGATCAAGGTTTCAGTGAGAGAACTAAGTGATGAGGAGATAGCCAACCTAACATACACAGAGTTCAAAACACTGGTGATAAAGATGCTCACAGGCTTAACAGATATGCTTGAGTATGGCAAATACATGAGAGAAGTGAAGGCTATGCTAAATGAAATGAAGGAAAAGCCACACAAAACCAATGGTGAAGGGAAGAAAACAGGGGTTCAAATCAATGATTTGGAACATAAGGAAGAAAAGAACAGTCAACCAGTACAGAATGAGGAAACAAGAATTGAAAAAAGTGAGGAGAGGCTTGGGAATCTCTGGGATGACTTTAAATGTGCCAACATCCGAATCAACAGGGTGCCAGAAGGAGAAGAGGAAGAGCAAGGAATTGAAAACTTATGTGAAAAAATAATGGAGGAAAACTTCCCAAATTCGGCAAAGGAAACAGATATACAAGTACAGGAAGCACAGACAGTCCTGAGTGAGCTGGACCCAGAGGGGCCACACCAAGACACAACATGATTAAAATGCCAAAGGTTAAAGATAAAGAGAGAATCCTAAAAGCACGAAGAGAAAACAAGAGTTACTTACAAAGGAGTTCCCATAAGGCTGTCAGCTGATTTCTCAAAAGAAACTGCAGACAGGAAGAGACTGGCAAGAAGTATTCAATGTGATGAAAAGCAAGGACCTACAACCAAGATTACTCTATCCAGCAAAGCTATCATTTGGAATGAAAGGGCAGATGAAGTGCTTCCCAGACAAGGTAAAGATAAAAGAATTCATCATCACGAAGCTATTATTATGTGAAATGTCAAAGGGACTTACTTAAGAAAAAGAAGACCAAAACTATGAACACTAGAATGACAACAAACTCACAACTATCAACAACTGAATCTAAAAAATGAAAACAGAATCCAACTAAGCAAACCAGAATGGGAACAGAATCATAGGTATGGGGATCACTTGGAGAGTTGTCAGCTGGGAGAGGGAAGGTGAAGCAATGGGGAATTGGTGCAGGAATTAAGAAGCATAATCGGTTGGTATAAAATAGAGAGGGGGATGTTAAGAATAATATAGGAAAGGGTGAAGTCAAAGAACTTGTATGCGCGACCCATGGACATGAACTAAGGGGAGTGGGATTGTTGGAGGGCGGGGTGGGGGGGTAGTGGGGAGAGGGCAGCAAAGGGGAAAAAATTGGAACTACTGTAACAACATAATCACTAAAATATACTTTTTAAAAAAAGAATGCATAGGGAGAATATATTCAGGCTAGTAGAACGGACTAAATCTATTCATTCATTCACTTAAAATACATATATGAGAGCCCATTTCAGGGTCAAGGGATAGAGATAAAAGACAACTTCTGCCTTTAACAATGTGGTATTCTATCAATAAATGGTGAATAAATTAATGTTATACACTGTGTTGCCTGCTACACCAGAGGAATGGATATGGAAACACAGCAAAAAGGTAACTAACCCACTGAAAGAGAGAGGGTCTAATTATGGGCCACAGGCCAAATCTGGTCTACCATCTATTTTTGTTCAGTCCATGAACTAAGAATGGTTTTTAACATTTTTAAATGGTTAAACAAAAATCAAAAGAATATGTCATGCACACGAGAATTACATGAAGTTCAAACTTCAGTGTCCATAAAGTTTTATTAGAACACTCATTTGTTCATGTATTGTCTGTGGCTGCTTTTATATTGTAACAGCACAGTTGAGTCATGTCAACAGACACTATCTGGCCCTCGGCAGAAAAAAATCTGCTGGACCCTGCTTTAGACCTAAATGATAAGAAAAAGACAGATATATAAAGATTAGGTATAGTAGTAGTATAGCCTGACAGTAAGTGCAACAGACCAGGGACAGCAACATGCATTCCATATGTGACAGACAAAAAGGCCTGTGTGGCTGTGCAGCACCACAAGTCAGAATAAATAGATGGTGCTGAAAAAGCAGACTTGAGAAGAAGCCAGATCATGTTGGCTTTGTTGGCCATAGAAAGGAAATTTAGATTTATTAGGGGTGGGGAAGGAATGAGTTTAAAGAGGGGAAATAATAAGATTTGAATGACTTACTCTTGGAGTACATGGTTGCTGTGCAAAGAATGGCCTTTAGTGAGGGAAGACAAGCAAAGAGATGACAAAGTAGTTCAGTCAAAAGATTAGAATGGGACTTCTGGCCAAGATAGAGGCCTAGACTGACACGCTCTGTCTCCCTTCACAACTAAGAAGGAATACAACTAATGCAAAACCAGAAATAAACATAAGTTCTAGAACATAAAACTACATGGAAGTCCAACGTATGAAGTTATAAAGAAGTGGTGCACGATCGTCCAGATGGGTAGGAGGGGCAAAGCAGGGGCGGACAGGTCAAGCTGTGCTGGCTGCAGAAGCTGCAGCGACAGCGGCGGGATGGCGGTAAGCTCAGACACCCATATTTAAGGGGAGGCGAGAAGCACCTGGGGAGCACTCCCAGCTGCAGACTAAACCTGTCAGCTTGGGATTCCAAGCCTGGGGAAGGTAGACCCCCATTGCCTCAGATTGTGAGAGCAAGAAAGGGTGGGACGGAGGAGGCTCCCGATCTCTCAGCAGAGAGTGAATGGCAGGAATCCATCTTGGACCCTCGCCCCCACACAAAATGCCACAGTATGGTGAGAAGGGTCACCTGGTAGTGATCGAGTGCATGGGGCTGCGCCCCCTATAGTGTACGAGATGTGACAGCCCCGCCCAGGAAGCAAAGGTAAACACGAAACTGTCAGGATGGCACAGATCATGATAGAGATCCTGGTGACACAGCTGATCAGACAGCAAATATCTAATCTAACAGCTCAGCAGATAGGAAATCTTTCTGAGGCACATTTCAGAGCTTTGGTTATACTAATGCTTACAGATCTAACAGCAGATCTTAAACAAGACGGGGAAGGAATGAAGTCTAGTCCTGCTGAAATGAATGAAAACACATATGAAACTAGTGGTGAGGGAAAGAAAACCAGGGATCAACAAATCGGAACACAGGGAAGGAACAGACAAACAGTCAACCAGTGCAGAAAGAGGAAACGAAAAGTGAGGAAAATGAAGAGAGGCTCAGAAACCTCTGGGACAACTATAAGCAGGCCAACATCCGAATCATAGGGTTGCCAGAAGGTGAAGAAGAAGAACCAGATACTGAAAAATTATGTGAAAAAATAATGAAGCAGAACTTCCCGTACTTGGGGAAGGAAATAGACTTACAGGTCCAGGAAGCACAGAGTTCCAAAAAAACTGGACCCAGGGAGAACCACACCAAGACACATTATAATCAAAATGTCAAAAATTAAGGATAAAGAGAGAATCTTAAAAACAGCAAGAGAGAAGAAGAGAATTACATACAAAGGGTTCCCAATAAGGCTATCAGCTGATTTCTCAAAAGAAACTCTGCAGGCAAGAAGGAAATGGCAAGAAATATTCAAAGTAATGAACAGCAAAAACCTACAAACACGATTACTCTATCCAGCGAAGCTGTCATTCAGAATAGAAGGGCAGAGAAAGTACTTTCAGGACAAAGTAAAACTGAGGGAGTTCATCAGACCCAAACCACTGTTATATGAAATGTTAAAGGACTTGTTTAGGAGAAAGAGGACCAAAACTATGAACATTAAAATGAAAACTGTATCACAGCAACCAACAACAGAAGCTAGAGAATCGAAACAAAGGCAAACTAAGTAGGCAATGAGAGTGGGAAAAGAATTATAGGTATGGAGAACATTTTGGAGGGAAGTCAGAGGGGAAGGGGAAGGGCAAAAAGTGAGGGAGATGGTACAGGAATTAAGAAGCATATTAGGAAGGAGTGGAATAGATAGGAAGATGTTGAGAATACCTATATGCACAACCAATGACATGGACTAAGGGGCGGGGACAACTGGAGGGAGGGGGGTCACTGGGTGGAGGGGAACAAAGGGAAAAGGAATTGGGACAACTGTAACAGCATAATCAATAAAGCATATTTTTAAAAAAAGATTAGAATGGATAAGTCGGGCTTTGGTGGTAGGACTGATGAAGCTGGTTTGAAGGTATTTTGTAGGTAGTGCAGAAATACTTCTTTTTTTTTTAATTAATTAATTTGTTTATTTATTCATTTTTAGAGAGAGAGGAAAGGAGAAAGAGAGGGAAAGAAACATCACTGTGTGGTTGCCTCTCACTCACGCCCCTAACTGGGGACCTGACGTGCAACCTAATAATGTGCCCTGACTGGGAATCGAACCAGCGACACTTGGTTCGCAGGCAGACGCTCAATCCACTGAGCCACAGCAGCCTGGGCCAGAAATACTTTTTTGATAGTTATCTGGATACGAATAAAAGAAAAATTAAGGATAATTTAAATTCCAAACCTGAACAATTCGGTAAGCAGCAGTCATTCCAAAATAAGGAGAAAGAATAAAAATCAAGACTTTTGGACATGGTAAGTCTAAGATACCTATAAAATATCGAAGTCATTCAATGCATCCTTTTTTCCTTGCTTGGGAATAGTAGTGGCTGCTTCAGAGGGTGATCAAGATCAGGTGAAGCAACACATGTGAAGTACTCAGAACACTCCCTGACTCACTGTTAATACTCAATAAACACTAACCACTGTTATTACTGGCCAAATGGAAATGTCAAGTAGGCACTTGGTTATACATGTCTGGGACTACAAGAAACAGTCAGGGTTAAAGAGAGATTTAGCAGTCCTTGGCAGATAGATAAGATCACATAGGAAGAATGTGTAGATAGAGCAGGTAGCCAAAGGTAGAGAGACTTAGGTGACCCCAACATTCAGGAGAGTTAAGCAGAGGAAAGCCATACAGAGTACATATTAAAAATTAATAACCAATAAGTTAAGAAAAAAGCATGTTGAATGTAGTGTTACAGAATCCAAGAAAAGAGTATTCCAAGAAGGAATGTTGCCCAAAGGTTTAATAGAATGACAACTGAGAATTATGTATTCAATCTGGCCATAAAGAGGTCCTTAGGGACTTTGATAAGAGATATTTCAGTAGTTGTAGAAATAATAGCCCAACTGCACTGGTTGAGGACAGAACAAGGAGTAAGAAAGTGGAGATAGCATTTTCATTAAGTTTTGTTGTGAAAAAGAGCAGAGAATTGGGTTGTAGCTCAAGGAGGATATGGAGTCAACTGTGTTTTAAAAGAAGGATTTTATTAAGACAGTTTTATATGTTGATGAGTCCAATTCAGTTGTGAGAGAGAAACTGCAGATGGAAGAGAGAGAGGAGATAACTGCAGGAACAACCCTCAGTAGATGAGAGGGGATGAAATCTAGAGTACAGTGGAGAGAGGTACTTCTTCAGTTGTAGAAGGCAGCAGAGGATATGGTGGTTCTTAAGCTCCCGTATAATAGGAAGGGAAAAGCTATTAAACCTCTTAAGAATATTGGCCCTGACTGAGTAGGTCAGTTGGTTAGGGTGCCATCCCAATAAGCCAAGGTTGCGGGTTCAATCTCCAGCAGGGGCACATACAAGAACCAAGCAATGAATGCATAAGTAAGTGGAACAACAGATCAATGTTTCTCTCTCACTAACCCCTTTCCTCTCTGTCTTTAAAATCAGTAAATAGAAGTATGTAAAAAAGGAATATTAAAAATATCTTGAGTCATATATTACATTTGTTATAACTGCCTCTCAAGTAAATGACTTCTTGAAATGCTCCCAAGAACAATTGTTAACATTAGTTTTGAGTTTCAACCTTCAAATTATCAGTTTCCAAAGTATCCTGCAAAGTATAATTTTAGTAGTAATACTCATGCAATATTTTAAGCTGGGCTCAGCAGAAAAGAAATTAGATAGTAAGTTCCACGAGGGAAAAAACTTGGGACAACTGTAATAGCATAATCAATAAAAGATACTTTAAAAAAATTAACGACTTGTGATGATTAAAAAAAGGAGAGACAAATTTCTGCCCTGGTTGGTGTGGCTCAGTGGATTGAGCGCTGGCCTGTGAAGTGAAAGGTCTCCCAGTTTGATTCTCAGTTGCATGTCAGGTCCCCAACTGAGGGCACGCAAGAGGTGATCGATCGATGTTATCTCTCCACTTCAATGTTTCTCTCCACCTTCTTCTCCCTCCCTTCCCCTCTCTCTAAAAATAAACAAATAAAATCTTTAAAAAGAGAGAGACAAACTTAAGCCAAAATGGTTTTGAAACCTAACTATTCAAGGAAGGTATACAGTTATTGGACTAATAACATCACAAGTCTCTTGTCAAGATTAGCAGGGGCATAACCAATGTCAGATTCTCTTTGTTACTGGTGCATCAAAAAGTACAGCGGTTGTTTGAATACATAACAGGAAGAGATTTAAACTGTTTTAAATATATTCCCTGCCTGATATTGAGAAATGTTAACCCAAAAAGTCACCTAGGATTAAACAGTGCGAAGACAACAATATACTGTTCTTCAATAACAATGCTGGCAAATTTTTCACCCACACAAGAATGAAATCTGTTTTCAAGTATTTATTGAATTCTACCCAGCAACTGTCACCTAGAAACACAAATGTACCCACTTTTTTTTAATCCTCACTTGAGGACATTTTTTTTCCCATTGCTTTTTAGAAAGAGAGATAGAGAGAAAGGGAGAGAAACATCGACACAAGAAACATTGATTGGTTGCATCCCGTATGCCCCCGGACTGGGGATGAATCCACAACCTAGGCGTGTGCCTTGACCTGGAATTGAACCTGCAACCCCTCGGCAATGGGATGATGCTCCAACCAACTGAGCCACACTGGCCAGGTCATAAATGTACCCACTTTGTAATCAGAAGAAGTATTGCCCCCTTCATCCTCACTCCATGTCAATAAGAACAAGAAGCAAAGATGCTCAAATAGCTAAGCAGATGAGACAGGTGAACTCTATCCATTCTGCTTCAGAAAGGGGCAGCCATAAAGTTGCTCATTTGTCTTAGGGGGAAAAAAATGCAAAATAAACCCACTATATCATATAGTAAGCAATACAGGTTCCTGGCAATGCCCCAAATTACTTTGTAGGATTTTACTAATCAAAACAAAATAGCAAGAAAGGCATATTTTCAGACTCCTAGGTACCAAGCCTAAACTGGTTTATGTGCACCAGAAGAAATAAGCCCTCTTAACAGATATACTGTAGAAATTTAGTTAATCATCACAATCACAGGGTTTATTCTTTTCTGTTTAATAGGAAAATACCACAAAATTACCAGGTCCATTTGAGGAGGCTGGAAAAATTCAGGTTGCATCCTTCCTTCTGGCAAGATGGGCTGTTGAATGATCAACAGCAACAAGAATAATAACGAGGAATTCACAACTTTCTTCCCTCTACAGATAAATAGGATATCTCTCCGTAGTCAGTTTTCTGAAGGAGTGATAAGTTAGATGACAAAATTGAACATGCACTTTGGCAACAAAAAAAAGCTACCAAGAGCCAACACGATTTTTTCCCAATATTAAAAAAATATTTTTTTAAATTTTATTTTAGAGAGAGGGGAAGGGAGAGAGGGAGAGAGAGACATTGATTGGTTGCCTCTAGTATGTCCCAAACTGGGGACCTGGCCCACAACCCAGGCATGTGCTCTAACTGGGAATCTTCAAAACGGCGGCCTTTTGGTTTACAGGCTACACTCAATCCATTGAGTCACATTAGTGGGACTTGACCCAATAATTTTTAGAAATTAATATTCAGTATATGAGTTGAGAAGTTTTATGTTCTTAATATCTCAAAAAACCAATGGATTCTCTTCTGACTACCAAATTATATTTGGAAGTCTGCCATCATATTCTGAGAAGCCAACATTATGGTGCACTATCCTATTTTTTTTCCAAAGTCCTGGTACTTTTTATTACTCCAACACTAGTATGTCATGTAGAATAAAGAATTATGAGAATTATTCTTTGCTTTTATAAATCTCTTGCTTTCTGAATTATACCCATATGACTAGCAATTAAGTTATAGGAAAAGTATGAACCTTTTATATTTCCAATTCCCAAAGCTTCTCAAATGACACAATTTTACAATTAGGGAATCAAACTCTTCTTCACTTTGCCACCACTTGCAGTTTCACCTTAAAACTCCAGTCATTTTATGAGATTATCTGGTTAAGAGTGGACAGCGTTTCCTATAATGAAACTTAGAAAATACTCATATGTTTATAACCTTAAATAAACCAAGTATCAATTTACCTAAAAGAAGGAATTTATACACAATTCTAGTAGTAAATTCAAAAGTCTTTAAAGCTTCAGTAACTCAATCAAGGTTTTAGAACTAAGAGTTGGTAAGAAAATGAGGTGGTATTAATAGCAGTCTGCCCAGACTTGGTTAACTGTATGAATAATCCCAATTCAGTTTTCATTCTGACTGTACAGGAAATGCTTTGTGCAACCCAACATATATAAAAGGTTTCATTCTGAGTGATGCCAGCCCTCCATAGAGCCTCAAAAGCTAAGGGTCAGAGATCTTTATAATCCTCATTCACATGAAGCAAACTTACTTTAGATGGGAAAGGATTTACAAAGCACTTGTTAATAATGCATCCACAAGCAGTGATAATCTTAACAAGCAATATTCTGAAATATCTCTCTTTCAACTGCAACTGAAAATGAACATAAAAGCTAAAAATACTTACTTGTTTCCTATATTGAAACCACACCTACTGTTTCCCTGGTTTCTGTTGTTTAGGATTTCTTTCATAGCTCCATCTACTAAACTTTTATTCTCCTACAAAACCACTATAAAATCATTTCATAATGATGTTTCTCTGGAGTTTACTACTGAAAGCTAATTATTGCCATAAATTGACAATTCAAATCAAATACTACTTTAGGGTGCCAATGAGGCCCTAGGACTCCTTGGGTAATATTAAAAAGTACAAAATGTGATCCAGGCCCTCTAGGATCTGAATAAAAATATACTTATTGATTCATAGAATGACAAGATGAGAAGGTAGCTTGAAAGATATGTGTGTATGTATATATGTGTACATATATACACACACACAAGCGTATTTATACATATATATATATATATATAAAATATATATAGGCAGGACTCTACTTTAAAAATTCACCTCCAGAGAAGATAATAAAATTATTTTGGTAACTTTTTCACCATCATTTAATGACAACCACCATTATCAACAAGTTCTTTACACAACTACCCTCTGCTTCAGTTGAAACCTAGTTTCTCTTATTCTAACATCAGTGGAGCTGTAAACAGCAGGTTACCATTCCTAATGTTTTTTGAAGAGTTATTAAATGATCTCTCAACCTCTCATACTCCCAATCTTTCCTCACAGGACTGACTTCCAATCATATAATCATCTTTTGAGTCTCCTCAGAACCCTTTCCAGGTCTCCTCATCCCTTTTAAGCTGAGGAACCTAGAAGTGGAAACAACACTCAAGTAAGGGGAGAATCAGTGCCAATATTATCTATGAAAGAGATGATGCCATGCCATGAGGATACCAAATCATTTTTAAAACCCTAATCAGTACTTTTACAAAAATGGCCTTAGATGGATCTTAGGCTTTCCTCTGTAGTACTTCAGTTTACTTTCTTTTTAATTACTCAAAATTATCCTGTTAACATAATTGTACAACATTAATAGCTTATGAAGTATGTCCCCACAATGTATCCCTAAAAGTTGTATGTATATCAAATTTTCAGTTCAACAAACATTCACTGATAACCTTTCCATATGAAAAGTCACCATTGTAAACAACATAAAACATAAATGATGACTTAAAATTAGTCCATCCCTTAAAGAAATCACAGCCTAATGAGGAAAGGCAGATAGAATAAAAAGTATCTGCAACTTAAAGTACCCTAAAGTAAATTCTTTAAGGGTAGGTGTAAAGTACAATTTAAAAAGTAATAAATAAATAAAAACAGGAAATGAGAAGTTCAGTTTTAACTAGTAGTGCTATCTGTGAAAACTTCACGGAAGAGCTGGAATCTGTGGATCTGAGCTGAGCCATGAAAGATAAATGAGCCAGAGGGAGAGTGAAATGGTAAAGACTTTAAGGCAAAGAAGAGGTATTAGCAAAGGTATAAAAGCAGGTACACAGAGACTGTGGAGAAGAACATCTAATAGACTGGTAGTTCAATATGGTTGAAGCACATAAATGAGAATGTGTGTTTAAGAGATAATGTTCAAAACGTAGAAATGTAGGCCAGCTAGCTTATGAAGGGCTCAGAAAAGTTGAAAGATTTTAAGAGTAAAGTGATATAATCAGGTGTGAATTTAAGAAAACCTTGAGTAACACTGTATATAAAGTGAAAACAAAAGCAGTTAGATTATGGGAATAATCCATGCAAAGGTAACGCAAATTTAAAGTAGGATGGTAAAAACAGAAAAGCGTAGCTAGATTAATAAACACTACACAAATATCATGGGCAAGCCTCAGAAATTGATTAGATTGCATGAGTAGAGAATAGAGTTGAAGACAGCACAATACAGAAGGGAAAAATGAGCTTTCAAATAAATATAGGTTTGCATTTGAATTCTAGGCTCAGCCACTTACTAGCCATATGACTTAAGAAAAACTGTTTAACTGCAAAAGGTAGTATATTAGGTATTTCAGCAAACCTTTTATTTAAGAGAGATGAAGCAGAACTGTATTTTTCCTTCTTAAGCACACTACTCTCTACTTGTTATTCTTCAACTTTAATCTGTGGGGATATAAATTACAGCATAGGGAATATAGTCAATAATATAATATTAACTATTTAGGGTGTCGGGAGATACTAGATTTATTGGGAGGAATCACTTTGTAAGTAATACCAATGTCTAACCACTATGCTGTACACCTGAAACTAATATAACTTTGAGTGTCAATAGTAATTGAAAAATAAAAAAATAAAAACTTTAATCTGTTTTTGACTATTTTTTAAGATTTTTATTTTTAGAGAAAGGGGAAGAAAGGGAGAAAGAGAAACATAGATATGTGAGAGACACATTGATCACACAGCCCCAATCGGGGGATGGCCTGCAACCCAGACATATGCCCTGACCGGGAATCGAACAAGCAACCTCCTGGTTTGTAGGCTGGCGCTGAACCCACTGAGCTATACCAGCCAGGACTGTCTTTGACTATTCTATCTGTGGTTATTTTTATTTCTCAACGTAAGTTCCAAACCCCAGAAACTGTAATCTACAGTTTAGCATTTCTTCTATAATTAAACTGTTAATTGCATTGATCTCTGGAGACTTACTCTCCCCAAGCAGAAATTTGAGAACAAATGTCAAATAGCTACCGAGTATAGAGTAATGGATCTGAACCTAGGGGCCAAAAACCCTGAAGAGCCTTTGAGTCCTAGGAATCAGCAAGTACTCAAAATCTTTTTTTTTAAAGATTTTATTTATTTATTTTTAGAGAGGGAAAGGGAGGGAGAAAGAGGGATAGGAGCATCGATGTGTGAGAGTTACATTGATTTGTTGCCTCTCACTTGCCCCCAACTTGGTACCTCGCCCGCAACCCAGGCACGTGCCCTAACCTGGGATCAAATTGGTGACCTTTCTGTTCACAGGCCCGCACTCAGTCCACTGAGCCACACCAGCCAGGGCAGCACTCATAATCTTAAAATGGTAAGAAACACTAGTTATAGAGACCAAAGTAGCATTTCCAATATAGCTGCCTTAGACTAATAATTATGCAATTTATGGATGTACTGTATTCCTTGGTATTCTACCTTCCTATTTACTGTCTTGTTCTTTCTTTCTCTCTCTTTTTTTTTTACCTATCTCTAATTATGTTCCAGTTTAACACCAATGATATTCACTGTTACCAAGATGAATGGCTGGCCTTCAGTTTGATTCTAGCTTACTGATGAATTTAATAACCAGGCTCAGTTGGTTGGGTATTGTCCTGCAAAGTGAAAGGTTGCCGATTCGATCCAGTCAGGGCACAAGCCTGGGTGGTAGGTTTGGTCCCTAGTTGAGGCATGTACAAGAAGCAACCGATCAATGTTTCTCTCCCTCTTTCTCCATCCCTTCCCCTTTTCTCTCAAAATAAGTAAATAAATAAATAAATAAATTTTGGAAAAGAACATTCTAAAGTCTAGATTATAGCACTCAAATAGGTATATACATGTACATCTCAAAATAACGAAAACCAGGTACCTTGGTGAAAACAAGATTTTGGCATTCATATCCTTTCAATCTCTGAATCCTAATAATAATTAGGGATGCCTATGTACTGGGAAAAATTCTAAATACTTTACATGCATAATTTCAATTAAGTTTTACAATAATCTTATGAAGCATTACTGCCAAAGTTTACAAATAAAGAAGTTGAAGCATGGAGAGATTAAGAAATTTTTCCAAGATCATTCAACTAATAAATGGTGGAGCCAAGATCTGAACCCAGGCAGCCTAAGTCCAGATCCCATGGTTTTAACGGATCTTAATTATTCTATACTATACTACCTCATACTATTGCAGATTAGATGAGATTCTCTTCTCCTTTGTAAAAGTATTTACATATGCATAAGTAAAAAAATCCTGGCCGGAGAGATTACAAAAGGATTTCTTCATTAAGCTTAAAGAGATGTTATCCACATGGTTTCACTGCTTATAATTAAAGGCAATAATCTAGGGACAATGTTTTGTGTTTGATCTAAAAATTAGTTAAGCCATGGCTGGTGTGGCTCAGGGGACTGAGTGCCAGCCTGCGAACTGAAGGGTCACGAGTTTGATTCCCAGTCAGGGCACATGGCCTGGGTTGCTGGCCAGGTCTCCAGTTGGGCACATGTGAGAGGCAATTAATCAATGTTTCTCTCACACATTGATGTTTCCCTCTTCTTTCCCTTCCTACCTCTCTCTCTAAAAATAAATAAATAAAATAGTTTTTAAAAATTAAAAAAGATTATTTAATACTCATGTAAGTTGAATATACGCATGTGTAAATATTTATTTCTCTTGGTGTACGTTATTTATTATAGATATTTGTGATTAACTTCTCCCCAGTTTTTAGAACTGAGATAGAACAAAGGAGTTTAATTAAAAATTTTTTCTTCAAAAACACTCTTCACAAGTAACATTACTTTCCTAGTTCAAGATGGAAAGCCACAATTACAATGCTTTGATGCTATAAAATGAGAAAGAAACAACAATGCTTCTTCAGCAAAACATAAATCATAAGGCTTAGAGCTCTTTACAACAGTCCAAATGTTAGAAAGGTTCATAGGTCTTACTGTTCAGACTTAAAAACATTCTGTGCCCAATCATTCCAACCAAACACAAAAATATAAATGCAAGAAAACAAAATATATGGAAGAAACTGCAACTCAGAAATGAATGCCAGTGAAATAGATCCTTCCCCCTGGTTATACACAAGGCATTGCTGTAGCAATAATTAAAGGTAAGATATCTGGGGAAATCCCTTCAGTCTATTTTTCAAATAGAAAAACAACTACTCATTTCAAAGAAAGGGGAATTTTCATACACAGCACAGAAAACTGCCAACTAACTCTTACATTTATATCTTTGTTAAAGCTCATTAGGGTAGTATATTCAACATCTAAAAAGTTAAACCAAGTTTGGCCTCTTACAAGTTTTGTACTAATCCTACAAGGGAATTTATAGGTCATCCAAAATAATAACAAATCACGCAACAAAATTCTTCTCTCAAATGTCTCACTTAGTCTTTAAAAGTAAATGTCTGGCAGAGGCTACAGCTGGTTGGCTTCTCCTGGTATGTAACCTGACAAGGTACAAAGCTCATTGAAATATTTAACAGCGGTAGTATGGATTTCTTTGGATAGGTCACAAAAAGCAGCTCATCCTTTTTAAAAACATAAAGAACCATTTTATGGGATGTTATTCCCTCAGTCCCAGTGTTTCAGTATTTCCTTGGGGCTTTCTCAGAGACCTTATTGAGGGGGGAAATAAAAAGCCTAACAAAGGATCCCTTTTCTCTCTCCATTCCCAACATAATCTACCTCAGCCATAGGGCCCAGTGGCATCCACACTGTCATAAATGCCAGCAATTGGAGAATTAGGCCATAAAACCACCCATACTCAGGTATTAAGAGTGCAGACCTCCAGTTTTTTTTAATGCATGCCATAAAGATCCTGTACTTTTTTCTTTCAGGCCTTCTTCACAACCGATGAAATGACAATAACACAAAAACATAGTCCTTTGTCTGCCTGCCTCATACTGATCTGATGCCATCAATGAAACCATTTGGGTCCAGGTGAAGGATTTAAGATTCTGTTTTCTTAATAAAGACTGCATTTCCTCTATAATACCACATAATGATACATTAAAGGATATGCTGTGTTTTGAGCACTAATATAATGGAAACTAAAGTGAAGCTCCATTTTCCAGAAAAAATTTTTTTTACCTTTTTCTGAAGCTACTGTAGAAGTCTAGCCAATCCCTGAACTTCTCAAGAAATATTGAAGCCTACAGAAGTATTCTTAATTAACTCAATAATTTCTAGAATCTCCCAAAGTCTTTTCTAATCAAAAAGTTAATTCAAAACTCAAAGTTAACTTTCATTTAGCCTATGTTTTAAAATCTGATACAATTTAGGAGCAATCAATAATTTCATTGATTGTCTTCACCACCTACCACTCAACAAAAAAATCACCTGTGATTTACTCCATATAAGGTTTTATTTATAAAGCTCTAAACCAATGTAGATAAGACCCACACAAATACTTTTTAACAGTGAAGTCTTTAGCTTCTTTTTTCCTACTAGTGCCTACAGGGTTAAGGACTGATTAAAATGTAGATAACTTATGTGAGTCATTAGTAATTTAACCTTTCTTAATACCTAAAAATAACATATGCATACAAACAGACTATTCCATCTCAGCAATCCCAGAATAAATTCCTCCCAAAAGTAGTGACAGTCACAAAGTTTCTCCCTTTCTCAAAGGTCTGCGCTACTGGGCTCTCCACCTTGGCAGAAGAAGAACGGAAACAGACAAGGCGGCCTTCAGTTAAATCTAGAGGTAAGCTGAAGTTCTGTGCCAACACTGGTGGAATGTGGGCAGGCACAAAGACATCTTAATTAGGAGACCTGCAATTAAAATACAGTGAGTCTCTGAAAGAGAGGCACTGAAGTATTTGATGCCTCAGAGCAAGGAAAGCACAGTTGAAACCCCCTCTAGCCACAGGGCAAGGAAGGCAATAGGTACCGAGTCTGCACAACTCAAGGGAAGGACAGTTCCAAGGTGAGCCAAGAAATGGGAATTGAGTCAAGATGGGAATATTTTCTCAACTTCCAATCAGTGGATGCATTACTATTTTGTGAATAATGATTTCCTACAGGATAATTAAGTGGAAGGTAAAGATAAGCACATGTCATAGGGTTTTCAATGAGATGAAGAAAAGTTCTAGACTGCAATTCTCTGATGCTCACTCAGTACAAACCTAAGTACTATACTACATTTTAGAGCATATTAACAACCACTCCCTGCAACGTAGGTACTATCATTTTGGAGTTATAAATACATTAGTTTACTGGGTTTTAATTTTCATTTAAAAGCTCACACATCTAGAGGAATACACCACCGAGACTGAAAACAACTTCCCTTTGACCTGTCATACATCTACATCACCATTAACTTCAGCAAAGAACGTTTCCTATACGCTTAAGTCCGTATGTTTTGTTCATACAATGAAAACTTTCCCAATAACATCAGTTAAATGAACAAATATATAATCTAATATTAAAAATAACCAGAGACAATCCCTCACTCTTTAAATAAACTCAGAATAAGAAGTTCTGACCTGACCAAAAAATTAACATAATAGAAATGAGTAGAAAATAGTTAAGGAGCTAATATTAACCCAAACTTTTCATTGTAGAGATCTGAAATTTAAGGTTAAAAGTGAATTGCCTATGATCCCATAACTGAACAATAAGAGAGATAATATGAAGAGTCCATGTCCACTGACTTCCACTGTTTCATTTTCCTTTTGCCAAGCTCAGGACTAGCTGCAAAGGCAATGAAGGATCAACTCCCACTTAGTACATATGCGCAATAAACAGAAAAACAATAACAACACACAGATACTCCCTGACTACAGAACCATCATATTTTCTAAGCCCAATGCAAGGGGCCACATCTCAGTCTGTCTCAACCAAACTGCCATTTCAAATACACACCAATGCAATTCAGTTTCAATTTATATCTAATTAAAATTTGCCATGTTTTATGATCAGTGTGGAAGTTCGCTGTCAACATTTTGTGAGGTAGTAGGGAAGGTACAAAGACTAATAAACCATCTCTTGGGTTTATTTTCAAACTGCCCAAATTCTAGTCAACAGAGAAGATGTTGTACTATGTTTATTTAGATGGCAAAGTAGAATAGCATTAAAACTACTTGAGATAATCCTCAGTAAATTGGAAAAGACACTATGCAGGTGAGAAGGAAAGCACAAAAGCAGACCTCTTGATTTCTTACACAGCTCGATAAAAATCAAACTCTAATTCTACTTCCTGATTGTCATACAGAAAGCCAGAACAGGAGACTAGCAACACCTATATGTTTTTAAAAATAACCCCCTTCCAACAGAATTTGGTCATGAAGAACTCTTATATGTAGTTGTTACCCAGAAAAATACTCAATGAGGGAAGTTAGGAATGTGTGGGGGTGAAGGACACGTCTCCTATAGCTAACGAAGTTTAAACTAGGAAGTGATCTGAAAGTTCTATTTACCTTTCGACCACCTCAACTTACAACTAGTTCTGTAAGTATTAACTTAGGTTTTGTTATAAACAAGTTACAGTCATTATTCATTTAAAGCCAATCAGAATTTTAGAAGGGTAGAATCATTTTGGGTCACAAAACATGTCTTCATGAATCCAGGCAAGACTTGCTACAGAGCTGAGTGAATTCTGAGAAACAATCTTCAGAATTCTATAAGTATGCTGGACCAGGAGAATCCTAAACCTTTCTTTTGGAACTTTATCATTGATTTTAAGACCCTGTAACAAAACGCTTGATTTTGACACTGAAAATTACCAGGTCAAAGGACATAATCACTATGGGTTAGCACTAATCGATGCATACCACCAACTCATACTAGATTGCCTCAAACTATCACATGAAAAGCTTACCAAAGAAACATCAGTCCACTTAAGCCCAATTCACAAAAAATAATAAAGTTCAAGTAAGCTGTCAACCACTCTTCTCATAATGAAGTAGCAACTACTGTTCAGGTAAAACTTTTAGAATAAGAAAAAACTTACTAATATGACCTTATTTGAAATAACTGCAATTCCTTAACAGGCTTCATTCGCTGTGTACTACTGCTAAGCAAAATGCCAGTGGATAAGAAAATGTTAGCACCTGATTAAAACTTTAAAAGTTATCTATCAAAGACCAACAGATAAAATATTCTGGTGCCCAGACATTAGGTCCCTGAATCCAGGTGGCTTTCTTTCTCACCAGTCTCTTAAAAAGCTTTAATTGGAAACTGCAGACATAAAACTTTGTTTTTTAATATGAGATAACATTTGGAATGTGCACACTTGGTCCTTCAATACAAAATACATAAGCATGCTAAATAAGAAGAAAACGCTTCTGAGGAGCCTCTTAAAATAGACTAACTTCTCCTAATAAAGACTTTCTTATTATACTCAAATATACATGGGGCTAAAATTTTACATATAACCAGGCAAGTCTCAATTTTGAAAATAAGCAGGTAAATGAAATGTCTTAAATTTTTTTTTTTTTTTTGCTGCTGTATCTTTTAGAAAAGCAAAATCAACTCACATTTAAGCACCAACTCCATGCAAGTAACCTGACCGGTTCAGTCTTTTTGTCATGTATGAGGCCTTTCGTTCTCCAACTACATGGGATCTGTGTTGTTAGCTTAAAAAATACAGAATTGGCCTTTCAAAAAAAAAATAATAATCTACAACAACCAGTAAATAGTCTCAAGCAACCCTGCTGACTGCAGCTGCCTTCTGAAGGCTGGGAAAGGAGGTGGAGATATAGCAGAGAGAGGCAGGGAAAAGGGCCGCTGCAGCTAGCTACCTAGCAAGGAACACGCCCCCATCATGTCCTCCCTGCACTATCAGAAGGCGGGTTGTTGTCAACCTCCTCATCAGGCTGCCTTAGAAACGATTAAAAAAAAAAAAGAGGCAGGAAGACTAACAACTAAAAAATGCCAGCTCCTTGAAAGGAGGGGCCAGGATCTCTGGGATCTCCTCCCCACCTACTTCCCAGGATCTTTTGCATATCTAAAGGGGTGCATGGCACAATAGGCGATAGGGGTTTGCCCAGGATATTTTGTGTGCACTGACAGCAGAGCACGCAGGAAACGCCTGGTTATCTTTCCCTTTCTGTTTCAATCAAGTGCACTGCAGAGCAGCAACCCCATACCACCCCCCTTCGTTTAGGCCCCTAGCAGCTACTCTTCCTCCTCCTAGCATCCCTCATCCTCTTCTCCCCTCTCCTCTACAAGTCAAACCTCCACTTCTGCATCCATTGGAAAATAAATGCGTAACACCATGGCTGAACCTGAAGTCAACTTCCCTTCCCAGGGCAACTCTCCTTTTTGCTGAAGAAGGCTGAATAATGCTTATCACATCCCTATTCTCACCCCAGTATTAATGTGGCAGGGGCAAAGATCTTGAATCACAGAGATAATAACCCTAACTCTTTCTAAGGAATAACTTTGCTTCATAACCACCCCGTTTCCCCAACCAAAAGCAACCATCAGCACGCACTAAAGTAAAACTGTCCCTATCTACTCTCCTCACTCAACCTCTCTTCACCCACCCCTTCCATGCCCCAGGATTGGCCTAGGAAAATGTGGATCAATAAAGCTCTGCTGGAGAGGAGAAGGCCAGGAGGGAGGTAGGGCTGGAGACTGCGTGCTTTCAGGCGCAGTGGGTGGGGTAGGAGAACAGCTGCTTTCCCCGGGAAGGTGCTGCCCAAGTCCCCCACAAACAGCCCCCTCACAGGGGCCCGGCCTCGGAGCTGGAGGGAAAACCTGCCTCCTCTCCGGGGGAATGGAGGAAGGCTGCTCTTCTCTGAGCCTAGGGGACAGTGAGCTATTTCCCCTCAAAGAGGCCACTAATCCTTCATTCTTAAGGAGGAAGGGTGGAGTGAAGGTAGAGTCATTTACCAATAGTCTAAAACTATAGCTCTCTACGGGGAAGCAGACCGCTGTGTATCACCGTTATCTTCAGAGGGAAAGGAGGCGAAGGGAGGCATGGAGGAAAGATTTCCCCTGGTGGAGCAGGGTGGGACGAGGGAGCATCTTCCCGCTTGGGGTGGGGGGTTGGGAGTGGGGGACCAGAGCCGAGGTGAAAG
The DNA here is from genome assembly GCF_987537825.1 of Furipterus horrens. NCBI lineage: Eukaryota > Metazoa > Chordata > Mammalia > Chiroptera > Furipteridae > Furipterus > Furipterus horrens. Next base: position 89,076,763 of record NW_028327172.1, on the reverse strand, counting down.
AAGGGGGAGTGGCTGGTAGTGTAGGAACCTGGCCCCAGGATTTCGGAAGCAAGGTACTGGAAGGGACAACAGTCCCCAAGAATAGAAGGACGTGGCCCTGGATGAGGCCGTCACCTGAGAGATGCCCCAGAGAAAAACTGACCCAAGAGTAAAACATCTGCCCAGAGAGAGAGGCGGGGTATGAAGGGATCGGGTCCCTAGGAGGGACGGTGGGAGGAATCTTGCCTGAATGAGGTAATCTGCGGAAGGGAGAAGGGGTTCAGTCCCGGGATCGGAAGCCCCGGCGAGGGGTCAGTGCCAAGGCATTTGGTTAAGGGTCAGGGGAAGGGAGGAGGGGACGTCCTCAGTCAGATGGGTTCCAACGCCGGGGTGGGGGCACCTGGGGGTCTGAAACCCTGTATGGGAGTCCCAAGATGGGAGGGCCACTGCCCCGGGTTAGGGACCCCAGGATGATCCCCGAATTAAGATGCTCCACGATCCCGGATGGGGGAGGGGAGGAGGCTCCGCAGAGGGTCGAGACCCCGGACCTGGGGGTTCCGCGCCCCCTTACCTCTCCGCTGCCGCCTCCTCCGCTGCTCTCCCCAAACACCGCCCGGAACCGGCGCAGGTTGGTGCCGATGGCGGCCGAGACCTGCAGCGCCGCGTCGAAGCCCGGGCCCACACGGAGCAGGGCCGGCCCAGAGGAGGCTGAGGACGATGACGAAGACGAAGACGAGGCGGACGACGAAGAGGCTGCCGAGGCGGCGGCCGCTCCCCCTGCACCCCCAGCCCCGCTGCTTCCCGCCGCCGCCGCCACCGCCGCCACAGCCGGGGGGGAGGGGGGCGCCCCCGGGGCGCCGCCGCCGGCTGGAGGCCCGGAGGGAAGCAGCAGGGCCGGGACGCGTTGCCGCGGGGCGCCCCCTAAGCCCCGGCGCCCCCCGCCGCCGCCACCCCCGGTGGTCCCGGGTCGGGCGGGGAAGCGCCACCGACAGCTGTGCGCCATGTTCGCCCCGTGAAGTGAAGCAGCGAGAGGGAGAGGCGACAACACAGGGGGGCGGGGAGGCGGAGGGGGGAGCAAGGGCCCGGGAACCTGCCTAACCCGCTCGGCGCCGCCTGGCTGCCTGCGCCCTGCCGGCGGCGGTGCAGAGCGCCGGGCGGCGCCAGCCGGCCCCGCAACCTGGATACCCGGCTTCAGCCTCAGCTTCTGACGCCCGGGCGCGGATACGCCATCCCGAGGCCCGGGCCGCTGCCTACTGCCCGCCGCCCGCCCCGCAACCTGAATAACTGCGTACCCCGCCCTCCTGGAGCGGCCGGGCTCGGGAAAAGGCGGAGGGAAGGAAGCTTGGGAGCCCGACGCGGAGCGCGGGTTCCGGGGAGAGGGGGAGGGGGCGCGCCCTGGAAGGGGATGGGGGCGGAGAGAGCCAAGCCTCCTGCAACCTGGAGAGCCGGAGGCCTGTTACACACGTTCCCGGGATGCGCTGGGAATCGCAGCCTGGGAGAGCAGGCTCTAGGATAACGCGGCTGCCGGGTTGGGGGCTTTCTCTGCCTCCGGCACGGATACAAGACGAGTCAGCCCTAACTTAACTCCTCTAGGATAAAAGACCCCTTTTTGTACTGCCTGCAAAACGGAAGCGTTTTCCGGTTTACTACATGCGAAACAGAAAGGCCTTAAATGAACGAGCTTTAAAAATATATAAAAGAGCCCCTCCCATTTTCCTGCTGGAGCTCTCGCCAAAATGCACACAGCAAGTGCAGGCCTCCCGCTATCTCCTCGCCCTACTAGGCACTCGGGGCTGAAAGACCCCTGTCTTTCGTGCCCTTCCGCAGTGAGTTGGGCTGTTTCTCCAGCTCGGCTACCAGGGCCAAGGCATGCTCGGCTAACGAGGTGATGTTACAACGTAACTGAAGTTCGATGCCTAACGGGGCCTGGAGGGAAGAGGCGGGCAAAAGCGCCCCCGCCCCTTCCTTCTGTGCCTGAGGATGCATGCAAAGCAGACCCTAATATATGCATACAGAGTGAAAGGGGCTTACGAGCACGTTTCTGATTAAGAGAGGGAGAAGAGCTCTGGGCATTAAGATACACAGGAATTAGTAGGCTGAGGGGGGAGGCGGGAGGAAGCAGGAGGGTAAGGGCGGGGATGAATATTCACCCGCTTTACTTTATTGCGGGAAAGAGGGAAGGGCGCCTCGCGGTAGGCATTAGAAGCTTCCAAGGCTGGAAAAGCAGAGAAGGGAAGGAGGAGTTTGTACCAGGAGAACTTGGCGTTGGTTGAGGCTGGGGAATCGATACACAGCCTCCAGGCCCCGGGGCAGCTTCCATCCCCTCCTTCCCCAGCCGAGGTGGAGTTCGCTGGAAGGTCATGCAGCCTTCCAGGATTCCGCACCGGTACAGCGCACTGCATGTAATATTACAGCCCGGGGCAGCGAATTGGGGAAAGAGGGGGACGGTCGTGGTGAGCAAGCTGCAATCAGCTCTAGTCCTCTGGAGGGTGCACCGCACGCCTCCAGAGAAGGTCCACAGCCTCCTGGTGCTGAAAAACCTGCGTCCCTCCAACGGCGAAATGTCTGCAAAGCAAACGATGGGGTGGGGTGGCGGAGAAAGAGAAGACACCCAGGCGAAATCCAACTTCCCCAACTCTTCCCGGATCGATCATCGTTCCAATCGCGCAGTACGGAGCCCAGATGGTTGGCAAACACACAGAACCAGATTTCGTTGTTACATCGTCTGGTTTACTAGGTGCAAAAAGGGTGGGAGTCATGGCAGAGTCTCTTAAACAGCATCCCCAAGACTCTAGACACCCCATTGTGGAAGGTTTCTCCGTTGCAATATACTATTTAGCATTAGGGGCCGGGGGGTGGGGTGGTTTTCTTCAGTGTGGCTGCTCTGATCACTTACAGATTGGCGACCACGTGGATTCCTTCAAGAATCCTGATTTGCTCCCTCTCGCTGTCTCGCTTATTTTTCTTTTGTATTTGTCTCCCCTTCTTTAACATGCATAACGGTCTGCAGAGGTAAAAGGCAGTGGCCTGAGTGACAGGCTTTATATAACTATGCCAACGGGGTTTTTTGCTGTCCTCTACCCCTGAGAAAACCTAATCTGGCTAGGTTCTGAGTAACCTTACTTCAAGCACACCTCATTTGGCACAGGTGGGAGGTCTGCAGGTTGGTGGGGGCAGCAGGAAGAAACAATGTCTAAGATTGTATGACATCTCCGGACTCAATCCTCTAGTTAGAAAAACTTTAGAAATCATCTTTGTCTCTTTGCTTCCAGATTACTCCAAAAGAAGCCAGAGAAAATCAGAATTGGGTGTATTGTTGAAGCTTTTAAGGCAGAAATAACATTTGTTGAGTGTTTTCTGTGAGACTAAGCGGTTTATGTGCATTCGGGTCTCACCAATCCTCTGAGACAATTCTGATTTTACAAATGGGGAAACTATGTCCAGGGTCACACAATAAATAGCAGGACCGAAAATCTCTGGGTCTGATACCAATATTTACAAATCATACTGCTGCTCCCAAAAAGACATACTATGCCCCCTCACACCTATTAGGATTGCTACCATCAAAAAAGCAGAACAAGTGTTGGTGAGGATGTGGAGAAAATGGTCTGCTTGTGCAGTGTTGGTGGAGATGTAAAATGGTACAGCTGCTGTGGAAAACAAAGAGTATGGTAGTTCCTCAAAAAATTTTAAATAGGATATTCATATGATCTAGGAATTCCACTTCTGATACACTCAAAAGAACTGAAAGCAGGGTCTCAAAGAGATATTTATACAATATGTGGCAGCATTATTCACAATTGCCAAAACACAGAAGCAACCCAAGTGTCCATTGGCCCAACGAATGGTTAAGCAAAATGTGGTATTTTCATACAATGAACTATTATTCAACCTTAAAAATGGAGGAAATTATGTGATACACTGTATGGATGAACCTTGAGAATATTATGCTGAGTGAAATAATCTAGTCACAAAAAGACAAATACTGTAGATTTTACTTATACCAGGTATTTATAGAGTAGTCAAAAATTATAGACAGAAACTATAGTGGTGGCTGCCAGGGGCTAGGGTAAAGGGAGGTTGGAGGGTTATTGTTTAATGGTTATAGAGTTTCAGATTTACAAGATGAAGAGAATTATGGAGATGGATAGTGGTGATAGCTATACAATAATGTGAATGTTTTTGTTTTCTTTTAGAAGACATTCTGTGCCTCATTCATAAGGTACCTTAAACTCCATGTGCTTTATTTTTTAATTATAATTCGGTTTATTGTTCTTGAATACCTAATATAGTCATAGGGTTAAAATTTTCACTTTAGTCTTGTTCTGAACTACCCTCACTCCCCCCAGTCATGTCTTACCCTTTTTCTGGGGCAACTAATGTATCAGTCTCTTGTATATTCTTCTAGAGCTAGCCTCTGCCTATACAAGCAAATGCATATAGAAGTCCTTCTATAAATTAAAGAATATTGAATCCACTCCCTGGATCTTGCTTGGAAATATCTTGGAAATCATTCTCATGGTAGTCAGCATTCCCTGTATGAAATACAGGTAGCATAGTTTAACCAGTTATCTGTTAGTGGGAACTTAAATTGTTTCCAAACTTCTGCTATTTTAAAAAATGTTGCAGTGCATAACCTTGAACACACATAATTTAGTAAATGTGCAAATATATTTGTAGTATAAATATCTCTTCTTTTAATTTTATTTATTGATTTGAGAGAGAGAGAGAAACATCAATTTGTTGTTCCACTTACTTATGCATTCATTAGTTGACACTTGTGTGTGCCCTGACCAGGGACTGAACCTGCAACCGTGGCCTGTTGGGACAACACTATAACCAACTGAGTTACCAGGCCAAGGCCTGTAATATAAATTTCTGGAAGTGGAATTGCTGAGTCAAAAGGTATGTACCTTTGTAATTTTGTAAAGACTGTACTACTTCATATTCTTACCAGCAATATTTGAGTGCTTTTTCCCCACACCTTTCCAAAAAAGATTTTTAACTTCTTATTGTTGCTAGCTTAGTAGAAATGCACATTTTAATTTTTTCAAAATGACAGGAACGTTTAAGAAGGGAACCCCCAAATATGCCCTTTTCTGCAATTTGTGAATTAATTCTGGTTTGGAGAGACTTTTTTTCCCTTTTTCCCCTCCCTGGAAAGACATCTCATTGCACACTAGTATTGTGGTGGAACTCTGGGCTCAAAGTCACAAATCTGGGCTTGAATTGCAAATTTAATAATTGTAGCTATGTGATCTTGAACCAGGCATATTGGCTCATTATGCTCCTAATTTGCAAAAATAAGGGTGTTTAATAGCAACTGTGTGATTATTATGAAGATTAAATGAGACCATCTAAGTAAAATATCTTCTCTGTCATTCAGATAGAAACATTTACCCCCCAAGGATTTCCTTAGTCACTGATGAAGATACCCCCTCTCAAATCAGCAATTCCTTTCTCCAGACAGGCCTCCAATAAAAAACATTGGATTAGTAATCTCAAAAGTCCTCCTGCTAAGAAAAGAACAGTAACTGAGTCATTTAAATTTACCCATAGGAAGGCTCAAGGCTCGATCATTACTGAACAGAGTACTATTCTAAATCTTCAGATGCTGCTTTCTTACGGAGAAGGGAGGGCCAGCTCCATTATTCTTCTACAGAAGTGCCCTGGCCAGTGTAGCTCAGTCGGTTGGAATGTTGGAATGTTGTCCTGTAAACTGAAAGATGGGGGGTTCGATTCTGGTCAGGGCGCATGACTAAATTGCAGGTTTGGTCCTCAGTTTGGTACCAGGTCGGGGTGCATGTGAGAGGCAACGATCCATGTTTCTCTTTCACATGGATCTCTCTCTCTCTCTCTCTCTCTCTCTCTCTCTCTCTCTCTCTCTCTCTCTCTCTCTCTCTCTCTCTCTCTCTCTCTCTCTCTCCCTTCTACCTCTTTTTAAAATCATTAAGCAAAAGCCCTGGCCAGTGTCGCTCAGTGGATTGAGCACCAGCCTGTGAACCAAAAAGTCGCTGGTTCAATTCCCTGTCAGGACACATGCCTGGGTTGCGGGCCAGGTCCCCAGTTAGGAGTGCCCAAGAGGCAACCACACATTTATGTTTCTCACCTTCTCTTCCTCCCTCCCTTCCCCCCTCTCTAAAAGTACATAAAATCTTTTTTTAAAAAGTAAGCAATGGGTTCAATTTGCTACTGCCATGAATCTTTAAGTTTGCATTTCTGAACTCCAAAACAATTAGGTAAAGCTATACCTATGACTAAAAGGACTGTAAATACTGACCCCAGCATGGACAACTGGCTTTCTGTAAAGGATTGGGTGTAGTCCTGGCCAAAGGCAAAGACTAAGTGATTTTTGGGTAATGAGCTTTTTGAGAGCAGGAACTGAGTATTATTTATCTTTGTATCCCTGTGCCAAGTGGTGTCTGTATCAGCACAATTAATGTCTGCAGAAAAAAATGACCCTTCCCAGCCGCATTCTTGGACCTTGGGTTTCATACCCAAGGGATCTTGTTTTGTCAGAGGATTTAGCAATTGCATGTACTGGGCCAAAATTTTTTTTTAACATTTTATTTAAAATCAGTTAAATTGTCTCCATTTGAAATTGTACCAATGAGCAAACTTCATATCTCCCAAAGAGAGAAAAATGATATGAATAATTGTTATTTGATTATTATTATTTCACCTTGTATAAGCTTGAAGGAAATGTTGCACTAAAGCATTTCCTTTCCCTCTCTTTCTAGTTACCGCTAGACTTATATTCTTATAGTAGGTAGTCTTCTGATCGCTGTCCTTACCATCAACCTCTGTGCTTTCTGATTTTCTGATTACGTATGTATGTTATTTATTTATTTATTTATAGAGAGGGGAAGGGAGGGAGAAAGAGAGAAAGAGTGGGAGGGAAACATTGATGGGTGAGAGAAACATCGACTGGTTGCCTCTCGCACGCCCCCAACTGGGGACATGGCCCAATGCAGGCCCGTGTCCTGACTGGGAATCAAACCAGTGGATAACGCTCAGTACGCTGAACCACACCAACCAGGGCTGTTCTTTTACTTATTGAACAAGCATTTATTGAACATTAACTTTGTACCAGGTATTGTGTTAGATCTGGGAACACAAAGATGCTATGTCACAAAATTTTCACGGAAACACGGGAACAAAAGGGGCTTTTGAGAGACAGAATATTTCATTTTTGCTTGAACAATAAGGTACATGTGGGAAAGTGTCAGAAATGACTGGCCAGATCATTTTAAGGAGTTTGTCCTAGAAAGGCTAGGAAAAAATGGAAATACTTAAAGCAGGGATGGTGATGGCAACTGAGCATAAAAAAGCAGGCTGATGAACCCTGGCCAGGTACTCAGTTGGTCAGAATATCATTCCAATACACCAACGTTGTAGATTCGATCTTTTATCAGGGTACATACAAGAATCAACCAATGAATGCATAAATAAGTAAATTGGTGTTTCTCTCTCTCTCTCAAATGAGTAAATAGAAATTAAAAAAGAAAGCAGGCTGATAGTGAAACTAGAGGCAGAAAATGCATTTAGGATATTTCTGACCTTGTCTCAAGGCTTCAAACTCATTCATCATGTCCAGATGTTTTTTGTTTTTTGCTTTAATATGGAATGCTTCATGAATTTGCATATCATCCTTGTGCAGGGGCCATACTAATATTCTCTGTATTGTTCCAATTTTAGTATATGTGCTGCCGAAGCGAGCACTGTCCAGATGTTAAGTGCAGTGGCAGTGAAGATATAGGAATGAGGACAGCTTCCAGAGATACTTAGCAGGTAGAATGATTTTTGGTGTCAAAAAATGAAGAAGAAGGGCTTTTCTCAGGTTGCCAGCTGGGGTGATACCACTAGCTAAGATAAGGACAAGAAGAAGAAGAAGATGTTTTTGCTTGGAGATGATGTTTGGTTTTGAAATAGTTGAGTTTGAGAGGCCTGTGAGATCTGCAGGTGGAATTATCTAAAAGGCAGGTATATTGAATTAGAGCTCAAGAGAAAAGGCTAAAAATATAGATTTGAGACTTAGAAGCAATGAGATTGTGGTTGAAATTCTTACCATTGTTGGAGTTCTTTGGTTCCCCAGGATAGAAATCAAGAGGAACCCCCAGAGAAATTTCCAGACAGATTTTATTAAGCTTATGCTCGAGGAAAGGAAGGTCCTTGGGACTGGCTCTGCGTGGTTGCTTTTAAAGGAGGGGGACAAAGCAGGCTTGTATGAAAGGACAGGCTTGTTAGGGGTTTAGAGAGTGGAATTTCCTATGTCAGGGTGAGGTTATTTCCTTCTTCCATCAGGCTACTTGGCAACTATCTTGCACCTGCGCTGTGGGGGCAAGATGGCCATGTTGCTCATTATCGCCACCCTAGAAAAGTCCTATAGGGGCCAAACCTTGATCAACTGCACATGCGAAACAGTGGTTTTGCCTTGGCTGCTGTGACTCCGTGGACTGAGTGCTGGCCTGTGAATCAAAAGGTTGCCCATTCGATTCCGCGGCACATACCTGGGTTGGGGGCAATGGTCTCCAGCTGTGGGGGTGTGAGAGGCAACCAACTGATGTTGATTGATGCTTCTCTCCCTCATTCCCTTCCCTCTCTCTAAAAATAAATAAAAATAAAATCCTTAAGAATTTAAAAAGAAAAACAATGGTTTCCACATCTTCTGGCCATCTGGTCTTAACTTGGCTTCCTGGCCATGCAGTGTTTTTTCATTCCCTGGCCTAAGTCCCTATACTGTCTAAAAACCATGGGCATAGATAAGTCCACACAGAAAGAGTGTGGGTAGCACATATAGGTAAAGGAGTCAAAACCAGAACCAGAAGAACCCAGGTCTATTGGGTGAGCTAACAAAAACTAGCCGATGAGCCCTGGCCAGGTAGCTCAGTTGATTAGAGCATTGTCCTGATACAGCAGGGTTAGATCTCCATTCAGGGCACATACAAGAAGCAACCAATGAGTACATAAATAAGTGGAATAACAAATCGATGTCTCTCTCTTTCTAAAATCAATTTTAAAAAATCTTAAAATAGCCAATGCAAGGAGACTGAGAATGCTCAGTGAGGTAAAATGAGGCAAGAGGGAAGCCAGAGGAGAAAGAGTTTCAGACAGACTAGCTGTAAACAATGTCAAATGTAGCAGAGAGGTCAAGGAGCAAAAGGACTGAAGAGTGTTCCTCATAGTCCTAGGGAAGTCACAGATGATCTCAGTAACAGCAGTTGCAGGGGAAAGGTGAAATCTGAAGTCAGAATGTACTTGGTTGAGGCATAAATAGAGAGAGCAAGAAGAAAGTGGAGGCAATTCTTTGGAGAGGTTCAGCTTAAGAGGATGAGAAGGACTTTAGCTGGAGCTGCTGAACACATGGTTGAGTTTATTTGTTAAGCTATGTTTTGATTGTTATAAAAAATAATATATGCAAGGTAAAAAATTTCAAATATGAAAGAATATAAAAAAAGATAATCACTAGAAAATTTGTATTCTAATATTTCAGAAGATAAGCAAGCACATATATAGATATATCTTTTTTGTATGTGTATATATATGGCTGGTTTGGCTCTGGATTGAGCGTCGGCCTGCGAGCTAAGTGTCGCTGGTTCGATCTTCCAGTCAGGGCACATCAGAGAAGGAAAACTCTGATTCCAAAAAACCTCCGCTGCCTTGCGGCATACCTCTTCAGGGGAAAGGCTAAGGGAGTAAACCCCGACAGAAAATCCGGAGCCGGAGTCCCTAAGGCGCTTCGACGTTGTAGTCAACACCGGCAACTCCTGCGGCGCACCTGAAGCCAAGCTGTATTGACTCCGTCTTTCCCTTGGACCCTTCAGCTGCGAAGAGAGGGGGGGTCTGCTGCATGGGCAACAGCAGACCCTCCATATCACCCTGCCCAGGCTCTGTAGCTTCAGCTTCACTGGAGAGGACACTCCAGCGTCATCACAAGATGTCGATTCAACACGGGAGGAGACAGATACCGTGTCACTCCCGAGTCGGACTGCACAGCCATTCTCGGCGGTGCAGATAGACTCTTAAGAAGCTACACCATCGTCTCTCGAGACGGACGGCTGCCGACGATATATATGTATATGGATGTATATGCACATATTTTCTTTACTCAATGTGATTATACCATATAAACTGCTATACCTAATTTTTAAATCTTTTTCACTTAATCGTATGTCCTGGAAACCTTTCCATATCTTTCTGACCTTATATCTTGTCCTCTGCTCTCTCTACTTCATTGTATTCTACTGCTTTGACCTCCTTTCAGTTCCTGGAACACACCAAGCACACTCACACCTTAAGGCATTTGCACTTGCTGTTTCCTCTGCCTGGAATGTTCTTACCGCAGATACCTCTTGGTTCCTCTCTCCCTTCAGATCTCTACTTAAATGTCACCTCCTCAGAGAGGCTACCCACTATTGTTCATGATACATTACTTTATTTTTCTTCACAGCACTTATTATCATGCATTTGTTGACTTGTTCAATGTCAGTCTATCCTACAAGGATATGAGCTTCAAGAAAGGAGGAACTTTGTTTCACTACTCGATATCCAGAGCCTAGAAGAGTACCTGACTGTTAATAGTACTCAATGAAATAGGAAAAAGGCACATAGAGCTAGAATAGTCAGTATAGTATTATGGATAACAACGTAAGAGTGGAAGCTCAAACTACTTGGGTTCTAATACTTATTTCTCTGTAGTTGTGTTCACTTGGATGAATGAATCCATTTCCTCTCTGTAAAACAGGGTCATACCAGTGCCTAACTCCCTGGGTTGTTGTGAGGTTTAATATGTGAACATATGGAGATACTTAGAACAGTAGCTGACACATGGTAAATTGTAATGGATGCTCATTGCTATGAGTATTAGTAATATTCTGTAAAAGCACTACAGTAGCTCCAACATTAGTGACTCCACTCTTTCAGCTCTTCCTCACTTCTTTGATTATTTCTCCTAGCTTTTTTTCTCTGTCCTTCACCCCTTAAACACTAGTGTCTCCTGAGTACTTTTTACTTCTCATATTCTCTTAGAATGAACTCATGGTTTCTATTGTCACCCAGTCTGAAGAGTGCCATAATTGCTGCCCCAAAAAGCACTGTGCTTGGGGCCTCAGACTCATTCAGCCAAGTGCTTTGAGCATTTCCACACTAATTACTTGTTGGGTTATATGACTCACTGAACTGTGGTCTCCTCAAGGGCAGGAATAGTTTCTTGGTTATCTTTAACTCTGCTTCTTCAAGAGTGATGCTCTTCATAGGTATACTTTATAGGTGCTCATAGTCTAGTGAAGGAAAACAGGCAATAAATAAATTATTATAATAAGTCGGATGGTGAAGAGTGCTATATAAGTAGGATAAAGAGAGAGTTGGGAAAGGATGAGATGCGATAGTTTATAGGATGGCTAGGGAAGACATTGGGTTAAGGGGATATCTGAACAGAGCACTGAAGAGCATGAGAGAGTAAACCAAATGATACCTGAGGAAAGAGCATTCTGAGCATACCCAGCAAATGAAGAAGGCCTGAGGTGGAGTGTGTCTAGGAAACAACTAAGAAGCTGTGAGATTGGAATAAAGAGACTGACAAGATAGTGGCAGGAAAAGAGGTGAATGAAGTAATGAAGGTGAAGGTGTTTTAAAACATAGAGGGGCACCCTGGCTGCTGTGGCTCAGTGGATTGAGTGCCAGCTTGTGAACCAAAAGGTTGCCAGTTCAATTCCTGCTCAGAGCATATGCCTGAGTTGTGGGTCAAGTCCCCGGTTGGGGGTGTGCAAGAGGCAACCAATTGATGTTTCTCTCACATATCAATGTTCCTCTCTCCCTCTCTTCCCCCTCCCTTCCCCTCTCTCTAAAAATAAATAAAAATCTTTTTTAAATGCAGGGGCTTAAAATTAGGTGACAAATTATTAGAGGGTTCTGAATAGAAGACTGACAAAAATACATCTTACTGTTTGGAAGGATTCCTCTGATTGCTGGTAGAAGATAGATAGCAGAGAGCCAAGGGTGGAAGCAGGGAGCTCTGTTGGAAGGTTATTGCAGTGGTCCAGGTAAGAGATGATGGTGTTCTGGCCTTTGGTGATAGTGTGGAGGTGATGAGAAATGGTAAGTTCAGGATATATTTTGAAGACAGAGTAATAATTTGCTGATGTATTAATGCAGGGTGTGAGAGAAATAGAAGCAGAGGCAAGGATGAATGGATAAGTAAAAATGAATAAGTGAAGTGGATATATATATCTAAAACAGAGTGATACATCACAAGAGCTGCCAAGGCCAGAAAATAAATAAAAGGGAAACTTTAGGAAAACCAACAGAAGAGAAAAGATTTAAGATACACATACACACTGCCATTCACTTGTAGAGAAGAAGGGTAATGAAAGATATGTCGATACAATAGCTTGAGAATTATGTGAAGGGAAGTTAAAATTTAAAAAAAAATATTTTAGAGGGAGAGACAGACAGACAGACAGACAGACATTGATTTGTGTGTCACTCATTTATGCATTCATCGGTTGCTTTTTGCATGTGCTCTGACCAAGGATCAAACCCAAACCTTGGCGTATGAGAGTGATGCTCTAACCAACTGATATTTTTAATTTTAATTTTAATTTTTGAGAGAGGGGAATGGAGGGTTAAGGAGAGGGAGAGAAACATTGATGTGAGAAAGAAACATCGACTGGCTGCTTCCTGTATGCACCCTGACTGGGGACCAAATCTGCCACCCAGGCATGTGTCCAGAGAGGAAGCCAACCGAGGACCTTCGGTTTTAAGGAAAATACACTGCCAATTGAGCTACACTACCTAAAAATGGGGATACTTGAGCTTATCATAACTTGAAGAGTAGTAGCAATAAAAAGGGAGGGAAGTTGCTCAATGTAGATGTAGCCAAGTTTCTGAAAAGGAACTACATTTGGGGACTTCTGCCCAAAATGGAGGCATAGGTAGGCACACTGTGTCTTCCTTCCTGAAAAGGAATTACAACTACCTCAAAACTAAAAAAAATCCAACAACCAGAAGTACCAGAAAATTGAACTGCAAGGAAGTCCAACAAACAAAGAAATAAAGAAGAATAACTCAACCAGACAGGTAGCGGCCAGGGTGGAGAGGATGTGGTGTGATGGTGGCAGCAGGGCAGTGGATGTGGCCAGTAGCAGAAAGTGCAGTCATACATTTTTAAAGCAGGGAAGGAAACCTGGGGAGTGATCCCAGCCCCAGGCCAGACTGCGCAGCTCATGGTTCCACTACTGGGGAAAATAAAGCCTCACTGCTTCAGACTGTGAAAACCAGTGGGGTTTGGGGTGGTGGAAGAAACTGTCAGTCTCTCAGTAGAGTCCACTTGTTTAGAAGGCCCCCAGCATCCTAGAATGTATGCAAACCCACGCACGCTGGGAACCATCACCGAGCAACAGCTAGAGGGTCGCCAGTCCCATATGGGAAGTGGGAGAAGTGCCTGTAAAGGGAGCGAGTGCTGAGTAAGTGGCATTGTTCCCTCTCATACGCCTCCCCCACATACAGCATCATAATATGGTGAAATGGGTCACCCCGCACTGACGAATACCTAAGGCTCCACCCCTTACAACATAACAGGTGCAATAGTTCTACCTAAGACACAGAAGCAAACACAGAAAGCTGTCAAGTTGAAGACAGAGAAGTATGGCCCAAAAGAGGGAGCAGATCAAGCTTTCAGTGGGAGAACTAAATGACAAGAAAATAGCCAACCTACCAGATGTAGAATTCAAAACACTGGTGACAATGGTACTCACAGACTTGACAGACAAAATTAAGTATGACAAATGCATAAGGGAAGAAATGAAGACTACGCTAAGTGAAACGAAGGGAAAACCATGCAAAACCAGTGATGAAGGGAAGGAAACTGGGGTTCAAATCAATGATTTGTAACAAAAAGAAGGGATAAACAGCCAACCAATATAGAAGGAGGAAGCAGGAATTGAAAAAAACAAGAAGAGGCTTAGGAACCTCTGGGACAACTTTAAACATACCAACATCTGAATCATAGGGGAACCAGAAGGAGAAGAGGAAGAGCAAGAAGTTGAAAACTTATGTGAAGAAATAATGAAGGAAAACTTCCCTAATTTCACAAAGGAAATAGACATACAAGTCCAGGAAGTAGAGAGAGTCCCAAACAAGCTAGACCCAAAGAGGACCACACCAAGACACATCATAATGAAAATGCCAAACGTTAAATATAAAGAAAGAATCTTAAAAGCAAGCAAGAGAAAAGAAGAGCATTACCTACAAAGGAGATCCCATAAGAGAGTCAGCTGATTTCTCAAAAGAAACTTTGCAGGCAAGAAGGGACTGGCAAGAAATATTTATTCAAAGTGATGAAAAGCAAAGACCTACAACCAAGACTACTCTATCCAGCAAGGCTATCATTTAGAATGGAAGGGCAGATAAAGTGCTTCCCAGACAAGGTAAAGCTACAGGAGTTCATCATCATCAAGCCATTATTATATGAAATGTTAACGTGACTTATTTAAGAAAAGAAGATCAAAACTATGAACAGTAAAATGACAAATTCACAACTATCAACAACAGAATCTAAAAGAACAAAAAACAAAAATAAACTAAGTAAACAGCTAGAATAGGAACAGAATCATAGGTATGGGGAGCACTTGGATGGGTATCAGCTGGCAAGGGGGAAGGGGAAGAAAAGGGGTAATGATGCGGCGATTAAGAAGTATAATTTGTAGGTACAAAACAGACATGGGGATGTTAAGAATAGTAAAGGAAAGGGTAAAGCTGAAGAACTTACATGCATGACCCATGGACATGAACTAAGGAGGGTGGGATTGCTGGAGGGAAGGGGGATACTGGGTGGAGGGGAGCAAAGGGAAAAGTAATTGGGACAATTTTAACAGCATAATCAATAAAATATACTTAAAAATACATTAAAAGAAGAAACAACATTCACTGCCTCCACTTCCTTACCATCTTCCATATACACTTCAAACAAAATCATTGGCTTGCCACCCACACTGAAACTGCTGTCATAAAAAACACCAATGACTTTCTAGATGCTAAAACAAATGGATACTTAAAAAAAAATTGATGAGAGATAGAGAGAGACATTGATTTTTGTCATTCGATTTATTCATGCATTCATTGATTCTTGATTCTTACATGTTCCCTGACTGGGCACTGAACCCACAACCGTAGCATATCAGGATTATGCTCCAATCAACTGAGCAACTGCCTTGGCAAACTAATGCACATTTTTCAGTTCTTATTGTACTTGTTCTTTCTCCAGTACTGTTGAATTGGAGGGTCTCCTTCCTTGGTTTCTCTTTTCTTTTTAAAATTTTATTTATTTATTTTCAGAGAGAGGGGAAGGGAGGGGGAAAGAGAGGAAGAGAAACATCGATGCTCAAGATAAACATATTGATTGCCTTTCGCACGCCCCCAACTGGGGACCTTACATGCAGTCCAGGCCAAGCGCTCTGATTAGGAATAGAACTGGTGACCCTTCAGTTTGCTGCTGATACCCAACCCACTGAGCCACACCGTCAGGGCTTCTTCTCTGGTTTCTTTGACCCCACTTTCTCCTTCCTGCTTTTCCTCCTGTGTCACTAACCTTCTATCTCAAACCCCTTCATTGGCTTCTTTTCCCATGTCCATCCCTCAGTGTTAATATTTCTCAGAGTTATGTTCTTAGCCCTCTTTTCTTTTCATTATTTCTTTTATTTTTTAAAATACTAAGTGCTTACTACATTCCAGGCACAGTTCTAAGTGCTGGGAATATACCAATAAACAAAACCTACAAAAATGCCTGCCTTCTCACAGAGCTTGCTCTTCTTGAGCCATCTCATCTCATACACAATGCCTCAGTCACTCTCTATGTGCTTGTGACTTCCAAATTTACATACCTAGTACTAACACTCCAATTTTAGACATATATAATCAATACTCCGTTGGGTATCCTCATTTGTATTTCCTTAAACCGAATTCCTCTTTATTGTACACTGAAGTTTGCTTCTTTCAGTATCCCCTCTTCTAATTATACCACCATGCGCTCCCCATTGCCCATTTCTTTTCAGGATTACTGCAATTGTTTCCACTCTAATCATCCTCTGCTACAAGATTGAGTTTATTAAAATGTGAGTCTGACCATATTACTTCCATCCATAAAACACTTTATTAATTCCTTATCATCTTCAACATCTTTCAGTATTTTGTCTAACTTTCCCTTACCCCTTGCCTCCAACACACATCTATTCATTGTGTTCTGGCCTTACACAGGGGAACAATTTTTTACATAATTCCTGTTAAGTTTGATTTTTTTTCAGCTGTTTTAGACTTAAATAGGCATAGTGATTTCAAAACTACAGTTAGTTTTCTTCTATCACGTCAAGTTTTTCTGTACAGCATATCTTAATGCGACCACTCTAAGCTGGATCCAGCCTGGATCAAGGGAAGCACTAGTGCTCTCCTATTGGCTGAGAGCAAACCTCCCTTGTGTGGGGAGGTGTGGGGGGCGACCTTGGAGACCAGTGACAGGTTCATGCTTGTCTAGGCTTTTCAGTTACACATCAGACAGTGTGGTGAGAGGTTGTGTGCCGCTCTATATAGTGAATCGTATTCGAAAGTGTAGTCCGAGTTCTTGTCTGTATACAAGGAGTTAGCAGAATTTATTTTTTAATTTACATACGTACTTATTTCCTTTCCTTCAGATCATGTCTGCCTCTGCTATATCTCGTCGTAAGTGCCCTGATTTGTTTTGTTTTAATCTGTGGCAGTTTCACCATTCCCAGTCAAAGGACAAACATCAGCGCATTTGCCAGGCAAGCCTATTTTGCATATTTTAAAGTAAAACTTGGTGATCGAGATAAGTCTTGGGCCCCTCGCAAGGTGTGCAAGCAGTGTGTTGAGAGTTTACAGGTGTGGAAGAAGGAAACAGGTGATAAATTGCAATTTGGTATACCTATGGTTTGGCAAGAGCCCAGAGATCATTCAAGTGACTGTTGCTTTTGTATAGTGAAAACGTCAGGATATAACAAGAAAAATAAATGTAAAATAGAGTATCCCAGTCTACCATCAGCTATACGCCCAGTGCCTCATTCAGCTGCAATCCCTGTGCCAGTTTTCATTGAACTACCCTTTTTCAAAAAACAGGAGTATGGTGAAGAACTAAGTGACAGCAACGATGAAGATTTTGGAATTGAAGATGACTCAGTTTGTAAGGGATTTGATCAGCATGAGTTGAATGATTTGGCACGAGATTTGGGACTATCCAAAAAGGCTTCAGGACTCCTAGCATCAAGACTGCACGAGAAAAACTTGCTTGAAAAAGGAGCGAAGGTATCCTACTTTCAATCAAGAAAAACTGCATTTCTGCAGAACTTTCGAAGTGATGGTGGCTTTGTGTATTGCCATAACATACATGGTTTAATGGAGGAATTGGGAATTCCAATCTATAACGCAACCGAACGGCGGCTGTTCATCGATAGTCCAAAGTGGAGCTTGAAGTGTGTCCTCCTCCACAGTGGCAATTTATTTGGTGCAGTCCCCTGGCTATTCAGTTTGTTTTTGTGAAGAATATGAAGACATAAAGAGAGTCATCGATCTGTTGCAATATCACAAGCACAATTGGATCATCTGTGTTGACCTTCAAATGATCTGGTTCCTTCTTGGTCAGCAGTGCGGATACACCAAGTATCTCGGTTTTCTGTGGGACAGCAGGGCTCATGTGAAGCATTGGGTGGAATCAAACTGGCCTCCAAGATCTGACCTCAAATCTGATGATCCAAAGATTCTACATGAGCCACTTGTTGACAAAAAGAACATTATATTCCCACCTCTGCACATAAAACTGGGTCTCATGAAGCAATTTGTGAAAGCTTTGCCAACAGTAGGAGACTGTTTCAAGTATCTGACTTTGGCATTTCCTAGACTGTCGTTTGAAAAGATAAAATACTTTAATATGTATGTTTGGTAGCAGAACTTTACTACTTGTACACAATTTGACTTACAGTAACAATATATAGCCTTTATATGAATAAAATAACTCTAAATAAACAGTATATTTAGGTAATTTTTTCTTTATTCTACTTTGTATGTACATTTCGTATGATTTTTTGGACAAAGGGAGGGTATCCTGTACCTTAAAAAGTTGACGTTATAGAGAAAAACTGCAGCCATTTTTGGATTCAGATGTCAAAAGTTAGTCAAAAACAAGTGTCAGATCTAACTCAACAAAAATTGTATTCCCTAGTGTATTGAACTTGAATTCTCTTGTATGGTCATGCTTTAATACATGTTATTCCATCTAAAATGTCCTTCTTTCCTGTCTTGTCCTCTTGGCTAATTTTTAGATCCAGCTCAGGTGCCATCCCTTTCACCCCAGCCTCCCTCAACCTCTCCTGTGTGTACAATCACCGCATATTGTACAGACTCTTCTGTTGAGTTTTACATACTGTGTCATAATTGTGTGATTTGTAATAGTTTATTTTGCTACCTCTTCCACTAGACTGGGAGCCTTTTGAGGGAAAGAAATATGTCCTTTATTTCAGTATCCTAAGCACTTAATATGACCTCTTACGAGAGGGCAATAAATGTTTTTTTGAATGAATAAATAAATAAGTGAACAAATGACAATGCGGGAATGGATAGGGAGTAAAACAAAAGAGAATAAAGAGCAAATGCAGAAAGATAAGTTTAGAAAGAATGTCTTAAATATTTTCCTCCAGGATAGGAGAAAGGAAGGAAGGGTATAATAAAAAGTAGATCAGTTTGCCCTGGCTGGGGTGGCTTGGTGGATTGAGTGCTGGCCTGAGAACCAAAGGGCCACTGGTTTGATTCCCAGTTGGGGCATATGCCTGGGTTGTGGGCCAGGTCCCCAATTGAGGACACATGAGAGGCAACCACACATTGATGTTTCTCTCCCTCTCTCTCTCTCCTTCCCCTCTCTCTCTGGAAATAAATAAATAAGCAAATAAAATATTTTTAAAAAAATTTCAGTTTGAGGTGAAGGGGAGGAAACTGAAGGAGTCCATTCTGGACAGTTTATATATATATATATATATTTTTTTTTAAATGGTTATTATTTTTTAATTCTTACCTGAGGATATGTTGCTTTTTAAAGAATTGATCGTAGAGAGAGAAACATCAATCAGTTGCCTCCCATATGTGCCCCAACTGGAGATCAAACTCACAGTTTAGGTATGTGCACTGACGGGGAATAAAACCTACAAACTTTTGGTGTACTGGGAGGAGGAAGATGGTGGAGGAGTGAGGGGCGGCTGTGCTCTCAGGCTCCCGAGACCCGTCTGTAGTTTGGACTAATTACAGACAGGACATCTCAGTGAGCAGGTGAACACTGGCAGGAGTCGAGCCTTGGCACTGCTGGATTAGAGAAAAACCATCTGGGAACAAACTGTTTAGTGAGGATGGTGGAAGAAAAAGGGATGAAATGGGATTCCTGACTGGGGTGGCTACCCGAGCTGCGGCTAGAAGGACACAAAGGCTTTTTGGTGACCACAGGCTTCCCCAGAGGAGAGTCAGGAGGAAAGCGGATCTCTGCCCGCTGGCAGAGACAGGACTCCACCAGGTGGCATTGACGCTGGAAGACGGGAGACAGCGTGCTGTTGTACAAGTGAAAACGAAATTTTTCTTTTATATTTTTCTCTTGTGAACTGCAGAGGGGGGGGGGTTGGGGGTGATAGGACATTCTTGAGGAGTGCAGGCGCAGAAGTGCGCTCGCCTACTTCCCAACCCTCCCCTTGAGTCTCGGAGGCGCACATAGGGAAGTGCCCTCATTCACTGGCCCAGGTGTGCAAGGCTGCGCGTCCAGGTGCCCCTCGGATACACCCCAACAGACATAAGATCAGTGCCCCAAAGGGTGCAGGGAGGGCCCACTGGACACACAGAAGACTGTGTGCAGTCGCCCCTGACCAGCTCCAGTGGGTGCCATGCCGGAGCGCAGAGCACTTGCCCAGGCTCTGCTCGTGCCCACCCAGGCGGTGCAGGAACGGTGGGCAGCTGCGGCGTGGGAACAGCAGGCAGCAGTGACTCACAGACACTCACTTCTGCTGAGCGCAAGTGTCCAGGGCCCTGCCCTAAGAGGCTAGAGACCAGCTCCCGGAATGGAACGCAGCACTGCAGTCCACAGGCTAGCTCCCCGGCAGCCTTGGGCGCGACTATTGAAATAGGCGCCAATCGCTCACTTCCACTGTGCACGAGTATTGGGCGCCCAGCCCTAGGAGGAGAGAGACCAACTCCCGGAGAGCGGCTTGGCAGGCCTGAGGTGGGCTCTCGGGCGCCTTGCGCGCAGGGGCACCTCAGCTTACTCCAACGGGCACCAAAGGAACGCACCGTGCTGGTCATCGCATGCACACCGCTGCTGCAAGGAATAGGAACTTCTGACCAGCCATATTAGACCAGCTGTGGACCCAGAAAAAGAAGAGGACACACAAAGTCTGAACTGAGTAAAAACATTCCTTTTTTTTTTTCTTCCTAAAGGGAAAAAAAAAATTATATCTCTAATTTGTTTCATACAATCTCTCCCTCTCATCCTTCCTCTTTAATTGTTGTTTATTTGTTTGTGGGTCTAGTTTAGCCTCCCTTTCACTCTAAATAAATAGAATTTAACTACTATATAAATCCAATACTATACAATTCCACTTTCCTACTATATTCTGCACTCTTCCCTTTTTTCTTCTATAGTCATTAACATACAATGTAAATATTACCTACTGTCTTGCACAGTCTCAACTATTATTAATCTATTATCCCCTCTCTCAAAAATAATATTTTCCCCCTAAAAACAACTCTTATCTATTCTTCCTATAGTATAAAAGTTCTAATCTCTCTACATTTATATTAATACTGGCTCGTTGGCTGACGATAGCGGGATAGAGGGTGAGGGATATTTTTGAGGGTGCGGGTCTCCTGCCTGGGCTGTGTGTTTATGTTTTTAACAGCATTTCCACAAAAGAAGTCAACACAAAGTCGATAGAGTGACTCTCAACCAACTAGCCAGAAGAAAGATCCTAACAAAGAGCATCTGAAATATAACCAGACAGCATAAACAAATGACATAAACGGTACCCCAAGAACATCAGGCTCAGGAGATCAAAAAGACTGCACCACTGAAACCCCTAGATCTCCCATAAAGAATCTCATACCACAAAGGTGGGAAGTCAAAGCAGACAAACCAAAAAAAAACCAAACATAAACAAGAAGAATTCAACATGGTAAGACGCAGAAACAACCTCTCAATGAAAAGAAAAGAGGAATCCCCAGAAAGAGAGGTAGATGGGATAGACATGGCCCAAATGTCAGACACGGAATTCAAAACAATGGTGGTGAAGAAGCTCAATATACTCGACAACCTTAAAAACAACTATGACAACCTCCAAGGAAGTTACCAACAGCTCCAAGAAAATCACAGGGGACTTGCAGAGAACTACACCAGCATAAAAAAAAGACCTAGAAACTATTAACAAGAACCAGGAAGAAATGAAGAACGCAATCTCTGAACTGAAAAACACAGTAGAGTCAGTCAAAAGCAGACTAAACGAAGCAGAGGATCGGATTAGTGAGTCAGAAGATAATGGAGAAAAAAATTCTCAGACGATAAAGCAAAATGAAAAAAGATTGAAAAAGTATGAAGAAGAGGTAAGGGAATTACAGGATAGCATAAGGAAGAACAATATCAGAGTCACTGGAATCAAAGAAGGTTCAGAAGAACAAGGAATAGAAAAACTGATAGGAGAAATAGTGACAGAAAATTTTCCCAACCTGATGAGAGAAAAAGTTATGCAAGTCTAGGAAGCACAGAGAGTTCCAATGAAGAGGAACCCAAAAAAACCCACTCCAAGGCACATCATAGTTAAAATGGCAACATTCCAAGACAGAGAGAATCCTAAAGGCAGCAGGAGAAAAACAGCAAATAACATACAAGGGAGCTCCAATAAGGCTATTGACCGATTTCTCAACAGAAACACTACAAGCCAGAAGGGAATCGTCAAAAATATTTCAAGCAATGAAAAACAAAGGCCTACAACCAAGAATACTCTCATTCAAAATAGAAGGTGAAATAAGGAGTTTCTCAGACAAAGGAAGACTAAAAGAATACATCTCCACCAAACCAGCATTGCAAGAGATGCTAAAGGGAATATTCTAAGAAAAAAGGAAGAGAAAAAACAAAAAAAGAATAGAGGACCAGAGATACGAAGGGAAATGAATAAATACATGTCAATAATAACCTTAAATGTAAATGAATTAAATGCTCCAATTAAAAGACACAGGGTAACGGAATGGATAAGAAAACAGGACCCACATATTTGCTGTCTACAAGAAACACACCTCAAAACAAAAGATTTACGTAGACTGAAAGTAAAGGGATATAAAAAAATATTCCAAGCAAACGGACCTGAAAAAAAAGCTGGGGTAGCAGTCCTCATATCAGACAAAACTGATTTCAAAGCAAGGGCAATAAAAAGAGACAAAGAAGGACATTTCATAATACTTAAAGGAACAATCCATCAAGAAGATATAACACTGATAAACATATATGCACCCAACACAGGAGCACCCAAATACATAAAGAAAATACTAGAAGACCACAACAAGGACATTAACAACAACACACTCATAGTAGGGGACTTCAACACTCCATTATCAACAATAGACAGATCATCCAAGCAAAGAAACACCAAGGATATACAGGCATTGAACAACACACTAAACCACATGGACTTAACTGATATATATCGAACTTTTCACTTCAAAGAAGCAAAATATACATTCTTTTCAAATGCACATGGGACATTTTCAAAGATAGACCACATGAAAGGACACAAAACAAGCCTCAACAAATTCAAGAAAATTGAAATCATATCAAGCGTCTTTTCAGACCACAATGCCTTGAAACTAGAAATCAACCTCAGAGAAAAAAATCAAAGACACCCAAACTCATGGAGAATGAATAACATGCTATTAAACAATGAATGGGTTAACAATGACATCAAAGAAGAAATCAAGAAATTTCTAGAAACTAATGACAATGAACACACAACAGCCCAAAACCTATGGGACACAGCAAAAGCAGTCTTAAGAGGGAAGTTCATAGCAATACGGGCATATCTGAAAAGGATAGAAGAAGCTCAAATAAAAAATCTAACCCTAAAGCTACAAGAACTAGAACAACAACAACAAAAAAAGCCTAGGGCAAAAAGAAGGAAGGAAATCATCAAGATCAGAGCAGAATTAAATGACATAGAGACTAAACAAACAATCCAAAAAATCAACAAAACTAGGAGCTGGTTCTTTGAAAAAATAAACAAAATCGACAAGCCTCTAGCCAGGCTCATCAAGAAAAATAGAGAGAAGACCCAAATAAACAAAATCAGAAATGAAAGAGGAGAAATCATGACTGATACCACAGAAATACAAATGATTGTAAGAAATTACTACAAACAACAGTATGGCAAGCAATTTGACAACCTAGAAGAAATGGACAAATTTCTAGAAACATATAACCTTCCAAAACTGAATCAAGAAGAAGTAGAAAGTATCAACAGGCCAATAACAAAGAAGGAAATTGAAACAGTAATCAAAAATCTCCCTGCACACAAAAACCCTGGACCAGACAGCTTCACAGGTGAATTTTACAAAATATTTAGGGAAGAACTAATTCCTACCCTCCTCAAACTATTCCAAAAAATTCAAGAAGAGGGAAAAATCCCAAACTCTTTCTAGGAAGCCAGTATTACCGTAATCCCAAAACCAGGTCAAGACACAACAAAGAAAGAAAACTACAGGCCAATATCACTGATGAACATAGATGCTAAAATCCTCAATAAAATATTGGCAAACAGGATCCAGCAATACATCAAAAAGATCATACACCATGATCAAGTGGGCTGCATTCCAGGGATGCAAGGATGGTTTAATGTTCACAAATCAATAAATATAATACATCACCTAAACAAAATGAAAGACAAAAATCACATGATCATATCAATACATGCAAAAAAAGCATTTGATAGAGTACGACACCCATTTATGATGCAAACACTCAGCAAAATGGGAATAGAGGGAGCATACCTTAACATAATCAAGGCTATATATGAGCAGCCTGAGGTCAACATCATACTCAATGGACAAAAACTAAAAGCATTCCCCCTGAATTCAGGAACTAGACAAGGCTGTCCACTCTCTCCACTTCTATTCAACATAGTGTTGGAAGTCCTACCCACAGCAATCAGACAAGAAAAAGAAATAAAAGGCATCCAAATTGGGAAAGAAGAAATAAAACTATCACTATATGCAGATGACATGATAGTATACCTAGAAAACCCTATAAACTCCACTAAAAGACTACTCGATATAATAAGTGAATTTGGCAAATAGCAGGGTACAAAATAAATATACAGAAATCTAAGGTATTTCTGTACACCAACAATAAAATATCAGAGACAGAGACAAAAAAGAAAATACCATTTACTATAGCAACAAGAAAAATAAAGTACCTAGGAATAAACTTAACCAAAGATATAAAAGACCTGTACACTGAAAATACTCAACATTGAAGAAAGAAATTAAGAAAGATACAAATAAATGGAAGCAAATACCATGTTCTTGGATGGGAAGAATCAACATCATGAAAATGGCCATACTACCCAAAGCAATTTACAGATTCAATGCAATCCCTATTAAAATACCAATGACATATTTCACTGACCTAGAACAAATACTCCAAAAATTCATATGGAACCAAAAAAGACCCCAAATAGTGAAAGCAATCTTGAAACAGAAGAACACAGCATGAGGAATCACAATACCAGACATCAAACAATACTACACAGCCACTGTGGTCAAAACAGTCTGGTACTGACATAAGAACAGACATATAGATCAGTGGAACAGAATAGAGAGCCCAGAAATAAACCCAGGCCTCTATGGTCAACTAATATTTGATAGAGGAAGAAGGAACATAAAATGGAGTGAGAAGAGTCTCTTTAACAAATGGTGCTGGGAGAACTGGACAGGGACGTGCAAAAAAATGAAACCAGACCTCCAACTTACACCACACACAAGAATAAACTCAAGATGGGTCAAAGACTTAAATGTAAGCCGTAACACCATAAAAGTCCTAGAGGAAAACATAGGCAGGAAAATTTCAGATATCCCACGTAACAATATCTTCACGGATACATCTCTTAAGGCAAGAGAAATAAAGGAAAAAATAAAGAAATGGGACTCCATCAAACTAAAGAGTTTCTGCTCAGCAAAAGAAAACATCAGCAAGATGAAAAGGAAACCAACCATATGGGAAAACATATTTACCAGTGATATCACAGACAGGGGACTGATCTCCAAAATATATAAAGAGCTTATATGACTCAACATCAAGAAAACAAACAACCCAATTAAAAAATGGGTATAGGACCTGAACAAACACTTCTCCGAAGAGGACATACAGAAGGTCCATAGACACATGAAAAAATGGTCAACATCATTGGCCATCAGGGAGATGCAAATAAAAACCACAATGAGATACCACTTTACACCAGTCAGAATGGCCATCATCGACAAATCAACAAACAACAAATGCTGGCGAGGATGTGGAGAAACAGGAACCCTACTGCACTGTTGGTGGGAATGCAGACTAGTGCAGCCATTATGGAAAACAGCATGGAATTACCTCAAAAAACTAAAAATGGAACTGTCTTTTGAACCAGCGATTCCACTGCTAGGATTATACCTGAAAAATCCTAAAACCCTAATTAAAAAAAACTTATGCATCCCTATGTTCATAGCAGCCCTGTTTACAATAGCTAAGTGCTGGAAACAGCCTAAGTGCCCATCTGTAGATGAGTGGATCAAAAAACTGTGGTACATTTACACAATGGAATACTATGTAGCAGAAAGGAAGAAGGAACTCCTGTCATTTGCAACAACATGGATGGAACTAGAGAGAATTATGCTTAGTGAAATAAGCCAGGCAAAGAAAGCAAAGTACCATATGATATCACCTAATACAGGAAACTAAAGAACAACACAAACAAACGAAGTAAATAGGACAAAGAGTAGAATAAGTAGTCTGTAGGGGGGAGGGGGGCGGGAGAGAAGGGGGATAAGTAAGGGAAGGGTCTAGTCAAGGAACTTGTATGAATGACTCATGGACATGGACAACGGGGAGGGATATAATTGTGGGAGAGGGGGTGGGTTGGGTTGGGGGGAGCAATGGGGGAAAAATGGGACAACTGTAATTGAAAAACCAAAAAATAAAAGGGGGGGGGGGGAAGCTTTTGGTGTACTGGATGATGCTCCAACCAACTAAACCACCCAGCCAGGGCTTAAGTATATAAGGCATTTCTCTTGCATGTGAATGAAGATGTATCTGTAACAGCTTCTTTAAATCTCAACTTTCACACATGCAACACAGTTGATTCTTCTCTTTATCCCATAAACCCTCTCTCTTGCAAAGTTATAAGAACCAAGGAGATCATATAGGATAGGTCTTTGAGCTTTTTATTTATTTAATTTTAAAGATTTTATTTATCTATTCCTAGAGAGAGGGGAAGGGAGGGAGAGAAGGAGAGAAACAACGTTCATCACATCCCCAACCCGGGACCTGATCCACAACCCAGGCACGTGCCCTGACTGGGAACTGAACCAGTGAACCTTCGGCTTGCAAGGATGCCTAACTTACTGAGCCACACCAGTCATGTTGGTCTTTGAGTTCTTTAACTAAAGTAGCAATGGACCTACATTGATTGTCACTTAAATATGACTTTAAATCCATTCAGTTGAAAGCTAAGTTCCAAAGCCTCTCCCAGTTTGTCATTCCTTTTCATTCTTCCGTGTATTGTCAGTGCTGTAGTTCCTGCAATTGGAAACATTTGTTTGCCTCCAAATTACTTAAAAAATACTTACTAGACCTAACTAACGCTAGCAAGTAATGTTTTTTTCACTACAGTGAGAAAAAGGGTAAAACTGAGCCTCCCATTGGGATGTCTAGCTTCGTATTTTTGTCATGATTAATGTCTAACTAAATGGTCTGAAATTGGTTTAAGATTCCTTTCAGCCACCAATGCCAACTTATTTTACACTAATACAACTAGAATTCAATTGATCTGATTTAGAACAAATTTTTTATCCATAAATGGGATGGAAAATCTAGGTGAGGATTAAGATTATGGCTAAGGTACAGGAGAAGAAGGAAGTCTGAGTTAATTATAACCTAGGTTCTGCAGTCTAATTCCAGGAAGCTGTCCCCTTACTAGGTGGACAAGTTGTTGATTGAGGAATATTCTCAGAGGAACTAGAAGCTATCAATTCCTGAATTCTGAGATGAATTTCCATAAGTGAAGGTGTTAGTATTGAAAGACTAAAATTTCTTTCATGGCTGGTGTGGTTCAGTGGACTGAGCGCCGTCCTGTGAACCAAGTGTCGCTGGTTTGATTCCCAGTCAGGGCACACACCTGGGTTTCACACCAGGTCCCCAGTTGGGGGCGCGAGTGAGAGGCAACCACACATTGATGTTTCTCTACCTTTCCTTCTCCCTCTCTTCCCTTCTCTCTAAAAATAAATAAGTAAAATCTTAAGAAAAAAAAAAAGACTAAAATTTCTTGTCACTTGAAGAAGCCCTTTGAGTGATAAGCATTTGATTATTTTCTTTTCAGCAATCATGATTGGCCTGGAAGATTTTCCAAAAGTTGCCTTTCTCAAGGACAGTTGGGTAAGGTTGTTTGGACATGTTTTTGAGTCCATATTACAATGTATGCAGTGTTTAGTTATTAATTCCTAGACTTAAAAAAATACACAGTGTATATGTTTTGGTAGATAACTAAAGTAAAAAACAACAACAAAATCATGAGAACATGGCCATTATTGTACAAGGCAAAGACCTTATCATCTCTGAAACAAAAATGTAAGCCTAAATTAAAAGCTACCTTGATTAATGTCTCTCATATGTGAAGGTACATGAGCTTCTGTTATCAAGTTTAAAAACTGAGAACTTGGGGAGTTGGGGGAAAGACTAAGAGGGTAAAGGATGGTCAAATATGTAGGGACAGGAGACTAGACTTGGGTGTTGGGCACACAATATACAGATATTGCATTATAAAGTTGTACACTTGAAATTTATATGATGTTATTAACCAATGTTACCCCAATAAATTTAATTTAAAAAAGCTGAGAATTTATTTTGAAACATTATAGGTAGTTAAATGATCACTGGTTAATTTACCTTTTAAAATGTTTAGGATTAGGTTTTAGCCTCTCCTCTTTAGCCTTATTCTCATTATTCTGAGCCCTTTCTATTAACATCTAACAAATCCTATTGCTTAAAATCCAGGAAATATCAAGGTTTTGACACAAGTTCACTGTTATTTCAGAACTATATTTACTTACTTGTTCTATTCAGTTCCCTACCCTCTTGAGACTGAGATGACATCAAGGTAAAAAATGCAGTCTGTCCTTAGGGGAAACAATAGATATTTTAACAAGTAGACTATAATTCAAAACCACCCAACAATGTTTTAATAGCTTTTACATTTGACAATACCAGAATGCATTAAAACGTGAAGCCTCTAAAGATAACCTTTCTTCCTTTGTGAAAGAAGTCGACATGTTAATTCTTATAAAAACCCACCCAAAGATTGGATGGGTAAATCCTAGAAGTAGAAGTGTGGTGTTGTAAACCTATACATGATGTACTTCTTTCAGCTCTACTAAGGCTGTAAGTCCTGAAATCCAGGCTTGGCAAAGAAAGAGGGAGTTAAGATGATCAGTTCGTAAGGAATTTCTGGGGTATCAGGCTAGGTCTTCTATAAAGGATCTTCTGTTGCCCACCCTCTCATTCTTCCCTCCTAGGCCTTATACAAAGGCAGCCCTGTATTAACCTTGCTCAGTAGAAAAGGGCAGCTAATCAGGAATAAAAATCTCCATTTCAGAGTTAGAGGTTGAGATGTACAAGTGACTCATCTGGCATCAGCTTTGTAGCAGTCCCAGCCTATAGGCCTTCAGGAAATGAGTCCCCAAGACCTGCATCTCCCTCTGTGGCAAACTGTTTCTAAATTCTGCTGTTTAACAACTCGGTAGCCTGCTGTTCCATTTTTTGAAAACTATATACAAGCCAAATAGGGTGATAGGCTAGGATTGCAAAGATTAATTAGACACTGTACCTTCCTTAAAAAGCTTACAGATTAGTAAGGGAAATAAACAAATGTAAATATATCATTAGAGTACAATGATGTGTGCTATAAGAGGCCCAACAGGAGGGCAAGGTAAAGCCTTTTGGGAAAAAAAAAACAAAAAACTTTTCAAAAGCAATTATTGACTGGTTTTGAAAGTGGAACAGAGATGTGCCAGTAGAAAGGGCTGGGATGAAGGCAGAGGGACAGCATTTACAAAGGTATGGATTCATTAATGGATAAATTTATTCATCACATTTGTATTGAGTGAACTCTGTGTGCTTGGAGCTTGGGATTTATCAGTGAACAAAACAGATTTTAAAAATGCCTGCTTTTGTGGGACTTGCATGTATTTTAACAAGGTAAAAAAAATTAAAAAATAAACATAAAAAAACAATAAATAATATAGAATATGAGAAGTTGAAATTTCTGGGAAGAAAAGATAGGGTAAGGGAAAAGAAAATTTGGAGAGCGGGTTCTTGCAATTGTAATTAGGGTGGTTGAGAAAGGTCACACTGAAAACCTTGAATGAAGTGAGGGAACCGGACCTGGGAATATCTTGGGGAAAGGCATTTGTAGCTGAGGAACCAGGAGCTGCCTGGTGCGCTTAAGAGCAAGAAGCCAGTGAAGCAGCGTGAGAAAGGGGAAGGTAGTAGGAGATGAAGTCAGAGACACAACAGAAAGTCAGATCTTTTGGGGTCTTGCAGCCCACTGTAAAAATTTAGCTTTGAATCTGAGTGACGTGGGAGCCATTGAAAGGTTATGAATAGAGGAGTGATATGGTCTGACTTACAGTTTGATAGGATAGCTCTGACTGATGTGAAGAACAGACTGTAGACAGGTAAGCTTGAAAGTAGGCCATTTTAGTAATCCTAGTGAGAGATGGTAGTGCCTTGGTGTTAGCAGTAAAGATGCTAAGAAATGGTCAGATTCTGGATATATTTTTATTTTTTATTTTTTAAAGTATATTTTATTGATTATGTTGCTACAGTAGTTCCGATTTTTTCCCCTTTGCTCCCCTCTGTCCAGTAACCCCCTTCCCTCCAGCAACCCCCCCCCCTTTGTTCATGTCCATGGGTCATGTATGTAAGTTCTTTGGCTTCACCCTTTCCTATGTTATTCTTAACATCCCCCTGTCTATTTCGTATCAACCAATTATGCTTCTTAGTCCCTGCACCATTTCCCCATTTCTCTCCCTCCCCCCTCCCAGCTTATAACCCTCCAAATGATCTCCATATCTATTATTCTGTTCCTATTTTGGTTTGCTTAGTTGGATTTTGTTTTCATTTTTTAGATTCAGTTGTTGATAGTTTTGAGTTTGTTGTCATTTTAGTGTTCATAGTTTTGATCTTCTTTTCCTTAAGTAAGTCCCTTTGACATTTCATATAATAATGGCTTGAGGATGATGAGCTCCTTTAGCTTCGCCTTGTCTGGGAAGCACTTCATCTGCCTTTCCATTGCAAATGATAGCTTTGCTGGATAGAGTAATCCTGGTTGCAAGTTGCCTTTCATCACATTGAATACTGCTTGCCAGTCTCTGCCTGCCTGCAAAGTGTCCTCAGAGAAATCAGCTGATAGTCCTATAGGCACCCCCATGTAGGCAACTCTCTGCCTCTCTCTTGCTGCCCCTAGGACTCTGTCTTTTATCTTTCACCTTTGGCATCCCAATCATGATGCGTCCTGATGTGGTCCCCTCTGGGTCCAGCTCGCCCGGGACCCTCCGGGCTTCCTGGACCAGTGTGTCCCTCTCCTTCACAAAACTTGGGAAGTTTTCCTCATTTTTTTCAATTCTTGCTTCCTCATTCTGCACTGGTTGACTGTATTTTTCTTCCTTATGTTCCAAATCATTGATTTGAACCCTTATTTTCTTCCCTTCACCATTGGTTTTGTGTGGATTTTCCTTTGTTTCACTTAGCATAGCCTTCACCTCTTCTCTTATACGTTTGCCGTACTCAAGCATACCTGTCAAGCCTATGAGCATCCTTATACCCAGTGTTTTGAATTCTGCATCTGTTAGGTTGTCTATCTCCTCATCTGTTAGGTTGTCTATCTCCTCATCTGTTAGGTTGGCTATCTCCTCGTCGCTTAGTTCTCCCACTGGAACCTTGATCCGTTTCCCCTTTTGGGCCATATTTTTCTGTCTCCTCATTCTGACAGGCTCCTGTGTTTGTTTGCCTCCATGTCCCAGGTAGAGCTGTCGCTCCTGTTGTGTTGTAAGGGGCAGAGCCTTAGGAATTCGTCAGTGCAGGGCGGCCTGTTTCACCATGTTGTGACACTGTATGTGGGGGAGGGGTCCGAGAGGGAACAATGCCACCAGCCCAGCATTCTCCCCTTTTCCAGGCACCTCTCCCACTTCCACACCGGACTGGCGCCCCTCTAGCTGCTGCCCTGGCCGTCATTCCGAGTGGGTGGGTCTGCGGGTGTTCTAAGACCGTGGGGGCCTTTTAAACAAGCAGACTCTGCTGAGACTGGCAGTTTCTGCCTCCACTCCAACCCCCACTGGTCTGCATAGTCAGAAGCAATGAGGCTTGATTTTCCCCGGTGCTGGGACTGTGAGCTGCTAGGACTGTTGAGGAGCTGGGAATGCTCCCCAGGTGTACCTCCTGACTTTTTGAAACGTGGGACTGCGCTTTCTGCCTAACTGCCGCTGCCGCCGCCACTGCTGCCACCACACAGCATCCTCTTTGCCCCGGCTCCGCTCCTCCTACCTGTCTGGATGAGTATTTCTTCTTTATATCTTTGTTTGCTGGACTTTCATGTAGTTTGGTTTTCTGGAACTTCTAGTTGTTACTAGTTTTGAGGTAGTTGTATTCCTTCTTAGTTATGGAGGGAGACGCAGCGTGTCTGTCTACACCTCCATCTTGGCTGGAAGTGGATATATTTTTAATGTAGAACCAATAGGACTTCATGGATTGATATGGGATATGAGAGAGAGGAGTCAAGAATGACTGTAAAGGTTTATAGCCTGAGAGTTTAGAAGGATGGAGTTGTCATCAGCTGAGGGAGAAAACTCTTGAACAAGTCTGAGAAAATCAGTTCAATTTTGGACATGTTAATTTTGAGAAGTCTATTGAAGACCCAAGTGGAGATACCAAATAGGCAGTGGCATATAATTCTAGAATTCAGAGAGATGTGGACTAGAGATTAAATTTGAGAGTCATCAAGTCGATATATGTTATTAAAAGCCACAAGACTAGATGAGATCACCAATAAAATGAGTACAGAGGAAGTACTGAGCCTTAATTTTGGGATATTCCAAAGACAGAAGGCCAGGAGAAGGGGGAACCAGAATAGGAAACTGAAATGTGAACAAAAATTAAGGAGTAACAAAGGCCAAAGAAAAGCTGTGGAGGTCAAGTGTGTCAGAAAGTGCATCAAGCAGGAGGAAATATTCAGCTGAGTCAAATACTGCTGAAAGGTGAGAAAAAATGAGGACTGAGTAGTGACTCTTGCATTTAACGTGTAAAAAGAGCGGTTTCAGTGGAATGGTATGAACGAACACTGAACCAGAGTGCATTCAAGAGAGAACAGAAACTGGGGGCAGTGAATATTGACAACTTTTGAAGTGCTTTGCTGCAAAAGCCAATTTTGTAAAAGATGGGCTAATGTATATACTCAGAAACACTAGGTGAAAAAAAAAAAAATGATGTAGGAAAGGGGAGAAATGATGGCAGAGACACTGAATGGATGTATTGGCTTTAAAAAGGAGCACGAACAGCCCTGGCCAGGTTGTGCAGTGTCATCCATACACTGAAAGGTTGTGGGTTCAACTCCTGATCAGGACACATACCTAGGTTGCTGGTTTGATTCCCTGTTGGGGAGCATTTGGGAGGCAACCCTCAGTCGAGGTTGTGTACAGGAGGCAATCGATCTGTTTCTTTCTCTCTCTAAATTCAATAATCATATTCTTAGATGAAGATTTTTAAAAAAAGGGAGCATAAACAATCTAGTAAATGCATAGTGAGTCAATGATGTGGTGGGAGTCAATGGAAGTTCTCCAATTGCTTCAATTTTCTTAGTTAAGCAGAAAGCAAGTCATCTGTTGACAGATAATCATGACCCAAAGAAATACAGTGTGATTGTCATGTAGTATTCAATGGTTTTGTAAGGTTCTGACCATGAATATAAAGTTAGACTAGCCATATTGTTTTCTCCAGCTACATGGGTGCAAGTGCAGGGCAGGTACACTTTAGTAAAGGATGTGATTTTGGTAAATGAGTGCAGCAGAGTGAGAGGCAAGGAAGTTGAGGATGTATTCAAGAGTGATTATGATTGATCATAGTATACAAATAAGTTGGGTAAGAAAGGAAAAGAGGACATTCAGGTGGTGAGGGAGATCAATTTATTAATGGTGATGGTGACTCTGAATTGAAGTGAGCTGGAAAGATAATAGGTGGTCAGAGAGAGGGATGCATGAAATTCAAACTATGGAGTGGTAATCATTGGTAAAGACATTGGAATGAGATGGGTGTCAAGGGAGGTGAAAGACATAATCATTGGACTTTTTAAAAAAGAGAACTGAGAAGCTAGTTTGTTGGATCATTTATGTCAATATTTAGCCTTAATCAGAATTATTATACATAAAAGCTAATTAGAACAGACTGCCAGATCTCACCTTCAGAGTTTCTAGGTAGAGCCTGAGAATTTTTATTTCTAAGTTTCCTAGTGCTGCTGCTGCTGATGCAGTCCAGGGACCATACTTTGAAATCCACTGATCCATATGTGTGTCGAAATTACCATTAAGATAGAAGTAGTTTTGTAGAGTGGCAGCAAGCCAAGAGAAAAGAATTGTCAAGAAATGAGTGGCCTGGTGATTGGTAGAAAAATGTTAACAGTCAGGGGCAGTGGGTATGCAGGGGTGGGCAAAAGTGGGTAAATTACCAGCCACCATTATCTAAATGATAAATCGTAAGTAAGGATACAAAATAACAGCAATAATAAAGACAAATAATATAAAGAATAATAAAAGAATAAACTGCTGCACATACTCACAACTGTAAACCTACCTTACCCACCCCTGTATAACCTGATACTTAAATCTGGGAGTTTTTAATGGAGTGGTTAGAAATTGCGTGAAGTAATGGTTGTCCCCAAAATGAGATTAAGGAAACACTATAGGCAGACTGTCAAACACCTTTGCAGGTCAGTATTTTATTAGTATCAGGGTCTTTTATTTGGTAGGCAGGTCTAGTGCAAATTCCCTGCTAAGGAATTCTCTGGGGAAATTGCTACTTTATTAACCTCAAGAGTGACCACAATTGTACCAATTAATCTTCCGGTAGAAATAAAACCACACTAGTTAGGAAATTAAGTCCTACAAAGCTGGATATCACTTTACATAAGATTAGGTAGGCTGATATCTGATGGGACAGCTTAAAATAGCTCGATGGTAGGGTAAAACAGGACTGAGAATATAAAGTAATATAGAATGGAACTGTGAAAATATAAAGTAGCAATGTCTGAGAGGTGGTCAGGGTGCAGACTACAACATGGGACAATCACCTGGGCCCAAACAGTGGTTCCATCTCTTAATACTCAAGGAATCCTGCCCTGGCCAGGTAGCTCAGTTGCTTAGTGTCGTCCTGATACGCCAAGGTTGCTGGTTCCATCCCCAGTCAGTACACACATGAGACTCAACCAATGAATGCATATAACTGGAACAAATTGATGCTTCTCTCTAAAATCAATAAACAAACAAAAAAACCCACAAAATTCATTGGACACTAGTGAAATCATGTTTCTGCTGCTTAGTTCCTGACTTGTTAAATGGGTCTATCATTTATGCCATGTGCTTAAAGGAAATCTGAGGGCTAAATAAGATAGTCCAAGTGCTTTGAAAATGTAAAGTGCAATACAAATATGAAATATTAAAAAGTAGTATGAGCTATCCTTAGAAATCACGGCAGAAGAAATACTTACGCATGTAAAATATGGAGTGGAAAAAGAAACTTATCCAAGGAGAATAATGCTGAGGTATACATAGTTAAGCATTACCTTCCACTTCCCTCATTACAGCATGTCATGTTATTGTATTGCATGCTTCATTATCTGTCTCAGCTGACCAAAC
The DNA here is from genome assembly GCF_987537825.1 of Furipterus horrens. NCBI lineage: Eukaryota > Metazoa > Chordata > Mammalia > Chiroptera > Furipteridae > Furipterus > Furipterus horrens. The sequence continues at coordinate 89,041,561 of NW_028327172.1, read as the reverse complement.
TCATGTGAAAGTTAAATACATTTCTGTTCATGAATGTTTCTACCATTTAGCATAATGCCAGGATTTAGGAGGTACACAATAAATATCTGAGGTATGAGTTGTTAGTGGCAAACACTTGCACACACAAATTCACAGGCTCTCTGCTAGAAGACAGGGCATTTGGGGTTTAGGAAAGCAAAAAGTAACAAGCCTGATAAAGTCAAGTGTTCACTTCAAGGAGGTCACTGCTTGATCTGTACACGCGAGATTAGACACTATATATAAGAGATGTGCTGTATGGCAGAGGAGGAGGAAGTATCAGTGACGTAAGTAGTAAATGTTTATGCTGAAAACTTTCTGGGGTGACCAGGTGGTTTAAAAAAAATTGCATTACATATAAATGAAAAAGTTTTTGGTTAATTTTAATATTGCACAAAAACAGAACTTCATAAACATCACCATTACTGTATCATTTTAGTCTTCTGCTATGAATATTTTAAATTACTGACTGCTTTTTGAAAAGAGGTAGTATCAGTTTTGACCACCTGTTTATTGCTGAAGCAATGTTAGGCATTACTTCTTATTTCAGAATAGCAATCTCTATGGAGACTATCACTTAGAAGAGATGTGACCTTTATTAAACTAAAGTAGTAGTGTTCTAAATGGATTCGGAAAGTACCAATAAGGTATTCAAAGATGGTAAAATCTGCAAAAAGCCAATGATTAAGTCTTCCCTATATCCTCAATAAAATGGCTCAAGATGATAAGACAGATAACCAATTACTTCTATTTGTTTTAGGACATAATCCGTCGTCGGCAGCCGTCCGTCTCGAGAGACGATGGTGTAGCTTCTTAAGTGTCTATCTGCACCGCCGAGAATGGCTGTGCAGTCCGACTCGGGAGTGACACGGCATCTGTCTCCTCCCGTGTTGAATTGACATCTTGCGATGACGCTGGAGTGTCCTCTCCAGTGGAGCTGAAGCTACAGAGCCTGGGCAGGGTGATATGGAGGGTCTGCTGTTGCCCATGCAGCAGACCCCCCCTCTCTTCGCAGCTGAAGGATCCAAGGGAAAGACGGAGTCGATACAGCTTGGCTTCAGGTGCGCCGCAGGAGTTGCCGGTGTTGACTACAACGTCAAACCGCCTTAGGGACTCCGGCTCCGGATTTTCTGTCGGGGTTTACTCCCTTAGCCTTTCCCCAGAAGAGGTATGCCGCAAGGCAGCAGAGGTTTTTTGGAGTCAGAGTTTTCCTTCTCTGATGTACCCTGACTGGAAGATCGAACCAGCGACACTTAGCTCGCAGGCCGACGCTCAATCCACTGAGCTAAACCAGCCAGGGCAATTTAGGACATAATATACTTAAAAAAAAAAAAACCTTTTAAGTTATGTATTTTTAGAGGCTGAGGGAGGGAGAAAGAGAGGAAGAGAAACATTGATCAGTCGCCTCTCGCATGCCCCCAACTCCCAACTGGGGACCTGGTCCGCAACCCATACATGTGCCCTTTCAGTTTGCAGGATGATGCCCAACCCACTGAGCCATACTGGTTATTGCAGGACATAATATACTTTTCAGATCCATGGGTGATACCAAGTAATAACTCTGTTTAAATATCCACAAAGTATTTTATTCTGGCAAAGATAGGTTCTAAAACTCATAAAGCCAGATAAAATAATGTAGGTCATGGCTTTCACTGTCCTGGCATTAAAAGGTGTTATACATACTTAGAATACCGCAAATATATCAACATTTAAGTCAGACACAGGTGTTGTCAGAAAGGTCTTTCTCTGATTTTAGCAAAGAGAAACCAACCAAATTTTGTTCTTTACTGACATGATTTAACTCTAGTACATGGCATTACTATTTCTACTGCAGCAAGTTCTAGTTTTTTCAAAGTCATTTCCCTGACTTTTTTGGAAATACCATATTTCCAACCTCCAAATTAAAAATGTTATCCTCATAAATATATGTACCAGATTGGTATACTCACATATATGCTTCCCATTTTCAGGCTAAGCAAAGACATGCATTCAGATCTGTATTAACGTTATTTAAGCAAAAGACAATCCAACCTAATATCAAGAGAAATTGTGACCTTTCCATGCAGTGTTTGATATAGAAAACATTGATTTTGAAATATCTTTTTTTATTAAATACCATTCTGATCACTCATGGTCCAAGAACATTCAAATAATAAACCAAAAAGAAACAGATGTTAAAGATTGGTCTTCAAACATTATAGCCAATGATGCCACGCTTGCCTATGATCTCGCCGACATAAAACCACATCCACACCTCAGTGGCCACTAAACCATTCAGCAGAGCTTCCTGAAAAACAAACAAACAAACAAAAAGCATAAATTTTAATGCACTTTTTTCTTTTACTTATTTAAAACTATTATTTTTGAGGACTGAGTGACAGAAAATAGATATTAAAATTAGAGCACAGTTTTAGTCAGTTAAGAATTACTGATGTCAAATTTCTTTAACTGAGAACCCTTGAACTTTCAATTACATAAGGTAGTCTAGAGCTTATAAATTCTTTCAAAGCATTCTTTAAAGATCTGAACTGACAATACTTTCATTTTGTTTATAAGACACTTTATAAGCCCCCAAATAACCCACATCCTAGAAAGAACTGACACATTTAGACAGGGCATTCATATGAAAGAATGGCTATGAGAAGGCAAGTCTCTGAATAGACATTTATTTTATTTATAGAGAGAGGGGAAGGGAGGGAGGAAGAAACTGGGTACCTGGCCTGCAGTCCAGGCATGTGCCCTGACTAGGAATTGAACTGGCAACCATTGGTTCACAAGCTGGAGCTCAGTCCACTGAGCCACACCAGCCAGGGCTGAATAGACGTTTACATTAAAGGCTCTGTATTCTCCTTTAGACATAATTTTTATTCATTTATTATTTGCCTAACTTTTGTGTATGGTTCCAGAAAGCAGTGTTACATGCAAGTGCAAATATGGATCTTGAAACTCTTGCTGAAAAAAAAAATCTTTCCACAATAAAATTGAGTCGAGTCTTTTTTATCATCTGGAAATGAATTTCCTCCTTCAAATTAGACCAGACATATTGGAAGTTTTTTGAAAAAAAACAACAACTCTATTTTCCAGGATGTAGATACTTAAGTCAGCAATAATTTATTTATTGTTTTTAGAGAGAGGAAGGGGAAGGGGAAGAGAGGGAAAGAGAGAAAGGGAGAGGGACATTGATTTGCTTCATTTATTTATTTATGCATTCGATGGGTGATAATTCTATGTGCTCTGACTGGGGATCAAACCAGCAACCTTGGCGTATTTGGCATATCAGGACTACGCTCCAACCAACGGAGTTACCCAGCCAGGGCATTATGTCAGCAATAATTTAGTTATTTAGGGTTTTTTAAATCCTACGCTTAGATCATGCAAATATAAAACACATTTCCAAGTCTTTAGATTTTATCTTCACACAATTCAATAACCCTTCATTTCATAATATATGCTTGCTAGGTTTTGATATTTTTATTTTATTTATTAAAAAATTTTTTTTAAAAGATTGTATTTATTTTTAGAGACTGGAAGGGAGAGAAAGAGAGGGAAAGAGCAATGTGTGGTTGCCTTTCACGTGCCCCCAACTGGGGACCTGGCCCACAACCCAGACATGTGCCCTGACTGGGAATCGAACTGGCGACCCCCCAGTTCACCAGCCAACACTCAGTCCGCTGAGCCACACCAGCTAGGCGGTTTTGATATTTTTATCCTTCATATGAATGTTAGCTGTCTGACTGTGATATATTCCAAGAGGTCTTTTGACCAAATTGGGAATAGTTCCAGGACTAGAGATGAACAAAGATACAGAATCAGCAAAAGTAAGCCATCCTATTTATTTTTATTAATTTATTGTCCTATTATAGTTGTCCCCCCCCACCATTGCTCTCCCCTGCTACACCCACCCTATTTATTTATTTATAAAATATTTTATTTATGTTTAGAGAGAGGAAGGGTGAAAGAGAGGGAAAAAACCATCTATGTGTGAAAGAAATATCTATCAGTTGCCTCTTGCATGCTCCCAACCAGGGACCTGGCTTTCAACCCAGGAATATGCCTTGACTGGGAATTGAACTGGCTAACTTTCGGTTTGAGGGAGGACACCCAACTCACTGAACCATACCAGTCAGGGCTAAGCCATCCTATTTTAGTATACTAAATAAAATAGGAAGGGGGAAAAAAAATTTGCCTAGTAAATGCTCACTTCTTTGTTGTAAGACTTATAGAAAAGTAAAATATATAATAGCCCAATCACTCTGCAGTCAAGAAAGAGATTCTCTCTCATTGTTAGTTTCAGCCTCGCTGGAAAAATCAAAACAATCAGAAAAATCTCAAGAGAAGACATTTTCTTTTATGTATATGTTTTCATTTAGCACAGTTACCTTCACTGTGAGCTGTTTGAAGCTACCAGTTTGAGCACTACTGAATATTTTTTTCAAGCTCTGAAGAGCTGTTGGTATCTCAGCAGGGGTTGGAGGAATCAACTCAACCTTGGCATAGTGCCAAAACGTGGCCAATCGAGGTTTTGAGTAAGTCACAGCAGCTGGAAAAACAAAATAAAACAGGATGAACTCACTAGAGACAGAAAGAAGCAGATGTGTGGGCTGGACACAAATATTTATTTATGCATCACATTCATTCACTGCTTGTATCAAATGTGCAGCCAGTGTGAAGTCAAAGCTGCTCCCTGGTAATAAGAGGCTTTTAAAGATGCAGAACACCTGTGTCACAGGGAAGTTCAATTAGGCAGGATACTATAAGCACATTCAATTATGCCAGGACTTCATAAGTGGGCAGCTAGTACTGTTACTTTATTTATGAATGAGAAATCCAATGAACTATAAAGTCACTAAAAGTTGAATTCAAAAACAAGAAAACAGCAGCAATGTAACGCTTTCTTGGTGGTGTTATAGAAAATTTGGAGGGAAAAGGTACAGTAGGGGAGGGATATGTAGAATGGCATCCTTCAGAAAATATTAAAACCTGTCACAATATTAGTCACAAGTCCAGATGGAATTATACATTAGTATCCATTTTCTTTAACAAAAGCACAGCTGATCCTCCTGCAAAACACCAGAAATAATAAAAATAAAACCTACATGCACTGTTAAGAGCAGACAAAATTTGAATCTATTACTAAGCTGAAATTCCTTAAAAAAAAAAAAAAAGATTTTTAACAACCAGTGGAAAAAAGATTTTTTAACAACCAATGTAGATGTGAAAGTATGTAGTGATTTCAGCAAGAGAAAGACATTTTATTTTTAAAAATTACAAGACAAATGTAATAAAAACACGAACGCATGAACATCCATAAAGTGTATATTGTTCAAAGTTAGATCCAAGGCTTTGGTACTCTTCCTATTATTAATTGCCTGTGTTTATTCTTAGAATTACTATTTCCCTCATGCTCTGTGCTTAGGGTTATGGGTAAATCTTTAGGCAGACACAAAGCTCTAAGTTCTATAAACAGAAATATAAATTCCTGAAGATGGGGCTATCAAAAAGTACAAAGCCTGTATAACTCTTTAAACTTTGAACTCCAAATACACAGATACTTCATCCTTTTAAAAAATCAGCACACTGTACACGAGCACTGTACTTTAGGAGATAAGTTACTGGTAGGAAAGAAAAGCAAGAACAGATCCCATGGTACTGGATTAGAGCTGGAGACATTCATATGAACTTATGTTTAGTTTAATACATGTATACATGTGGATACAGAAGCAATTTATATACATATAACATGCACGTATACACATGGCTTAGTGTGCACACAAATACCCTTGTTCACTAAGAGGGCCTAGAAGCAATGATATAGTAGTTTAGCAGCGAGGAATATATCCAGTGCCTAGATTTTAGTTCCAAAATACCATTGTCCAATAAAAGGAAATATGGGTCCTTGGAGAAATGGGTAAGTCTAAGGCAGGGAAAATAAAAGATGAGTCTGAGGCATCTTGTAGTACCAGCAAGTAAAAGGGGCATGTCAAAAGGATAGAGGTGCCAAACTGAAGGAGTTCTCAATGGCCAAGGTGGCAACCATTTGAGCAACAAAATAAATAACATACTACTGGAGGTATGAAGTATGAAATACATGTACATGAGTCTATACAATAAATGACTGAACAAATAGATAAATGGGGAAGAGACAAATCTTTCTCATAGAAGAATTCCATTAAAATGTATATAGAAATACCCTTTTTCTAGAGGATAAAATCCCTGAGGATGGCTGCTGCTACCCCTCTCTCCCTACCTCCTACATCATGCACTAGACTTGTTACTTGTTTCTAAAGAACAGAGTATGAAAAGGGAAAAAAAGTAACTACAGTGAAGAAACCTAGAAACATTACCTTAAGAAGGTGATGAAAGTGAATTTCATCAGTGACGTTATATGGATATCACATATGTCCTGATATGTGAATAGGGCACTTCACTTTTGTGGTATTCTTTCTTAAAACCTATAGCTCCAGACTAATCGTGAGAAAAACACGAGACAAATCTAGATTGGGGAGCATCTTTATAGGATACCTAAACAGATACCTTAAAACTGTCATGAAAGCGAGGAAACACTGGAAAACTGTCACACACCAAAGGAGCTAGGGAGATAGGACAACTCCATGTAATGTGGCACCCTAGAATAAAGATTAACATAAAAACTGGTGAAATCCAAATAGTCTTAAGTTTAGTAAATAAGAAAAAAACAAAACAACATAAACCCATACTCTGAACTTTGAGGGGAAGTTAAAATTACTTGTAGAAATCTTTGTCCTCCAGAGTAATGAACAGGTACAGTATCTTAATTACATAGTTAACATTCACATTTAGTAAGCTGAGTTATGTTACAAAGCAAAATATATTTCCACTTGAACATCCTGGCCCGCTGAGTTCCCCTTTCTGTGTACTTTTGGAAGAACCACCAGCCTTATCTTTCAATTATTCACATACTAGAGCAAAGGGTTCATCTATTTCATAATAAAAATTTAGTTTTTTATAACCTTTATTTTTGGATTTTATTAAAATTAGTTTGCAATTCCCCAACCTGCACCATCAAAATGATGTGAAAGCCACTTAGAGCTTTAAAAAATTGCCTCAAATCATCCAAAGTCCAAACAATGAAGCTGCTATTCCTTCTCTTTTTATTTATGAAAAATTTTAGAATTTTGTCATACACATACCTTGATGATGTAAGTAAAATTGCAAACTTAAGTTCTTTGGGAAAATTTCTAAACTATTAGACTGTGGGAGAGAATAGTTATAATATCTGGCACTGTAAGGCCTTCAATAACTCATTTTTTGGCTGCTGATGGAAGAAAGAATAAAGAGAAAATACCAATAAAAGTAAAATACACTTAAAAATATTAATGTCTTAAAAAAATTCTATTCACATTTCATAACCAAATTTGAGCGGAAGCCACTTGATAGACATGGACTTCAACCTCTTACTAGAATCGTACACCTAGTGAGAAAGCTCCCGTCAGTTTAACTTACCTCACTTTGGAAATAAAACGAATAGCCTGCTACCCAGCAGACAAGTGAAATACTGACAAAACAGACCGCTGCTCAAGGCTGTAGCTATTCGGGTTGTTTTGAAATACAGCGCTCTACTAGTAAAACGTCCGCTTTTCCAAACGGAAAACCCCATGAATGCTAAGCTGTAATAATAACGACTAACTGCTGTTTACACATACCCCTTTTTATGCTTACTGGGGAAGGGATAATGCCCTCAGAACCTGGCAGGACAGAAAGCAAAGCCAATGTTCAATAACTCACTCAACCTTCAAAACTCCTGCAGACTTGAAAGTATTAGGAACCAGCCGACCTGATGAGGCCGAACTGACGTCCTCTGCCCTTGCTCTCCTAACAGAGCCATATCCTCCCGTCTGCAGAGGGTAATGACGGCCGCGCGGGGCTTCCAGCAGACATAACCCCTGCACCGCAGTCTTTCCAATCTACAAATGCTAGGGTGCACTGAAAATCCAACCTGCAAGCCGGGAGAGCAGAAGGCCAGAGGAGCCGCACTCCTGTCCCCAGTCCCCCACCTTCACACCCTCCCCTTCCCAGCTCCCGCAGACCCCGCGGATTCCCAAAGCCCGCGTCTTCCTCAGGGCGTCGCGGGTGTCCCATCCTGCTCTTTATCCGCCCAAGAAAGGTAACGCTGTGCTCACCATTTACTAGCACTGGGGCCTTCTCAGCGAGGTTACGGACAAACTGGGCCATGGTTAGAGGATGGAAATCCCGCAACCCCACCGGCCTGCTGAAGGTCACCTCTCCGAAGGACCCATCGAAGGACCCCGTTCAGCTCCCAAGGTCAGGCCTACTTCTGCGCCTGTCCAAGATATTTACTTGCCCTACAGTCTTTCCGGAATGTAGCTGGTTAATTTAGTTTCTTGAGCCACAGAGGAGAAAGTACGAGATGAGATCAGAGTACACATGGAGAACAGTGTGATTCCGCAGAGAAACAGGCATTTCTTGGGGCAGCCGCTCATTGAAGCCCGGAAGGCCCGCGAGTGGAGGAAAGGCGCATGCGCTCTGAGCCTGCCTCCCTTGCTGTTTCTTGACTACCGAGGAGCATTTACTTGAGAATATGGGAAGGTGGGGCTGGGAGGTATCGCTGAGCGTGCCAGGCCAACACTGTAGTTTCACGAAGGTAGAGAGGGTCCTAAGCCAAACACATAAAGCTGCGGCAGCAGGCGCCACACAACCTACCCCCAACTCAGCCCATTGCTTTTCTTTAGCTGTCCCGGTTTCCCCTCATCCTGTATCAGGATGAGAATCCAGTCCCCTAATTCCCTAACCAGCCACAAGAAATTATGCAAGTATGAGGAGCAAAATCACATTTACTGAGGCTCCCAATATGCCAGGCGTTTCAGAATTTAAAGCGTGCCCTGACTCCTGTGGCTCAGTGGGTCGATGTCATCCGCAAAAGTCATCAATTTCCTCAGGGGCACATATCTGGGTTGGGGACGTGGGGGCGTGCGAGAGGCAACCAATTGATGTTTATCTCCTCCCTCCTTTCCCTTCTAACAATAAATAAAATCTCTAAAAAAATGAATAAAAGAAATAGAGCCTGTATTTTAGGTAGGGTCCTCATTTAAGACCAGGTTTAATAAATGGTCACATAGCTAGTGAATGGCAGAGATGGATTGGAAGAGGCAAGGTAAACAGAGAAGCGACAACAGTATCAGATTAGGCATGTTGCTGACCTGGGAAGACTTCCTAAAGCAGATCCTTGAGGTGATGCATAACAGAAGAGCTGTATACTAGAGAGGAAACTTTATAGTTAAACATGACTGGAATAGACTTCCGGCCAAGATGGAGGCCTAGAATGACATGCTGTTTCCCTCCACAACTAAGGATTATAGCGACCACAAAACCAGGAATAACTATAAGTTCCAGAAATAAAGCTGCATGAAGTCCAACATATGAAGTTATAAAAAAGTGATGCTTGCCCGGACGGGTAGGAGGAATGAAGCTGGGGCGGAGAGGTCAAGCTGTGCTGGTGGCGGCAGCAGCGGTGACGGTGGCAGAATGGTGGTGGGACGGCGGTCAGCACAGACACTGTATTTAAGGGGAGGCAAAAGGCACCTGGGGAGCACCCCTGGCTGCAGGCCAAACCCATCAGCTTGTGATTCCAATGCTGGGGAAGGCAGACCCCCCATTGCCTTGGACTGTGATGGATGGAGGGTGTGGGGACGGAGGAGGAGGCTTCTGGTCCCTCAGGGGAGAGTGAACGGCAGGAATCCATCTTGGAACCCCGCCCCCATGCAAAGCGCCCCAGTGTGGTGAGAAGGGTCAGTCGGTAGTGAGGCGTGCACGGGGCTCCACCCCCTACAGCGTCCGAGGTGTGACAGCCCTGCTCAGGAAGCAAAGGTAAACACAAAACTGTCAGGATGACAGGGATCATGATAGAGAACCTAATCATGCAGCTGACCAGACAACAAATATATAATCTATTGGACCAGCAGATAAATAATCTTTCTGAGGCTCAGTGCAGAGCTATAGGTATAAGAAAGCTTACAGACCTAACAGCAGATCTTAAACAAGATGGGGAAGGAATGAAGGCTAGTCCTGCTGAAATGAACAAAAACACATACAAAACAAGTGGTGAGGGAAGGAAAACCATGGATCAAATCAACAAATTAGAACATAGGGAAGGAACAAACAGTCAACCAGTGCAGAAAGAGGAAATGAGAAGTGAGGAAAATGAGGAGAGGCTCAGAAACCTATGCGACAGCTATAAGCGGGCCAACATCCAAATTATAGGGTTGCTAGAAGGTAAAGAAGAACTAGAAATTGAAAAATTATGTGAAAAAATAATGAAGCAGAACTTCCCTAACTTGGGGAAGAAAATGGAATTACAGGTCCAGGAAACACATAGAGTTCCAAAAAGAACTAGACCCAGGGAGGACCACACCAAGACACATTATAATCAAAATGTCAAAAATTAAGGATAAAGAGAGAATCTTAAAAGCAGCAAGAGAGAAGAAGAGAATTACGTACAAAGGGGTACCAATAAGACTATCAGATGATTTCTCAAAAGAAAATGCAGGCAAGAAGGTACTGGCAAAAAATATTCAGAGTAATGAAAAGCAAAAACCTACAGCCACAATTACTCTATCCAGCGAAGCTGTCATTCAGAATGGAAGGGCAGAGGAAATGCTTCCAGGACAAAGTAAAACTGAAGGAGTTCATTAGATCCAAACCACTGTTATATGAGATGTTAAAGGGACTTGTTTTAGGAGAAGGAGGATCAAAACTATGAACATTAAAATGAAAACTGTATCACAACAACCAACAACAGAAGCTAGGGAATTGAAACAAAGGCAAACTAAGTAGGCAACAAGTGTGGGAAAAGAATTATAGGTATGGGGAACTTTTGGGGGGATGTCAGCAGGGAGGGGGAAGGGGGAAAGGGAGGGAGATGGTGCAGGAATTAAGAAGCATAGTAGGAGGGAGTGGAGTAGACAGGAAGATGTTGAGAAGAACTATATGCACAACCAATGACATGGACTAAGCAGGGGAACAACTGGAGGGAGGGGGTCACTGGGAGGAGGGGAACAAAGGGAAAAGAAATTGGGACAACTGTAACAGCATAATCAATAAAACATATTTTAAAAAAAATGACTGGAAGAAAACCTAGTAGGCATGTGGCATTTGATGAGAAACCATGATAAGTAATGTACCCCAGGGAAGCCTGAGTCTAAGTAAAACTTCTGGGTTGATGGAATGGTTAGAAGTGGAAAGAAAAATTAGGAACCAAGAGCAGAATTTCAGTGGAGTGATTTGGCTCCTTTATGCTATAGAGAAATAAAATTAAGGATGGTGAAGTTAATTTGGCAGTATGGAAACATTAGCTAGAGCAGTTAAAAAAAATTAGGATAGAAGTCAGAGTGAATGAATGAAGAAATATGGCTATATAGGAAAACAAGTGAGAAAACCAAACAGGTATGTAGAAGTCAAAGGAGAGATTGAATATAGAGAAGGGGCATTGACAAGATCCCTGATCAGGTACAAGAGAAGGTTGGAGGAATTAGCCTTGGAACAGTGGGGACTTTTCCACCGATGGGATAAAGGGAGAAAAATTTGAAAGTGGAAATTTGAAGTCTGTATCTTCCTAGTGAAGTGAGGCAAGGTCATCTTAGTGGGAAGGGTAAATGAGAGGGTTGGAAAGAATTTGAGGAATGAGTTTAAAGTTGGGAATAGCTGTTGAAGTTAAAGACACAGAAAATTAGGCCCTAGTTAAGAGTGTCCTCCTGATATGCCAAGGTTGTGGGTTCAACCTCCTGTCAGAGCACATTCAAGAATCAACTAATGAATGCATAAATAAGTGGAACAACAAATTGAGGTTTCTCTCTCGCTAAAATTCAATAAATAAAAAATTTAAAAAATATTTAAAAAGCGAGACAGAAGCATTCTTGGGCAATTTAGAAAACACAAGTTTGTATGTAGTTGTATCATTCTAAAGATTGTGTCAATTTTCTCCAACAGTGGTCTGTAGTTTGGATGTTGGAGCAGATGGGTTGGCTGAGTTAATCTAGGTGGAGGACTTGCATGGCAGAGGTATAGGAACAAGAGGCAAAGGAAACAAGATGGTAAATGATTAAAATGAAAGACTTGGGTTATAGGTCATATAAAGAAAAGTGAAGCCAAAAGTGAACTGATTAGGAGACTCATCTCCCAAAGATAACTACAGGATCCAGAGGTTATCTGATAAGGCAGGTTAGGTGAGCCAGGTCAGAATTTGTCAGAGTCCTTTAAGTTCCCAGAGGGATTTCTGAAACTGCCACTTGCTTTTAATACTGTAACAAAGGAAGGGATAACAAATATTACAAGTTAGGTGTTCATTTATTAAATACGAGCTTGGAACAAATACCCCCAGACAAGTTTGACAAGAAATAACCTTTCAGGAATGTTTCAAAATACAGTTATGTTGATTAAGTTTTTTCAGTCAGCCTTTTTGTTTTGTTCATTTTCTTTATTTCCTGTTTAGCAGTTAGAGCATGTGCATTATTTCCTCATGTCATCAACATTGCAGCATCAGTCTCTGGCTGGTAAAGGTACCTCAGTAAACTTACCCTTCTGTGTAATGGGTACCTAGCAAACAGCATCAAATAAAGTAATGAAGCTTTTGCAGAGTGTGATACCAAATAGTAACTGGCACCTTTACCTGCACCATTAAACCTTTCAATTTTCTCTCAGGTTTTACATATCCATTAAAAAAACCCAGACTGCTTGATAAAACCTACTTAATTCCCCAAGTTTAGTATTACTCTTAGTAAGCAATACATATTAGAGCTGATTAGAGTCTTCATTTTCCTATCGCACTCCAGCAAAGCCAACACATAAAACTAGGTATGTCAGAAAGTCTGCTTAAATAGATTTAGAGCTGCATCTGAGTTGCAGGTAAGAAAACACTTCTTTAAGCTTCCAAGTGCATTTACACACTGTGCTGTACCAAAATGGTAAATTTTTTAGTCTCATTTTTTGGATGTTCTTAAATTACCTGGTTTTCTTACCAATAGTGGCGTTAAGCTACACACTTGCCTTTGTAATGAGTTTAAACACGTTCAGCAGCATTAATGGTGCCATAGCCACCTGTAAGTTTCAGGACAAGCTCTTAAAAAAAGAAGCTTGGCTGAAAAGGCTTAAAATCTGAAGAGTAAATGTAGAAGTAGAATACTGATAAAATCTGAAGAGTAAATATAGAAGTAGAATACTGACACAGATAAAAACACAGAGGTTATTGACTAGAAAGCTCCTGGGAACAGCTGCCTTCTGAGGTTTTGTGCCTTTTTCTCCAATTTTCTCTCATAAAACTCTGGTCTTTTCCTCACTTCTTTAAAAATGAAAACATCCTATTTGGGTTTGGGAGATAAATGCAAGTAGGTAGAAGCTTATTTTATACACAGTTCATTCTCAGTCAAGGAGGATAATAAATATGACATAAAGCTTATTTTAAGGAAATAAGCAAATCCTGTCAACCATGTCTTAAAGGCCCAGGGAGCACACTGAATTAGTATCTTACATTCTGGCATTTGCAAGTCTTAGACTTGCCTTTTCATTTATAGGCAACATCTTTATATCTAGTGTGGGATGCCCTCTGATCCAGCTGATACCACCAAAAACATATCAAGGGCTGTTGATAAACTTCGACTATTATAAAATTGGTATCTTGTTTGAAAGATACCATGGTTAACAAAAATGTCCTCTAAATGAAGCAATGACCCGTTTCTAGATTACACCATTTTTCTTGTCACTTTCGGCATCTTTGGGTTTAGACGGACAGTGATATAGACGGTCCACAGGGGAATGTGACTCACACGTAACATGTCAAGCTCAACTGGTAAAAGTGTAGCCTACTCACTTACTAATTACAGACGGCTAAGCTGATAGTTAACATGGTTTCTGGACAAGGTTGTGCTCAAATCCCTTTTCTGTTAATTGCTGACATGAGGCTGAGTTAGAAGCAGTTCTTGGAATTCATAATCCCAAACATTAGCTATATACATTTCATAGTCTCAGAATTTTGCCTAGAATAAGTGTTGGTGGCCACACACTGCATATATCTTACCATGGAAGAGATGATTTAAAGTGGTACTCAGTTTACACTAGACCAATCTAAAAAAGCACATGGTGTATATATACTGAGATAGACTATTGCTATTAGTGTTTTAAAATGAGATTTTTCCTGCTTACAATATTTGTTGTCCAACTTCTCTATTCAAGCCTAGTTCTTGTAGCAACTAATTTCCATAAGCTATATTGGGTTCAACAGCTTCCTTATTCTTTCACCTCAGAATTTTTTGAATAGTGTCAAAAATGGCAAGTTTGTCTTGTCAATCCCCTGAAAAATATTGTAGACCTAAGTCTTTTGTGGTAATGACAACCCCATGGGAGAGTATCTGTCCTCCACTGTATCTCTGAGTTATGAGATAACACAAAATTAAGAACTATCAACAGAATTGCATAAGATTCCTTTCTTTTTTTCATCTAATCTATCATCTTATTCAAAAGTCTACTCAAACATCAAGACACCTGCTTTTATGTGAAAGGTTATCCTGTAATACTGCAGAGCTGTTATCAAGGAAAAGAGCTGAAGTCTGGGTCATGTTGACTAGTAAAAATTTTGATAACACAGGACTTTCTGATGATATCAGCTGTCACTGAAATATGTGATATATACTTAAAGCAGTGCTCACTGAAGATGTTTGAGCAGTTCTTGGAAGAGATCTAGTAAGACAGCAGGAAGTGTTAGTAGTTGAAGTTAATATAATTTAAGGTAGAGAAGGGAGGAAGAAAGAAAAGGAAGAGAGAAAAAAGGGTAAAAATTAGTGATGATTTCTGAACCTGGTGATGCTATAACTATAATTTGCTGCAAGCCAGGAGAACATTGTAAATAAAGTTCTTAGGAGTCTTAATTATCATTATTTGAGCAAGAACAGTTCTCTAATTTAGTAAAGAAAGAAAGAAAAAAAAGCAACAGAACCGAAGAGAAATCACAAACAATTGTTTATCTACACTCGGGTTGGTTTTTGGTTTGTTTAGGTCACTGTATTTATTCCAGTTGCTCCTTTTGTTGTTGTTTCCTCTCTGTGAGCCACCGTTGGATTTTTTCTTTTAGTTCTGTGTTTGGCCGGATCTGGTCCATTGTGAGGGGACTACGGTTAAAGGGATCTGTTTGGTCACTGGGATAAAGAAAGAAAGGAAAATGGGGTTATTTCCATAAATTATAACATCCTAAGCCAAAACTAGAACACCTGGGCTCACCGTGAGACTGAAGCTAGAGTGCATTATAACTTTGAATTAAGTGCTGAATTGAAGTTAGAAAGAGTAAGATGAGAATGAATGATTCAGGAGGGTTTTTTTTTGCAGATTATTTAGCTACATTGTCTTTCTGCTTTTCAACAAACTTCCTTTCAACACTGTTGTTCAGATGATATTTGATTCTATTTCCCTAAGGCAGAGACCCTGTACACTCATGTCCGCATGAAGAGCTGTTTGTAGTTTTAGTGACAGGTTCTCAAAATAGAATAAGAAGTTAAAGGATAAAGCCTTGTGAATTGTCACTTGATTTCGTTAGCTGACTGCTATACAAGATTATGGTTTCCTGACAGGTAAGGAGGTTTATAACACCCTTTAAGGACTGATATATCTTCTTTTTTTTTTCCCTGAGGACACAATAAAATATAAATTTTCATTCACACTTTGGAAAAGTCATGCATCATGCATATAGTTAATGCTTAATACCAAATACCATTAAGTAGAAAATCCTTTTTTATTGGTATTTTAAAAAGTGTATTTCCTTAAATTTGGTTCAAGTTATATAACTTAATTTTAAATAGGCAGAATCTCTCAGTAACCATTTCTATGTAATATTGCGTACAGAATAGGGAAATTTCCTGGACACCATGGGTGAGTGTAACAGCAGCAGCAGAACGTGGGCTAACCTATATCATGCATGTAGTTTAAAATGTGAATTTAAAAAGCATCCCATTTTTATGTTTTTATAAAATTAAAACAAATTTTTAAAGTATATTTTATTGATTATGCTGTTACAGTTGTCCCAGTTTTTTCCTGACAGCCTTGGTTCCCATGCCCTCCCTGTCCCCCAGCCCACCTGCAGCTGTCTGGGAGTTTCCCGTGATAGTGGGGAGTGTCAAGCTGAGCTCCACTTGGCCTTGATCAGCCTCCAGACTCGCAGCTGCATGATAAACGACTGAATTCAATAGTTTCTTTTTTCTTCCTCCTATAAAACAGCCCCCTCCTTCCCTAGGAACCTGGAGTTGGGCCATTCTCGGCACGGCTTCCTCCCCACTTGCTAATTTCCTCAATAAACTTCTTTTTGTCTGCTTGCTGCCTCCTCATGGTTCTCTGAGCGACTCCATTCTTACATTTCTGTTTGCCCCCCTCCACCCAGTAGCTGCCCTTTACTCCAGCAATACCCCCCTCCCCTTAGTTCATGTCTATGGATCATGCATGTATGTTCTTTGGCTTCAACCTTTCCTATACTGTTCTTAACATCTCCCTATTTTGTTCCTACCAATTATGCTTCCTGATCCATGCAAAATCTCCTCCTTTCTCCCCATTTGCCCTCCCACCTGATAACCTACCAAATGATCCCCTGTACCTATAATTCTGTTCCTGTTATGGTTGTTTGCTTAGTTTGTCTTTGTTTTTTATATTTTAGGTTCAGTTGTTGATAGTTGTGTTTGTTGTTATTTTAATGTTCATAGTTTTGATCCTCTTTTCCTTAAATAAGTCCCGTTAACATTTCATATAATAATGGCCTGGTGATGATGAATCCTTTAGCTTTACTTTGTCTGGGGAGCACTTTATCTGCCCTTCCATTCTAAATGATAGCTTTGCTGGATAGAGTAGTCTTGGTTGTAGGTCCTTACTTTTCCTTACATTGAATACTTCTTGCCAGTCCCTTCTTGCCTGCAAAGTTTCTTTTGAGAAATCATCTGGCAGCCTTATGGGAACTCTTTTGTAGGTAACTCTCTTCTTTTCTCTTGCTGCTTTTAAGATTTTCTCTTTATCTTTAGCCTTTGGCATTTTAATTATGATGTGTCTTGGTGTGGCCCTCTTTGGGTCCAACTTGTTTGGGACTCTCTGTGCTTCTTGGACTTATATGTCTATTTCCTTTGCTAAATTTGGGAAGTTTTCTTTCATTATTTTTTCAACTTGGCTTTCAATTTCTTGCTCTTCCTCTTCTCCTTCTGGCATCCCTATTATTTGGATGTTGATACGTTTAAAGTTGTCTCAAAGGTTCCTAAGCCTCTCCTTGTTTTTTTCAATTCTTGTTTCTTCTTTCTGTTCTGGGTAAATGTTTATTTCTTCCTTTTGTTCCAAATCGTTGACTTGAATCCCAGCTTCCTTCTCACTACTGTTGGTTCCCTGTATATTTTTCTCTTTAAAAAAACTATTATTTACTTATTTAGATTTTATTTATTTACTTTTAGAGAGAGAGGTAGGGAGGGAGGAGAAAAAGACAGAGAGAAACACTGATGTGTCCAAGAGATACATCAATCCATTGCCTCTCACATGCCCTCAACTGGGGACCAGACCTGCAACCCAGATACGTGCCCTGACTGGGAATAGAACCAGTGACCTTTCAGAACACAGGCTGGCACTCAATCCCTTGAGCAACACCAGCCAGGGCCCTGTATATTTTTTCTTTATTTCACTTTGTATAACCTTCATTTCTTCCTTTATTTTGTAGTTGTACTCAATCATTTCTCTGACCACCCTGATCACTAGTGTTTTGAACTCTGCATTTAATAGGTTGGCAATCTCTGTTTCATTTAATTCTTTTTTTAGGGTTTTATTCTGTTCTTTCATTTGGGCCATATTTCTTTTCCTCTTCAATTTTCCAGCCTCCCTATGTTTGTTTCTGTGTATTGGGTAGAGCTGCTTTGATTCCGTGTCTTGGTAGTATGGCCTAATGTAGTAGGTGTCCTGTAGGGTCCAGTGGCACAGCCTCCCCTATCACCCAAGCTGGGTACTAGAAGTACACCCTTTGTGTGGACTGAGTACACCCTCCTCTTGTAGTTGAGCTTGTAGTTGGTTGCTGTTGGCAGATCAATTGGATGAATTTACCCAGGCCAGTCAGCTGCAAGGACTGGCTGTGACCACTGACCACCAACCTCCACCCTCTGTGGAGGATCAGCTGTGCAGGGACAGGGTGGTGGTGCTCCGATGTGGTCTGTAGCTGACCACTGGGTGTGCTGGCTCTGGGCTTTTCTGGGTAGTGTAGGCCAAGGTCAGCCTCCACCTGTGTTTTTCCCAGAAGAACCTGCCTGACCTATAAAGAAATCAGAGATGGTTGCTACTTTTGCTGGGCTTGGAGATTCCCAGGTGAAGCCAAGCTGTGAATCTAAGCTGGCTGCTGGTAGTGCTGGGCTTTGAAATCACTGATACCAGCCGTTGCTTGTTTGTGAGGATTTAGGAAGTTGTGAAACATGCACCCAGATCAGCCATTCATATGGAAAAGCAGCTTTCATGGGCCTGTATATTGGGTGGGGTGGAGTCTCTGTGGGATCTTCAAGATGGGTCAAACAGTGTTAGCTAGGTTGATGGAGTCTTAGGTATGGCATCAGCTTGCCAGCTCTGTGGAGGGAGGGTGTAGAAAAGAGACAATGGCCTCTCCTTGGCTTGACGCCAGACACTTCAGTTCCTTCCTGTATAACACTCGTGCCTTTCAAGCTGCTATCCCCGTGCTGGAGCTCAGAGGGAGTGAGCCTGAGATGGTGAGTTCACATGTGGGTTCCTTAAGAGGAAGTGCTTGGGGTTCCAGCAGTTTCTTCCACCGACTCAATCCCCGCTGGATTTTGCAGCCAGAAGTTGTGGGGACTTATCTTCCTGGCACTGGAACCCTGGTCTGGGGACCCTGGTGTGGGGCTGGGACTCCTTGCTCCTGGATACCCCTCCTGAATTTTTATTTACCACACGTGCATGTGGGACCATCCTATTCAGTGTCTGTGGCCCCCTACCCATCTCAATGGATGTGATTTAATTCCATAGTTGTGTGACTTCCATTCAGCTCGATTTCTAATGGTTCTGGCTGATAGGTGTTCTATTTTTTAGTTATAATTTTGATGTGGTTGTGAGAGGAGGTGAGCCATGTCTGCCTATGCCACAATCTTGACCAGATCCCCAAATTAAAACAATTTCATGCTCACTTATACTGCAGGTTAATATGTTTTATAACATATGTTAATAGAAATTATTTCCTTAAGAAAGGAACAGATAAGGTTAGAACCAACATCTCAACAGGTTGTCTTGTTTTAGATGTTTAAATACTTAACAATCAACTGATATATCTCTACACATTAATAGATCAACAATATAGGCACCTATTCGGTATACTATATTGTAATTAGGAATCTGGGAGAAAAAAATGATAGCAAACAATCACATGTCTGTACTCTTGAGGCTGTTTTGGGCTAGCATACCTGAGCAAATGTCTGGCAATGGTGGATCTATCCACAGTGACTCGGGAAGAAGGAAGCACCACAGGGTCAGACATCAGTGTGCTCATGATAGGGTCCAGGAACTCATCACAGGCATCTGCATAGGTCTCCTCTTCCTGTTGTTGGAGGTCTGCTAGAGACTGAACATAAACACGTAGTAGTTGAGGTGAATTCAAGAGCAGCTGAATTCAAAATGCTCAATGACTAAACCTTAAAGGGTATATAATCTTAAAAGGTATATATAAAGGTAATAATCCTTTACAGTGATAATGGAAATTCTCAACTTTATTTTCTAAACAAGCCAAGATGGATATTATAAGAGCAAATTTAGCTAGCATTCAGCCCCCATAATGAAACTTCAATTTGGCTCAGCAGCTAGCAGTCATGATTAAAATAGTTGAAATGTTAAAGGGAAAAGAAACACATCACATATTTCTAGCAGGAGTCCTGTAGTAAATATGATAATTCAAAAGGGGATGAGGTGGAGGTTATTATTTACATAATTACAAAGTCACTCATGAAATCTGTGTATGAAAAGCAGTTTCCGGTTTTAGGTACAAACAGGTCTAAGAATTTAAAAGTTGCTTCAACATTTGGTTCTTTCATGACTCACAGCCCTACCTGGCTAAACTCCAGACAAAGATGAAGCCCAACTCAAAAAGTAAGTAACTCAATAAAGGGAAGACTGTTATCAATAAGAGAAGTCTGCTATCAGACACTGCCATAATTTCTTCTTTTTCATAACCGCTAATGGAGCTCTGTCATACTCTAGCAAAGGGATTAGCTAAATACAATAGAGCATTTTAATCTTGAATTCTACTCTAAAAAGTTCTGCATTAGCAATATAGATTTTCAAATTTGTAACACTGCACAAAAGTTTTCATAAAAATAGCCTACAAATATCTGTACATTCTTCTAGCAGAAGCTTCTTAATTTTCTGTTCTCATTCTCACATTGAAGAGTAGTATTAACCCTTTGAGTGCCAGCGTTGCTGTGAGCGATGCTGACAAATTTTCCTAAAAGTGCCAGCACTGCTCCCAGTAACTCTTTTTTTGAAGATTATAAATGTAAATAACAATGGAATAATTCGTATTTTATGTTTTGTTCTCTTTTTTTGTACCTCAGGTTATATTTTGATATAACTTTTTCTCATGTTGATCCAAATTTCAAATTTTTAGGCTTGTTCAAATACTGACATACTAATTCTGTTATAATTTTTACTTACATTTGAAATGGTCCCTTTAATTTATCTTTGCAATACTCGTCAAAACTCTAAGCAGTATGCATGATATGATGCTTTACATGTATTTAGATGAAAGAACACTAAAGTATTGGAAGAAGGTTTTGTTCAATGTATTATCAAGAATGCTGCTGAATGCATACATTCTTTATAAGGAAAACTTTTTAGGTGGGAACAAATCAATGTCTTGATTGAACTTCAACATCTCCATAATAGAAGAGCTTGCCAGAGAATGGCATGAGGTTAGAGACACTGTTAACAAATCCAGCAATGAAGAAAATCCACCAGGTCCCCCTCACCTACATAGTGTAAAGATGCTTCCAGAAAGAAAGCTAAGATTGTGTAAGGAATGCTCAATACTGGAAAGAAAAATCAGGTCAAGAACAGTATGTGTGAGATGTGACAAAGGGCTGCACCCAAGATGCGTCAATAGTGACAAATATTAATATATAAACATTTTACTATTATTGTGTTGTTTTTGCATTTCATTTTTGTTTATAAATTGTTTTTCACTGTTGATATCTATTGATATATGTCTCTAGTGTGAATGCTGTTTGTGTTCATTTTTTTGGTATGTTATGAAGTTTTCTTTTTTTTTCAAAAAATTTATGCAAATTTGGCAATTTCTTGCTTATTATCCATGTTCCTATGTGTTTTTTCAAATTATAATGATAGGTCTTATATTATGCCATATATTATACTTCAAAAGCCATATTGAAGGAAAGAATTTATTTTTTCTAAAATAATTGTTATAATAATTTTAATGCAATAAACTCCTTGCTAAATTGTGTCAAAGAACACTGCTTATAAGAGAAGAGTGTATTTACTATATGTCATGAAATTTTCAGCAAATTATTATGAATAATAATGTTTTTATAGACATTTTTTATAAATTGCATTTCTCAGCAAAATAGCCTGGCATTTCTCACACGAATTTTAGCAATTACGCATGGCACTCAAAGGGTTAAGAATACAGTAGTTCTAGTTATTGACTAACCAGAAAGAATCATGTTTATATTTTCTCAAGACAATAATTTTACCCCCCTGAAACAGGGTAAAAAGCAGAAGAGCTGAGTCAACAACGTGATCTTTTAAACATTTATTCATAATTAAAGAGGGGAAAGGACAGAGAAAGAGAGGGAGAGTAACATCAATTGGTTGCCTCTCGCATACCCCTAATCAGGGACCTGGCCTGCAACCCAGGCACGTGCCCTGACTGGGAATCGAACTGGTGACCTTTTGGTTCACAAGCTGGCACTCAACCCGCTACTAAGCCACACCATCCAGGGCAACAATGTCATTTTTATGGAACATGTTAATCAGTAAATTATCCTCCTTACCTTGATTCTCTCTGCTAAATTGCTGAAAGCCATGATCATATTCCCAGGCTTATTTATTTTTTTCAAGACTCGAACTGTCTGTGCAAAGAGAGTAGGGGAATAGGAACGTCCATCCTTGGGCACAGTGGCACAGAAATTCTCCTCATCTCTGGAAGGTCGTATTGGAAAGAAATGGAGTATTAGAGGAGGTAACGAATGAGTTGAGGAACAAGGGTCCCCATCATTTAAATGCCATGAATGTTCTTTGCTATAGAAAGATTTCTTCTAACTTTTAGGGAGGAGGTCTATCAAGTATTCTGAGGCTTTAAAAGAATACTGCTTTTCCAAACAATGGTACAACCAGCAAAGTTTATCTCTGCATGGAGCAAGGCAAAATGTTGGAAATTCTAAATAATATACCACGGGTCATATAAAATCTCATTATTTAAAATCACAGAAGATTCTTTCATCAGCCAACTAGAAACGAATGATTTTCTATTTCCATATAATTACCAACCAGTCATTCCATTATCAAAACCCCAAATTAAAACATTAGCATCCCCTCTGGCTTGCCCAATTTAAATCTCAGGTACCCAAGATTTAAGTAGATAGTGCAGATATCTGATACGAGCTGCTGGGGTTTGAAGTCAAATTCACTGAAGTCCTTGACTTTTAAGGCTCCCATCTTGGGGCCAACCAGATGCTGCAGAAAGTAGTTCAGCATGGAGATGATGCGCTCAGCCAGGAAAGGATGCACAAAGAGTGATTTGATTTCTGGAAAAAAAGCCAGTCTGTGAAAACTTAATTTGTTAACAATTTTTTACTTATGTCTTATAAGTTTTGCTTAGAGACTTCTGGGGATTACTTTTTAAAAAATTACACAAGTAATACATTTTCTTTTTTTTTTTTTTTTTCATTTTTGTAGACTGAGAGATAAAAGAATAGAACAATGCTTTCTATCCAACCATCTCCCCTAGCCTGTGTTTCAATGTCCCAAAGTTTAATTAACAGAACAGGGAAGCTGCCCTGAACTGAACTCAACACTTTGGAAAGTAATACATTTTCATTGCAGTAATATTAGAAAATATACACAAGCAAAAGCAAACAAATAAAATACAAAAATTACCAACCCGAAATAAACACTGTTAACATCTTGCTAATATAGTTGACCCTTGAACAACACAGGTTTGAAATGCACGGGTCCACTTATTTGCAGATGTTTCTCAGTAAATACTAGAAATATATTTTTCTTTACCATTTTCTTAATAACATTTTTTCTAGCTTACTTTAAGATACAGTATATGATATACATAACATACAAAATGCATGTTAATTGACTGTATATTATTGGTAAGGCTTGTAGTCAAACAGTAGGCCATTAGTTATTAAAAGTATTGGGCCTGTGAGCCAAGTGCCACAGGTTCGATTACCAGTCAGGGCACAAGACTAGGTTGCACGTCAGGTCCCCAGATTGGGGCTTGAGTGAGAGGCAACTACACAGTTATGTTTCTCTCTTTCTCTTTCTCCTTTCCCCTCTCTCTAAAAATAAATAAATAAGTAAATAAACAGAACAAAACAAACAAATAAATTATAAAAATAAAAAAGTTTTGGGAAGTCAAAAGTGATATGTAGGTTTTCTTTCTTTAAAAAAAATAATTTTATTGATTTATTTTTAAAGAGAGGAAGGGAGGAAGAGAGGGAGAGAAACATCGATGTGTGAGAAACACATCAATCAGTTGCCTCTTGCATGCCCTCAACCAGGGACCTGGCCTTCAATCCAGGCATGTGCATCAAACTGACAACCTTTCATTTTGCAAGGTGGCACTCAATACACTGAGCCACGCCAGCCAGGGTTGTATGTGGGTTTTCAACCACATGCAGAGAAGTGAAGGGTTGGTGCCACTAACCCTCCTGTTGCACAAAGGTCATCTATATACCTTTTGGGGTTTTTTTGTATTTTGTTTTTTTTTAATATAATATGAATATCTTATTGCCTATTTTTATTTAAGATTTTATTTATTTTTTAGAGAGGGAAAAGGAGGGAGAAAGAGAGGGAGAGACACTGATGTGTGAAGGAAATACTGATCGGTTGCTTCTTGCACACCCCCGACCAGGGACCTGGCCCTCAACCCAGGCATGTGCCCTGACTGGGAATCAAACTTGTAACATTTGGGTTCATAGGCCAGTGCTCAACCCACTGAGCCACACCACTCAGGGCTCCCCTCTGCCCCAAAGAACCTATCACTCAATCTTTCTGAAACTTTCCACCAGAAATGTAAAACTTAAAACTCTTGAATACAATAATTTCTAGAAGTTTGAATTTTTGGTAATGTTCTTTCTGGAAGCCTCTATCCATCCCTCTAATCTGGGAACTTCCTTTATGTCTCTTATGGGATTCTACCTTCCTCCTTTTGGGTTTATTCCCTTACTTTGATGGAGTATATCTTTTTGTACCTTTCAAGAAAGGGCACACTGGAAGTAAATTTGATACCTTGACGTCTGAAAACATCCTTACATTTCACCCTCTAACAGAATTAATAGTTTGGTGGCTACAAGATTCTAGGATGAAAAAATATTTCCCATCAGGAATGTGTTCCACTTTCAAATGTCCCTGTTGTAAAATTCAAGGATATTTTCATACTTAAACCGTTGTATATAACCTAATTTTTCTCTGGGACCTTTTAAGATTATTTCTTTACCCTGATTTTCTGAAATGTCACAATAATATAGTGTGGAGGTTTTAAAAATTCCAAGTGCTGGACTCTTGGTGGCTCTTTTCAATTTAGAGGCTTTTAGTTTGGGGGATTTTTTGGTATTATTTCTTTGATAATTTCCTACCTTCCAATCTTCTCTTTTGAGATTTCCTAGATTGATCCTTTATTTTCTTATCCTTCGTATTTATAGATCTTTTTGTTCTGCTTTTTAATTTGTTTTTTAAATCATTTTTTATTTTTCAATTACAGTTGACATGCATTGTTTCATGTGTGCACCCCGGTGATTAGACATTATATTGCACACTACGTGATCATCCTGATAAAACTTGTACCCACCTGACACCATACATAGTTATTACTGACTATATTCCCTATGCTGTACTTACATCCCAATGACTATTCTGTAATTACCAATTTATACTTCTTATCCCTTCACATTTTCCCCCAGTCACCCCAACTCCCCTCCCATCTGGCATCCATTAAAATGTTCTATGAGTCTGTTTCTGTTCTGCTTGTTCATTTATTTTGTTTTTTAGATTCAATTGTTGATAGATATGTATTTATTGTCATTTTATTGTTCATATTTTTAATCTTTTTTCTTTTCTTTCCTTTTTCTTAAAGAAGACCCTTTAACATTAAATGTAGTACTGGTTTGGTAGTGATGAACTTCTTTAGCTCTCTCTTGTCTGGGAGGCACTTTATCTGCCCTTCCATTCTAAATGATGTCTTAGCTGGGTAGTCTTGGTTTGTAGGTCCTTGCTTTTCATCACTTTGAATATTTCATGCTGATCCTTTGTGGCCTGAAAAATTTCTGTTGAGAAATCGGCTGACAATCTTATGGGAGCCCCTTGTAAGTAACTAACTACTTTTCCCTTGCTGCTTTTAAGATTCTTTAACTCTGGCATTTTAATTATGATGTGTCATGGTGTGGGTCTCTTCAGGTTCATCTTGTTAGGGACTCTGTGCTTCTTGGACTTGTATGTCCATTTTCTTCACCAAATTAGGAAAGTTTCCTGTCATTATTTTTTTAAATAGGTTTTCAATTTCTTGCTCTCTTTTCTTCTTTTGGTACCCCATGTGAATGTTGGTACAGTTGAAGTTGTTCCAGAGGCTCTTTACTCTATCCTAATTTTGAGAGGGTGGGGTGGGGAGGGGATTCTTTTTGCTTTTTACTGTTCTGATTGTGTGTCTTTTGCTTCCTTATATTCCAAATTGTTGTTTTGATTCTTGGCTTTATCTACTCTACTGTTGATTGCCTGTAAATTATTCTTAAGTTAGTGTATTCTTGACTTCTGACTGGTTGTTTTTATGGTTCCATGTCCTTTTTTATGCTGTTGAAATTCTCCCTAAGTTCATATACTCTTCCCCTAAGTTCACTGAGCATCCTTATAACCAGTTCTTTTTCTGGAGTTTTCTTTCCTTCCTTCCTTCCTCTCTTTCTCTCTCTTTATTTAAAGATTTTATTTATTTATTTTTAGAGAGGGGAAAGGGAGGGAGAAAGACAGGGAGAGAAACATCGAATGGCTGCCTCTCACACACACCCAACCAGGGACCTGCCCTGCAACCCAGGCATGTGGCCTGATTGGGACTTGAACTGGTGTCCTTTTGCTTTGTGGTATGACACCTAACCCACAGAGCCATGCCGATCAGGGCTTTATGTTCTTTCATCTGAGGCATGTTTCTTTGACTCTTCATTTTGGCAGCCTCCCTGAGTTGGTTTCTGTATATTAGGTAGAGCTGTTATGTATCCCAGGCTTGATGGAGTGGCCTAATATAGTAGGTGTCTTGTAGGGTCCAGTGGCACAGCTTCCCTACTCACCTGAACTGGGCACTCCAGATATACTCTCCTGTTGTAGTTGAGCATTGATTGCTGTTGGCATGTCAATGGGAGGGATTTACTCCTATGCTGATTGGCCACAATGATTGGCTACCACCACTGTGGAGGTGGAGTCCCATGGAGTAGGACTTTAGGGGGCTCTGGTGCCCACTGAGTCCACCCCTTGTGTGTGTCTTCTGTGGAGGTGGCTGGTGGTGCTTTGGTGTGGTGTGGTGTGGAGCTGTCCGTCAGGTGTGCTGGCTCTGAGGCCTCCCAGGAGGTACAGACTAAGGTCAGCCACCACCTGTTTTCTGCCTGGGGCCACCTAGCATGAGTTACAAAGCAATCTACATATGATTGCTACTCGTGCTGGACTTGAAGGTACCTAAGAGAGGCCAAGCTGTGAACTAAGGCCAGTTGCTACCAGGCCTGGGGCCACTTAGTGAGAGGTATGATGCACACTGAGGCCAGATGCTGCTTGTTTGAGAGAATTTAGGAGTCTGAAGCATGAGTCAAGACAGAACACTCATATGGAAAAGACGCTGAAAGTGGCTTGGATTGGTCTACAAGTAGGTGGGACGGGGTCTCAGGGAATCATGTGGGTGAGGAGAACAGTGATAGGTTGATGGAGTCTCAGCTATGGTTCCTGCCTGCTGGCTCTGTGTGTGGTTGGGATTGGGGAGTGGGAGTGGTGCGGGGGAAGCGGTGCTCAGCAAAGAAACTATGGTCCCTGCCAGCACTTCTGTCCATGAGAAAGCTGTCACCTAGCTCTCACCTTGATGCCAGGCACGTCAGTTCCTCCCTGTACGTCCTTGTTGCCTTTCGCTCTCCTGCTCCAGTGCTGAAACTCAGAAGGAGTGAGTCTGATTAAGTCCATGCATGAGCCCTTTAAGAGGAACTGCCTGGGACTCCAGAAGCCCTGAACCTCACTCAGCCTCAATCCCTGATGGTTTTTACAACCAGAAGTTACGGGGAATTCTCTCCCGGCACAGGAACCCTGGGCTGGGGGGCCCTTTGTGGGGCTGGGACCCCTTCTTACTCCTTAGGGGTACCTCTGTAGCCAAGACACCCTTCCCACTTTTTATCTGCCACATGTGAGTGTGAGACCAGCTTGTCCTGAGTCTCTTCCCCTCCTACCAGTCTTGATGTAGTTTCTTTATATCCTTAGTTGTGGAACTTTTGTTCTGCTAGATTTCAGGTGGTTCTGAATGATGGTTGTTCTGTAGTTTAGTTGTATTTTTGATGTGATTGTAGGAGGATTCCAGTCCTTTCTGTTCTGCTTTCATGGAAAAGTTCCTTGATTTTCCCTGACTGGTATAGCTCAGTGGGTTGGGCATTGTCCTGCAAATCAAAAGGCCACAGGTTCAATTCCTGGTTAGGGCACATGCCCGTGTTGTGGGCCAGGTGCCCAGTTGAGGGTGTGCAAGAGGCAATGGACCAATGTTTTTCTCCCTCTTTCTCCCTCCCTTCCTCTCTTTAAAAATAAATAAAATCTTTTAAATAAAGTTCCTTAAATTTATCTTAGACCTTTCTGCTGACATGCTATATCTTCTTATCCCTCTGAGATTATAAGGATTTTCTTTTATTATCTGTTTCATGTTAGACTTCCTCAAATGTTTAATGATCCTTGGTTGTCATTTTGTGTGTAGCAATATAAAATTTATTAATCAAATATATATTTTTAATACTAAGTCTTCAGTGTATATTTACTTATAGCACATCTCAATTCAGAATAGCAACATTTCAAATGTTTGTTAGCCAGATGTGGTAAGCAGCTACTGAAATGGACAGTGTAGCTCTAGAAGGGGGTAGAGATACATGTCTTTAATCTACCACATTTAACCAGAGTTCAGGAATATTTTTCAGGTTAATAATCCTCACCCTTACCCCCAATATGTTTCTGTGGCTAATCTGTCCTTGGGAAAAATTATACCCACTTATGATTTCTGGAAGTTGTGTGAGGTGGCCAATTTCTCATTCCCCTGTCAACAATGGGGATCATTCTTCTTCTTTTTTTTTTTTTTTAAATCCTCACCCAAGGACATTTCTTCATTGCTTTTAG
The DNA here is from genome assembly GCF_987537825.1 of Furipterus horrens. Taxonomy (NCBI): domain Eukaryota; kingdom Metazoa; phylum Chordata; class Mammalia; order Chiroptera; family Furipteridae; genus Furipterus; species Furipterus horrens. The sequence goes on along the minus strand of NW_028327172.1, from coordinate 89,012,926 downwards.
AGAGAAGGAGGGAGAGAGAGAAACATCAATGCAAGAGAGAAGCATTGATTGGTTGCCTCCCTTATGCACCCAGACTGGGGATCACATGCATCCAGACCAGGAATCAAACCTGCATAGTCCAGGGAGGCATCATCATTTTTGAAGCTTCTCTAGTGATTCATTTTTCTCTCTCGTATTGTGGAGGATACTGTCATCAGTCTGAATTTCAGCTGGGCTGATCCCTCAAATGAAACAGGTCTTGACCACTGCATTCTTTGGAAAGGCAGTGCTTTGTGTCCTTACCTGATGTCAGAAAGGCAAGGGTACCAATTGTTTCATTGGACATGATGTTATGGAAACGTGCCAGCTGTCCAAACATCTGCAGGCCCGCTTCCTTCTCTCTGCGGGCTTCTGGAGTCAGACTATCCCATTCACCTTGATCCTTTTCAATCTGTTGAATCTTTATCTTGCTCAAATACTATAGAAACCAGAGGTGGAAAGAATCATTAAAAAAAAAAATGCAGTTGATAGGAAGATATTTAAGAAGTCTTATTTCAAACTGAGTCCAGTCTGCTGGGAAAACCAGGGATTACATTAAGAGACATAGGCTTTACTTCTTACCATAGGGCTAAAGCTAAAAAAAGAAATTTGGGGGGAAAAAAAGAAAAAAGAAAAAGAAATTGTGGCTTCATATAGCTTTGTTTCAGCCTAGGTAGACTTATTGGTAATTCCCCTAGAAATATAGTCTGTGAAACAGAAAGGAGCATAAACAACGTAACAGGTGAAACCTAGGCAAAAACAAACTACAATGAAAAAAAAAAAGGATGAATCCTTCCTGAAAGATAAAAAACAACAATGACAAAAAACCAAACCAAACCAAAGCTGTTTATTAAAAAACAAAGCTTTATCAAACATGCAATATGTCTGGAAGGAGACCCATATTTAAAATCCTCTCCCTTGCTGTTGTAGCAAATGTGTTAAACTTACAGCCCTATGAAAATGCCATCTGTGTCACTTTTTGTGTCACTCAGCTCTTGCTTAAAGGGTCTGTTTATTATACGGCTTGTTCTTGTTTTCTAAGAAAATCTATCTAAAAATCTTATAGGATTATTGAAAAAGTAGGAAACTTTTTTCAGAAATTAAATACAAGTTGCTGGGAGATTTGCTAATCACTATGAGGAGCTCATGGCTGTCCAGTAGGCTGCCCTTATGATTTGCCTGCTGCATCTCCCTTTGGGTCACTGTCCTACATTATAGCTGTTGCAGATGAAGAAAGTTTTTCTAGGAGCAATAGGCAGCTCCATAAGGAGGGTAAAGGATACGATACACTGAAGGAGCAGAGAGTTACCTGCTGTACACTTTATGAAACTCATGTTTCAAATACAGCTAAAGATTTGAGAGGCAGTGGAGATGAAGAGTAGTGTCAACTTAGTCTTTATATGAAAAGATAACCCAAACCAGAGATTTTTTTTTTTTCAAGCAGTGGTGTAAATATCAGAACCTTTTAGGAGAGGGATAAGAATCACTGCCTTAGTGAGCCACTGTTACAATGTGTTGGGATGGAAGGGGCTGAAATTCAGTGACCAAACACAAGATGCTGATTTCTTCCGTAGTTTTGGACTAATCAGCTCTGCCAGTATACCTTAGTTTGGCCTTATCACACTTTCTTTTCCACCCTCTGCCAAAGTATCATCCTAGCTTGAGGTTTCAATGAGCTTTGATCTTGATCTCTAATGGGACAATTCTCAAGCTCTGTAATGGTAAGGTTGGCGGTATACTACTACTTCCAAATTTTTGGTATCTAAGACAGATACAAGAAGCATGAAGATTGCTCTATTATGATTAAAAGGTGAAAAGTATGTACTGGTCATGATATGATGGTATAAGAGCAGTTAATTTTTAAAATTTTTTTACCTGTATGGCTTCATCCAAAAGGAAGATGGCATCGTTCATTAGCAGGTTAAGAAAGCGGAGAAAAAGAGGGGGATTCATGGCTTCTAAATTCTTAGACGCATAATCAGCCAAATCCTGTAAGCCCCCGCCCAAGAGAAAATCATTTTAGTACTGCACTACAACTTACTGGGGTTTATCTGAAGCAAAACTCAGATAATGCAGTTTTGGTTTCATCGAACACTCTCACCTTAATGCTCTCTCGATAGGTATCTGTTTCCCACATGTACCTTAGAATGGGATACATGGGACGGCGGTAATTAAACTTCTGTTCAAATTGATGGGGGTCTCCTGGAGTAAGGTAAGAGCAAAAACCAGCAAAGGTGGTGCTATTAGAGAAAGAGTAAGAGTTTTTGTCTGTGTGTGGCTATTTTCCTTTATTCTGAATGTGTCAAGGCTACTGACAAAATCGGCCTTGTAAGTTCATAAAGGCCTAGAGTTGTAGCCCAGTGTTTGCTTATTTTCTTACTGACAGAATAAAAGGATAACTTACACAGATGAGGACAAGGACCAAACTGTATAATAAAAGCCAAGGAAAACAAATGCTCCCACCTTATATGTAGAATAGTTATTAGATTTTGAATAAGGCCTCTAAGCTGGTCACTATGGCAGTGACAGCCATGTGCAGAGTGGGATATTAAATAATCCCCACATTCTTCATAGATAACATGTCAACTGTGTAGTCAAATGGTTTAGGAGGCAAACGTGTGAGGCTTATGACACACCAAAGGTACCACTAGAAAGCTATAGGCTGGGTCATATAATAAAGGAAGAGCTAGGGGTATGGATTTAGAAAACCTAGGTGTTCCTTCTGCTCCATATAATGTAAGTCTCTTAACCTGTTACAATTTCCACTTCCTCATTAAAAAGATAGGTATTTTAATACACCCTCTACCATTCCAACCAAAGGGTTGTTGTAATGGTCATATAATTAGATAATTGCAGCAATTTATTGTGGTATTTATGTATTATGAAGATTTACATGTACTACCTCACTCATCATTTCAACCCATTTTACACGTGAAGAAACCAAGGCTCAGGTGAGCAGGTGACAAAGTCAAAATCCAAATATGGAAAGGCAGTTAATAAAATGTTAAACCTCTCTTTATAAAATATATGACTGTCTAACCACTATGCTATACACCTGAAACTAATATAAAACAATAATGAATGTAAATGGTAATTGAAAAATAAAATTAAAAAGTAATAAATGTTGTATTTATCATTGGATAGGACATCCCCTTTAAAAGGGGTCTTAAATAACTGTTCAACTTTCATTTACTGGTTAAGATGGAGTACTGTTTACTCAAACATAGTATGTTAGGGTTAGATCTCAAAAGACCAGAGAGAAAGGGAATGTTGCCTGCTGTTATTCTTAATCTAACAACTGAACTGTTAAGAGTTAGACAGTTCCGATAAAAGAATAGCAAAACCAGCATACCGTCTCATTATCCATTATTCTGCAATTTTGAGGCAGAGAAAATAAAGACTCAAGTTTTTACTGGACAGCCTAATTTCTTTGAGTATGATTTAATCAGTCAATATAATAAAGTTGATAAAGAGTATGTGGTCTTTTTTAGGTGAGACAGACCTGACTCTACCACTTAGTCATATGATAGACACAAAATTTAATCATTTTGAGGATTCATGTCCTCATGTAAAATGAGGATAATACAGTAAAACTTTCCATATAATGGCAAATTAATGAGACTATGTAAAAAAAATAAAAAAGCACTTAGCATCAAGGCTGGCACAATAAATGATGGATAATGACACTTTTCTGATATTCAATTACTGTTCAAGCTATAAAACTCCACATCTATCAGCTTTTCAGTTCTAGATTGCTTTACCTGTAAACTCAATGTCCACAAAGACCTTGATTAGAGCTTCTGCAAGCTGGGGTGCATAGGGAAAGTTGCAGAACACACGTTTCCGGTGGAACACACTGGATACCAAGGGATTTGGGGTCTGATCCAGGTGGGGCATCACTGCTTCCAACACCTCAGCCAGTTTCGCCCTTAGATGGGGATTCTTCATCCTGCAAATAGGGCAGAAAGCAAGCTGAGCTGGTAGTTTTTCTTTTTCTTTTTTGGTAGTGATTTTATTTTCTTTATTTGTTGGTAACAACAAAGACTTCAGTTTAGTACTTAAACCTGAAGTTAATGATGACCCTTCTATCCAGGTAGAGTAACTAAAGACAGATACAATCTGCAAAGAAAACTAAAACGGACTGAGACAAAAAGGCAGCTTGAGACTGGCCACTACAAGCTGGTTTAGTTCAGCCAGGGCTGGCCTGCCAAAATTACTGGCTGCTTTCCTTATTGACTTAAAAAATAAAATAAAATTTAAAAAATTTTATTCCCCTGATAATCTTGTCAACAGTTGCATTACATTGTATCTAATTAAATACACACACTCACACACGCAAATCAGCCCTCACAAAGTCACATTTTCCAGAAATATTATACATAACACATTCAGAATCACTGGCTGCTTTTTCTTCAGCTTTTTTTCCTTGAAAACATAGGTTTTTTAGTCTCTTGTGTTTCTTCCTCTATGCGAGATAAGGCTGTTTGAAAACTTTCATTATCTTCATCATCATTCATTTCAGCCACTTTTTTTTTTATTTTTATTTTTTAAATATACTTATGTTCCTTAATTCCATCCAGCAACAGCAGAACGTCACAATGTCAGCTGTGCACCGAAAGAACCAGGAATTCTTTTGCACTACAGCGTAACCTAGAATCATTTCAGCCACTTTAGATTTTCATTTCTCCAAAAACATTGGTGTACACACTGGTTTGGGGCCCTGGTTATGCACTCTTCTCAGGAGCATTAGGAGTGACTAAAACCTCTTTTCTTCTTAGGTAAAGCCTGGCTATTTGTAGATTTCCGAAGATCAGAAATGTAGGTTTACATTTACATTTTTATATAAAATCAATGAAGGAAAATTATAATCAATTCCTTTCTTAGCTAATCTCTTCCTGAGTTATTTTTCTTTCTTTTTAAATTGCTTCTCCATCCATAGCCTTTGAAGAAGTGTCTGGTTCTGATTATACTGTTTGACTGTTGGATATGACAGCTTCTTAGATGGAATATGCCACTCTCTAAAAACTTCCTCATGTACTTTCTCAGGTGGCATAAAATGACACTTCAAGAGACTTCACCAAAAAGGTAGTTGTTCAATTTCATCAACTTCCTTGGTAACATCTTCAGATTCAAATTCCATGAAGGCATAGCCTTTACTACTTCCAGTGTTTTCACTGCTTGACACTGAATCTTGTAACAGTGCCGAACTGGGAGAAATATGCTTGGACCTGGGTTTTATAAAATGCTGGAGGTAAGTGGCCCACATAGATTACTCCAGAAATAAGTTTTTGTTTTTATTGCTTCTGTTGCTTGGTTGCAACACTGGTGAACCTAAGTCACTATCTTCTTGTGAAACTTGGCATCCTCCTGCAGATTCACGGACAGAATTGGCTTGGCCGGGCCTACAAAGACTACCATCTGAAAAGCATCCATGCCGAGGAGTCAACTTTTTATGACTATTCTCTCCACAGGAGCCAAAATATTCTATACCACAATTGTGGGGAGAAAACAGGATTCTGCAGTTTTAAGCCTGTCATTTTCTGGGGCATAATGTAGGAGATACCAGTCAACTTTTGAAGTCACAGCTTCCCAAGGATGAGGATGAGTACTTAAGTTTGTATTTAATTTTTAGCCATTCTGTGTACTTCTCTGTGATGGTAATACTTTCTTTACTACTCACTATTCTGTTTCACCTGGGATAAACTTGCTTTTCCAAGCTTTCTGAAGGCAAGGGGCAGGATATACTTATTCTATGTTACTTACAATGCCTACCATGTGTGCCTAAAATACTTGCTGACTTACGTTTTCTCATTAGATCTGCTCAGCTCAACGAAGGATTGGCTTTTACCTACTTCTCACTGACATGGCTCCGGGGACTGTGGGTCATTCTTTTCTTTGTGTAGCAAATATTCATTTATACACACTTTGTTTCCTTTGGCCTAGGCACCAAAAAAATCAGAGAAGCATCTCTATAGGTCAATGAATATCTTCCTTTGGGAAAGAGGACTAGGAGATATGAATGAGAAAGACTTAGATCAGAAATCATTTACCCAAGTTTATTGCTCATCCACCTCAGGATTTTAAGAGCGAGCTGTATCAGACAATTATTAAAAGATCATTAGCATCTGGTTGCCACTGTTAAGGTTTCTCATTAAGGTAACCATTTTAACCAGGGACTAGGCAATAGAATTCCTCTCAGGTACCTTAAATGAAAATTCAAATTCTCTGTAGGCAAAGTCCTTTGCCTGTCAAGAATGGGATTTTGTGGCTGCCCATAAGGATGGTCAGGTGATCCATTAATGTTAACACGACTTTTGAAGGCAACCCCTTATGAGTCAGACTTGTTTATTTCTTGGTTTAGAAGTCTTCTCAATGTTTTGCCGCTCTAAACAGTGACAGTCAAGCTTTCAGTACTTCACCTTTCTATGTTTCCAGTGAAAATGGTGATAAAGTGAAGGACATGTTCCAGGGAATCTGCTGATGTCTCTAAGATGTCATCGGCAAAGCGGCGGAGAAAAATGAGGAAATCACCCAGGTTATCTGCAAAAAATTCTGAAAAAAAATTTCATTGGAATTAGCCAAATGTCCAACTCTTTGTTTTTACAAATTCTACACTGTACATAATGAAGGTTAACAAAACCCAAATGTCTTGTAGGTACTAGGAATGGTGGTAAGTTAATAAATGTAGACTCTCCTTTAAATGTTTTAATTTTTATTTTTATCCAAGTAAATATAAGAGCAGTAGAGACACAAAATATTGTCAACATACCAGTGCAGCTTAAGAAAGTATACTGATACAATATTTTTCCACACTCAAGGTTAACTGTGTACTAAATAACCCTTTAGATGTATGAAGAATCTCAAATAAAGGTTCATTAGGTGACTATGCTCACCACTCTCCAGGATGGCCCTCACCTTCTGGTATTCATGCTCTTGTGAGTCCACTCCTACACTCTTCCAGGGTAAAATATATACCCTGAGGCATACAGAAGTGATGGTATGTCATTTCTATGATTAGGTTATAAAAGCCAACAGCTTCCATTTTGGTCATTTGTTCTGGGGGAAGCTAGCTTCCGTATCATGAGTAGTACTAAAGAGAGACCTGTGTGGTCTAGAACATAGGCCAGCAAGCAGCTGAGGTCTGCCAATGGCCACACGACTAGGACTATAAGCAGATCCTTTAGTCCTGCTCAAGTTTTCAGGTTCCTATGGCCCCGATTGTAATCTCATGAGAGACCCAGAGTCAGAACCATGCAGCTAAGCCACTCCTGGATTCCCGATGCCACAGAAACTGTGAGATAATGTTGGTTGTTTTAAAGTTTCTATATTTTGGGGTAATATTTTACTCAGCAATAGATGAATAATACAGTGATCAAGAACATATAATCTGATTTTGATGGCCAATACCTGTCAACCACTCACTGACTTTTACACAAATAATCTCCCTTCTCAGTTAACCAACAGATGATTTTTTTCCCCTAAAGAATAGAACAGGGAGAGTTAGATTAATTTCCAAGTTAAATGACAAACAATATTAATGATAGAAACTAACTGCTCTGAAAACCCTGGCTGCCTTTAGTCCTTTAAAGACTGTTTCCTGATATATATAGCAGTGAGGACACAAGGCTGAGTACAAAGCTGTCAGTTCCCCTATGCTTTCAGCAGTAGATATTTATTTGCAAGTATGAGTAGCTTGTCCCCAAACAGCTGAATAATAACTATGGAAGGGTATTTTGAGGACTGAACTTCCAAAGTGAACCAGTTAAACTTAGATGGCTATAAAGAGGAAGATCTGGTGGGAGACCTGCTTACCTGGCACATAAGCCAAAGAGTTGTAGTCATCTGGCAGAGGAAAGGTCAGCTCGATCAGCTGTGAGCCCTCATTGCCTAGGGCCAGCTGAACTAGTAGAACAGCCATGGACACTTGCAAATTTAGGCAGTTTTGCAGCATCTGTGGCTCAGTCATGGCAGTCTTGGTAGAAAGATAGATGGTCATTAGTCGTTCAAACTGCTCTCGGAGGTTGTCAGTAGCAGGACTAGAATTTTGCTGAGCATCTCGCCAGGCGACCTGCAGCCGATGCAGATTTTGGTTGATTTTTACCATCTGATCATGCAACCTGCCCCCAAGAAAGCAGAAGAGACTGGGTCAGGAGGCTCATATAGGAATAGTCAAGTATAGACCATTCTAGAAATACAAAACCTCACTTTTTATTCTAGTTATCTCTTTTAGGATGTAGGGAGCTGCAATTGTGATGATACAGAAGGTACTCATGAAAGTTATTGATAATACAGAGGCAGGGGGCATAGCACTGGAAAAATGTTACCAAGTATTCAACGTAATTAAATGTAATTACATATAATTAGCAGCCTCCAAAGAACAGTAGCCTGGTTGAGCAGGTTGTAGATTGGGCTGTTATATAAAATAAATAACTATTAAGCAAAGTATAAGAAGCCCAGCAGGAGAGTCTGAAAACACACAAGTGCAGTGGTTGTACTTAGATGTAGTTATATAGACAGTCTATCCATGGTTGGAAGAGAACTAAAAGGTGAAAAAGAACTCTACATTAGTAATGACCACATATAAGTGACTAGCCACCTGGGATGCAATCTAAAAGCAGTGGCTCCCAGCCTTCTACTGTTCCATATTAAATTATTTTTCACAAAGGGTTAGCTAAATGTTCTCTGATTAAAGGAAGATCCATAATTCAATGTTACAGATAGTTTTCTCTGTGGGCACAGTCTGAAATCATATTCTTTGGTCCTGTAGATAATGTCTGGGGTTAGGTAGTCTGTATCAGGAAACTAGATGACATTCATTTTTGTGTTTGAATCAAGGTGGTTGAACAGGTCAAACACAGGCTGAATTGTTATCTGTTGTCGTGTTTAAAATGTCAATGATAGGGATAAAAAACTCTCTAATAAAGATTTAATTTCATTTTTCCAGAAATTTGAAAAATGCTGTCAATTTAAGTACACTGGAAGGTATTAAAAATTGCTATCCTCAATACCCCTACCTATAGACTGTAAGTATGAATGAGCAGATATTTTCTCTCCTTATTTAAACTTGTAGTCACAATCAGCTGACTCAGAGGGGGAAAAAAAAAATCCTAGAATGACTACAGAATCCTAGAATGACCATTTTTTAAAGTCATACACTCCAGTTCTCAAATCTTCATACTTCTAGACTCCTCTTTATCTTTGAAACATGGGTCTTTTGTGGTCCTACTGATCTTATTGGAATCCCTTGTAAACATTTCTTTAATTTTACCAATTTTGTATCTACACCACAGAGTAGAACTTGGCCTTTTTTCATCAAGAGTAATAAGTAATGAAGATTCAAGAGCAGAAAGTGAAATATTAAATGAAAACAATGCCACTTTCACAGATGACAATAGGAAGAGAGTAATTTAAAAATTTGCAAGTTTAGAGAAAAATATGGGACTATATCTTTAATTTTAAAAGGCTTAAGAGGTCAATAACTTAAAAATAAATTAAAGTTATCTGGATAAAGGCAATTCAGCAAACACAAATACAGGTAACCCCCCGTATAACACGGTTGTTAGGTTCCTAACAAATGCCGTGTTATATGAAATAAAAAATTATTACAAAAAAGCGGGATAGGTTCCAAAAATTTAAAAAACACATTTTATAATAAGGTAAATACCGTTATTAAAGCAATTTTCATCAAAAGTATTACATATTAATATAAAGTAATGTTTTGTCATCACTACTAAGCTCCATTAACCGAATGTTTTCTTTTTGACAAGATATCCTCATCCTCTGAACTTTCTTCAGCATTATCTTTGATTTCTATGCTCTACTTTTTGCAAAAAATCTGTTATTTTAGATTGCATGCTTTTAGAGATCTTTATAAATTCCGTTATATGGCGCTAAGCACTTTTGAAGTTCTCTCTTAAACTTTGTGCTCCTTTCAGTGAAAGGATCTTCATTTAAGAAATATGACTCTAATACTCCATGAACAAAATGGGTTTAAAATTCTCATTAATTTAAAAATTCTACAGGTAAATCTGATACAATGTACGCACTTGAACGAAAAATTTTAAATGAGTTATCTTTTGCTCTTCAAAGCTTTTATCACATTCAGCATTGTATGGAGTTTTCCCCAATTTTCTACCCATGTTAGAATGAAACCGTGTTATAGAAGTACCGTGTTATACGGGTGTTCCCAAATTCTCTAACCCTGTTAGAGTGAAACCGTGTTATAGAAGTACCATGGTACAGTAGTCCCTCTCTATATTGCGGTTCACTTATTGCAGCCTCACTGTATCGCGTGATTTAAAAAAATATTATATTTAACTATTTATCATGGATTTTTCGCTATGTTGCGGGATTTTGCGGTAGTGTATATGTATGTTGTTAAAGTTACGTAGGTTTAAGAGTGTAGAATATGTTTAAGAGCATAAGTAGTGTTTTATAAAAGTGTGGAAAAGGTTAATAAGGGAGTGGGAAAGGTTAATAAGGGACTGGGAATGGTTTGTAAGTGTGTGGGAAGGGTTTATAAAGCCTTAAAATACATATAAATACTAAAATAAATGTAAGGTTCCTACTTCGCGGATTTTCACCTATCACGGGGGGGGGGGGGCGGAGGCATCTAGAACGTAATAGTCGCTGTAAGTGAGGGAATACTGTATACGGGGGGTACCCGTACTTGCATATAATGTCCTTTTCCTACTAGATTCTAATGTGAGCCCTTAGAAGAAAGTGGGATTGTATAAGACTCACTGAACTTTCTCGTTATCAATATAACTAAATAGTTCTTTCCTAATGATATCAGAAGGGTTACCTGTGAAATCCCAGGTATAAGGTATACTCTGTTAGGACAAGGTTCTCTGTTACAAGGTTGTAGTTCTGGGGAAACTTCGGCTCCTGTACAGCTGGGATCAAACAGGTTTCTCTGTCCAAACCTCAAAGAAGTTAAAAGGAACAGTCAATGGCTAGCCACATATATCTATCCTTGGTCTCCAGGGCCCCTTTACTCTAGTTCAACTTCCATACTGCTACCAGTGTTATTTTTTTAAAGTAATATCTTATCATCACATTACTACTCCTTTGTCTAAAAATATCTTTTGGCTTCTCACTATCTATAGAAATGCAGTTAAATTTGGTGATCATGGTATCACCAAAAATTAAAAGAAATGATAGATAACTATATATTTTTCAAATGTTAGACAATGAATCATTTACATCTATTTTGTGCTTTTCTATATTTAAGATTATTTGCTTTTGAATATGTATTACTTTTATAACTAAAAGTTATAAAACTGGGAGGAAATACACACACTGAAATCAAGCATGGTTCATTCTTAGTGGTAGAATTATGAACGATTTATTTTCTTTTCACTTCTCTGTATTGAGTTTTCTCTAACCTGGCCCCAATCTTCTGCCTCCCCAAACTCATTTCCTGCCATTCCCATACCTTTCTTTTCCCACACATACTCCTTGCTTTAGCCCCAATGACTTTTTCAGTATTCCTTAGTCAAGCCTTTCCATAGCTTTGTATCTTTATACTTGTTACTCCTGTATAAAGAGATTCTTTTGCTCCTTTGCCTGATAAAACCATCTCATCTCTCACAACTGAGCTATGAAAACCTCCAACTTCTCTAGAATTTATTTCTCACTCCTTCCTCTGTGTCCCCATAGCTTAGCCCTATACCATATTATGATTATGTTAATATATCTGCCTTCTTCTGGAGGTTTTGAATTTATAAATGACAGGGACTAAGCGTTATTCATTTTTAAAGAAAAGAATGAATGAATATCCAAAGCTGCCAATTCAGAGAGGTCTCACTAAAGCACAATACCTAAAAGCTACTAGTTTTATTTTTAAAAGTCTGTCCTTGTAAAATTCATAATAGCTCTTCTTTCTGCCTCATCTTCTTTGGGAAAGAGGCACCTTTGTGAGAAAGAATACGGACGTGAGTGCCTTAGATGTCACACACACACACACACACACACACAATTTTGGGAAGCCCAGTATTCCTCTACCTCTCATGTGTACATTTTTAATTTTTCGTTCTTCATCATTCAACTCCTTCAGGGCACAGTAAGTGGGATTAAAAGTCAGAAGCCGAGAGGATCTGGGCTTGCAAAATGGCTGGCACAGCTTCAGGAGAGCAGCTCCCAGATTCAGAAAGAAGGCATCCGAGGCATACATTTGGAAGAAGATTTCTGGCATCTGATTGGCCCAAATCTTGGTGCGGCCTGCATTTGCATGTAAACAGTTTCCAAGCCATGACAAGATACAGTGTTTGGTTTCTGGAGAGAGCTGGAGTAAGTTCTTCAGCATCTGGTAGATCTTTTCATGGAACTGAGCCATGAACTGTTTAACCAAAAAACATAACCACAGAACATTCCAGTTTCACAATCCCAATATTTGTTACTCCCAAACCTTAGCCACTGGTAATTTGTAAAAATACATCAATCTTAATCTTTTTCTTCACTCTCCTTGTGCCTTACCCCAAGTTCTGATTAAAATTTTCTTTTTCTGGGCACTAATGAGATTTTCTGATGAGCTGCCAAACTGCAGATAGCACTTAGAGTAGGGTCAGTAATCTTTTCCAGTGAAGGGTCGAATGATAAATAATTTTGGCTTTGCACACCATATGGTCTCTGTAGCAACTATTCAACTGTACCATTATGGCACAAAATCAAGCCATAAACAACACATATGCAAATAGGCACATGGCTGTGTTCGATAAAACTATTAACAATAACAGGTGGCAGGCAGAATTTGGCTACTGTTGTAATTTGTAAACCTGTGCTTTAGAAACTTGTGATGATGGGACATTTAAACTACCCCAATTCAGCCATTTGCTCCCTCATGTTGGCCAGACTTCTACTATACTTTATAGTAAGAAACCCAAATAGAGAAGACATAGGAAGGAGGGAAAGGGAAAAAATTGGTTTATAGGCCAGAGCTTAGTCAGAAGATTTAGGATCTAAAGTAATAAGAAATAGGTTGCTGAAAAAAACAAGGGTTAAGAGGAAGAGGCTGTGCTACAGCATAGGACAAAGAATTGCAGCAGCTTATTCCTGAAACCATACTAGGTTTATCCTTGACTCTTAGCACATGCTATAAACAGGGCTATTTCTTTACATGATTATAGTAGAAAGCCAAACAGATTAACCTGCTTTCCCAAAAAGGCTCAAACAGCCTTATCTGCATCTGCTTCCTGAGAAACCTCTACTTAATCTGAGATCAGGGGGCTGGGATAGACTGTAAACAGTTCCACCTGATGGATGTTGGCCTCTTGTACTTTGATCTCCTGGGGACTGGAACGAGATGGATTCAAGAAATAGCCATGATTTTCTACTACACCCGGAGTCTTTAACAAGCAGGAGATATTCAAGATTACTCCCAGCAAGGTCTTCTGGTACAACTGCCCATTGCTAAGGTCCTTGGGCTGAATGTATTCTACAAAAACCTGTAGGAGAAGATAAGTCTAAATTATTTGTTTGTATGATGAGATAAATGTGATAGGGTGAGTGGGCCTCAAAGAATTAAGTCTACACAACAACCAATACATTTTTCTCTTATTCAATAGGTAATATTATAATGCCCTCAGGATAGGGAAGCATAAATTATTAAATCTCCAGCTCAACTATTTATATACCACCTTTCAGTCTTACCTTTGCCATATCCTTTTGCCTAGTGAAATAGAGAAGAATATCCAGATATGCATACAACAGGATCTGGCAGAGTTCTAGATCTTTTATGCGGCCCAATAAAATATCAAACACTGGAATCATAACTTCTGGAAATGTTCGAACTTCCTCATCCAATATTAAGGCTTCAATGACTTCTTCCAAAAACTCAGTTACATCTTCAAAATCTAACAAAACGCAAATGAGAAAGAAGGTCATAGGAATTTTTATATACTCTTCTGATACGTTTGATAATTCTACTAAAATTCAGTTTCAAAGGTGAGGGTGTGAACTCTCTTCCTTAATTTTTACTGGAACCATAGTGGCTCTGAGGCTTTCCAATGCACTTAGAGGAATTTTAAATTTGCGAATCAAAATGTAGGAGCTCACAGATCTTGCTTATTATATACTCACGGGCTCCTTGGATGGCTTCCAACATCAAATCTACCAGTTGCTCATGGATGTTTTGGTCAACATACATCTCTGGGGTAAGGAGAACGGTTCGTGTATTGGACACAGTGAGGTTCCTGCACTGCACCGCAAAGGGCAGCAGGTTCTCTGGAACTTTCGTAATCTGGAAACAGCATAAAGAAGAGAGGGAGAGTGGTTCTATGACCTGGAAGAAGGGTGGACATAGCAAAGAGAATGCAAAAATATTGTTTTCCAAAACAACACTGCTCTCCCTTGGATGCTTGAAAATCCATGAGAATTCATTCTTTGGTTTAAGGAATCATCTACCTGGTAGAATTCCAATCCTGGAAATGACCAAGCCTGGCCTACTCTATTATTTACACCTTAGGGGAATAAATTTATCAGATCTTTTTTAAGGGTGTGATTTTTTAAAGAGGTTTGTAGAGAGAATAAGAGGCTGGTTCACTGGGGAAAGGAGTGGATCCCAAATCACAGAAAGAAGACTAAGACTTTATAGAAGGCTAACTAACAGTGGCTAAGACTTTATAGAAGGCTAACTAACAGTGGCTAGTAATCTAGCTACAGAAATACTATGATGTATATAAACTGATATCAGCCCTGGCTGGTTTGGCTCAGTGGATTGAGCGTCGGCCTGCGAGCTAAGTGTCGCTGGTTCGATCTTCCAGTCAGGGCACATCAGAGAAGGAAAACTCTGACTCCAAAAAACCTCCGCTGCCTTGCGGCATACCTCTTCAGGGGAAAGGCTAAGGGAGTAAACCCCGACAGAAAATCCGGAGCCGGAGTCCCTAAGGCAGTTTGACGTTGTAGTCAACACCAGCAACTCCTACGGCGCACCTGAAGCCAAGCTGTATTGACTCCGTCTTTCCCTTGGACCCTTCAGCTGCGAAGAGAGGGGGGGTCTGCTGCATGGGCAACAGCAGACCCTCCATATCACCCTGCCCAGGCTCTGTAGCTTCATCGCAAGATGTCGATTCAACACGGGAGGAGACAGACACCGTGTCACTCCCGAGTCGGACTGCACAGCCATTCTCGGTGGTGCAGATAGACTCTTAAGAAGCTACACCATCGTCTCTCGAGACGGACGGCTGCCGACGATATAAACTGATATAAAAGACATTGATCCAAATCTCTGGCTTACATGTTAAAGACAATACAGTACTTAATGGGAATTATTATTATTACCTCTTCCTTGGCTCTTTGGAAGCAGGAATAAAGGTAACAAAAAATATGCCTCTCCCCTGCATCTCGATCAGCAGAAAGATTTAACGTTGCAGAAGAGGTCATGTTAATCAAGTGGTTGCCTGGATCTTGAAGTAATAAGCGAGCAAAGACAGCCTATTAAGAGAAACAAATAAACAAAAATACTAGACCATTGTAAAGTTAACCGAAGACCGTCAAGATGACATAGGTTATTGCAACAGTCACAGGATATGGAGTAAAAGGGAAAACAGGACCCAGTGTCTTATTACTTTAGAAAATATTATGTATACAATGTAACTGTGTATAAAGTTATCTTAAATCGAGCTCAAATGTTTAGCCCCTAGAACAGAATAAGCATTCAAATAATATTTGTTGAAAGGTATAGAGAATTAGAGATTAAATTTATATGAAATCTACTAGTCTGTGTGATTGCCAATGTCATTCAGACTTTATTATAAAGGTAATTTATGTTTTTTGTGGTTCTCTCTGTTTTTGGACATTTTTTAAATTAAATAATTTATTGTTGTTCTATTACAGTTGTCCCAATTTTTCCCACTTTGCTCTCCTCTGCCCACCCCACCCCCACTCCCTCACCTAGTCAATCCCCACCTTGTTGTCCATGTCCATGGGTCATTCATGTTTGTTCCTTGATTAGTCCCTTCCCCTTCTTTCCACCCTTATCCTCCTTCCCGATCCCCTCTGGTCACTGTCAGTCTGTTCCTTGTTTCCATGCCTCTGGTATTAATTATAAAGGTAATTTAAACTACCAGTTGTCAATGTCTTTCCTACCAAACTTTTATTCCTTTAATGTCAATTAGGCACCTATAAGGTAAAATGCCTGTTTTGATTTTGGAAAAGTTGTAAAGAAGAAAGAGATAAGGAGACATTTTAACTGGTCTTAATGGTTAGATTTGGACATCTGGCCATAGTCAATAAGATTCCAAAAGAGGTACACCACAAACGATGGAAGAGATGGAGGTAAGCAAAATCATGGCTGGAGAAAGATGAGCAGAGTTCAACTGCATGGCTAATTTTTGCTGAAGGCACACAAGGAATATCTGAATGTTACCTGCTCAACGTTGTTCATATCGAGCCAGTCTTGATCTTCAAGGTCTACTGCCATTTCTTCCAAATATACACAGCGGGTGGGGATACCATTCCCACTTTTCAAGCTTGGGTCACCTGGGAAATTGTTTTAATCTGGTAGGTTAAGGATAATACTTCTGCTTTATACAGACAACTGATCTTGATAGCACTTCTCTTGAACTCCAAGTTTGACTCAGGTAATATCAGAATGATCTTGACTTATAAAGCAGTGTCTAAAGATTTAAATCCCCCGCCCTCCCCCCAGTTAAAAGAGTATGGGCTTGTTATAAACCTAACATCATGACATTTAAAGAGTAAATCCCAGCCATTAGCACTTACGTTGGGTTTAACAACAGATAAGGCACAGAGGGAAAATACTGTCTCATACCTGTTGGAGCTTCCGTATAAATGTTTAGGTCACCCCTGAGAAGAAAATGGATTCATTCCCATTTCCTCTTTAAGGTAGTAAAGGCAAATAGCTATATAGCCCAGTCAGTATCAAAATGGGAATGAAAGTTCCAGCTGTGTCTAACTACTGATTTTAGGTTATATCGAAGCTTCACTGAAATATAAGCCCTGTGTTCCAGGGAGTACAGTGGGTCTGCTTAACCATTAGATACAACAGATTTCTAAGAGCAAGTCCCTAGCCAAAGCAGGAAGGGCAGAGTAATAAACAGACCGGCTGCAAGTCTGTAACTCACTATTGTCCAGAGTAATGAGGAAGATCCTTTGGATCATGTGATTGACGTTGAGTTGCTCACATATTTCCTGCTGTGAACGGAATGAGTGGCTAATCTCAGCCACAGAATAATCAAATTCATCCAGGCTCTCTGACACACTATTATCTGAGTCATCCGGGCTAGCTGGGAGTTCATCTGCCAAAAAATGTAAGCCATTAACAGTTACACTCCTCTCTTTTAAGAGAATCATGGATACTACCAAAAATAATAAATGAAACCAAGAGGAGAATAATTTTGCATGTGAAACAAGTTAATCAGCTAATTAGTGAACATCTCAAATCAGGCAACATTAAAAATATTAAGATATAACATTATTTAGTTTCAGGTTTATAATGTAAGTGTGGATATCTGTATATATTGCAAAATGATCACCAAACTAAGTCTAGTTAACATGTTACCATACACAGTTGCAATTTTTTTCCTTATGATGAGAACTTTTAAGATCTACTCTATTAGCAACTTTCAAATATGGAATAGTATTATTAACTATAGTCACCACGCTATACAATTACATCTCCATGGATTTATTTTAAAACTGAAAGTTCATAATTTTGATCTCCTTTCACCCATTACACTCACCCCAACCCACACCTGTTCTCTGTATCTATGAGCTCTTTTTTTCCTTTAAAAATATTTTTATCTATTGATTTTAGAGAGGAGGGAGAAAGAAGGGAGGGAGAGAAACATTGATTTGTTGTTCCAATTATTTATGCATTAATTGGTTGCTTCTTGTATGTGCCCTGACCAGGGATCGAACTCACAACATTGGCATATTTGGACAATGCTCTATCTAACCGGGCTACCTGGCCAGGGCTTTTAAAAATTTCACATATAAATGAGATCACAAAATATTTGTCTGACTTATTTCACTTAACATAATACCCTCAAGGTCCCTACATGTTGTTACAAATGACAAGATTTTCTTTTTTGTTTATGGCTGAATAATATTCCATTGTATGTACATATCACATTTTCTTTATCTGTACTTCTGTTGAAGGACACTTAGGTTGTTTCCATATCTTGATGTTTGAAAATAACATTGCAATGAACATGAGGGTGCATGTATCTTTCTGAGTTAGTGTTTCTGTTTTCTTTGGATAAATACCCAGAGGGGAATTGTTGGGTTGTATGATAATTCTATTTTTATTTTTTTGAGGTATCTCCGTACTGTTTTTTCTTTTATATTTTTTGATTATGCTATTACAGTTGTCCTGATTTTTTCACCTTTGCCATCTTTCACCTAGCACCTCCCCCACTCCCTCAGGCAATCCCCCCACCATTGTTCATGTCCATGTGTCATGCATATAAGTTCTCTGGCTACTCCATTTCCTAGTCTGTACTTTACATCCCCATGACTACTATGTAAATACCTATTTATACTTCTTAATCTCTCACCTCTTTATCCACTCTCCCACACCTCCCTCCTATGTGGCAACCATCAAAATGCTCTCTGTATCTATGATTCTGTCTGCTCTTATTGTTTGCTTAGTTTGTTTTTTAGATTCCATTGTTAATAGATATGTATTTCTTACCATTTTATTTTTCACAGTTTTGATCTCCTTTTTCTTAAATTAAGTCCCTTTAACACTTCATATAATAAGGTTTGGTGATAATGAACGCCTTATTTTTCTTGTCTGGGAAGCTCTTTATCTGCCCTTCCATTCTAAATGATACTTTGCTGGGTAGAGCAATCTTGGCTTAAGTAACTGCATTTTATGACTGAATATTTCTTGCTAGCCCCTTCTAGCTTGCAAAGTTTTGTTTGAGAAATCAGCTGACAGTCTTATGGGAACTCCCCTGTAGGTAACTCACTGCTTTTCTCTTCTGCTTTTAAGATTCTCTCTTTAACATTTGGCATTTTAATTATGATGTGCCTTGGAGTAGGCCTCTTTGCATGCATCTTGTTTGGAACTCTCTGTGCTTACTAAATTTGAATGTCTATTTTTCTTTCCCACCAAATGAGGGAAGTTTTCTTTCATTATTTTTTCAAATAGTATTTCAATTTCTTGCTCTCTCTTTTCCTTCTGGCACCCCTATGATGCGAATATTGGACCTCTTGAAGTTGTCCCAGAGGAAGCTTATACTTTCTTTTTTTTTTTTTTTTGATTCTTTTTTCTTCTTGTTACTCTGATTGGTACTTTTTTGCTTCCCTTTGTTCCAAATCATTGATTTGTTCTCAGCTTTGTCCATTCAACTGTTGTTTCCCTGTAACTTGTTCTTTATTTAAATTAGTGTATCTTTCCTTTCTGGCTGGATCCTTTTTATGCTTTTGAGTTCCTTGAACATCCTTATACTCAGTCTTTTGAACTCTGCATCTGATAGATTGCTTATCTCCATTTTCTTTAGCTCTTTTTCTGGAGCTTTGATCTGTCCTTTCATTTGGGCCATGTTTCTTTGTCTCCTCATTTTGGTAGCCTCCCTGTTTGTTTCTATGTGTTAGGTAGAGCTTCTTTGATTCCATGTCTTGGTAGTGTGGCCTAATGTAGTAGATGTCCTGTAGGTTCCAGTGGCATAGTCTCCCCTATTACCCAAGCTGGGTACTCAAGGTACACCTTTTGTGTGGGCTGAGTATACCCTCCTCTTCTAGTTGAAACTTGGTTGCTGTTGGCAGATCAATGGGAGGGATTTATCAGGCCAGTCAGATGCAATAAGCAGCTGTGACCACTTACCACCAACCTCTGCCCTCCGTGGAGGATCAGCTGTGCAGGGGCTGGATGATGCTGCTCTGATGTGGTCTGTAGCTGGCCACTGGTATGCTGGCCCTGGGATTCCCAGGTGGAAATGGGTGGTTTCCCCGACCTGTGTTTTTCCTAGGAGACCCTGCCTGAGCTATAAAGCAATCTGAGGTGGCTGCTACTGTTGCTGGGCTTGGAGATTCCCAGGCTAAGCCAAGCTGTGAATCTAGGCTCGCTGAAACTAGTGCAGGGCCTGGGGTTCACTGAGGCCAGCTATTGCTTGTTTGAGAGGATTTAGGAAATTGTGTAGCATGAGCCAAGCCCAGCCATTCACATGGAAAAACAGATTGGGTGGGTCTGTGAGTTAGGTGGGGCAGAGTCTCTCAGGGATCTCTAAGGAGGGGCAAACAGTGTCAGCCAGGTGGATTGAGTCTCAGATGTGGCACCAGCTTGTCAGCTCTGTAGGGGGAGGTTTCAGAAGAGAGACAATGGCCTCTGCTTGGCTTGATGCCAGACACTTCAGTTTCTCCCTGTATGCCACTGGTGCCTTTCAAGCTGCTATCCCAGTACTTGAGCTCAGAGGGAGTGAATCTGAGATGGTGAGTTCACATGTGGGTTCTTTAGGAGGAACTGCTTGGGGCTCCAGAAGTTTCTTCCATGGACTAAATCCCTGCTGGTTTGTGTAGCCAGAAGTTGTGGGAACTTATCTTCCTGGCACTGGAACCCTGGTCTGGGGACCCTGGTGTGGGGCTGGGACTCCTCGCTCTTGGATACTCCTTCCGAATTTTTATTTACCACACGTGCATGTGGGACCATCCTATTCAGTGTCTGTGGCCCCCTACCCATCTCAATGGATGTGGTTTCTTTAATTCCATAGTTGTGTGACTTCCATTCAACTCGATTTCTAATGGTTCTGGCTGATAGGTGTTCTATATTTTAGTTTAATTTTGATGTGGTTGTGAGAAGAGGTGAGCCATGTCTGTCTATGCCACCATCTTGACCTGAAGTCTCCATACTGTTTTCTATAGTGGCTGTACTAATCTGCATTCGCACCAACAGAGCAAAAGAGTTCCTTTTTCGTCACATCTCCACCAATACTTGTTTCTTTTCTTTTTGATAATAGCCATTCTAGCAGGTGTGAGGTGATATCACATTGTGGTTTTAATTTGCAGTTTCCTGCTGATTAGTGACATTGATTGCCTTTTCCAGGTACCTGTAGGTCATCTGTACTACTCAGATCCTCTGCCTATTTTTTAATACAATTTTTGTTTTTGTTTTTGTTTTTTGCTATTGAGTTGTATTAGGCAATATCTTGCGACTAGGCAATATCTTGTCCTACCACATTTACAAATCAAAGGTTAAAAAAAAGTTTTTTTCTTTCTACTCATAATTAATTGTACTGCACATTGTCAAAATTAGCAATATGATTTTCCCTACAGAATCCTAGTGAACAAAAAATTACCTAATAGATCAATATGCCTTTACTTATTTTAATTATATGGCCTTTTCCTGATTTTAGGGAACACTTTTCATTTACTTTTATTTTTTAGTATTACATTTTATTAAATATCTACATGCTGCAAAATTATTTTATTGCAAATTACCCAAGAAATGCAAAATCAATTAGTAACTGGCTTTCTATTCCTTAGTTGATTGGGAAACTCTTACAGTGAAATAGAAGGTATCTAATAAGTACTTACTTTAGTATTCCCTACTCTGAACAGTTCTGAGAACAGGAAGAAAATCTATAACTCTGAAGACTGTTTTATACCTTGTTCATAATTTCTTCAAAATGAATACTTTAAAAATAAATCATATAATTTTCAGATTTGTTTGGTGATGTCTACACTTCAGAAGGTTTATGAAGAAGTCACAACAAAAAGCAATCACTTTAATGCAATTCAATGCTATTTTAAAAAAAGGTATCCTTGAACATAGTGGTTCTCAAACTTTAGCATATATCAGGATTTCTGGGAGTGAAGGGGCTGCTTTTTAAACTGTAGGTTGTTGGCCCACTCATAGAGTTTCTGACAAGTTTCTAGGTGATGCTGATGGTGTCGGTCTAGGCACAACACTTTAAGAATCGTTGTTTTAAGATATGTTCTCCAAAATTCACACTAATAAGCAATGCTCACACACCTTTGCTTTTTCTAACAGTAAATAAATAAAAGAACATTTCCTATATGGCCCCATCAAACTTTACATTTTCCAGCTTTTGAAATGTCTTACTTAAACAGAATAAAATATATAATTTACTCATCTTGGCTCATAATAATTCCCATGAGTTCAAAAGACAGAACGATAGGATAGTCTAGTACTGGATAATCTGTGACTATATTAAAACATTTACTTACAAAATATACACTAACTTTAGGGTACGGGGATCTTGCTCTTATCTCATCCATGTTTCCTCCCTTTAGAAAATCCAATATGAAATCATGGAGAATGAGAACATGATCTATCGTGAATGTATATATAAATGTCAGAGTGTATTGTCATACTTAAGATTCAGATTTAGGAACTTCTTTATCAGGGCAGCGGTACTATTCCACAAAACATATTTGTCCATCTTCATTTCTAATCATATATGATAATGAGAGGAATCGTTGGCTATTTATCTGAAGAGACAGATACCTTACAAAGGAGGACTAATGGTTTTGCAGAGGATTTCAGTAAAGAAATCTTTTATCTGAAAAAAAAAAAAAAGAAATCTTTTATCTGTTGACGTGGGTCTGATTATAATTAAATGATTTCATCAAATAAGAATCTTTGGGATAGTTAAGGTGGGAGCTTCCTGCATACCCTAAAGAAGATAACCTGCAATAAGGCTTGTCAAGAGATGGTGATCTGTAGGATCTCACTAGTCATATCCTATTTGGAAAATGCTTCATGGAGTCCCTCTGACTTCAGAATAATTTTATTAGTAACATTGGTGTTGCAGAAATCAAAATTCAGTTTCCTCTGACTCTTGAGTACTGATTTTATAGACTGTCATGACTCTTTCTTCCAGATATAGCATCACAAGGTAACCATAACTTTGGTAACACATTCCAAGTGCAGCTAAATTCTGTGGCTTAGGATTTGATCCAAAAATAGAAAAGCAGATTAAAAGGACAGCTTAATTAGAAAAGTAACAAGCTCTTCCTGAACTTTAACCTCCTGAAATATTGCAGCCTGAAAAGAAGCATTTGCTTGCACATACTTTGCATTTTCCATTGTAACCTTGATTCCATTTTTAGTAGCAAAACACGTGCCATGTTCTCAGAAATAAATAGCATTCAGAACACTGGAGATTCCTAATGTTGTTGAGGCTGACCACCGAGCTGTAGTCACTCTTATCTGGGATCTGTTGGTTAATAGGGACATTGTCCACTGCACAGTTGGCCCTGAGGGATGCTCCTGGCTCCAACACCTGCTCTTGTGGACCAGGAAACACCTTTGTGGTGGGGTCTGGATGCCTGAGAGCCCTTTCCAGCCAGGTCAGCAAGATGAAGCTTCTGGAGAAATGAGGAGGAAGTGATACAGCCAGAACACATTTGTTTTAATAATTCCAAACTGTACAGGGAAATATAACATAAATAGTCCCCTCTGAACCCATTCCCTATAGACAACCCCTTAACTTAGCAAAGTTTTGCACATTTTTTTCCTATTCTGGTGCTAATGTTTATTTCTATGATTTTTAGTTTTTATAAAAAATGAGATTATACTGTATGAATATACTGCTTTTCAACTTGCTTTTTAAATACAATCAGCACCAACATCCTTCTCTGTTAAGTCACTCGCAGGTCTACCTCATTCTTTTCAACAACTGCAGTGTATCGCATAGTATGTACATACTGTGATTTATGGAGCTACTTCTCAACTGATGAACATTTGGATTGTCACCAATTTTTCATGATTTTAAACAGTATTGCAGAGACTATTAACTTACTCTTTTTCTGTACTTGTATGAGTATTTCTGTAGGCTAAATTCATAGAAGTAGAACTGTTAAAGAACTTGAACACTTAAAAGTTAACATATACTACCAATTATCTCAGAAATGGTGCTCTAATTTACATGCTTACCAACAATATATTGTAGGGGCACCAAATATTCCCTGTAAAAAGTTTCAATATGTAAGTATGTAAAGGCTTTAAATGTTCTTTGTAAGAAGTAGCAAGGACTTGCTAAAAGGCCTTGAAAAAAGGAATGTAAGAAGGAGTGTTATAGCAATTAGAGATTTACAAGCTAAAAGCAACTCAGACTCTATCACCTTCCATTTACTTGTGTCTAGTTTATAACATTTGTGAAGGTTGTGCTTTGCAGAATGTCTAGCCCTTTGAAAATAAATTGCTTCGCAGGGAGTTCGTCCCTGGCTGAAGAGCTATGCTGCCAACGGAGATAACCTTATAGCCTTGCGAATTTCTGTTCCTGTTACTGCCAAGACATTCCTGCAGTCCAGCCCAGCCCCTTCTTCCTAAGGCTGTT
This sequence comes from Furipterus horrens, assembly GCF_987537825.1. NCBI lineage: Eukaryota > Metazoa > Chordata > Mammalia > Chiroptera > Furipteridae > Furipterus > Furipterus horrens. Next base: position 88,988,642 of record NW_028327172.1, on the reverse strand, counting down.
TCCCGCCAAAGAAGAAACAAAGAGACTGCACCAGTATAAAAACCCAGTGTTTAGACTCCATTGTAGGTTGGAGCATGTTAAAGACCAGCTCAGGGTCTGCCCAACTCCTGGCCATTATTAAAATCTTTTGCTTAACTTTATACACCGCTTCAGGGTGTTCAATTTTGCCTATGTAGCCGTAACAATATGAGAAAATGCCTATTTAAATCTTCACAAATGTCATAGGTAAACAGAAATACTATCTAATTATTTTTAAGGAGCAATTCTACTGAGACTGACTTTTAAAATAATTTGATTATTATATAAATTCTTTATTCATACTTTTTTTCTTTGTGATTTGTTATTTTCTTTCTTACTGATTAAATCCCTTTACTTTTTTATCAAGCAACTTAAAAGACTGCCTCTCAGCATGACACTTGTGGTGAATAAGTATAAAAGTAGTATTTTTACTAAAAGCCACAGATAGGTCTGTATATGCTTTTTGTTACTGACAAAATGGTTATTTAGAAAGTCCAGGCAAAACTCTCAGAAGAGCTGCTTCAGTGTTGTGAATTTAATAAAAGTGAAGCTCAATATATGGGGCCAAAAGTTTTGGCAGTGTATTAACTACTGGTGGAAAAGAAAACAGGTTAGACGTAGTGGCATAATAAACTCAATGTAAACAAACTAAGATGATGAGATGCTAAAATGGTAACAGAAGGGCATGCACCTGATTTGTCCCCATTGCCTGGTGCCTACAATGCTTCCAACTCTAGCCAGCCTTATGTTTGTTTACAGTTAGAATGACAAGTGTTCTGTCACTCTACTCATACAGTTAAGTTCTCTGTACTCCAAGAATGATAGGAGCTAAGAACCTATTTAGCAAAATTGCCCTCAACCACACACTCATACATTTCATTTTCTCATTTTATTTTTCCTGTTCCTCATTCTCTTTCCTTACCTACAATCTCCTGATACAAAGTTTCTCATTCTGAGCCAGTATCCTAGAAATCTGGAAGAGATTTTAGAGACTGAGACACAGACCTGCCTCTTTCTATCACATTAAAAAGACAGCATTAAGGCACACTGCCACCCTGACTGGTGTGGCTCAGTGTGTTGGCCGTTGTCCCACAAACCGAAGGGTTGCCAGCACAGTCCTGGATTGCGGGGCCAGGTCCCCAGTTGGGGGTGTGTGAAAGTCAACCAATCAATGTTTCTCTTCTCTCTTTCCTCCTCCCCTCCCTTCTCTCTAAAAATAAATAAATAAAGTCTTAAAAAAAAAAAAAAAAGACACCACTGCCTGTTGTTTCTCTCTTCGTATTACTGGAAGCAAGTAGTTATAAATACAAAAAAAAAAAAAAAAAAGTCAGCATTATATTTATTTCTCCCTTGCTTCAACCATCACCCTGTCTATGACTCATCTGTCTTGCCCTTAACTCCTTTTTATTCAATCCTAAACAGAGCAAGGTCACAATTCAGCTACACGTCAGAACCCTTTTGAAATAAATAAAATAAAGGGAAAATATAAACATTTCTCATTTTCAAAAAGAAAAACACTTGTCCTTTTTGTAGGTAATATATGGGGAAAAATTTCTGAATTGAAATATTGTGAATACCCTCTGAACACAAATAAGTTTGAGAAAAATCACCCTAATTCCTTTAGTCTATATGTCTCCTTGCAACAGGAAACTAGGCTTGATTCTTAATTTTGGTCCCAGATGAGGAAAACCATTTTTCTGATCAGTGAGATATTATTCTGATTTTTTTTTCACACTAAGACTAAGGATCATATTTTCTCAGAATTCTGTTGCAATAGCAGTAAGCTACAATAGTGGCCACTCCGTGGAGTGGAAGCAGCATTTCACTTGAGATAGACTATAATCTGGGCTTGAGAACAAATCTCAGGCCAAAAAACTTTTATAATTTTTCCTTTTACATATCTGTTTTCTATAGTTGCATGTGACCTGCTTGTGGCACCTCTGCCTAACAACTTCAGTTTCCTATGTTAAAAAGATTTATTTAAATCTTTTTCTAGGTAATTAAAAAAATAAAACAGCTTGACAGTCTGGGGTCACGACCCTGTTACTACAGAGCCACCTGTTATCTGGTCTTTTTTTTATGCACAGGGAGGACAGGGAGGAAAAGTCTCCAAAACAAAATAAACAACAAAAATGAACAATCCCCCATTCCAATTTATGCCCTAAACAAACAAAAACAACTTCTGCCCCAAACTTAAATTCCAATTGCAATTAAGGGCCCAGAAAATATTTAATTTGGGAAGACCCATTCTAGGTCAACTGATCTGCTGCTATTGGCTTCTCCACTTACCAGACTGCTGCTTCAGCTGCTCTTTTTGGATTGCTGCAAACTGCTTGGCATCAGCCAGAGAGCCAAAAAGAGCAGCAAAGGGGTTACTTGAGATGTTGTTATTATTCTCCTGGTCTGTCATTTCACTTTAAAGTGTCCTCCATCCAGACCTGGAAGGAAGGGCTATAAAAAGGACAGGTATTAGACACAGAAGGGAAGATAACACAACAGTTGTAATATACCCATAGTTGTTTTCTTTTCCATTTCTCAAACATATCATGTTTTTAAAGGCTTTGGTAAGACTTTAACATTCCTATTCCAAGATTGAAGACATTTTGGCAAAATGGTTACAAACTACCAACTGGACAAGTTGGCCTGCTTTGGGGGTGGCTAAAACAAAAACGCTAACAAAATGTTCATTTATCTGTTGACATGTTTCTATTTGTTATACCTTTAAAATATAGATTAAGTAGAAGAAAAAAAAAAAAGAGGAGACTCACCTACTAATTGTAACAATATGACAGTTAAAAGTAATATCCAAGCTATGGATTTCCCATAAATCTCTAGGCTGGCCAACTCAACTAGTACTCATTTAGCATAAGGTGGTACTTGCTTAGGCTTCCATGACTTGATTTATTGGAGCTGGGAATTCCTCAGCTACATATAAACCAAATGTAAGCCTATATCTCAGACATGGATTGACAAATCAGGATAGAAACTAGATTAGCAGCATGTTGTGGGAAACCACACACACACACGTCTGTCTGGAAAAAGTCCAACCATTGTTAACATAACAAGGATGGATTGCGTGACATCAATGAAACCTGGCTGGAATGTACATGCACGAACAATTTGACAACTTCACTGTACTAGTAATTGGGGGTGGCAGAAGCCACTGAGTGAGCATGTGTATGGTGTGGTCATCGCATTTAGAATGACTGAGTGAGTAGAGCAACAAATCTGCATCAAATTTTGTGTTAAGCTTGAACATTGCTCTGTGGAAACTATTCAGATGATTCAGAAGGCCACAGCTATGAGCAACTGGTGATTGGCAGCTTCATCTGACATTGCACTTGCTCGTGCAGCATGTTTCATCCAGCATTTTGGTGAAACATCAAATCGCCCAGGTGACTCAGCCCAGGTATAGTCCCAATTTGGTGCCCTGAGAGTTCTGGCTTTTCCTACAACTAAAATCACCTTTGAAAGGAAAGAGATTTCAGACCATTGAGATTCAGCAAAACACAATGGGGCATCTGATGGCAATTGGGAGAATTGTGTGAGGTCCCAAGGTGCCTACTTTGAAGGGGCCTGAGGCATCATTGTCCTATGTACAATGTTTCTTGTATCTTCTTCAATAAATGTCTCTATTTTTCATATTACATGGCTGAATACTTCCTGGATATATACATATATATAAATCTATCTCTACTCTTAAGCTTACAACTATGAATATTTCTTCCACTAAAAACTAATAATCTTTGATTACTTCTATATTTAATGTTCTTTGTTTATCTGATTTTTTACAATATTGAAGAAACACAAATTCCTAATGTGTAATATGAAATAGACATAACCTTAAAGGTATTTAGTGGAGCTGACTGAGCCTGCATTTGCACTCTTCTGATTACATTTCCTCAATTCAAGTACTAAGGAGACATGCAGGCACAATGGGATGAGCAAAGCTTCTTGAAAAGCTTTCTCCTATTTCTGAAAATTTAAGGGCACAGCACAGAAATACAACCCAGAAAAGCATGTGAAGAGAAAAAGGGTATGAATATTCTGCTTACAAGGATGTTGAACTACTATAAGAACAGAGGTCTTAGCAGAAGTGAGGGCAGAGGTATAAGAAAAGAGGAAAAAAGAATATTTGGTCTACCTTTAATTTATAGAGGTAAGATTTCTTACAGAATCATATCAACAAGAGCTAATGCAAATTGGAAAAGTTACCCTTATTTTTTGGAGAAAGAGACTATAAAACTTCTTGACAATTCTGAGGCATCTCCACCAGATGCTTCAAGTTCCTCTGTCATGTTTTCTGAATAAGAGCTGATGACTAATTAGCTGTAATGACTTAGGCAGATAGTCTAGTCTTCTCTCAGCACGGTGCTAGGCTTTACTGCTTCAAGGAATTGAACTGTTATTTGTTGCTGTGTTTTATTTTTTGTTATACATAGTTTAGTTGAGCTTAATAATGCAAAAAATTAGCATATTTAGTGTTAAATTAACAATCTTGGAGTGGACTTTCCCCCCATTTAATCACTGCATAAACTTAATTATTAACCTTAATTTTATAGAGGACAATAATAGTCTCATTGTTACCTGACTACTACCCTACTTCTATTCTAAAGTACTTTGATGTCCAGAGGAATGCAAAAAGCATAGTGAGCTCTTGTTATTTTCTGTCTCGAAAACACTATCCTCCTTCTTCAACATAATTACCTATATTATGTGGATCCATCCCTTCTTAGTCCACATATTTAAAAGGAGATGACCTCACCCACTAGCGTCAGGAATGAGTATATGAATTTGGCCTGGCCAAAAAGAATACAGCACTCTCTGGCCCAAGTGACTGATTCAGGCACAAGACCTTAGCAAAGCCTATCAGATTCATTAAACATCAGCTTCAGGCCTCTGGCTGAATGTACTGAAAAGGAAAAACTGCTTAAGTTGCTACGCTGGTTAAGACATAAACATGGAGTTGTCATCTTTCCACCATCTAGAAATGGCTTAGCCTAAAACTAAGCCAACATACAGGAAAACATAAGTGAGAGACGGAAAGTTTTTTCAGTTATAAAAGCCAATAGATTTCCTTATATCGTGTAAGCAAGTTTGAATTGGTTTTTAAAAACACAACTCAAAAGAGTTCATTTTAGAACAAAGGAGATGCATCACCTGTACCATCTACACAGAAAGAAGTACAGTTGACACTTGAAAGACATGGGGTGGGGGCACCAATCCACTATGCAGTGGAAAATCGACTTATAACTTTTGACTACGCCAAAACTTGACAAATAGTCTACTGCTGACCAGAAGCCATACAAATGACATAAGCAGTCAATTAACACGTATTTTGTATGTGATATGTATTATACACTATAATAAAGAAAGCTAGAGAAAAAATATTAAGAAAATAATAAAAAAGAGGAAATACATTTACAGTACTCTAAGTATGTATTGGAAAAAAATTTGTATTTAAACAGACTAGCAAAGTTTAAACTCATGTTGTTCAAGGGCCAACTATAAAGTAATATAGAACATATGACAGACAGGCTCTTAAGACTTTCAAGAGAAAGGAAGGATAAACAGCATTATCTTCTCCTTTTCTGAAAACTTTACTGGCACATATGAAGCTAGCTTCCCATTACATTTTACCTATATTTTTAATAGAATTTATAACTTTCTACATTGTATTCCTTAATGCAGATCTTCTTCTGTGCTAGACTATAAGCAACTGGAATACAGGTTCATATTTGATTACTTCTCCTGTGTCTGGCATTATATATGTCATAATCACAAAATCCCAAGTAAGTATTTATTGAATGATTCAGTCTTATGTGTAATTAATCCTGACCTCATAATCAATAGCAGCACCACGAACCTACTTCAGGGTAAAGGTTTTACTATTTGTCTTGGATTGAAGGTGGAAAGTCAAGCCAGACACATGTCTCTATGGAATCTCAGCAGGTATAGAATAGAGAATGGAAGTAAATCTGTTGCCATTTCTGCTGTGAGTCTTTTTGAAAAACAAAAAGGTTTTTGCCTATCTTACTAACCTCATCTTTTTCATATGGACTTCAAAACTGTGCACAAACTATTTTCCTGGAGAAAGGGCTAACACTATGTAACCACTTACAGAAAAGTTTTATAGGAAAAGTGAAGACTAATCACTTGATGAGAACCTTTGTGGAGATCTCCGTCTAGATTTGTTCAATGGCCTCACAAATGTAAACGAGTACCTAGACACCACCCATTCCGAAAGAAAGGTTGGATAAAATGGGACCTTGATATTTTTTGGTTTTAAATTCAATGTCACTGGTAATTTATAGTCTGCTATTTTCACTGCCATACAAAGATACAGAACTATCCTATTATTAGCCTTTGTGATAGTACACCACTAATCTTTAGAGCTTATGGGTTTCTTTTTTTTTTAATGTTCTCCTTAAAACTGTTCCACTCTGATATACTCACTACAAGGGCCTGCATCTGTAATAGCTGTCTATCCCCACCTACAAAATACTGTCACAATCCCGATTCAATCTTTAGTTTACAAACAGTACTGTTAATCTGTTATCAACTCTTAAAGAGGAGAGCACACAAATGTTTTAACATCAGACTTGGTATTGCTTTTAAACAAATACTTGTGAAGTACTTTGTAAAACTGGGATTGTCAAAATCAAGCTCTATTAAATCATAATCCATAAGGTCTCTGTCTTGATGAGTGATATATATATCAAACAAACAAAAAAAAGAATTCAAAAAATGTTTTCATTGCTGTATGTTCCATCGAACAATCCTTTCAGGCCCCTCTATGTGGCAATAGATCCTTCCAACACATCAGCAAGCTAGGATATAATCAGTCAAAAAGCAGACAGTATTTTTTCTTGGGTCCCATTTCATCTCAGTTCAGGGCAGCGAGACTAAATACATTCTTGCTCTGGGAGTGAAAAACTGATTCCAAGGAGAAGACTCCTCAAATATAAGCCTCTTCTAATTGCGGAGGAAGCATAAAGCAGAGTGCCAGGTGAGTTTTGAGCGGTGAAGTGATCACCTATGAAATGTCAACACCTTGCCATATGTTTTCAACTGGTTTGTGTACTGCGACTCCTGTTTAATATTATCTTCTCTGGCATCCGGCTATCTGTTGTCCACTCTTAATATTTTTATCTCTCCGGGTTCCATAAGGGCTTGGCGGCAAGGAGGGAGACCCACCCACCAGGTGCACGTTCTAGAGAAAGGAAGTCACATATAATTCAAGGCCAGATTTCGGGCCTTTTCCAGAAGAGGAATGGCAAAGAGTGGTATAGACTCCAGAGATGGGATTCCTCACGGGTTCCCAAATCAGACAGGATCGAAGTTCATGAAGGAGAGGGTCAGTGGTCAGGAAAGCACAGGACAAGGAATTTGGAGGAGGTAAGAGTGCAGAGGCCTGAACTGGCATTCGATTAGAAGAGAAGAACCCCACCGCGGACTCCACGATCCCCTCCCCTTCAGCTATTTCCTCTCTTACCAGAGCCTGAAGGGCCAGCAGCGACGACACACGACAGCTTCACTGGCCGAAGAATTCCCACTTCCGAGTCAGCCAGGCAACCGGAGCTTACATCATGATTAGGCGCCAGGCCTGTGGAATCTCAACCAGACGCCGGAAACAGGGTGTGTCACCCAACGCCCGAAATTGGCGCGCAATCACGCTCACGGCGCTTGCGCCACCTGGCGGGGCGGGGCGGATGTAGCAGGAAGTGGCCTTGGCTTCCGCTGCGGGCGCCGGCGACTGAGAAATCCAGAAGGGCTGTTTGAAACTTAGTGAAATCTGGGGCGCCTTCTCGGAGATCGGTGTATGGCCAGCAGATATGACTTGGGGATTCCTGGCACTACTACAATTTATGTGGGTTTCTGTTTTCTAGTTTTACTACTGTCTTAAGCCTTTTTGAAGTAGTTTCTGTTACTCTTCACTCGTTATTAGCTATGAAGCAGCAACAATAGCAATCAGCAATAACAATAACTGAAAAATTTGAGCGATTATTGGTCGGTAGGCAGTATGATAAAATACGCTATTTTAAGATTTAAAAAAATTATTACTTTTCAATTTCAGTGAGACACAGTATTATTTTCAGGTGTACAACATACCAAGTAGACATTTATGTAACTTATGAAATGACCACCCCAATACGTTTATTACCCCTATGACACCATACATAGTTATTAACAATATTATTGATCATATTCCCTATCCCTATGACTTTTATAAGTGCAAGTTTGTACTTCTTAATTCCTTCACCTTTTTCACCGATTCTCCCAACCCTCTTCCCATTTGGTGACTATCAATTTGTTCTCTGTATGCATGAGTTTGTTTCCACTTTGTTCATTTATTTTATTTTTTAAATGTTTTCATTGAGAGAGAGAGAAGGAAGGAAGGAAGGAAAGAAGGAAGGAAGGAATAAAGGAGGGAAGGAAGGAGTATCACTGTGAGAGAAAAATATCAATCAGTTGCCTCTCATACATGTCCTGACCTGGGACCAAAACCACAACCAAGGTATTTTCCTGACTGGGAATCAAACCCATAACCCTTTTGGTATATGGAACAACACTCCAACTAACTTAGCCACCCAGCCAGGGCTAGGTTTTTAATTACTTGCTCTCTTCTTTTTCTGTACTCTCATGATGTGACTATTGGTATTCTTGAAGTTATCTTAGAGGCTCCTTACACTGTCTTCATTTACTGGATTCTTTTTTCTTTTTGCTATTCTGATTGGGGTGTTTTTGTTTTTCTTACTTTCCAATTTGCTGATTTGATCCTCTGCTCCATCATTCTACTGTTGATTCCCTGTAATGTATTCTTCGTTTCTGACTGGTTCTTTCTTATGTTTCCTATCTCTATTTTTATGCTTCCTATCTTCTTGTTGAAGTTCTCACCAAATTCTTCTACTCTTCCTTTAATTTCATTGAGTATCCTTATAACCAGTGTTTTGAACTCTGTATCTGGTAGATTGATTGTCTCCATTTTGTTTAGTTCTCTTTCTGGAGTTTTGTTCTATTCTTTCATTTGGGACATGTTTCCTTGTATCCTCATTTTGGCAGCCTCCTTGTGTTTGTTTCTACTATTAGGTAAGCTTGCTACATATCCCAGTCTTAGTAGAATGGCTTTATGTAGTAGGTTTTATATAGGTCCCAGTAGTGCAGCCTCCCAAGTCACATAAGCTGGGTGCTCCAGGTGTACACCTGTTTGGATTGTGTACACCTTCTTGTTGTAGTTAAGCCTTAATTGCTGTTGGGATGTTAATGGGTGGGATTTACCCCCTGGCCAATCGGCTGTGAGGGCTGGCCCCTGCCAAGACTGCCTGTGACCACCATGAAATATTTGCTGTGCAGGGGCCAACTCCATGTTGCAGAATTCACTTCAGTGGAATTCAGATAGCCATCAACTTCACTTTTGAGTATGTCACTTGTGAAGGTGGTTGGGTAATGCTTCAGCATGGTCTGTAGCTGTCTACTGGGTGCACTGGCTCTGGGGCTTCCCTTCTCAAGGTACATGCCAAGGTCAGCCACTGCCTGTGAGCTTCCCAGGATCACCCAGCATGAGTTACAAAGCAGTCTGCAGATGACTGCTACTTGTACTGGGCTTAGAGGTGCCCAGGGGAGGTCAAGCTGTGACCAAGGTTGGCTGCTTATACTGCTGGGTCTGGTCCTCTTAGCAAGATGTATGGGGCACACTGAGGCCAGATGCTGCTTGTTTGAGCCAAGACACACCATTTGCTGAAAAGCCATAGGAAAGGCCTTGGATGGGTCTGAAAGTTGGGTGGAGCAGTGTTTCAGGGAATCACTAGTGCAGGGCAAACAGTGTCAGCCAGGTTGATGGAGGCTCATATATGGTGCCCACTTGCCTGCTGTGCATGAGGAGGGCTCATCAAAGGAACAATGGCCTTCGTCAGAACCTCTGCCTGAGAAAAAGTTGCCCCTCCAGCTCTTTCTCTGGTGCCAGACAATTCAATTTCTCCCCAAACTGCCTTTTGAACTGCAGCACCCACACCTGAACTCAGAGCAAGTGAGCCCTTGTAAATCTGTGCATGGGCCCTTCAAGAGAAATGCCTGGAACTCCATTAGCTCTCTGAGCAACTCAGCCATAATCTTCACTGGTTTTCACAGCCAGAAATTATGGGGACTTCTCTTACCCACACTGGAACTGGGAAGACCTGATGTGGGGCTGAGACCGTTGCTGCTCAGTGGGGACCTTGACAGTCGAGATTCCATTCCTATTTTTAACCATCACAAGTGTGTGTGGGGTCAGCCTGTTCTCCGCCCCTCCTACAAGTCTTGTGTGGCATTCTTTTTTTATATCCTTAGCTATAGGATATAACTGCTCAGCTAGACTTCATGTGGTTCTTAATGATGTTTTTTTCCTTAGTTATAATTTTGATGTGGTTGTGGGAGGCTCTGAGTACTGTCTTTATCTATGCCACCATCATGACCAAACTTCTTGGGATAATTAAAAAAAACAAAACACTTAAAATAGGGGAAGACTTTTATAAATATGAAACAACCTAGAAGTCATAAAAATGGGCATAGAAAACCAACTATAAGTAAAGTAAAAATACAAATAATAAAAATACTTGCAACTAATGTCACAAACTAGATTCTTTTTAAAAAAATCTCTATCCGAGGATAGGCTTAGAGAGGAAGGGAGAGAGGGGGAGATGAGGCGGGGAGAGAGAGAAAGAGAGAGAAACATCAGTGGATCAGTTGCCCCCCATATTTGCCCTCACCAGGGATCAAACACGCAACTCAGGCATGTGCCCTGATTGGAGATTGAAGTCTCAACCTTTTCTTGTATGGGATGATGCTCCAACCAACTGAGCCACTGGGTCAGGGCACAAACTAGATTCTTTAATTTAGTTTCTCAAATATGAAAAGGGTTTTTGCAAGACAATAAGAAAAACATAAAAGGATATAAGCTTATATTTCCTAGAAGAAAAAGCAAATGGTTCACTCATTTTTAATAAGAAAGATGCAAATTGAAACTACACTGAGACCACTGGCCAGTGTGGCTCAGTTAGTTGGAACATCATCCCATAACTGAAAGTTTGCAGGTTTGACTCTTGGTCAGATCACATGCGTAGGTTGTGGGTTCAATCCTTGGTTGGGATGTGGATGGGATGCAACCAATAGATGTTTCTCACTCACATCAATGTTTCTCTCTCTCCCCCTTTTTCTAAAGCAATGAAAGAAAAAGTCCTCATGTGAAGATAAAACTATGTAGAGATGCCATTTTTAACAGATTGGCAAATTTCAAAATGTTTAATACTACAGTGTTGGAATGTATATGGAGTAAGAAATTCTCTCTTTTTGTATTGGGAGTGTATATTGGTCCAATTTCTATGAAGTGATATTTGCCAATTTTAATCAAATTACAAGTGCAAAATCATATGGATCAGCAATTACATTTTTTTTGTATTTGTTACATATAGTCTTAAGCATGTTCAGAATGACAGTGCTCATTAGAAATCAAACTATAAAACTTTAAAAATATAAAAAGAAACAGGAGAAATCTTTGTGACCTTGGGTTTGGCACATATTTCTTAAATATGACACCAAAAGCACAATCGATTTTAAGAAATGGATAAAATGGACTTCATCAAAATTAAAAAGTTTGTATTTCAAAAGACACCATTAACAAAATGAAAAGACAAGTCACAGACTGGTAGATATATTTACAAATTACATACCTGATACAGGACTTGTGTTCAAATATATAAGAACTTCTACATTCAACAAACAACAAATAACAAAGAGTAAGACGACAACCCAATTAAAACAGAGTTGGGCCTTGCTATCTGTCCCTGCAGACCATGACCAACCCACTTCCAGCAAATATGCTAGGCTCTTGCGTGCACCACACCTGGTTCCTCTAGCGTCATTGCTATGAAGAAAGAGGTTTAACAGCTCTGTCTGGAGCCTGGGCTCAGTAGTGTGAAGGTTTACCTGGCAGCAGCAGATCTGAAACAATTCTCTCTGCAGAATGTTTAACATGACCCCTCTGCTGACTGGAGTATCTTTAAATACAAATCCCTTAGACCCCAGAAAGTGTGTTCATTTTTGTAGTGAAATCAATCTTTGAATGTATTCTAAACCACTTTTATGAACTGGCAAATATTCAAAGAGAGCTAAATTTGAAGCCTATACAAAAAGCTTATCCCTGTAACACATGCCACACTATACAAATTTCTGTTTTTTTTTAGTGCTTAACATCTACTTCTCTGAAATGGGCAAAAGACCTGAACAGACACTTCTCCAAAGAGGACATACAGATGGTCAATAGACATATGAAAAGATGTTTAATGACACTAATAATCAGAGAAATGCAAATTAAGACCACAATGAGATATTACTTCACACCTATCAGAATGGCTATCATCAATAAGTCAACAAACAAGTGTTGGTGAGGATGTGGAGAAAAGGAAACCCTTGTGCACATTTGGTGGGAATGCAGACTGGTGCAGCCATAGTGGAGAGCAGTATGGAGTTACCTCAAAAAATAAAAAGTGGAACTGCCTTATGATCTAGTGATTCCACTTCTGGGAATTTATCTGAAGAAACCTTAATTCAAAAGCAGATACACATCCCTATGTTTATTGCAGCATAATTTACAATAACCAATATTTGGAAGCAGTCCAAGTGCCCACCAGTAAATGAGTGGATAAACAACTATCGTACATTTACACAACGAAATACTATGTTGCCATAAAAAGAAGGAAATCTTACCATTTATGACAACAGGAATGAACCTGGAAAGTATTATGCTAAGTGAAAAAGGCCAGTCAGAGAAAGACAAATACCATGTGATTTCAGTCATATGTGGAATTTAATGAACAAAATAACCTATCAAGCAAAATAGAGACAGACTCTTAGAGAGCAGGCTGACAGCTGAAAAAGCAGGGTTGGGTGGAGGGGTTGAGCAAAATAAAAAGAGAGAAAAAAAAAAAACCCTCATAGACACAGACAACAGTGTGATGATTGCTAGGAGGAGGGGGTATGGGGGGCAGTGAAGAAGAATAAAGGGAGGATAAACAGTGATGGAAGAAGAGTTGACTGAGGTGGTAAACACACAATACAGTATACAGGTGATGTGTGGTGTAATTGTGCACTTGAAGCCTATAAAATTTTGTTAACCAGTGTCACCCCAATAAATTCAATAAAAAGAAAAAAAAGATTTAAATAGACATTTCACTAAAGATATAAAAATGATTAATAAGCACATAAAAAGATGTTTAACGTTATTAGTCACTATAGAAATGCAAATTAGTCACAATAAGATACTATTTTATACTCACTAGAATGACTATACTAAAAAAATGATAGTAACAGATATTGGTGAGAATATGGAGAAACAGGAACCCTCATTCATTGCTGGTGGGAATGTAAAATGGTACAGTCAGTTTGGAAAGCAGGAAGTTTCTTAAAGAGTTAATCATAAATTTTCCATATAACCTGGCAATACTTAACTACTAAGTATCAACCCCAGATAAACAAAAAAGTGTGTCCACACAAAGTCTTGCATGATAATGTCCAGACCAACATTTTGTATGATTTCATTTACATGAAATTCCAGAAAAGGCAAATTTATTTTTATTTACTTTTTATCCTCATCTGGGGATATTTTTATTGATTTTAGAGGGAGAAGGGAGAGGGAGGGAGAGAGAGAGAGAGACAGACAGAGACAGAGAGAGAGAGAGAGACAGAGAGACAGAGAGAGAGAGAGAGAGAGGTGAGAGAGAGAGAGAGTTCAGAGAGAAACATCAATTGGTTGCCTCTCATATGCGCCTAAACCAGGGATCAAACCTGCAACTGAGGCATATGCCCTGACTAGGAATCGAATTCACAAACTTTTGGTGTACTGGATGCTTCAACAGAAAAGGCAAATTTAAAGAGACAGAAAAGAGATTTGTGGTTTCATGGGGCTAAGAGTGGGAATAAAGAGTGACTACAAACAGCATATGGGATCTTAAAAGAGAGTGATGGAAATGTTCTAAACTGCATTATGGTTATGGTTGTACCACTAGATAAATTAACTAAAAATTACTAGGAACATGTGAAATCACTTAAAGTAAGTGAAATTTATAGCAAATTATATCTCAATGCAATTTAAAAAATGACATTTATACACTGTTAGTCATTGCAGCATTCACTGTAAGAGTGACAGATTGGAACCAACTTAAATGAGTAGAGGACTGGTTAAATAAATTGCAATAGATCTGTAAATGTGGGTGCATTAAAAAAGGCTTCTTGGACTTCCAGCCAAAATGGAGGCCTAGACTGACACGCTCTGTCTCCTTCCACAACTAAGAAGGAATACAACTACCACAAAACCAGAAATAACCAGAAGTTCCAGAAAATAAAGCTACATGGAACTCCAACATATGAAGTTATAAAGAAGTGGTGCTTGTCCGGACAGGTAGGAGGGGTGAAGCCAGGGTGGAGAGGTCAAGCTGTGCTGGTGGCGGCAGCAGCACCAGCGACAGTGGTGGGATGGTGGTGGGACGGCGGTAAGTACAGACACCTGTATTTAAGGGGAGGTGAGAAGCACTTGGGGAGTACCCATGGCTGTAGACCAGACCTGTCAACTTGCAATTCCAACACTGGGGAAGGCAGACCACCATTGCCTTGGACTGTGAGGCCCGGAGGGGGTGGAGATGAATGAAGAGGCTCCTGGTCTCTTAGTGGTGAGTGAACAGCAGGGATTTATCTTGGACTGTCACCCCCACAGAAAATGTCACAGTGTGGTGAGAAGGGTCACCCAGTAGTGATGAGTGCATGGGGCTCTGCCCCTATAGCGTCAAAGGTGTGACATCCCCACCCAGGAAGCAAAACTGTCAGGATGGCACAGATCATGATAGAGATCCTGGTGACGAAGCTGACCAGACAGCAAATATCTAATCTAATGGCTCAGCAGATAGGAAATCTTTCTGAGGCACAGTTCAGAGCTTTGGTTATAAAAATGCTTACAAATCTAAGAGCAGATCTTAATCAAGACGGGGAAGGTATGAAGGCTAGTCCTGCTGAAATGAATGAAAACTAGTGGTAAGGGAAAGAAAACCAGGGATTGAATCAACAAATTGGAACATAGAGAAGGAACAAGGAGTCAAGCAGTGCAGAAAGAAGAAACAAAAAATGAAAAATAGGAGAGGCTCAGAAACCTGTAGTACAGCTATAATTGGGCCAACATCTGAATCATAGAATTTCCAGAAGGTGAAGAAGAAGAAGAACTAGAAATTGAAAAATTATGTGAAAAAATAATGAAGCAGAACTTCCCTAACTTGGGGGATAAAATAGACTTACAGGTTCAGGAAGCACAGAGAGTTCCAAAAAATATGACCCAGAAAGAACCACATCAAGACACATTATAATTAAAATGTCAAAAATTAAGGATAAAGAGAGAATCTTAAAAGCAGCAAGAGAGAAGAACAGAATTACATTAAAAAGGTCCCAATAAGACTATCAGCTGATTTCTCAAAAGAAACTCTGCAGGCAAGAAGGGACTGGCAGGAAATATTCAAACTAATGAAAAGCAAAAATCTATAACCACGATTACTCTACCCAATGAAGCTGTCATTCAGAATAGAAGGGCAGAGGAAGTGCTTCCAGGACAAAGTAAAACTGAAGGAGTTCATCAGATCCAAACCACTGTTATATGAAATGTTAAACGGACTCGTTTAGGAGAAAGAGGATCAAAACTATGAGCATTAAAATGAAAACTGTATCACAACAACCAAGAGCAGAAGCTAGGGAATCGAAACAAACTAAGTCGGCAATGAGAGTGGGAAAAGAATTATAGGTATGGCGAACATTTTTGGGGGAGGTCATTAGGGAAGGGGAAGGGGGAAAGGGAGGGAGATGGTATAATAATTAAGAAGCATATATAGAAACTAAAAGAAAAATCCCATTTACCATAGCAACAAGAAAAATAAAGTACCTAGGAATAAACTTAACCAAAGAGGTAAAACATCTGTACATAGAAAACTACATAAAATAAAAAAAAAAAAAAGGAGCATAGTAGGAGGGAGTGGAGTAATAGGAAGATGTTGAGAAGAACTATATGCACAACCAATGGGCATTGACTGGGTGGGGGGACAACTGGAGGGAGGGCGTCACTGGGTGGAGAGGAACAAAGGCAAAAGCAATTGGGACAGCTGTAACAGCATAATCAATAAAAAATATTTTAAAAAGCTTCTTTAGAGGACTTCTGGCCAAGATGGAGGCATAGACAGACATGCTGCATCTCCCTCCACAACTAAGAAGGAATACAACTACATCAAAACTAGAAACAACGACAAGTTCCAGAAAACCAAACTGCATGTAAGTCCAGCAAACAAAGTTATAAAGAAGAAATACTCATTCAGACAGGTAGAAGGGGCAGAGACGGGGCGGAGAGGACGTGATGTAGTGGTGGCAGCAGCGGTGGCAGTGGCAGGCTGGCAGAAAGCACAGTCACACATTTTAAAAAGTCAGGAGGGACACCTGGGGAGTGTTCCCAGATCCTCAGCAGACCACGCAGCCCACAGTGCCAGCACCGGAGAAAATCAAGCCTCATTGCTTCTGACTGTGAAGATCAGTAGGGTTTGGGGTGGAGGCAGAAACTGCTGGTTTCAACAGAGTCCGCTTGTTTAAAGGGCCCACACAGTCCTAGAACGTCTGCAGACCCACTCACTCTGGGAATGATGGCCAGGACAGAAGCTAGAGGGGTGCCGGTCTGGTGCGGAAGTGGGAGAGGTGCCTGGAAAAGGGACGAGTGCTGGGCAGCCGGCATTGTTCCCTCTCGGACCCCTTCCCCACATACAGTGCCACAACATGATGAAATAGGTCTCCCTTTACTGATGAATCCCTAAGGCTCTGCCCCTTACAACATAACAGGAGCAACAGCTGTACCTGGGACACGGAGGCAAACAAACACAGGAGCCTGTCAGAATGAGGAGACAGAGAAATATGGCCCAAAAGGAGAAACTGATCAAGGTTCCAATGAGAGAACTAAGCGACAAGGAGATAGCCAACCTAACAGATGAGGAGATAAACAACCTAACAGACACAGAATTCAAAACACTGGTGATAAAAGATGCTCACTGGCTTGACAGATATGCTTAAGTATGGCAGACGCCTAAGAGAAAAAGTGAAGACTATGCTAAGTGAAACGAAGGAAAAACTTCACAAAACCAGTGGTAAAGGGAAGGAAACTGGGGTTCAAATCAATGATTTGGAACATAAGGAAGAAAAAAGCAGTCAACCAGTGCAGAATGAGGAAGTGAGAATTGGAAAAAAATGAGGAATATTTCCCAAATTTTGCGAAGGAGATAGACATACAGGTCCGAGAAGCACGCATGGTCCCAGGCGAACTGGACTCAGAGGGAACCACACCAGGATGCATCATGACTGAGATGCCAAAGGTGAAATATAAAGAGAGAATCCTGGGGGCAGCAAGAGAGGGGCAAAGAGCTGCCTACAGTGGGGTGTCTATAGGACTATCAGCTGATTTCTCAGAGGACACTTTGCAGGTAGGAAGGGACTGGCAAGCGGTATTCAATGTGATGAAAAGCAACCTACAACCAGGATTACTCTATCCAGCAAAGCTATCATTTGGAATGGAAGGGCAGATGATGTGCTTCCCAGACAAGGTGAAGGTAAAGGAGTTCATTATCACCAAGCCATTGTTATATGAAATGTCAAAGGGAATTACTTAAGAAAGAGAAGATCAAAACTATGAACACTAAAATGACAACAAACTCACAACTATCAACAACTGAATCTAAAAAATAAAAACAAAATCCAACTAAGTAAATCAGAATAGGAACAGAATCATAGATATGGGGATCATTTGGAGGGTTATCAGTTGGACGGGGTGAGGGGGAGAAATGGGGAAATGGTGCAGGAATTAAGAAGCATAATCGGCTGGTATAAAATAGACAGAGAATGTTAAGATAAATATAGGAAAGGGTGAAGCCAAAGAACTTATATGCATGACCCATGGACGTGAACTAAGGGGGGTGGGCTTGGAGGGAAGGGGGGTACTGGGCAGAGGGGAACAAAGGGGTAAAAAATTGGAACTACTGTAACAACATAATCAATAAAATATATTTTTTAAAAAGCTTCTTTATATGCTGATATAAAATAAGTTTCAGGTTTCTTTAAGATGATAGGTGTAAGATGTATACTATGATACAATTTGTGTATAAAAAGGGAGAAGGGAGAAAATGTGTAACTAAGAATTTGCTCATGTATGTCTAGAATACCTCTGATATAGAATACATTATACATCTTAGAAAGATATACAAAAGTTAGTATGTTGTTTGCCTCTGGAGAGGGCAACTCGGTCGCTGAGGATAGAGGTGGAGGGAGATGTTTCATTGCATATTTGACCCATGTGAATTATAACCTATACAAAAAGTAAATAAAAGTAAAAACTTAAAAAATTATATTCAAGCCCCGCTGGTGTGGCTCAGTGAATTGAGCCCCAGTCTGCAAACCAAAGGATTGCCGGTTTGATTTCTAGTCAGGGCACATGCTTGGGTTGCAGTCTGGGTCCCCAGTTGAGGGCATGCAGGGGGCAACCACACATTGATGTTTCCCTTCCTCTCTTTCTTCCTCCCTTTCTCTCTCTAAAAGTAAATGAATAAAATCTTTAAAAAATTATATTCAAATAGAGGGGGTTATTGACTTTTTTTTATCATTTACAGAAAAATTACTTCCCAATAGATGATACTACTGAAAAACCATACATGTTTTTACTTTAGTTTTATTTTAATTTTGAGAAAATAATAAATTTGTTCTGATGACCTTTCTTCTCCATTTGTCACCTCTGAAACTCTGAGTAGTTTTAGAGCTGAAAGTATCTCTGTTAGGAATGCTCCACAATGTATTGCTTTGTTTCTGAGAACTGGATACAAAGTAGAATACCTGTATTAAAAAAAAAAAAACAACAACAAGTGGTTCAGAAAACCAAATAATAATGCTTGGGCCCTGTTTTCCTGATTGAATCAAAACTTCTGATTGATTCATTGGTTGGTTGAAAAGTTAATATAGATCAGTGGTTTTTAACTAAGAGCAATTTTGCCCTTGAGGGACACTTGCAATATCTAGAGATATTTTTGGTTGTCAAAACAGGGGTACTGCTGACATCTGGTGAATAGAGGCCAGGGAGGCTGCTAAAAATCCCACAAAGCAAAGGGCACAGGACAGTATCCCCACCACAAAAGATTATCTAGACCAAAATTTTAATAGTGTGGATATTGAGAAACACTTATATAGAATTGATATTAATATTCAGTATTCTTGTTCTGAAAAGATTTAAAGATACACACAGCTTTCATATTTTCTTAGGCCAAGAAAATTAGCACTGGCCCCTGTGTTTTGAGAAATGGGCCTCCATAATTACCCTACTCCCCACATCTGGTCTTTATAGCTGTTTGAGGAAAGGAATAAACTTGGCAGCAGTGGAAGGGCAGGTAATGCAAAGGTACTGTTTTAGAAATGGTGTAGAAGGACACACCTGTTCTGACTGCTGAGCTCAACTTTTCCTCAGCTGGTTTCCTTGAAGGTGACTGTATTGGTCATCTTCCCGATCCTTGAGAGGCTAAAAAGGACAGCATAGTCATGAGCTCATTTCCCCTCATCCTTTAGTAATTAATTTGATGCATATATATTGAATGTTTTTTATGTGCAAGACTTAGAAGTGGGTGCTCTGTGGTCCCTGAGGGCAGAAAGGACAAGAAGATGGAGGTTCTGTATATATTTTCCCTCTCAGTGTTCTTTAATTTTTCTCACTAGATCTTGACCTCAGTCTTGCTCAACCCTTCTCCTTATTTCACCCGTTCTACCTAAAGGGATAACTATGCCATCATCTGGTATGTTCTAAGCAGTTTCTTATCTATATAGTATCTTCTACATAATTTGCCTCCTGCCCCCATTCCAAAAATTTTAAATCACCACTGATTGTAGCAATGTTTCTGTCATTCCTCATTCCCTTACCTGGTAGAGCTGGTCATTGGATAACAGAGTCTGCTTGTCTGAAGCTGCACAAAAGATAAACAACACACATACACACATGAGGTGGAATGGATAATAAATTTGATTATATTCACACAATGGAATACTAAATAGCAATGAGAATTAGTGAAATACACCTACATACAAGAATATGGATGGATGTCACAAGCATATTGTTGAGTAAAAGAAGCCACATACAAGAGTGCTTACTGTATTAGTCCATATTACAGAAGGAACAAAAACTGGCAAGATTAATCAATCTTAGAAGCCAGGATAGTTCTCACTTTTGGGGATAGGTAGAGTCTGGAAATAACCACATGGAGAACTTCTAAGGTGTTGGTAATGTTCTTCTTAAACTGGGTGCTGGATTAATGGGTGTGCTTGCTTGGTTAAATTTTTTCTTTTCTGAGCTGTATGCTTGTGATTTATACACTTTTCTGTATGTAGGTTTTACTTCAGTTAGGAGTTAAAAAAAGAAAAAACACAGAGGACAAATCAGAGGGAGTTGGATCTTGAAACAGGTAGCTATGCTGTGAAAATAGCAAGTATCCTTTTCTCCTGACTAGAGAGAGAGCCTTACCCAACCGTGCACATTAGTAACATGTGCCAACACAGTCTCTTCTCTCAGGACTGTTTTGGTAGGAAGAAAGCTGAGGGTTCCAGGTGGTCTCATATCTCATCTAAGAACATCTTTTACCTCTTGATTGCCGAACTCCATCTTGTCCAGCAATGAAGTACACCCCCACAGCAAGGAAAAAAATGCTGATGATTTCGGCAAAGACAAAGCCAGACACAGTGGATGCATTCAGTTCAATGCAGTTCTGACACACTATGAGGAAAGGGAGGGACAAGCCTACTTCAGGGTGTGAAAGTCATTTTTCTGAATCTTTCTCCTGCCACCAGCGATAATGCGTTTGTTTAGCTAGGGCAACAGGCTTCTCCTTCTGTGGGTTGTATGGCTAGGGAATTGCCTGGGAAGATCCTTGGACTAAGAATACAATGCTTCTTGATATCCCTCTCTCCTCCAGGAGTCCTGGGGAAGCCCATGTAGTCTTATTACCTGGAATTATGTGAAATAGAAGGAAGACCAGATCCTCTTTTCCATGCTCAATTGCTTTCTGCATCTCACTGCTGTTTACCTTATAATCTCCTTTCTTCCCTACCCACCCTAACTCAGTTTATATAAATTGGTGACTGCTCCACTCCAGGGAGCCCACCCAAAGGTAAACCAGGCTTTCAGGACTGGCTATGCTCTACCAAGAAGCTGGAGGAACTGTCTTGTTATATAATCAAAAAGAGGCAAGCTGAGATTAAGAGAATTGGCTGTTTAGCACCTATTTTATCACTGTTTAGCATCTATTTTCATACTCACTCTGGATAGGAAGTTTCCAACAGCTAATACAGCTTAATTTCACAACAAACAAACCATAGGGGATCACATACTTCTATAATACACTTGGAGTGGTTTGGAATTGTTCTTTGATCCTTGACACCAATATGTCCCTCGAGGGTCCTTCAAACTACTTCCCAGATTCCATGTATTTTTTTCTGCTGTTATTTCCTTTCCATCTTTAAACCATTTGATATATTTGTCTTTCAAGTTACAAGTCAGAAGTACTGAACCATCTTCTTGATTGTCATCCACTCTTACCACATGTTTTCCTGAAAAGGGAAAAGCCACCGTATATTAAGGATCTTGCCTCTTAAATTCTCTCTATCCCAGGGTATCAGAAGAAGACTGTTCAGCAGAGCTTCTCAAACTTTAATGTGTCCATGAATCACATGGAGATCTAGTTAGAATTTCAGATTCTAATTTAGTAGTTCTGGGGAGGGGCTGAAGTTCTGCGTTTCTAATGTGCTCCCAGGTGATGTAAATGCTACTGATTCATATATAACATTTTGAGTAGTGCCAGCTGCAAGCATCCTGTTTCTCCTCCAAGAATCAGTTAATTGCTGGTCATGACTGGCCACTGATTTGGTTGACAATGAAGAGGCTTGCTATTTATCATACATATACCAGAACTACTGTTGTAGGAAGCCATATTTTCATAATTTCCACAGAGTTTGAGCATAGAAAGAAGCCATTTCCCTACCTTGTTTTGACTGGGCAATAGTACCTGTAGAGAAGAAGAGAGACAGAGGATCAGCTGGGCATGCAGTTATTCAGATGTCCTGTGGTCATTTGAAGCAAAGATGAAGAGATATTCTAATACAGTATCTAGACCTATGTCCCTGTATTGTTAACCTAAATCACCAAATTAAATTCAGGTGTTGTGTAATAAAGAATTTGTCTGCTCTCTGTCATGAATTCCTGGGAAGGAATTTCTAAACCCTTGGCATTTTAGGAGTGCCTTTGTTATTCTTGGTGGAACCTAGGACTATATATGAGTGTATATTAATGAGATGATTCAGGATGGGGGCTGGTTGAGACCAACCTCATGATTAGAGAATTAGGACTTTGCACTCTGGGAGAGGAGGGTTCTGGATATTGAATTTAGTCACATGGCCAATGATTCAATTAATCATGCCTATGTAATGAAACCCAGTGGAACGTCTTAGTTGGTGAACACATCAATATGCCAGGAAGGTGATGTATTCTGATTCCAGAGGGAGAGGCACAGAAGCTCCATGCACAGGAACATCCCAGGCCCTACCCTATGTGTCTCTTCATTTGGCTAGTCCTGATTTTCTTTTTAATAATAAAACTGTGATAGTAAGTATAATGTTTTTCTGAGTTGTGTGAGTTGTTCTAAAAAATTAACAGACCTGAGGGGGTCACTGGAACCCTTCAGATTTGTATCCAGTTCATTAGAAGTGTGAGTGTTCTGGAGACCTCTGAACACGTGCTTGGCATTTAAAGTGAGGGTAGGTACATCCCACTGGTTTCAGCAGGATGGGCTCAATTGGCACAAGGTATGACCTGTAAGCCTCTACATTCTTACCTGATGGAAGAGTTTTTCAAGTTGAATATGCTATGAAGGTTTTGGGAAGTAGTAGTACAGCTATTGGAATCAGATGTAAAGATAGCATTGTCTTTGGGGTAGAAAAATTAGTTCTTTCTAAATTATGAGGAAGGTTCCAACAAATGACTTTTTAAAAAGAATATTTTATTGATTATGTTGTTACAGTAGTTCCAATTTTCTCCCCTTTGCTCCCCTCTGCCCAGTACCCCCCTTCCCTCCAGCAATCCCATCCCCCTTAGTTCATGTCCATGGGTCATGCACATAAGTTCTTTGGTGTCCTATATTATACTTAACTTCCCCCTGTTTATTTTGTACCAACCAATTATGCTTCTTAATCACTGCACCATATCCCCATTCCTCCCCCTTCCACCTCCCAGCTGATAACCCTCCAAATGATCCCCATACCTATGATTCTGTTCCTATTCTGGTTTGCTTCATTGGATTTTCTTTTTATTTTTTAGATTCAGTTGTTGATAGTTGTGAGTTTGTTGTCATTTAGTGTTCATAGTTTTGATCTTTTTCTTAAGTCCCTTTGACATTTCATATTAATAATGGCATGATGATGATGAACTCTTTTAGCTTTACCTTGTCTGGGAAGCACTTTATCTGCCTTTCCATTCCAAATGATAGCCTTGCTGGATACAGTAATCCTGGTTGCATGTTGCCTTTCATCACATTGAATACTGCTTGCCAGTCCCTTTCTGCCTGCAAAGTGTCCTCTGAGAAATCAGCTGATAGTCCTATAGGCACCCCACTGTAGCCAACTCTCTGCCTCTCTCTTGATGCCACCAGGACTCTCTCTTTATATTTCACCTTTGGCATCTCAGTCATGATGCATCCTGGTGTGGTCCCCTCTGGGTCCAGCTCACCCGGGACCCTCCATGCTTCCCGGATCTGTATGTCCATCTCCTAGGCAAAATTTGGGAAGTTTTCCTCATTTTTTTCCAATTCTTGCTTCTTCATTCTGCACTGGTTGGCTGTTTTTCTCTTCCTTATGTTCCAAATCATTGATTTGAACCCCAGATTTCTTCCCTTCATCATTGGTTTTGTGTGAATTTTCCTTCATTTCACTTAGCATAGTCTTCACTTCTTCTCTTATGTGTTTGCTATACTCAAGCATATGTATCAAGCCTGTGAGCATCTTTCTCACCAGTGTTTTGAATTCTGCATCTGTTAGGTTGTCTATCTCCTCATCTGTTAGGTTGGCTATCTCCTCGTCGCTTAGTTCTCCCACTGGAACCTTGATATGTTCCCCATTTTGGGCTATACTTCTCTTTTTCTTCATCTTGACAGGCTCCTGTGTTTTTTGCCTCTATGTCTTAGGTTGAGCTGTCACTCCTGTTATATTATAAGGGGTGGAGCCTTAGGCATTCATCAGTACAGGGCAACCCATTTCATTATGTTGTGGCGCTGTATGTGGGGGAGGGGTCCGAGAGGGAACAATGCCACCCGCTCAGCACTCACCCCTTTTCCAGGCACTTCTCCCACTCTGTACGAGACTGGCGCCCCTCCAGCTGCCGCACCAGCTGTCGCTCCCAGAGTGGATGTGTCTGTGGACATTCTAGGACTGTGAGGGCCCTTTAAACAAGTGGAATCTGCTGATATATCAGCAGTTTCTTCCTCTGTCCTAGCACCCACTGGTTTGCATAGTCAAAAGCAATTAGGTTTTATTTTCCCTGATGCTTGAACCGTGAGGTGCATGGTCTGATTTGGTACTGGGGATGCTCCCCAGGTGTCCTTCCTGACCTTTTAAAACATGTGACTGCACTTTATGCTGGCCTACTGCTGCCATTGCTGCCTCCACCACCACACTGCGTCCTTTCCACGCTGACTCCACCCCTCCTACCTGTCTGGATGAGTATTTATTCTTTATATCTTTGTTTGTTGGACTTTCATGCAGCTTGATTTTCTGGAACTTCTGGTTGTCTCTTGTTTTGAGGTAGTTGTATTCCTTCTTAGTTGTGGAGGGAGACACAGTACATCTGTCTAGGTCTCCACCTTGGCCAGAAGTCTGATGATCCATTTCTTATAGAAACCCTGAATGTCCTAGGATAGTTAGCTGTTTAGTAGATCTAAAATTTGTCTCAAAACCCAGAGCAGTGGAGTTGTATGGTAGAAGTACTATAGAGAATTAGCACTGGAGTTCAACTCAATTGGATTTAATTTACATTTACTAAGCACTTTTATGTTCCTGACATGATTAAATAAAGTGAAAGAAAAGGATGGTGATATGAAGAACTAGTTGCTGCTTCCAAGGAGTTTCCAATGAGGTGGAAAAAAATTACATATGTAATTAATGTAATAAAACATAAGTGATCATTTAGTACTTATATGAATACATATAAAGGGGATAAAAACTATTGATTTTGCCCAAGTGTGAGTGACAGAGAAAGCTTACCAGAGAAGGTGACTGTTGGCTGGGTCTAAAGAATGAGTAAGAATTCACAAGACAGAAAGACATTCTGGGGCGAAAGAATAGCTCAGCAAAAATACAGATTTGGAAAAGGACAAGAGAGGTAATATGGCTAGAGGGAAAAAATGGGGCATGAATCAAAGTATGGTGGAAATAGTTGGAAGAAGTCTACTGTCAAACTTCTGGCTAAGATACAGTTGTAGGTAAACATGCTTCACCTCCTTCCACAATCATAAGGAGGATTACAGTAGTCCCTCTCTATATCGCGGTTCACTTATCATGGCCTCACTGTATCGCGGGATTTTAAAAAATATTATATTTAATTATTTATCGTGGATTTTTTGCCATATTGTGGGACTTTGCAGTACTGTATACATATATTGTTAAAGTTACGTAGGTTTAAGAGTGTAAAATAAATGTAAGGTTCCTACCTCACAGGGGGTCTAGAACATAATACCCGCAATAAGTGAGGGAATACTGTACTTCTACTTCAAAACAAAAAAAAAAAAAACAGAACTACCAGAAAATCAAACTGCATGGAAGTCGAGCAACGAAAGATATAAAAAAGTAATACTCATCCAGTTGTGTGGGAGGGGCAGAGATGAGGAGCCAGAGCAGAGAGGATGCAGCACAGTGGTGGCAAGGCAGTGGCTATGGCTGGCCAGTAGAAAGAGCAGTCGTGCATTATAAAAGCTGGGAGGGACACCAGAGTAATGATCCCAGTCCTAGGCCAGACTGCACAGCTCACAGTTCTAGCACCAGGAAAAATAAAGCCTAATAGCTTCTAGCTGTGAAAACAAGTGGGGTTGGGGCACTGTAAGAAACTGCTGGTCTCTCAGGAGAGTCTGTTTAGAGGTCTTCATTGTCCTAGAATGTATGCAAACCAACCCACTCTGGGAACCATCACCAGGACAACAGCTAGAGGGGTGCCAGTCACATATGGGAAGCAGGTGAAGTGACTGGAAACAGGGCGAGTGCTGAGCAAGTGGCATTGTTTCCTCTCTGACCGCTCCCCTACATACAGTGCCACAAGGTGGTGAAAAGGGTTGCTCATCACTGATGAATACCTAAGGCTCTGTTCCTGACAACGTAGCAGGTGCAACAGCTCTACCTAGTACACAGAAACAAACACAGGCAGCTGTCAAGTTGAGGAGACAGAGAAGTATGGCTCAAAAGAGGGAGAAGATCAAGGCTTCAGAAGGATAACTAAGTGACAAAGAGGTAGCCAACCTAACAGGTGAAGAGTTCAAAACACTGGTGATAATGATGCTCACAGAAATTATTGAGTATGGCAAATGCATAAGGGAAGAGGTGAAGGCTATACTAAAAGAAATGAAGAAAAATCCACATGAAACCAATGGTGAAGGGAAGGAAGTCAGGGTTAAAATCAATACTTTGGAACATAAGGAAGAAATAAACGGTCAACTAGTAGAGTGAAGAAACAAGAATTGAAAAATATGAGGAGAGGCTTGGGAACCTCTGGAACAACTTTAAACATACCAACATCTGAATTACTGAGGTGCCAGAAGGAAAAGAGGAAGAGTAAGAAATTGAAAAATTATTTGAAAAAATATTGAATGAAAACTCCCCTAATTTGGGGAAAGAAATAGACATAGAAGTCCAGGAAGAACAGAGTCCTAAACAAGCTAAATCCAAAGAGGACCATGCCAAGACACATCATAATTAAAATACCAAAGGCTAATGATAAAGAGAGAATCTTAAAGGTAGCAAGAGAAAAGAAGAGACTAATGTACAAAGGAGTTCCCATAAGACTGTCAGCTGATTTTTCAAAAGAAATTGCAGACAAGAATGGACTGGCAAGAAGTATTCGAAGTGATGAAATCAAGGACCTACAACCAAGATTACTCTATTCAGTAAACTTATCATTTAGAATGGAAGGGCAGATGAAATGCTTCCCAGACAAGGTAAAGCTACAGGAGTTCATCATCACCTAGCCCTTATTATATGAAATGTAGTGACATATTTAAGAAAAAAATAATCAAAACTATGAACAGTAAAATAACAACAAATTCACAACTACCAACAAGTGAATATAAAAAAACCAACGCAACTAAGCAAACAACTAGAACAGGAACAGACTCATAGATATGGAGATCATGTGGGATGCTATCAGTGGGGAGGGGGAAGGGAAGAATGGGGAAAAAGGTTCAGGGACCAAGAAGCATTATTGGTAGATACAAAATAGGGAGACATTAATAATAGTAAAGTAAATGGAGAAGACAAAGAACCTATATGCATGACCCATGGACATGAACTAAGGGAGGGGGAATTGCTGGAGGGAAGGGAGGTACTTGGCAGAGGTGGGCAAAGGGGGAAAACTGGGACAACTGCCGTAGCATAATCAATAAAATATTCTTAAGAAAAAAGTCAACTGTCTTAGACCTTCACACAAGGCTGAACTGTTTATGAATAGTACCCAGCACAGTGCCTGAAACATAATAGGAACTTTATATTTGTTGAATAAATGTATAAACGAATAAATTATTGAATTTTTTAAAAACAAGACAAACAAGTAGATTTCTCACTAACTCTTCTCTCTGACCACCTGATCACCATGGGAAGGACAAAGAGACCCCTCATTTTAAACTCAGGTTCCATAGGAAAGAGGGTTTGCTGACATCTTTCAATCTTGCTTATCTGAGTTCTGCTTCCTTTTGGGACTTGAGAACTCATCTAGCCAGATTTCCTAAGTTGCCTGCTGAGAGAACTGTGCCCAGAGGGAGGAGACATTGCCCAGGTTCACACAGCTCATTGGTGGCTGAGCTTAGATTTCTGCTTTACAGAAAGAGCTGTTTCACACAGGCTTTCTGCATTGTCCTTCAACTCGTGTTGCCGGTGTGGTCCGTGCTGTCCCTCATAAATAATTCCACACTCTCACTGATCTTTTCATGTCCCCCACTCGACCATCACCCAGCTCAGCTTTGGAAGGTGGCATTGCCTCCCTTTCTAGTTTGTTGAGAACATAGATGCTGTTCTTTCTTCTTCGGTTTCCTTTCCATCTACAAGAATTCCCACAGCCAAAGCCATCTGTACTTCATTTTTTCTTGTCTCAGAGGGTAAGGTTTCCTTCACCTTACTATTGCCTCTGTCCTTTCAACATCAACTCCGGGACCTCAATCTATTTACTATCTTCTCCTTTAGCCTAGAAATGTGCTCAAGTTTATTTCACACTCAAAAAAATTCCTTCTTAGACTCCATTTCCCCCTCTAATTACCACTCTTAACTCTCATCCCTTCTCACCCAAACTTCTTTAAAAAATAGTCTACACTTGCTCCTCTTTACCATTGTCCTTCCCTTTTTACTCATTTCCATTTGGCTTCTACTCATCCCACCCCAAGGGAACTGTTCTAAATCATCCATGAACTTTATTGTTCTAAATCATCCATGAACTTTATTTTGCCAAATACCACAACTTAAATTGTTAAATATATTTTTATATCAGTGGATCGCTCTTAAATATTTCATACTCTTGGTGAATTTCTACTTTGGAAGTTCTCTATTTTCTTTGTTTCCAAGGTATTAGACTCATCTGATTATTCCAGCTCTTTGGTCATTTCCTTTTCTCTTTCCAGAGATATTTTTTCTCTAGCTACATCTTAAAGGTATCCTTATAATTCCACCCTCAGCCTCTCTTCCTCATATCTAATGTAATACTTGCGTGATCATCAGAGAAGGAAAACTCTGACTCCAAAAAACCTCCGCTGCCTTGCGGCATACCTCTTTAGGGGAAAGGCTAAGGGAGTAAACCCCGACAGAAAATCCGGAGCCGGAGTCCCTAAGGCGGTTTGACGTTGTAGTCAACACCGGCAACTCCTGCGGCGCACCTGAAGCCAAGCTGTATTGACTCCGTCTTTCCCTTGGATCCTTCAGCTGCGAAGAGAGGGGGGGTCTGCTGCATGGGCAACAGCAGACCCTCCATATCACCCTGCCCAGGCTCTGTAGCTTCAGCTCCACTGGAGAGGACACTCCAGCGTCATCGCAAGATGTCGATTTAACACGGGAGGAGACAGATACCGTGTCACTCCCGAGTCGGACTGCACAACCATTCTCGGCGGTGCAGATACTCTTAAGAAGCTACACCATCGTCTCTCGAGACGGACGGCTGCCGACGACGACGACTTGCGTGATTTCAACAGCTTTCATGATGTTAACTTCCCCATTGAGTGAACCATCTGTAGTCCCAAATGTAGTCATTGGCCCAGTTCATCCACTTCCAGCTGGATATTTAAAACTTAATATTTATACAGGCATCTTATGTTATACCTTAAACTCAATATGGCAACACTGAAACCTATTATCTAATTCGTTTACGAGTTCTTTAGAGCAGAAGGTTTTTTTATTTAGCTTTATATCTTCCTAGCCTACTACACAGTAGGACATCACTATACTTGTTGATCAGTTGAAAGAACTTACCAACTGAATGAATGCTTCACAGATCTACTCCTAACCCCAGCTCTGAGGTAAAAACAACAACAACAACAAAAACAAAACAAAAAACAAACAAACAAAAAAACACATATCTTTTCCTTTCAGGTTTCTGGACTGTGCCCTTTTGGGCTACATTCAAATCCAAGATGGCAACATCTAGGTTCTCTCTCTAGCCAGCTAAATTCTCTGATTTGATTTATGAGAAGATAAAAGGACCCCATCTCTATTATGGGATGCTGCTTCTCTCTAACAGAGAATAGTAAGAGGCTTCATTTTTGCCCTCTCCTCTCTGAACTCTGAGGTGACCGCTGCAGTAGGCTCAAAATCAGGGATCCCAATATCCTTGTCCCCAGTGGTGGCCTCTTCCTTTGAGTCTTTCTCTAGGCTGCCAGACCCCGTAAGCAGGCCCTTACCTTGAAGAAGAGAAATAGCCAGTATGAAGCCAGCCAGATGCTTCCCCAGCTCCATGTCAGTCTCTGTCCTTCTCTCACAGAAGCACTGAGCAGGCTCTAGCATTAACCAGCAAGCTTGCTCAGTAGCTAGCCTGGCTCCACCCAGCGTTCTTCTGGCTGGGGCCCCTGAAAGAAAGCAAGAGCCCAGAGTCTCCACCCATGGCTTCAAGTGTGTGCAGCTGGAGCCTCAGCAGCCTTGCAGGTGCAGATATCTCTTGCTTTTCCGTTAAGGCCTGAAGGTTGTGAAGTGGTGAGGAGGGAGAAGGGGAGAGTGCTGGATTCCCATCTCAGAGACTCTGGCTTGCACAGAGAATAGCCTTGGGTGCTGGGTGGTAAATGACCTGGGCCCCTTTCTTCACAAGGGAGATAAACATCTTCACTACCACTTATTGCCAGTATCTCAGCCAGTTGTTGCTTGTCATTGCTAGAACTAATAATTTAGGTGAGACTGCTCAGGTGCTCAGGGCTAGAGCTCTGAGAAGAAAGCCACCTCAGTCCAGGTCCTCATTCAGGAATTTTTTTTACTGTCCTTTTAAGCCGATAACATCAAAGAGGTGCCTGCCTGAAAGGAAATAGGTAGGACAAACCCATCAAGATAGGCCATACATTTCCAGTATCTTAGGCCCCTGTCTACCTCAGTCAGTCAGTCAGCAAGTCAATAAAAATATATGAAACTTTCGTTATGTGAAGGCACAAGTCAGGTGTTGAAAATACAGAAATTAGTGAGACATACGTGATCTTTGTCCTTAGGTAAATTACAGTCCAACTGCAGCAGTGTAGGGAGTTTCAGATCCCCATAAACCAAAAAAGTCCATTTGTTTCCTGGAAAGGCTCAATTCTGCCTACGAGCTAATCATATTAATAGCTATCTTTTATTGAGTACATGTGATGTCTCAGGCATCATGCAAACATTTTGTTCAAATCCTTATCATGAATAAAGAATATATTAGAGCACATCAACAGCAAATAAATGACACTTCCGGCCAAGATGGAGGCATAGACAGACACGCTGCATCGCCCTCCACAGCTAAGAAAGAATACAACTACCTCAAAACTAGAGACAACCAGAAGTTCCAGAAAATCAAACTGCATGGAAGTCTAGCAAACAAAAATGTAAAGAAGAAACACTCATCCAGACAGGTAGGAGGGGTGGAGCCGGGGTGGAGAGGATTCGGTGCGGTGGTGGCAGCAGCAGCGGCAGGCTGGCAGAAAGCGAAGTCACACATTGTAAAAGTCAGGAAGAACATCTGGGAAGGGTTCCCAGCTCCTCACCAGATCTCGCAGCTCACAGTCCCAGCACCAGGGACAATCAAGCCTCATTGCTTCTGACTGTGCAGACCCGTGGGGGTTGGGGTGAAGGCAGAAACTGCTGTTCTGTCAGCAGAATTTGCTTCTTTAAAGGGCCCCCCTGGTCCTAGAACATCCGCAGACCCACCCACTCTGGGAACGATGGCCAGGGCAGAAGCTAGAGGGGCGCCAGTCCAGTGCAGAAGTGGGAGAGAGCCTGGAAAAGAAGTGAGTGCTGGGCAGGTGACATTGTTCCCTCTCGAACCCCTCCCCACATACAGCGCCACAACGTGGTGAAACCGGTCGACCTGCACTGACGAATGAATCCCTAAAGGTTCTGCCCCTTACATCATAGTAAGAGCGACAGTTCTACCTGGGACATGGAGGCAAACAAACACAGGAGCCTGTCAAAATGAGGAGACAGAGAAGTATGGCCCAAAAGGGGGAATGGATCAAGGTTCCAGTAGGAGAACTAAACGACGAGGAGATAGCCAACCTAACAGATGAGGAGATAGACAACCTAACAGATGCAGAATTCAAAACACTGGTGAGAAAGATGCTCACTGGCTTGACAGATATGATTGAGTACTGCAAACACATAAGAGAATAAGTGAGGTCTATGCTAAGTGAAACGAAAGAAAATCCACACAAAACCAATGGTGAACGGAAGAAAATAAGGGTTCAAATCAATGATTTGGAACATAAGGAAGAGAAAAACAGCCAACCAGTGCAGAATGAGGAAGCAAGAATTGAAAAAAATGAGGAAAACTTCCCAAATTTTGCGAAGGAGATGGACATACAGGTCTGGGAAGCACGCTTGGTCCCAGGCAAGCTGGACCCAGAGGGGACCAAACTAGGATGCATCATGATTGAGATACCAAAGGTGAAAGATAAAGACAGAGCCCTGGGGGAAGCAAGAGAGGCGGAGAGTTTTTTACAGGGGGTTGCCTATAGGACTATCAGCTGATTTCTCAAAGGACAGTTTGCAGGCAGGAAGGGACTGGCAAGCAGTATTCAATGTGATGTAAGGCAACCTGGAACCAGGATTACTGTATCCAGCAAGGCTATCATTTGGAATGGGAGGGCAGATGAAGTGCTTCCCGACAAGGTGAAAGTAAAGGATCTCATCATCACCAAGCCATTATTACATAAAACATCAAAGGGACTTACTTCAGAAAAAGAAGATCAAAACTGTGAACACTAAAATGACAACAAACTCACAACTATGAACAACTGAATCTAAAAAATAAAAACAAAATCCAGCTAAGCAAACCAGAATAGGAACAGGATCATTTGGAGGATTATCAGCTGGGAGGGGGGAGAGGGAGAATGGGGATATGGTGCAGGGATTAAGAAGCATAATAGGTTGGTACAAAATAGACAGGGCAAGTTAAGAATAATATAGGAAACGGTGAAGCCAAAGAACATATATGCACGACCCATGGACATGACCTAAGGGGTAGTGGGATTGTTGGAGGGAAGGGGGATACCGGGCAGATGGAAGCAAAGGGGAAAAAAATTGCAACTACTTTAAGAATATAATCAATAATATATACTAAAAAAACCCAGCAAATAGATGAAGGAGAAGATTAAATCAGTGATTTGGAACATAAGGTAGTGGAGAACAACCAATCAGAGCAGCAGAAAGAAAAAATAATTTTAAAAATGGAGATAGTTTAAGGGACCTATGGAACAACATGAAGCATGACACCATTTGAATCATAGGTGTACCAGAATGAGAAGAGAAAGAGCAAGGGATTGAAAACCTATTTAAAAAAATAATAATGAAAAACTTCCCTCACCTATTGAGTGAAATAGACATGCAATTCTGGAAGCACAGAGAATCCCAGACAAGATGGATGCAAAGAAGTTCACTGGAAGACACATTGTAATTAAAATGCTAAGGTTAAAGATAAAGAGAAAATCGTAAAAGCAGTAAGAGAAAAGCAGTTAGTTACCTATAGGGGAGTACCCATAAGACTGTCAGCTGACTTCTCAAAGAAACTTTGCAGGCTAGAAGGGATTGGCAAGGAATATTCCAAGTCATGAAAGTCAGGGACCTACAGCCAAGATTGCTCTACCAAGCAAAGCTATCACTTAGAATAGAGGGCAGATAAAAAGCTTCCAAGACAAGAAAAAACTAAAGGAGTTCATCACCACCAACCATTATTATATGAAATGCTGAAGGGACTTATTTAAGAAAAAGAAGAATTTTAAAACTATGAACAGAAAACTGACAATATGTATATATCAATGATTGAATCTAAAAGACAAGGCAAACAAGAGGAACAGAGAAAGAATCATGGATATGGAGAGCATTTTGATGGTTGCCAGATGGGAGGGAGGTGTGGAGGAATCGGTGAAGAGGTGAGGAAACTACGGAGTATAAATAGGTAGTCACGGAACAGCCATGGGGTTGTAAAGTACAGTATAGGAAATAAAACAGCCAAAAAACTTATATGCATGACCCATGGGCAAGAACAATGGTGGGAGGAGTGCTGGAGAGAGAGGGGGTTCCTTGGTGGAGGGAGGCAGAAGGGAAAAAATCAGGACAACTGAAATTGCACGATCAATAAAATATAATTTTAAAATATAATAAACATATACCTGGGTGACACACACACACACACAAAAAAAGATGAAAAATTTCCCTAAGCTGATGAAGGAAATAGACATACAAGTCCAAGAAGTGCAGAGAGTCCCAAACAAAATTAACTTAAAGAAGCCCACACCAAGACACATCACAATTAAAATACCAAAGAGAGAATCTTAAAAGCAGCAAGAGAAAAGCAGTTAGTAACCTTCAAGAGATCTCTAATAAGACTGCCAGCTGACTTCTCAACAGAAACTTGCAGGCCACAGGGGTTAGGATAAAATATTAAAAGTGATGAAAGCAAGAGTCTACCCAGAAAGGCTATCATTTAGAATAAAAAATAAATAAAGAACTTAGACAAAAAAAGAACAACAAAAAACTGTAGGAGTTCATCACCACCAAACCAGTATTACAAGAAATATTAAAGGGACTCCTTTAAGAAGAAGAGGAAGAAAATAAAAAACACGAATAAGTAAATATTGCAAAGAAAAATATCTCACCAACAAAGACAAACACATAATAAAAGCAGTGGATCGATCAACATTAAAGCAAGTACAAAGATTAAAATTCAAAATTATTTTGAATCAGAAACCTAAATTAAGATAATTTTTAAAATGTAACAAAAAATGCAAAATTAGGATGATCGTGTGTAATTACAACAGTAAATTAAAGGATACACGCAATCACACAAAAGAAGAAACAATAATGATAAAAACATAAATGTGGAGGAGGTGAGTAAAAATGGTAGTGATTTTAGAATGTGTTTGAACTTAAAGATCATCAGTTTAAAATGGACAGCTATAGACATAGTTTGATATATATGAAGCACATGGAAACCACAAACCTAACATCTACAACAGATATACAAGAAATAACGAGAAAGGAATCCAAACATAACACTGCAGGAGGTCATCAATATACAAGAGAGAGGAGCAAGGGAATAAGAAAGAAACAGAGAAGAACTATAAAATCAATCAGAAAACAATAAAAAGGCAATAACTGCATACCATAAGAAAGAATAAAATTTTACCATTTACAATAACATGGATGGACCTAGAGGGAATTGTGCTGAGTGAAATGAGTCAGACAGAGCAGGACAAATGCCAGATGATTTCACTTCTGTAAAATCCAAAAAGCAGAATAAACAAACAAACAGAACAGAAACAAACCCATAGATACAGAAACAAACTGATGGTTGCCAGATGGGAGGGGAGTTCTGGGGCTGGGTGAAAAAGGTGAAGAGATTAAGAAATAAAAATTGGTAAGTACAAAGTAGTCATGACGATGTAAAGTACAGCATAGGGATTATAGTCAATAATATTGTAATAACTATATATAATGTCAGGTAGGTGCAAGACTTCCTGGTGAGGGGAGATCACTTTGTAAGTTATACGAATGTCTAAGCACTATTCTGTACACTTGAAACTAATATAACATTGACTGTCAATTGTAATTAAAATTAGGAAAAATAACACAAATCTTATCATGATCCTGAAGGAATTAGACTCTGAAAAATTCCATGACTGGCTCTGGCCCAATGGGTAGACAGTAGTATTGAAGACAGAATTCAAATCTCTGTCTGGGAGGCTCTAAAGCTGAACCTCTCACTGGTAAGAACTATGTAGTTTGTTTTCCCAAGCTGCTCAGAGAGGACCTTGGCCAGGGTCCCAAGAACGACCAGGCATGGGAGGAACTTAGCTGGTATGGGATGGGACTCACAGTTTCTCTCAAGTTTTGATAGGTGGCGGTTTTTAGGTGGGAAGTAGATGTAGTTTTGTTGTTCACAGGAACTCTGAAGTTTTTGTTTTTCATCAGTGACTCAGGAAAGAACCATCCCAAATTTCATTTTACTTTCCAGAATTCTAGGCAACCTTTTCCATATTCTCTGCTCTCCCTTTCACTTCAACCCTAAACTCCCTGCTCAGAAAGAGCAATTTGCACCTGCTTCCTTCCTACCCCATCTGCAGCCTACCTTATCCTTTATCAACGGAAAAGAGCAGAGAAATAGGAGCCTTCTAGTTCCTCCCCCACCCTTTACTTTTCCGGTATGTGAGTCAGTTGGGGGAGGGAAGCTCTCATTCTGGCTGATAGTTCTATGACCTGGGTTTATCTAATGCATGAGTTCTGCTGGAAGATGGAACAAAGCAGGTTTCTTGCTGGCCTGATAGTGGCTGCCCTCCTCTCCCAAGGTAAGGCTTCTCCAGGTGGGTGGAAGCATCTTGGAGAAGGGACCTGAGAGGGACATTACCACCTGGAGTGAGGTCCACTTGAAAGCCCTCAGTGCTAGCTTCAATTCACTAGGCAGGGTTGTTAGGAAGAGCAGAGTTGGGATGTATTGCCAGGTAGTGGAAACAGTCTCTTGGCTTTGACAGACTCCAGTTAGCGGTACATCTTGGCTTCACTATCTCTCTGAATGCCTTAGGCCAAAGATCCATAGAAAATGTTGCTGGTATGTGTATACCCGAGACTAGGACTGATAATGGGAACACTGTTCCTTTAGGGTAGATAGCCTCCAGGACTATTGGTTATTGGACCATCATTATGTCAACTCCTGGAGCCATGCCCCAGCACTCAGGGGAATGCTTTAAGAGAAAAGCTAACTTTAGGTTGAGCACGAGGGAGGGCAGATTGGGAGTAGGAGAATGACCAACTCATTTCTGTCTGCCTGATTTTAAAACTGATAGTCTGTGTCTTAGGAACCCCATCAATCCCAGGCAAACTGGGTTGAGTGGTTACCCTAGGAGTCAGTGGCTTTGGAACATTCAGTATTTACATTGGAAATAGATCCCCAAGAAGACATGAGTGCAGGATATGAAGTATCTGATGTACTTGTATCTCCCTGAGTATACATGCTTATGTTCCTGTCCTGTTTCAGAGGCGCTAGTTTTCTAGAGGATGTTCTTGTATCCAGTTGGTAACTGAGTATAAAGCTCAGGGAGAATGTAGATTTCACAGTACCTCTGTGGAATGTGGAGATGCTCTTAGTCAAAGCAGTTCAGTGGATCTAGAAAGGTGCCCTTAAACTCCCCACAAGACTTTACTTGTGTGGAGCCCCAAGAATAGATTTGATATAATTTTTTCCTGCCCCCATCCCTTTAAGCAAGGATAGAACAACTAAAACTGTTTACATGGGATTTGCCCTGGGTTCCCTTCTGGACCATTCATTGGGCTGGTAATTCATACCGGCTTCTCATAACCTCAACCATCATTGGCCCTTATTAGTTGTTGGACAGTGGTCCTTAAGTATGAGCATCAGCAAAACAAGGGGTGTGGGGTATTTTTTTTTCTCAGTGAGCCCTTTGCAGTTGCCATCTGTGGAAGAACTTGAGGACAAAGTGTTTTTGAATTGCAATAACAGCATCACACGGATAGAGGGAACAAGGGGGAAATTGTTCTCAGACAATAAACGTATGGACTTGGGAAAACGCATCCTGGACCCACGGGGACTGTATGAGTGCCATGGAAAAAATAATGACATCAACATATCTACTGTGCAAGTATATTATCGGAGTATGTGCCTCCTAAACCTTTGGGTGGGAATGGATGGGGCCTCTGGCTGTGAGAACTTTCTAGCTGGTGGGGGCTGTAGTGGACCAATCTGTTCTCTAAACAAACTGGGGTCACTCTTATAATGGTATGAGCCAGATTTTGGGGTCTCAGAATTGGAGAGAGCTTAACTAATGAAGAAAGAGCAGTAGGGGTCTTATTGGGAGAGTGGTTTGGTCTTTGCTTTGTTAAATTTCCTACAAAGCTGAGTCTACTTCTTGGCTCTCCCTAGGGATTTGTAGGGATGAAGAGTAGGCCTTTCTCCAAGGATCTTAAGTTCAGGCCTTGGCTTGAGAAGTCCTGGGGCTGCCCTGGGAAGCAGGGATGGTTTTCTGATCTTGAAAACACCCCGCCTCTCCTCTTGTCTCCCTGCCTCAGTGTGCCAGAACTGTGTGGAGCTGGACTCAGCTACCCTGGCTGGCATGGTGGTTACTGATGTCATTGCCACTCTGCTCCTTTCTTTGGGAGTCTACTGCTTTGCTGGACATGAGACTGGAAGGCTCTCTATAAGTAAGTGGAAGGGACAGAGCATGTGTGTGTGTATGTGTGTGTTGTGGGTGTGGGTATGAGTGTGCATCTACTAAGGAATGGAACGGGGCTAGAGCGGGTTATGTTTCATGTGGGAATCACTCTTGAAATCTCATAAAGATTTTTACAACTGTTTATTGAAAGAACTTCTGTGCCCATATTGCTCATGCAGACTTCTGACAGTGTGACCAGCTGTAGGAGTCTCGCTGTCTCAGCCTTCTGTGCCCTTTATAACTGTATTTCCCTGGTTCTTCTAGCTGCTGACACTCAAGCTCTATTGAGGAATGACCAGCTCTATCAGGTGAGCCCTGAGGAGAAAAAGATGAGAATGGGAGGAAGGAATGAGTAGGAAGGAGAAATTGGCACTAGGTGTTATATATGCATGTATGAAGGGTCGTAGTGGGGAATTCACTGGCAGTAGGGTCTGAAAAGCTCAGGCATAAGCTCTCAGAGATCTGCTGGTGGGGGGGTGTCTTCCCTGGGAGAGTCCTGACCCTGCCCCATTCTTATCTCTTAGCCTCTCAGAGATCGGAATGATGCTCAGTACAGTCGTCTTGGTGAAAACTGGCCTCGAAACAAGTGAAACTGAGACTGATGGCTTATAGGAGCACCATTTATCAACTGTACCATCTCTCCTTCTCAGCCAATAAAGATGTCTTCTCTCACCCAGCAGGTGCCTGGACTTTTCAAGGCTCTGGGGCATGGCATAAGAGGTGTCTTGATTCGGCAGAGCCCTTGTCCTCCCTGTCCACTCGTGCTCTTCATTCATTGCTTCTCTTCCTCTACCCCACATGAATAGTGGGATGGTCAGTCTCACTACCTCCTGGCTCACTGGTGTTTCTGACCTGGTGGGTTCCCTGGGTGCAGGATGTCCTCACCACACTCCCCCAGCTAGTTGTTGCCTCTAGTAAGGCCCTATCACAACCCTTTCAGAGTTTTGACTTCCTCACCACAGGTGGAGGCGGTTGCAGTCTTCAGGGACCCAGCCACCCAGAAGTTTCCATGACATCATGAGCGTAGGTAGCAGAGACATTAAAGGCCCTGGGACTCACTTCTTTTCAAGAGATGTGTATATGAGAAACTCCCCCTTCTGCTAAGGGGCTGACCTTGGCTTTATGACCTCTGTGAGGCCACTAGCTGTGAGGAGGTCTCAGCCTAAGCCCCTTCATTACCATTTATTTTCCTTTCCCCAGAACCTGCCCTGCCCCTACCTTCTGCATGGGTGAAAAACTGGCATCAGAAACCCTTCATCAATTAAAACACATCATTCTTCTCTGCTCACTTGGAGAGCTGGAGTTTGAGACTGGGTTGGGGCTTAGGATATTTTCAGCAGATGTCCTCTTCATCTGGTGGGTTAGTTTTGGTTCTGAAACTTTGGGAGCCTAAGGAACTTATTAAGAATATAGATGCTTGGGCCTCACTCTAGGCATGTAGTACCTAGGTGATTCTGAAACAATCCCAATTCAGAGAGTCTCTGGCTTAGAGGAAGAACTAAGGCCACCCTCTTGTATCATTTATGCCTGTTCTGTCTACCATATGTGGGATTCCCTCCTTTTGTTCTTTGAATAGAGTAATTTAATGAACTCCAGGAAATTTAATGGGAGTGGGCATTTTCTAGAGTGGGTTTCCCCCCAAAAGAAAAGAATTAACAACCACCTAGCTAGAGAGCTGAATGTTTCTTGCCACTATCTTTTCAAGATACACACAGACCCTAATTTTGGTAGAGAGAATAAACTTCCAATTTACAACCCATGTTAGATTCATCGTTATATTGCTGCTGTTGTAGTCTTCCTAACCCTAGATCATACTTTGACCTTGGGCAACCCTTCCATGTCATGTATTACACCAATGCTTATGTCCTGCATACTTCCCTTTATGTTTATTCTTCATATGCTATTATACCCCTGTAAATCTCTCACCAGTTCTCCACATTGGCTGCACATTGGAAGTGCCTGGGGGTCTTTAAATGCATTGCTGTCTGGGTGATTCCACTTCCAGAGATTCTAATGTTATTGGTCTGGAGCATTAGGACTTAAGGTGATTTTAACAGGAAGCCAAGGTTGAGAAACACTGCTGTTCATCTGAGTACTTCTGGAACCTGGTGTTCCTTTTGGCTCTCTCTCTCTCTTCCCCCTCTCTCCCCAACCTGCCTTGAAAAAGCACATTTACTGAGGTAAATGGACATGAATAAACTGCATATATTAAAGTGTAAAATTTGGTAAG
The DNA here is from genome assembly GCF_987537825.1 of Furipterus horrens. Classification (NCBI taxonomy): domain Eukaryota; kingdom Metazoa; phylum Chordata; class Mammalia; order Chiroptera; family Furipteridae; genus Furipterus; species Furipterus horrens. The sequence continues at coordinate 88,948,160 of NW_028327172.1, read as the reverse complement.
TTTTGGCATATGTACAAACTTGTGAAACATCATCACAATTGGAATAATAAGCATATCCAACACCCTGAACCGTTTACTTGTGTTCCTTTGCATGAATCCTTCCCTCCTTTCTCTCCTTATCCCCCAACACTCCAGGCAACCACTGATCTGCTTTCTGTCATTACAGATTAATTTTCATTTTCCTACAGTTTACATAAGTGAAATAATATAACATGTGCTCTTTCTTGGTCTGGCTTCTTCCACTCAGAATAATTATTCCGAGATTCATCCACCTTATTGCATCTATCAATAGATTATTCTCTTTTTATTATTCAGTAGTATTCCATTGTGCAGATATACATGGTTATTTATCTATTCACCTTTTGATAGTCTTGGGTTGTTTCCTGGTTTTGGCTACTACAAATAAAGCTGCTTTGGACATTTACACATATGTCATTGTGTGGACATATGCTTTTATTTCTATTGGATAAACACTCAGAAGGGGAATCGCTGGGATATAACTTTACAAGAAAATAGTTTGATTATTCTAGTTCCTTTGCACTCCCATATAAATTGGCTTCTCAAATTCTTACTACAAAATGCATGCTGGGATTTTGATCAGGAATGCATTGAATTTTTAGATCAATTTGGGGAGAATTGAAATCTTAGTGATGTTTTAAAAAATTGACTTTAGAGAGATAGAGGAAGGAGAGAGAGAGAGACAGAGAGGCATTAATTTGTTGATACACTTATTTAAGCATTCACTGGATGATCCTTGTGTATGCCCTGATCCAGGATCAAACCCATGACTTTAGCATATTGGATGATGCTCCAGCTAACTGAGCTACCTGGCCACGGCTGACATCTTAATGATATTGAGTCTTTCAATTCATGAACATGTCTTCTGTCAGGTTTGTTCTTTTTTTGTTTGTTTTTTCTTTTCTTTTATTGATTATGCTGTTACAGTTGTCCCAATTTTTTCCCCCTGCTTTCCTCTTCCTCCAGTTGTCCCCCACTTAGTCCATGCCCATTGTTTGTGCATATAGTTCTTCTCAACATCTTCCTGTCTGCTCCTCTCCCTCCTATTATGCTTCTTAATTCCTGCATCATCCCTCCCTTTTCCCCCTCCCTCCCTGCTGACCTCCCCCCAATATGTTCCTCGTACTTACAGTTCTTTTTCCACTCTCATTACCTACTTAATTTACCTTTGTTTTGATCCCCTAGCTTCTCCTGTTGGTTGTTGTGATACAGTTTTCATTTTAATGTTCATAGTTTTGATCCTCCTTCTTCTAAACAAGTCCCTTTAACATCTCATATAACAGTGACTTGGATCTAACAAACTCCTTCAGTTTTACTTTGTCCTGGAAACACTTTCTCTGCCCTTCTATCCTGAATTACAGCTTCACGGGATAGAATAATTGTGGTTGTAGGTTTTTGCTTTTCATTACTTTGAATATTTCTTGCCAGTCCCTTCTTGCCTGTAAAGTCTCCTTTGAGAAATCTGCTGATAGTCTTATTGGGACCCCTTTGTACATAATTCTTCTCTTCTCTCTTGTTGCTTTTAAGATTCTCTCTTTATCTTTAATTTTTGACATTTTGATGATAATGTGTCTTGGTATGGTCCTCCCTGGGTCCAGCCTATCCAGAACTCTCTGTGTTTCCTGGACCTGTAAGTTCATTTTCTTCCCCAAGTTAGGGAAGTTCTGCTTCATTATTTTTTCAAATAATTTCTCAATTTCTAGCTTTTCCTCTTCACTCTCTGGCAATCCTATAATTTGAATGCTCATTTGCTTATAGCCGTCCCAGCGGTTTCTGAGCCTCTCCTCATATTCCTCATTTTTTGTTTCCTCTTTCTGCACTGCTTGACTGTTTGTTCCCTCCCTATGTTTCGATTTGTTGATTTGATCCATGGCTTTCCCTTCCTCACCACTTGTTTTGTATGTATTTTTGTTCATTTCAGCAGGACTAGCCTTCATTCCTTCCTTGTCCTAATTCAGCCCCGCCTTATCACTATAGCTCTAAACTGAGCCTCAGAAAGATTCGCTATTTGTTCATTGGTGGAGGCCTTTATTTGTTTTTTCGTTAGCTGTGTGATTGGTATTTCAATCATTAATTCTGCCATTCTGACTGTTTTATTTATCTTTCCTTCTTGGGCGGGGTGCTGTCACACCTCCTGTGCTATATTGGGTGGAGCCCTGTGTGCTTGTCACAACCTGGTGACCTTTCTCACCACACTGTGGCACTTTGCTTGGGGGTGGGGGTCCAAGATGTATTCCTGCTGTTACTCTCCGCTGAGGATCTGGGAGCCTCCCCTGTCCCCACAATCCGAGACAATGGGGTTTGCCTTCCCCAGCGTTGGAATCGTGAGCCAACGTGTCTGGTTTGCAGCGAGGGCCAGCTCCCAGGTGCTTCTCTCCTCCCCCCAAATACAGGTGTCTGCTTACCGGGTCCCGCTGCTCGTTGCTGCAGCTGCCGCCTCCAGCACAGTTCAATCTTCCGCAGCCGCGCGTTCACCCCTCCTACCTGTCTGGACGAGCATCACTTGTTTATGACTTCATATGTTGGACTTCCATGTAGCTTTATTTTCTGGAACGTCTTATTATTTTTGGTTTTGTGGTAGTTGTCGTCCTTCTTAGTTGTGGAGGGAGACAGAGCATGTCGGTCTATGCCTCCATCTTGGCCGGAAGTCTGTTCTTAAGTATTTTATATATTTTGATGTTATTGTATATGGTACTTTTATAATTTCAATTTTCAATTGTTTATTGATAGTACATGAAAATACAATTGCTCTTTGTACATCGATCTTTTTGCTTTTGTAGATCCCATTGTTATTCTACATAGATGGTCATGTTGTTTGTGAATAAAGATATCCTAACTTTTCCATTTCCAATCTGGATGTGTTTTACTTAAATTTCTTGGGTTATTGCACTGATTAGAACCTCCAGTACAATGTTGGATAGAAGTGGAGAGAGGACATTCTTGCCTTGTTTGTGATCTTAGAGGGGAAAGCATTGTTTTTTATTATTAAGTATGATATTGGCTTTAGGTTTTTCTTAAAACCCATTTAATAAGCTGAGGACATTTCCTTCTCTTTCTAGTTTGTTGAGAATTTTTAGCAAAAATAGTTGGAGAGTATTGTCAGGTGCTTCTTCTGCAACCACTGAGATGTTTACATGGTTTTATTTTTTTAGTAAAACCATATAAATTACATCATAATTTTTTACATGGTAAATTACATAGATGACATGATCTGTTAAACAAATCTTGCATTCTTAAAGTAAACTGTACTTGGTTATTATGACATTTTTAAAAATATATTATTAGATTAAATTGGCTAAAATTTTGTGAAGAATTTTTCCATCTATTTATAAGGAATGTTGGTATGCATTAAAATACTTAAAAATTTTATTTTTAGAAGAGGTAGTGGGAAAGAAAGGGTAAGAAACATTGCTGTGTCAGAGAATGCACTGGTTGACTCTTTCATGCCCCTAGCTGGGGACCTGGCCCAAAACCCAGGCATGTGCCCTGACTGGGAATCGATTCAGCAACTCTTTGGTCCACAGGCCGGTGCTCATGTCACTGAACCACACCAACCAGGGTGGTCTGCAGTGTTTTGGTAATGTCTTTGTCTGGTTTTGATATCAGGTTATATTAGTCAGAGTTCTCCACAGAAATAGAACTAATACGATGCATATATATATATATATATGCATCAGCAGCTAGTGAAGGTCAACATAATAAAAACTTCTTGTGAACATAAGTACACACACACACATATATTATATATATGGAGAGTATGGAGAGGGAGAGAGAGAGAGAGAGAGAGAGAGAGAGAGAGAGAGAGAGAGAGAGAGAGAGAGAGAGAGAGAGAGAGAGTCTGCCAGGTGTCTTCTGGAGGGCTAGAGACTCAGGTAAGAGTTGATGTTGCAGCTTGAGTCCAAAGGCAGTCTAGAGACAGAGAGTTCCCTTTTACTTAGAAGACTTTAGTCTGTTTTTTCTTAAGGCCTTCTACTGATTAAATGAGGCTCACCCACATTATGGAGAGAAATCTGCTTTAATCCAGGTCTGCTGATTTAAATATTAATCTCAACTAAGAAAGATCACTTTCAGAACAACACCCAGATGTGTTTGACCAAATATCTAGCTACTATGGCTCAGCCAAGTTGACACATACAATTAAACAGTGCAGAAGATAAGTTCTGATCTCCATCGGATTAGTTAGAAGTATTTCCTCTTCAGTTTTCTGGAAGAGTTTGTGTAGAGTTGGCATTATTTCTCAAATGCTTGCTAGATTTCACAAATGAAGCCATCTTGGTCTGGACTTTTCTTTGTGGAAAGGTTTTTAACTATAAATTCAACTTATTTAATAACTATAGGGCTATTTAGGTTATCTATTTCATTTTTAGTGAATATAGTGCCTTCTCTTTTGTCTTCAAGTTCTACCCATCCTCCCCTTTAAGGCCCAGATCAAGTCTCTCCTCATCCATGTAGCTTTCCCAACCACTTCAACTCTCTCAGTTCTTTCTCAGAACACCTGTAACACTGTCTGTAGTAGTCATGTGTGCTTAATCACATTTGTTCTGTTTTTGTTTAATTTCCTGCATGTTTGGGTACTATTATACTGGGGAACACAAATTTGTTGAGCTAGATCTGACACTTGTTTTTGACTAACTTTTGGCATCTGAATCCAAAAATGACTCCAGTTTTTCTCTATCACATCAACTTTTTAAGATATAGGATACCCTCCCTTTGTCCCAAAAATCATACAAAATGTACATACAAAGAAAAATAAAGAATTACATGAATATACTGTTTATTTAGAGTTATTTTATTTCTATAAAGGCAATGTGTTGTTACTGTAAGTCAAATTGTGTACAAGTGTAAAGTTCTGCTACAAAACACACATATTAAGGTATTTTATATTTTCAAATGACAGGCTAGGAAATGCCAAAATGCAATACTTGAAACGTCTCCTTCAGTTGGCAAAGCTTTAACAAATTGCTTCATGAGACCCAGTTTTATGTGCAGAGGTGGAGATATAACATTCTTTCTGTCAACAAGTTACTCATGTAGAACGTTTGGATAACCAGGTTTGAGGTCAGATCTTGGAGGCCAGTTTGACTCCACCCAATGCTTCTCATGAGCTCTGCTGTCCCACTACACACAGAAAACAGGGATACTTGGTATATCTGCATGGCTGACCAGGAAGGAAGCAGACCATTTGAAAGTCAACACAGATGATACAATTGTGCTTGTGATATTGCAACAGATCGATGATTCTATGTCTTCATATTCTTCATGAAAACAAACTGAATGGCCAATTGGGACTGCACCAAATAAATTGCCATTGTGGAGGAGGACACACTTCAAGCTCCACTTTGAGCTGTCGATGAACAGTCACCATTCAGTTGCATTATAGATTGGAATTCCCAATTCCTCCATTAAACCATGTATGTTATGGCAATACACAAAGCCATCATCACTTCAAAAGTACTACAGAAATGCAATTTCTCTTGATTGAAAGTAGGATACCTGGGCTCCTTTTTCAAGCAAGTTTTTCTCATGCAGCCTTTTTTTTTTTAAGTATATTTTATTGATTATGTTGTTACAGTAGTTTCAATGTTTTTCCTCTTTGCTTCCCTCTGCCCAGTACCCCCCTTCCCTCCACCAATCCCACCCCCCTTAGTTCATGTCCATGGGTCGTATATATACATTCTTTGGCTTCACCCTTTCCTATATTATTCTTAACTTCCCCCTGTCTATTTTGTATTTACAAATTATGCTTTTTAATCCCTGCACCATATCTCCATTTCTCCCCCTTCCCCCTCCCAGCTGATAACCTTCTGAATGATCCCCATACCTATGGTTCTATTCCTATTCTGGTTTACTTAGTTGGATTTTGTTCTTATATTTTAGATTCAGTTAAACTATCAAGTTGTGAGTTTGTTGTCATTTTAATGTTTATAATTTTGATCTTTTTCTTAAGTAAGTCCTTTAACATTTCATATAATAGTAGCTTGGTGATGATGAGCTCCTTTAGCTTTACCTTGTCTGGGAAGCACTTCATCTGCCTTTCCATTCTAAATGATAGCTTTTCTGGATAGAGTAATCTTGGTTGTAAGTCCTTGCTTTTCATCACCTTGAATACTTCTTGCCAGTCCCTTCTTACCTTCAAAGTTCTTTTTGAGAAATCAGCTAATATTCTTATAAGTACCCCTTTGTAGGTAACTCTCTGCTTTTCTCTTGCTACTTTTAAGATTCTCTCTTTATCTTGAACCTTTGGTATTTTGATGATGATGTGTCTTGGTGTGGTCCTTTTTGGGTCTAGTTTGTTTGGAACTGTCTGTGCTTCCTGGACTTGTATGTCTATTTCCTGCATCAAATATGGGGAGTTTTTCTTCATTATTTTCTCACATAAGTTTTAAGTTCCTTTTTCTTCCTCTTCTTCTGGCACCCCTATGGTTTGGATGTTGGCATGTTTAAAGTTGTCCCAGAGGCTCCTAAGCCTCTCCTCATATTTTTCAATTCTTGTTTTCTCATTCTGTACTGGTTGACTGTTGTTTTCCTCCTTATGTTTTAAATCATTGATTTGAACCCTGGTTTTCTTCCCTTCACCATTGGCTTTGTGTGGATTTTTCTTCATTTCATTTAGCATAGCCTTCACTTCTTCCCTTATGCGTTTGCTGTACTTAAGCAAATCTGTCAAGCTGTGAGCATCTTTATCACCAGTGTTCTGAACTCTTCATATGTTAGGTTGGCTATTTCCTCGTTTGTTAGGTTGGCTATCTCCTCGTCACTTAGTTATCCCACTGGAACCTTGATCCATTCCCTCTTTTGGGCCATACTTCTCTGTCTCTTCATCTTGACAGGCTCCTGTGTTTGTTCGCTTCTGTGTCTTAGGTAGAGCTGTCGCTCCTGATACATTGTAAGTGGCGGAGCCTTAGGTTTTCTCATCAGTACAAGACAACCCGTTTCACCACGTTGAGGCGCTGTATGTGAGGGAGGGGTCTGAGAGGAAACAATGTTGCTTGTTCAGCACTCACCCCTTTTCCAGGCAGTTCTCCCACTTTGTATGGGACTGGCTCCTCTCTAGTTGTTGCCCTGGCTGTTGTTCTCAGAGTGTGTGGGTCTACGGATGTTCTAGGACCATGGGGGCCCTTTAAACAAGCAGACTCTGCTGAGAGACCAGCTGTTTCTTCCTCTGCCCCAACCACCACTGGTTTGCATAGTCAAAGCAACAAGGCTTTATTTTCCCCAGCACTGGGACCGTGAGCTGCATGGTCTGGCCTGGTGCTGGGAGTGCTCCCCAGGTATTCCTCCTGACTTTTTTAAATGTGTGACTGTGCTTTCCGGCAGCCTGCCCCTGCCACCACTGCTGCCGCCACCACACCGCGCCTTCTCCACCCCGTCTCTGCCCCTCCAACCTGCTGTATCAGTATTTCTTCCTTATATCTTTGTTTGTTAGACATCTGTGCAGCTTGATTTTCTGGAACTTCTGGTTGTTTCTAGTTTGAGGTAATTGTATTCCTTCTTAGTTGTTGAGGGAGATGCAACGTGTTTGTCTAGGCCTCCATCTTGGCCGGATCCTTGTGCAGTCTTAATGCTAGGAGTTCTGAAGCCTTTTTAGATAGTCCCAAACCTCATGCCAAATCATTCAACTCATGTTGATCAAATTCCTTATGAACTGAGTCATCTTCAATTTCAAAATCTTCATCATTTCTGTCACTTAGTTTTTCACCATACGCCTGTTTTTCTAAAGAGGGCAATTAAATGAAAGCTGGTCTGGGATTTCAGCTCAATGAGGCACTGGATGTGTAGCTGATGGTAGACCAAGATACTCTATCTTATATTTATTTTTCTTGTTATATGCTGACTTCTTTTTTCCCTACATGTCAGGGTTTTTTGGGGTGTGTGTGTGAAGGGGGATTTGTTGGCTCAATTATTAATTCATTTTGCTTTCATTTTTTCACACCACTAAAAATTTTTGTTTGTTTTTCTACTACAGTTGTCCCACTTTTCCCCCTATTGCTTCCCCACACCCTGTCCACCCCTTCTCCCACAGTCAGTTCCCACCCAGTTGTCCATGTCCATGGGTCATTTATATATATTCTTTGACTAGACCCTTCCCCTTCTTATCCCTTTTCTCCCCCTCCCTCCTCCCCCCTTGTCACTGTTAGTCTACTCCTTGTTTACATGCCTCTGGTTCAATTTTGCTCATGTGTTTGTGTTTTTCATTAGTCTCCTATATTAGGTGATATCATATGTTATATTTCTTTCATAGCCTGGCTTATTTCACTAAACATAAATCTTTCTAGTTTCATCCATGTTGTTGCAAATGGTAGAAGTTCCTATTTTCTTTCTGCTACATAGTATTCCATTGTATAAATGTACCACAGTTTTTTGATCCACTCACCTACAGATGGGCACTTAGATTGTTTCCAGCACTTAGCTATTGTAAATAGTACTGCTATGAACGTAGGGGTGCATATGTTCTTTTGAATTGGTGTTTCAGAATTCTTTGAATATAATCCTAGCAATGGAATTGCTGGTTCAAAAGGCAGATCCATTTTTAGTTTTTTGAGGAATTTTGATGCTGTTTTTTATAGTGGCTACACCAGTCTGCATTCTCACCAGTGGTGCACTAGGGTTCCCTTTTCTCCCCATCCTCATCAGCACATGTTTTTTGTTGATTTGTTGGTGCTGGCCATTCTGTCTGGTGCAAGGTTGTATCTCATCGTGGTTTTAATTTACATCTCTTTGTTGGCTAGTGATGTTGACCACTCTTTTATATGTCTCTTTGGAGAAGTGTTTGTTCAGGTTCTTTGCCCATTTTTAAATTGGGTTGTCTGTCTTTTTGGAGTTGAGTCGTATAAGTTTTATGTATTTTGGAGACCAATCCCTTGTCTGAGGTATCATTGGCAAATATATTTTTCCATATGGTTGGTTTCCTTTTCATCTTGGTGATGTTTTCTTTTGCTGAGCGGAAACTCTTTAATTTGATGTAGTCCCATTTGTTTATTCTTTCCTTTATTTCTTTTGTTTTAGGAGATATATCGGTAAAAATATTGCTACGTGGAGTATCTGAAATTTTCCTGCCTATGTTTTCCTCTAGGACTTCTATGGTGTCATGGCTTACATTTAAATCTTTGATCTTGAATTTATTCTGGTGTATGGTATAAGTTGGTGGTCTAGTTTCATTTTTTTGCATGTCCCTGTCCAGTTCTTCTAACACCATTTGTTGAAGAGGCTCTTTTCACTCCATTTTATGTTCCTTCCCCCCTTGTCAAATATTAGTTGGCCATATAGATCTGGGTTTGTTTCCGGGCTCTCTGTTCTGTTTCATTGATCAATATGTCTGTTCTTAAGCCAGTACCAGACTGTTTTGATTACCGTGGCGTTGTCGTATAGTTTGGTATCAGGTATTGTGATTCCTCCTACTTTGTTGTTCTTCCTTAAGATTGCTGTTGCTATTTGGGGTCTTTTTTGGTTCCATATAAATTTTTGAAGTATTTATTGTAGGTCTGTGAAAAATGTCATTGGTGTTTTAATAGGGATTGCATTGAATCTATATATTGCTTTGGATAGTAGGACATTTTAATGATGTTGATTCTTTCCATCCATGAACATGGTATATGCTTCCATTTATTTGTATCTTCCTTAATTTCTTTCTTAAGTGTTCTGTAGTTTTCTGATTCTTTTATCTCCTTGGTTAAGTTTATTCCTAGTTACTTTATTTTTCTTGTTGCTAATGTAAATGGGATTTTTTTTTTCTAGTTTCTATTTCTGATATTTTATTGTTGGTGTACAGAAATGCCTTTGATTTCTGAATATTGACTTTGTATCCTGCTATTTTGTCAAATTCACTTATTATATCGAGTAGTTTTTTGTGGTCTATATGGTTTTCTATATACACTACCATGTCATCCGTAAATAATGACAGTTTTACTTCCTCTTTTCCAGTTTGGATGCCTTTTATTTTTCTTGTCTGATTGCTGTGGCTAAAACTTCCAACAGTATGTTGAATAGGTGTGTAGAGAGTGGATAGCTTCCTCTTGTTTCTTATCTTAAGGGGAATGCTTTCAGTTATTTCCCATTGAGTATGATATTGGCTTCAGGTTTCTCATATATGGCCTTTATTTTGTTGAGGTATGCTCCCTCTGTTCCCATTTTGCTGAGTGTTTTAATAATAAATGGGTGTTGTACTTTATCAAATGCTTTTTCAGCATCTATTGATATGATCATGTGGCTTTCGTCTTTCATTTTGTTTATGTGGTGTATTATGTTTATTGATTTGCAAATATTAAACCATCCTTGCATCCCTGGAATGAATCCCACTTGATCGTGGTGTATGGTTTTTCTAATGTGTTGCTGGCTCTGGTTTGCCAATATTTTGTTGAGGATTTTAGCATTAAGGCTCATCAGCGATATTGGCCTGTATTTTTCTTTCTTTATTGTGTCTTGACCTGGTTTTGGAATTAGGGTAATGCTTGCTTCATAGAAAGAGTTTGGGAGTCTTCCATCTTCTTGGATTTTTTGGACTAGTTTGAGAAGAATAGGTGTTAGTTCTTCCCTAAATGTTTTATAAAATTCACCTGTGAAGCCATCCAGTCCAGGGCTTTTGTGGGCCAGGAGTTTTTTGATTACTGCTTCAATTTTACTAGTTGTTATTGGTCTCTTAAGGTTTTCTGCTTCTTGATTCAGTTTTGGAAGATTATATGTTTCTAGAAATTTGTCCATTTTATCTAGGTTGTCAAATTTCTTGTGATACAGTTGTTTGTAGTAATTTCTTACAATCCTTTGTATCTCTGTGGTATCAGTTGTGATTACTCCTCTTTCATTTCTGATTTTGTTTATCTCCTCTCTTTTTTCCTTGATGAGCCTCGTTAAAGTCTTATCAATTTTGTTTATCTTTTCAAAGAACCAGCTCCTGGTTTTATTGATCTTTTGAATTATTTGTTTAGTCTCTATGTCATTTAATTCTTCTCTGATCATAATGATTTCCTTTCTTCTACTCGCTCTGGGCTTTGTTTGTTGTTGTTTCTCTAGTTCTTGTAGCTGTAGTTAATATTTTTTATTTCAGGTTCTTTTGTCCTTTTCAGGTAGGCCTGTATTGTTATGAACTTTCCTCTCAGGACTGCTTTTTCTCTATCCCATAGGTTTTGTGTTGTTGTGTGTTCATTATCATTTGTTTCCAGAAACTTTTTGATTTCTTCTTTGATGTTGTTGTAAACCCACTCATTATTTAATAGCATGTTATTCATTCTCCATGAGTTTGAAAGTTTTTGAGTTTTTTCCTTGAAGTTGATTTCCAGTTTCAAGCCATTGTGATCTGAAAAGAAACTTGATATAATTTTAATTTTCTTGAATTTGTTGAGGTTTGCTTTGTGTCCTACCATGTGGTCTATCTTTGAGATTGTTCCATGGCACTTGAAAAGAATATATAGTTTGCTTCTTTGGGGTGAAATGTTTTTTATATATCAACGAAGTCCATTTAATATAGGGTGTTGTTCAATGCCTCAATATTTTTGGTGTTTCTTTGCTTTGAAGATCTGTCAATTGTTGACAATGGGGTGTTAAAGTCTCCTACTATGAACATGTTGCTCTCTATATCCTTCCTGAAGTCTCTAAAAAATTTCCTTACATATTTGGGTGCTCCTATATTGGGTGCATATATGTTTACAACCATTATATCTTCTTGATGGATTGTTCCCTTAAGTATTATGAAATGTCCTTCTTTGTCTCTTTTTATGGCCTTTGCTGTGAAATCTGTTTTGTCTGATGTGAGTATTGCTACCCTACCTTTTTTTTCATGTCCATTTGCTTGGAATACTTTTTTCCATCCCTTCAGTTTCAGTCTGTGTAGATTTTTGTTCTGAGTTGGGTTTCTTGTAGACAGCATATATGTGGGTCATGCTTTCTAATTCATTTGACTACCCTATGTCTTTTTATTTGTGCTTTTAATCTATTTATATTTAAGATTATTATTAATAGTTATTCATTTTCATTTCCCCCTTTTGTACTTGTGTTTCTCTCTGTCTCTCTCTGTTTCTTCTTCTTAAAGCAGACCCTTTAGCATCTTTTGCAATGCTGGTTTGGTGGAGATGTATCCTTTTAGCCTTCTTTTGTCTGGGAAACTCTTTATTTCACCTTCTATTTTGAAAGAGAGCCTCGCTGGGTAGAGTAGTCTTGGTTGTAGTCCTTTGTGTTTCATTACTTGGAATATTTTTTTGTCATTCCCTTCTGGCTTGTAGTGTTTCTGTTGAGAAATCTGATGATAGCCTTATCAGACCTCCCTTGTGTGTTATTAGCTGTTTCTCTCTTGCTGCTTTTACGATTCTCTCTTTGTCTTTAAATGTTGCCATTTTAATTATGCTGTGTATTGAAGTGGGCCTGTTTGGGTTTATCTTCATTGGGGTCCTCTGTGTTTCCTAGACTTGCCTGATTTTTTTTCTCATCAAGTTAGGGAAGTTTTCTGTCATTAGTTTTTCAAACAGGCTTTCTATTCCTTGCTCCTCTTCTTCCCCTCTGGTATTCCTGTGATGTGGATATTATTACGTTTCCTGTTGTCCTGCAGCTCTCTTAAAACCTCTTCATTCTTTTTCAGTCTTTTTTTACTTTCTTGCACTGTCTGGGAATTTTTTTCTATGTTGTCCTCCAGCTCACTGATCTAGCCTTCTTTTAATTCCTTCTACTGTGTCCTTCAATTCAGAAATTGTATTCTTCATTTCCTCCTGTCTCTTATTGATAGCTTCTATGTCCTTTTTCATGCTGGTGTAATTCTCAATAAGTTCCTTGTAATTTCCCTGTAGTTCTTTGTAGTTTTCCTTGAGCTTGCTGAGCTCTTTGAGCTTCTGTGTAATGCATGTTTTGAATTCCTTGTCTGATAGTTTGCTTTCCTGTATTTCATTTAACACTCTTTCTGGGGATTCCTCCTTTCTTTTTGATGGGGTGTTGTTTCTCTGTCTCCCCATTTTTGTGACTCTTCTTTTTTGTTGCTGTTTTTTAGATTCATATGCACTTCCTGGATCTGCCCCTGGTGGTCTCAGATCACATACCATCTGGGTCTAGCCAGCCTGTTGGAGACCACCAGAGATTTACTGCCTTTGTCTGTCTCCTTTAGTTGTTAATCTCTTCAATTTGTGATCAGTCCTCAGGCATAAGCACCAAGGGTGGGGCAGGTCAATTACTGAGGGCAGGGCTTTTGCTTCCCCTCAGGATGATGCCACTTGGAGGGGAATGGTCTGCCTGCTGTATGGGGAATGAATCAGCACTGGGATCTGGTCGGCTGCTCCCTCCGTTCTCTCCTCAAATCCACCACCCCAATTTTTCCCCAAGCATCTTTAGTCCTCTCTGTCCTCCCTCTGCTTGAGCCCAGGGTAAGAGGGTGCCAAAATATTTTTGTATGTGATCCGTTTAAGAGCTCTCTTTTTCCAGCTGTTTTTTTCAGGCCAGCAAAAACCCTGTGGCTTTTCACTTTTCACAGCTGGATACTATTTTACTTTCCATTCTGTTGCTGTAGGCTGGGAAGCCCAGCTGGGGTTTTAGACCCTGCCCTTGTCACGGGGTACCCCCGACTGCTGAGCTGTTTCTCAGTCCCTTCATCTGCCACTCGTGGAAGCCCAGCCAGCCTTTCTGCATCTTTGCACTTCTTACCAGTCACGTTGTGATGAAGCAGCCTTTTCTGTCTCTCCATGGTTATAAATTTTCTTTCCCGCTACTGTTCAGTTACTTATTCCAGATGATTTCTCCACAATTAAGTTGTCATTCCAAACTGGTCCTGAAAGGAGGTTAGTGTAGCTTCCACTTACTCCTCCTCCATCTTGGGTCTCTATGATCTGACACCATATATATTCTGACGTTTTCAGTATACAAAATTAATAGTCACTTGAATGATCTCTGGGCTTTTGCCTAACCATAGGTTTATCACATATTTATCACATATTCCCTTCACCCACATTAATTAACTCTCAACACACTGCTTGCACACCTTGTGAGGGGCCCAAGACTTATCTTGAGCACCAAGTTTTACTTTAAAATATGCAAAATGGTCTTGCCTGACAAATGCGCTGATGTTTGTCCTTTGACTAAGAATGGTGAAACTGCCACAGATATAACAAAATGAATCAAGGTAGTTTAGGCACTTATGATGAGAAATAGCAGAGGCAGACATGACCTGAAAAAAAAGAAATAAGTACATATGTAAATAAAAATAAATAAATTCTGCTAACTCCTTCTATACAGAGAAGAACTAAGACTACACTTTGGAATATGATTCACTATATCGAGTGGCACACAACTTCTCACCACACTGTCTCATGTGTAACTGAATAGCCTAGAAAAGTATGAACATTTCGGTGGTCTCCAAATTCATCCTCCACCCCTCCCTACTCAAGGGAGGTTTGCTCTCAGCTAATAGGAGAGCACTAGTGCTTCCCTCGATACAGGCTTGATCCAGCCTAGAGTGGTCACATTAACATAAGCTGTACACTCTTCCAGCCAAGATGGAGGTGTAGACAGACACACTGCATCTCCCTCCACAATTAAGAAAGAATACAACTATCTCAAAACTAGAAACAACCAGAAGTTCCAGAAAATCAAACTGCATGGATGTCCAGCAGACAAAGATATAAAGAAGAAATACTCATCCAGACAGGTAGGAGGGGCAGAGCCTGGGCAGAGGGGATGCGGTGTGGTAGCAAGAGCTGTGGCACCAGTGGCGGGCTGGTGAAAAGCGAAGTCACACGTTTTAAAAAGTCAGGAGGGACACCTGGGGAGTGTTCCCAGCTCCTTACTGGACCTTGAAGCTCACAGTCCCAGCACTGGGGAAAATTAAGCCTCATTGCTTCTGTCTATGCAGACCAGTGGGGGTTGGGGTGGAGGCAGAAACTGCTGATATCAGCAGAGTCCGCTTGTTTAAAGGGCCCACACTGTCCTAGAACATCCACAGACCCATCCACTCTGGGAACGACGGCCAGGGCAAAAGCTAGAGGGGCTCCAGTCCAGTGCAGAAGTGGGAGAGAGCCTGGAAAAGGGGCGAGTGCTGGGCAGCCGGCATTGTTCCTTCTCGGACCCGTCCCCCACACATAGCGCCACAACGTGGTGAAACAGGTCGCCCTGTACTCACGAATCTCTAAGGCTCCACCCCTTACAACATAACAGGAGCCACAGCTCTACCTGGGACACGGAGGCAAAAAACACAGGAGCCTATCAGAATGAGGAGACAGAGAAGTATGGCCCAAAAGGAAAAAAAGATCAAGGTTTCAGTGAGAGAACTAAGCAACAAGGAAGTAGCCAACCTAACAGATGAGGAGATAGACAACTTAACAGATGCAGAATTCAAAACACTGGTGATAAAGATGCTCACTGGCTTGACAGATATGCTTGAGTACGGCAAACGCTTAAGAGAAGAAGTGAAGGCTATGCTACGTGAAACAAAGGAAAATCCACACAAAACCAATGATGAAGGGAAGGAAATTGGAGTTCAAATCAATGATTTGGAACATAAGGAAGAAGACAAAAACAGTCAACCAGTGCAGAATGAGGAAGCAAGAATTGAAAAAAATGAGGAAAACTTCCCAAATTTTGTGAAGGAGATGGACATATAGGTCCAGGAATCACGGAGGGTCCTGGGTGAGCTAGACCAAGAGGGGACCACACCAGGATGCATCATGACTGAGATGCCAAAGGTGAAAGATAAAGACAGAGTCCTGGGGGAAGCAAGAGAGAGGCAGAGAGTTGCCTACAAGGGGGTGTCTATAGGACTATCAGCTGATTTCTCAGAGGACACTTTGCAGGGAGGAAGGGACTGGCAAGCAGTATTCAATGTGATGAAAGGCAATCTGCAATCAGGATTACTGTATCCAGCAATGCTATCAGTTGGAATGGAAGGGCAGATGAAGTGCTTCTTAGACAAGGTAAAGCTAAAGGAGCTCATCATCACCAAGCCATTATTATATGAAATTTCAAAGGGACTTATTTAAGAAAAAAAATCAAAACTATGAACACTAAAATGACAACAAACTCACAACTATGAACAACTGAATCTAAAAAATAAAAACAAAATCCAACTAAGCAAACCAGAATAGGAACAGAATCATAGGTATGGGGATCATTCAGAGGGTTATCAGCTGGGAAGGGGGGACAGGGCAAAATGGGGAAATGGTGCAGGGACTAAGAAGGATAATCGGTTGAAACAAAATAAACAGGGGGAAGTTAAGAATAATATATGAGAGGGTGAAGCCAAAGAACTTATATGCACGACCCATGGACATGAACTAAGGGGGGTGGGATTGCTGGAGTGAAGGGGAGTATTGGGCAGAGGGGAGCAAAGGGAAAAAAATTGGGACTACTGTAACAACATAATCAATAAAATATACTTAGAAAAAAGATAAGCTGTACAGAAGAAACTTGACGTGATAGAAGAAAACTAACTGCAGTTTTGAAATTAGTATGCTTATTTAAGTCTAAAACAGCTGGAAAAAAAATCAAACTGAACAGGAATTTTGTTAAAAACTGTTCCCCTGTGTTATATGACTACAAGTTTCTTGAATACTGAAACTGTTTATTTGTATTCCCTGAGCACTTAGCACAGTGATGGTCTGTCACATGAGTGATAAGAAAAGCACTCATACCAAGAATACCTAAACAATTACATACAGAGCTCTTAAGTCAGGAAAATGGAAAGTATTCTTTATGATTACAGTTGACCCTGGGTAATTGTCTAGAGCATTGGAGTTGGGCAATATTGGCTCCTAATTTCAGCTCTGTTCTTCTTTCTTTCTTTAAAAAAAGATTTTATTTATTTATTTTTAGAGAGAGGGGAAGGGAAGGAGAAAGAGGGAGAGAAACATCAATATGTGGTTACCTCTCTCACACCCTCAACCAGGGACCTGGCCTGCCACCCAGGCACGTTCTCCAACCAGGAATCCAACCAGCAACCCCTTGGTTCACAGGCCGGTACTCAATCCACTGAGCCACACCAGCCAGGGCCCAGCTCTGTTTTTCACTAACTGTACATCTTTACAGGAAGTGACATTATTTCTCTGATTCCCTGTATCTTCATCTGTAAAACAAAGACAACAACATGTACCCTGTCGAGTTATCATAAGAATTAAATGAGATAACACACATAAAGTGCTAAGCACAATTTCTGAAGCAGAGCAAATGCCCACTAAATTTTAGATGTTATTGCTTTTTCATGCTGAACCACACCTTCCCTGACTGGGCATCATCAAATATACCTGGGACAAAACTGCCACCCCTGAGCCAGCCTGCTGATCAGCAGCTAGTGAAGGTCAACATCATGGAGACTCCTTATGAGCGTAAGTATGGAGTGCTTAGAGGAAAAGGAGCAGCGTTTCAACAGGGACCATCATATAGGAACTGTAGCCACAAGCCCAATGCTGAGTGTGTACAGTATGTTGAGGACTGGTAACCATGAATGGATTTTTCAGTCCTGGTCACACACATAAATAGCCCTGTGGTCAGCAGGGAGATTTCTGAGTGCAGATGGGAGTGAAGAGAGCCTGCTGGCTTGAGCTGAACTAAGACATATCCTCAGTGCTCTGGCCTCCTCTCTGTAAGCTGAGCAAGCATGTGCCTTAGGAGCCTGAGGAAGAAGCCCTCCCACACTGGCCTTTGGTTACTGCTGTATCTCTCACCTCGCTCAGCCTGTAGCCCACATCCTGGCTACTAAACCGCAGCTGCTTCTAGCTGCAAGCTGCTGCCTCTCTTAGTGGAGGGAGTGGTGCCTGCTTGAGGGCACCTCCTTCCCCCATTTCCTCCAGTCCCGGCTCTGCAGCTTTCTTTTTCTCTTTTACTTCACATGATGAAGATCCTTTATTTATGAAAACCTCTACCAAAATTCTAATAGAAATTTATCTACTCATTTACAATAAAGTTAATCTTATAAAAAGCAGTTTTTAATAAACATTTTCTGGAATGCTTTATATAATAAAAAATGTTTTTTACATCATACTGACTGCATTAAAGACTTTTTTCCTTCACATTTTGAAGTTGAAATAGAAGTGTACCTAGGTGTCTTCACCAACTATGAAACCCACTGCTGAGATAGAAGGTGTGAGTCACATCTTGATTAGCCCTATTGGTGAAGGCAGTTATAGTGGTGCACATCACCTCAAATCATGATCACTTGTGATGCTGTCTACTAGGTATTGAACTGTATACAGCTCTTTCTTCACATTCACTCAACATTGAGCCCCCACCATGTGCCAGTCTCTATTCTAGGCACTGGTAATGCAGTCATGAAAATAAGGCAGACACAATCTGACCTCAGATTTTTTATTTTTATTTTTAAGCTTACTAGGCACCAGGCCCTGGTAACCACTTTGCCTAGATTAATTGATTTAATCTTTTCAGCATATCTGATTTTCAGATGAGGAAAGAGAGGCACTAGGAGTTTAAGTGATGTGCCCAAGGTCACTTAGTTGGTGGTGCAGCTTGTGGAACTCTATGTCCTGGCACCCAGTCCCCTTGCACCCACACTTGTCTCAGCTGCTGCCTTCATCTGTCTTTTAAGGCCTGTTTCTGTCTCAGCCATTTTCTGAACTGACCACTTTGTCAAGGAGACATCAGTCTCTGCCACCCTTGATGTTTTTCTTCAAGAGATGTTAGTCAAGTGACTAATTGTTCTCTCTCTCTTTCAATTATTCCCTAATACCCTCCTCTCCAAAGAGAGCTGCCATGAAAACAGGTAGTAGTTGCCTTTGGGGTCAAAGCTGGGAATTTAGTCAAAGGTACAGAGGTTCTGAGTTGTTTCAGGAAACAAGGTAGCCTCTGAGGGCCTCCAATAAAAGAGAGACAGTAATTCGTTTAGCCAAATACACTTTATTTCTTTTCTCTCCCAGCTGACAAGAAACCTAGCACATTCATGGAGATGGCAATGACCATCCAGGGGCCTACAGTGGAGACAGGGGAGAGGAAACAAAGGGCTGGCTCTGGGCCAGTGTCTGTGACTGGGCCAAGACCTCTGCCAACATTTACCCAGAGCCTTCCCACAAAGGGTTTACAAGAAGAGTTGGAAAAATAGAAAAGTAGACAGAACAGTTAGGGTTGGGGGCAATTGATAAGCAGGAAAAGAAGGGCACTGAAGGGAGAAGTAACATCCACCAGGGAAGAAAGGAATTGGGAGTGGTCGTGAATAGCAGAAATAAATATCCTAACAAGATTGCAGGCCATGGTGAGGGGGTGAGTAACAATGATATTTCAAAGAACAATGAAGCAACAATGTCCTAGGACTAGGCTCCAGCAGAGAAGACTGGAAAGAGGCAGGGGACAAGGCGGTAGGTGTCAGTGAGTTCTACACTAGGCAGAGGTACTGTTTTCCTGTGGAGTCCATGACTTGCCCAGGAAATGGAGTAGCAGGATGCCTGGAGAAGAAGAAGCCAAGCCTGGGCCAATGGGAGAGGCAGTGTTCTCAGGAGCTGTCAGGTGCATCTCTGATTCAGTCCAGAGTACAGGTCCCGCTGACCTTTACGAATGGGCTAGGAGTAAATAGAGGCAGTGGTCAGCAGGATGGGAGGAAGTAGTTCCTAAGAAAGATGGGACTCCAACAATATAGCTTTAGTGCAGTGGAAAGAACCTTGTGCTAGGAGTCAGGAGGCAGGCTGAAACTCTAAGTTGGCAATAACTGGTAATAGCCTTGATCTGGTCACCTCCTTCTGTGAGTCTCAGCTTTCTTATATTAAGAATGGGAATCTAAAGACCCATTTATCAGGGTTTTCATCAGAATTAAATAAAGTCATTCATGGGAAAGTGAATACTGTATACTTGGCTGGTACACAATGAATATTTGTTGAGTTTGTTCAAGTATGATATTCAAAATTTAATAATTGTAGTGTACACACAGCAACTAATCAGAAGAATGCTGATGGTTTTCTGCTATGCCAGACCTTAACTCTTTAGTTGTCAAATCAAGAGGCAATTCAGTGGGGAGCAGCTATGATATCTGGCATTATGTGAAGGGGATAGGGAAGCTTGAGGCTATTTATCAGTGAAGTATTTTAATAATTCAATAACTGGTACAACTGTATTTGTGCATGCTGGTGGTACATCAACCCTGAGTTTATGTTAGAATTTACATAAGTGTTATTCCCCATGGCTGTATCCCAGCTAATGAATAAGTAAGCCAGAGAAAGAGGAGTGTCATCCCTGCCCCACCCCCCAGCTGCTCAGTGGTGGAGGCCATGCAGCCTTGAGATGGAGGCAGAGGTGGGCATATCGTAAACTGTTCTGGAGCCCTGAGAGGAGGGCAGGCCAGATTAGCAGTTGCACCTGTCCTCTTCTCCCATAGAAAGACCTTATCTCCCCACTTTATCTCTTGTTACCTCATAGTCTGGATTGGGAACAGGTGGTGGCCTCTCCTTGTTTTGTCCTGCAGAGGAAAGTGGTGGGGGGAGATTTGTTGTTTCCATTCAGGAACACCAGTCTTGTGGCAATGAGACCCAGATCAAGGATGGCAAACATATACTTCCTCTCTTCTACTTCTCCCTTTTCCATTTCAGCCACCTTTTCTCTTCTTTCTTTCATCCCATCACTAATGCCCCCACCACCGCTTTTCTTAACATTTTGTGGCTTTTCTCAGCTCAAAGTCCTTTCACTCTTTCCTTTCTCATGGAGGAAGGGAAAGGAAAAGGCAGAAATTAATGTCCCAGAGTCTCTCTCCCCATAGACTGGAGGTAGAATCTGATTACTTCAAAACACTGACAGACATTTGAGGAAGCCCATCCTGTTACTGAACTGTTTTGTACTTTTCTAAGGTGGGAAGAAGAGTAATCTGAAATATGAAACCCTCTGTTGAGATCTTGGCAACATAGTGAATAGTCTATAGAAGCTGTCTTGACCCAGTGATGGACTTGCTGCCCATCCTGCCCCAGCTGGGAATCCCCTCCCATTCAATTCCATGTTTCTTACCACTGGGCCTGCCACCAGCACCTATTCCTCTGGTCACAGGCTTGGCCTTGGTCTTTCTATTCTTGCTCCAGTAATACACCAGCAGTAGCAAGCCCAGGGTGATGCAGATGTCAACTATGATGATTGCAGTCACTGCTGCCAGATCCACCTCCATACAGTTCTCACACACTGGGGAGCAGGTGTCGAGGGGAACAGGGGAGTGGAAGAAGAGGAAAAATCACCAAGAAAGAGAGACACAAGGACATTGGAAATGATAAAGGAATAAATGAAGGTGATTCTCCTTTTAATACTCACATGCTGGCCATAGCAAGTAGAACCTTCCCTTTCAATATGTTTATAACAACAAGCAAAGTCTGGCTGTTATGGGTAGAAGCTCTGGAGACAGTCTGGGTTTAAGTCCCAGCTCCATTAATCACTAGCTATGAGAATTATGAAATGTGTTTTTAGCTCCCAAAGACTTTATTCACTCATCTATAAAATGGGAATAAAATAGTACTTAACTCATATGGTTGTTGAGAGTATTACATGAAAGAAAAATCCCTGGAAAGTCTTTGGTATAGTGCTTGAAACTTAATAAGCACTCAATAAATGTTAGCTATCATTAGGATTTATTATTATGCCTTAGCTTATGACATTTTATTATAGTAGATTTGAGTCTCCTTTGCAAACCATTCTGAAGAATTTATTTCTGGATAAAACTTCTGACTAACTCTTATCAATGTGCCATAATTCTGGAGTGCTGTAATGCAAATGACCCAGTCATGTCTCTTGGGAAGTTGTTGTTTTAGATGAAGTGCTGACTGAGCTTACCTAGCCAGTCCCATATTGCTGTTTAGTCAATATTTCAGAACACGCTGATGCTACATGGCCCCAGAGAGTCCCAGTATTGAGTGCAGGAGAGGCATAAAGATGCCAGGGGACTGTGAGTTGGGTTAGGTGAAATAACAGAGAAACCATTTTGAAATAGTCCTTCCTAAATAGTCTTGTAGTGCTTGCACTGGAGACCTATATTACCTCTTGCTTTTAGGTAGAGATATTTGCGATTGTTTTTCGACTCATCTGTGTAGCAGGAATAATAACCACTGTCTTCCATTTCTGAAAAATTCTTTACTATTAGGTGATCCTTATCATCATCTTGTTTTACACCATTCTTTTCCCAAGTTGTTTTAAGTCCAGCAGCCTCAGGGCATGTCAGCTCTACCTTGGTTCCAGAGATGGAGACTTTATATGCTGGGGAATGGGAGAGAAGAAAAGGGAAATCTGAAGAAGAAGCCACTAAGATTTCAGGAAAAGAAAATTAGTAACAAAATAACCAGCCAAATGCAGAAAGTCACCTGTCATTCAGGTCTTAGATTTTCTTGTCAAAGGGAACTGTGCTGGCTAAAATGTAGGAAAGATGTTACACAGAGAGGGACTAGAGAACATTTTGAGAGTGACTTTAGAGTGTAAGCATGGAAAGGGGACTGGAAAAGGGGAGAATGGAAGTAAAGAAAGACCTATTAAAGTCCCTATTTGCAGTGTTTCTAAAATATAATGTTGGGAGGTCCTCAGTTCTTGAGATTATTTCTCTCAATCAATTAATTCCTTCTCTTCTATCCACAGATAGGGAATACCTAAAACAATGATAAACTTACGCATCTGTTGAGATACACCTGAAAATGAAAAAAGAAAAGAACATAAGAAAATAACCTTGGTTTAAATTTAAATTGTAGATAAACTTTTCAAGTAGGACTGAACATTATCCCCAAGGATTCCTGAAGAGGTGAGCTTGTAGATAATAACTCAGATACATCAAATTGAGAATATACCAGCATGTGCTTTATGCTCTAGATCCACTAAAGCTCAGAAAGTCTTCAAATTCTAAAGCTGAAAAGTTCTAGAAGTCTTCAAGCTTACTATCCTCTTGCATTAGCAAGAACCATATTTCAGATAGACATGGAAGTGTCTTCTCAGATACAGAGGATTTCACATTTTTGAATCATTGATTCTTGGGCTTACCTCTTTTTCATTATTCAGACGTTCTTTTTATAACTAACAGAATCCCTCATAGTAGAGACCAAAAATGTTTTTTTCTTATTCTACACCACATTTATGTTATAGCCCTTAAATTATGTGAAGCAATATAAACACTTTAAGGGAATGGTTCTCCCAACAAAAAGTGGCTTTATTTTAAATATTGCTGAGCATAATCAACTCTCAATTATTTTTGCTAGAGAGAGGAACTGTTGGTGTGGACAACTGAAATCCATTATTGAACTTTGGGATCCAGTCACATTCCCCACAGCAGGCAATTTTACCCCAGGGATGTGGGGCTGGGGTGCACCTCATTTTCTGGAAGACTTGTAGTTGAAACGCTGAGCAGAATCAGGCTATTTCAGCCTGGATATGACAGCTGGAAAAGAGGAGAGGTGGTGGTGCTCAGAGACAGTCTTCTCTCTTTTGGGGGTGTTTTGCTACAGTGTGCTATTGGGGACAGAACACTGGACTGAGCCAGAAGTCCTGTGTTTGAATTCCAGCTCTGCCTTAGACTGTGTGACCAAGGGCAAGTCATTTAACTTCTTTAAGCCTCCATTTCTTATCTGGAAAATGGAGATAAAATATCTGCCTCACAAAGTACTTGTGGGAATTAAATGAATTATGGAGACAAAAATAAATGGAGCATAGCAGATGCTAAAAAAAAAAATTAGCTATTTCCTTTCTTTCCTTCATAAGGTTCTGTTACATTGTAGAATAGAACTGAGTTCTGACCCAGTCGCTTAGGCAACTCTTTGGCTGAGATCATATGGGATGTAAAAAAGTCATTCTCCGGGTTTATCCACCTGTTAATAATTGGGAGTTCAGTATAATGACAATAGAGAGTTGATACTATTTTTACTTAGAAATAGTTTTTCAGTGATGATATTTTTTAGAAAGGCTAATAAACTAGAAACCATAAATAAAAGAATTTAAAAAGCTAATAGGCATTTCGCTCCACCTGGTGTGTTTGATGGAAAAGGAAATGTAAAGAAAACTGTTCACAACTCCCATTGGTACAAATTTAGTAGCAGAGCTGAGACTTATACACGCTCATACAAGGGCCTGTAAGTTTATGCTTAGAAATAGAACATAGGCTCACAAAGATTTTACACACATCCAGAGATAGTGTTTCATAATGTTTGAGAATGTGAGCTTCAGTATCAGCTAAACTTACATTTAAATTTATCTCTGCGATTGGACTATTTTTATTTTCTAAACTTGATTTTCCTATTTGTAGAATAAGGATGTTAGATGGGGACATTCAGGTAAAATATTTATAGTAATACCTAGAACATACATGCTCAATAAACTTCAATGCTTATTATCTAGTCTGCATGCTTCCCATGTAATAATAACTAAAATTCACTAACTGCCTTTGATATGTTAGATAATATTCTAAGTGAATTACTCAATCCTCATAGCAATCCTATAAGCTATGTAGTTTGTGATGATGCTGTGAAATAGAGAAGTTAAATAAATTATTCAAAGGAACTCATCAAGTAAGAAATCCAGCCAGAATTCAGATATGGCAGTCTAGCTGCAAAGTTAGATTCTTAACCTCATACTACACAGTCTTAACTCCTCTTTTTCCCTAACATACAAGCTCATTTAAAAAAACTTGGCTCAAGAATCACCTCCTCTGGGGAGCTTTCCTCAACTACTCTGTGGAGTTGACCAATCAATCCTCTTTTTATATTTTATTTTACTCTGTCTCTACCCATATAATAGCATGCAGCAAAGTATACTACCAATTATTTATCTCTCACACAAGACCATTGGCTTCTTGAGGGGAGGGAATTACTGATTTATTAATGTGTCTTATCAGTTATTCATGAAAAAAATTCACTGAGCACTTGTCCTGTGCCAGGCACTGGGCCAGGTAAGTAAGACACCATCTCTGCCTTAAATGAACTCACGATTTACACAAAAACTTATGGTGGCTCTAACCCTTACCCACATGTATATTCTTCCCAGAAAATATGCTCAGAGATACATTCCATGCTTAGCTATGGTTAAACATGACAGCAACAAACAAACAAACAAAAAAGATACTCCACATACATATTCTATTGAAAGTTAATTGTACTTTTTCTCTAACAGTTCTGGTTATCAGTGTTTATTTCAATGATTGTCCTCTAAAACCACCATTTGAAAAGAGGTTGTATAGGGCAAAAATCCTCTTACCAGTATCTTCATTCTCTGAAAAGGAAACAATAAGAAACCATTAGCAATACTTCTATCAGTGACTAAGATCAGATCCTGCTCCCATGGGTTAGGACTCTTTCTTCAACCTTTAAATAACAGTAGCTCTTCAAATTCCCCATGGCTATACATGAAAAGCTGTTCTGGGCTCTATATCCTACATTAAACAACTGATGGCTATTTATAAAAATAAATTCTAAATCATATATATATATTATATATATAAAATATATATATTACACCAATTCATGACATTTTACACCTAAACTTACATCATATTTTATGTCAATTATATCTCAATAAAGCTGAGAAAAACAGATCTAGTATATGTGCTGCCGAAGTGAGCACTAAAACGGATGTATATTGAAAATAAATTAAATGCTCAACAAAAAACAACTCTAAATGGCAATAGCATGCAGAAGAAATGAGCTATTCAAATATGCTGCATGGCAAAAAAAATGGGGAGGGGGGCTTCCAAGGACACTATAAATTAGGAACTGCACTGGAATGTAGATTGGTACCATAACTGCCTTTAAACACAAAAAAATAGAAAGGCTTCCAATATTGGGACAATTTTTGACTCTACTGCTATGATTGAGAAAATAAGTCCAGGCCAGGCACATTCATATGCACATGCACATATGAGCACATATACACACACATTCAGAGTATTTGGACATGAGTTCTGAATGTGCACTCAAAAGCTGCATCCCTATGCATTCATTCAATCCACCTACCCTCTAAAAACTCTCAGTGCAAACAAATGAAAACTGTTGGTGCTTTCGACTTAATAGTCTCAGTTTTGTTTTGTTTTTGAATAGTTAAGACTCATTATTTCCTATGATTTCTGTGTTTCTCTCTTCTTGACTATAGCCAGAACTATCTCTAGACTTATGAGGAAAAGGCACAGGAGAAGATGGTAGAAACCACTTTTATCGGACTTTGTGGAAACTCTGAGGGAGGTCTAGAGAAAGCTCCCCTCATAAGTGCAAAGAATGCTGGACTGATTTCATAACAAGAAAAGGTATCTCACCTTCTTCCCCCCAAGCACCAACTAGAAAATAAATAATAAGAAAAAAAGAGTTAGTAAATGTGTGAGTGCCTGAAATTCCAAGCAGAAAAAGTACTGTGGTCTTGTCTGACCACTTCTGAACACCTCAAATCCTGCCCAAATACTGCTGGATCAGTCATTCCTGTACCCCAAATTCCTGGTCAATTTGGGATGAAACAGAGCAAGAAAGCATTTAGTATTAAACATGAAAACACAATATTTGACAAACAGAAGTTAGAAAAAGCTGGGGCTGCTTTTTGGGTGACTGGAGAAATAGCAACAAAATTTTGCAGCCACATCTTCATTTTAAAAATTGGTCTCTGTGGAAGAAGAGACACAAGCTTTTGGTTGGGTACAAGCATCTCTGGTTCCTGCTTCTTCGATGTTTCAGTTTTTCCATTTGTTTTGCACTTAAGACAGAGATGAAAATATCTGAAACTCTGGTTACTCATCAGCTACAGCCTGTGTCACATTTCTACTGGGTCCTTTCAGATCCCCTCACTCAGCAATAACTCCAATTCAGTACAATGACCAGTTTCCCTTGATTGGCCTGAAAGTTTTCTGTATACTTGGACCTCTCTTTTACCAATAGCCTCTACACTGGGTGAGAGACTGCACCCCTCTGCCCCTTGCCAATACCCAGAGCAGACTGGGCACATTGTCATAACCATGGTGCCAAATCTTTAGAACTTGGGTCTTTGATACTCATTCATTCTCTCTCCCCCGCCCTCTCTGCAGAGCATAATTGATACTATAGCACTCTAAGAAAATGTCTGACTGCTTCCTGCAGGAGTTGCACCCTGCCCCTTGACAATCCAAATGCGTTCTTTGGAGCAGTACAAGACTAATAAGTCTGAGAGCTTATAGAAATGCAGAATTGCAATCCCTAATTCAGATCTACTGTAAGAGAAGCTGCAGTTTAACAAGATCCCCAGGTAATTTGTGCGTACATACAAGCCTGAGAAACTAAAGGTGAAGCAGGAAGTGAAGACATCATGCCTGAGGCTTTAATAGGAGCCCTAGCTGGGAAGCATCTCCTAGGGCTCTGAAATAAAACCATTGCAGCCAGGCTACCTCCGATAGTGCAGACATTAGGAGCACAGGCCTTGGAGACACATAGTCCTGATTTCCCAGGTCAGCTTTAGCACTTACTGTATGGTTTTAAACAAGTTACTTAACATCTTTGAGTATCAGTTTCTTTATCCATAAAATAGGGGAGGCAATGTTTATCTTCCAAGATGGAAGTAAGGATTAAATTTGTTACCGCATGTAAAGAATTTTTTACATAGTTATCTGGAACTCAATAAATGGAAACCTTTAAAAAATTTTTATTTGTCTTATATGAAATACTTGAAATGCTCTTGGTTATCAATTATTCCACCTTCCTTCAAAAAGGACTAAACTAATTGAAAGGCCTTGGTTAACTGAAAAGAACAGAAAATTATGAAATGTTTTATTGTCCTACACACAAAGCTTGCTACACTCTGTGCAGATTTTGGTTTCAACTATCTAGTCTCCTCACAACAAGGAGCAATGGTTGGCTCTTCTAACCTCTTTTATATTAGTTCCTTTTTAAAATCCTCACTCAAGGATATGTCCATTGATCTTCTCCAATCAAGGATCAAACCTGCAACCTAGGTATGTACCTTGACTGGGGATTGGGCCTACAACCTTTTGGTGTAGGGGATGATGCTCCAACCAACTGAATACTCGGCCAGGGCTCTTTTGTATTAGTTCTTAAGGCTGGATAGTTCACTGACAGAAAGAGCTCATTCTTGAAAGCAGAGAGATCACTTTGTTTTCAGTAGATATGATCATCCCAACTGCCTTTCTTTGGCTGTTCCCTGAAAGGTCTCTGAGACCTCTGGGGCATGCTTTTCTGTTAGCCTTCAACCCTAGTTCACTGTGCTAGCCTTGTACAAACAGCTCCTTACTCTTCTAGTCCATGATACCCTTGGTACCATTGGGCAGCACAACCTTAGGCTGTGAGCCTTGCCATGGTCTGGAGGAACACCACTCATTTTCATTCCATCTTACTCACCTGATAAGAGGCAGAGTCCCAGAACTCTCCAGAGATTCCTCAACTGCATCTTTCTCTCACTGGACACTAACTTTACCTAAGATGGCGGAGGCCAGTTGGCTTATTACTTCTGAAAAAGAAACCAAAGGACTTTTTCAAAACCCCTGCTGAAGATGAGGACCCTGTGGCCACTGTATCCAACACTTGGATGAAAAAGAGGGCTTTGTAAGAGAGACACTCACCATTTTCTGAAGCAGGCACCTAGGACTGGGAGGGGAGACAGATTTCTGAACCCCACACAGGAAGTGTGGAGGGCCCTGTGGGCCTGCAGGGTTCAACGTCACTTGAAAACGTTTGAGACAGAGGAAGCCACTTGTGTTGACTGGTAGAGCCTGAAGGTGTGGCAAAAAATACATGCAGTTTAGCTGCTGGGACCTTGCACCTCCACGGTGTGGGCCCGGTTCTCAGATGCTTCTCCCTCCAGACAAGCTGTGACAGGAAGAAGGAGGAGCACTTTATAGTGTGGGCATGGAGCAGCAGTGTGCGCTTATCTTATTCACAAAAGCCATGGGCTTAAAGATACATGTTGGCTTAAAACCATGAGATGCCATTTTTTGCCTATAATATTTATAAAAATATTTAAAACACAATATTCAATGTTGGAAAGGATAAAGAGTGACAGTCTCAAAATCTGCTGATTGAATGTAAACTGATACAACCTTTCCTGATTTTAAAGAATGCATTAATTAAATATTCTATGCCAGGCACTATGCTGAGGGCTTTACCAATGTATCTCATTTAATCCTCAAAACAACCCTGTAAGGTAGGTATTATTTTTATCCCCATTTTATACTTGAGAAAACTGAGACTCAGACAAGTTATCTAACTTGTTGCAGAGCTGGAATCCTAGAAAACATGTGGCAAAATTTATTTATTTAGTAAATAGTGTCTACCACGTTGTAGTATATGCTGGCTGCTAGTAATATAGCAGTAACATGATAGATAATCCTTGTGGAGGATGAAAAGAAATGTGGACATTTAACAGATTATTTCAGGAGATTGCTGCCGAGAAAGAGGACATACAGGTGCTGCAGGAGTGATAAAAGGGGACCTAATATAGTGCAGGGGGTAGGGAATATCTCCTTGAGAAGGTAACATATAAACTGAAATGTGGTGGATGACTACGAGTGAACCAGGTGGAGAGGAAAACAAGAAAAATTCTTCAGGCAGAGGCAGCAGCATGTTTGAAGCCTGGAGATGAGGAAGATAGGCCCATTCAAGAAACTGGATGTCTGGGATGGCAGGTAACTGAGAGTGAGAAGGAATTGCAAGAAATGGGTCAGGTAACAGCCAGGGCCAGATGGGGTGGTATTTGTAAGACTTGTTAAAGATTCTTAACTAAAGATTAATCTAAGGGCAGCAATTGAAGTGTTTAAAATAGGGAAGTGAGAGTATAAAATTCTCTAAAATTTTAAATGAAAAACAATTATGGAAGTAATACATGCACATGTTAAAAACAATGAAGAACACAAAGATACAGAACAACAGTCCCCCTCCCCACCTCACCTCAGCCCTATTCCTCTTCCTACATAAAATCACTTTTAATTTTGTAAACTGTTTTCTTTTATTTTTTTTTCTGGTTACTTCGTTATCTCTAAATATGCATTATCTATCATTCAGGTTTTCTAGGTTTGAGATTTGTGTGCAGGTGGCTCACTGAGGGAGTGCAGGATCAGCAGCTGTAAGGAAAGGAAATAGGACTGGGCAGTAGGAGAAGGGGAACCACAATAAGGTAGCAACAGAGACCTCAAACAATTCCTTGAAGAGTTCTCAGGCTGAGGATAATTGCTGTAAGAAGGCTCAGCTGTGATCCTCTGGGGACAATCCCAGCAGCTGGGGGAGTGAACAGTCCTCCAAGAGTGACCTAGGTGGCCTCACACAGCACACACAGTTCACCCCTTGCATTGCTTAGATCTACTTGCTATATGTGCCCTGGCTGGTTTAGCTCAGTGGATTGAGCGTCGGCCTGCGAGCGAAGTGTCGCTGGTTCGATCTTCCAGTCAGGGTACATCAGAGAAGGAAAACTCTGACTCCAAAAAACCTCCGCTGCCTTGCGGCATACCTCTTCAGGGGAAAGGCTAAGGGAGTAAACCCCGACAGAAAATCCGGAGCCGGAGTCCCTAAGGCGGTTTGACGTTGTAGTCAACACCGGCAACTCCTGCGGCGCACCTGAAGCCAAGCTGTATTGACTCCGTCTTTCCCTTGGACCCTTCAGCTGCGAAGAGAGGGGGGGTCTACTGCATGGGCAACAGCAGACCCTCCATATTACCCTGCCCAGGCTCTGTAGCTTCAGCGTCATCACAAGATGTCGATTCAACACGGGAGGAGACAGATACCGTGTCACTCCTGAGTCGGACTGCACAACCATTCTCGGCGGTGCAGATAGACTCTTAAGAAGCTACACCATCGTCTCTCGAGACGGACGGCTGCCGACGACGACTTGCTATATGGTAATTTCATCCGATCCTCAAACAGTCTTTTTAGGACACTGGTTGGTTTCTTTCCTGAAGAAGCTTGGGAAAGGAAAGTTAGTGTGACAAATTATGGCAGTTGTTCTGGTGGCCCCATCTAATAGTCATCATCTCCTTCCTTTTTACCTATTCTGGATTGCTTCCAGCCTTTGCTAACACTTCAGCTGACATAAGGGAAGACATAGCTTGAGGAAGCTGAGCCCCTGGTTGGCACAGTCTTTTCAGTCTGTAAACCCAGGTGTTCTGTATGTACTCTCCCTGCTCCCTGAAGCCCTGACTCCTCCTGATAATACGGAGAGATTCACTCTGCTGGGAGAGTGAATTTTTGTTTGTTTGCCTACTGGTTTGTTGGCAGCAGTATGCAGCAGGTGATTAGTTTAATAGGACTCTTGCTGTGTACCATGGTAGAAATATTCTACCGCTGGAAACCATGGCCTCTAGAAACTCATAGTCTAGAGTTAATGGGACAGAAAACATAAATTTCCTAAATGGTTTGCTGGGAGTAATGGTAAGCATGTGTACTTTTACTTCCAACCCTTAGTTCCTGGATGCATGTATTCTACCTCTGGGGACACAGTTCCATATTATAGTCATTAATTAAGATGTATGCCACATTCTAAAGGATAGTGCCCCAGCCTGCAGGGTGTTGTCACTAAGTTGATACTTAGCTGCATCTTCAAAAGGCTGGCTCTTCCATTGACTGATCAGAGGGCAGTTTCAGGATGGTGTAATATGATAGAACCAGTGGATCCCATAGCTATATGTCTATATATATATATATATATATATATATATTTTTTTTTTGTTATTCAATTACAGTTGTCCCATTTTTCCCCCATTGCTCCCCCCTCCCAGCCCATCCCTTCTCCCACAATTATATCCCTCCCCGTTGTCCATGTCCATGAGTCATTCATATACGTTCCTTAACTAGACCCTTCCCTTACTTATCCCCCTTCTCTCCCTCCCCCCTCCCCCCTACTGACTACTATTCTAGTCTTTGCCTATTTAGTTCGTTTGTTTGTGTTGCTCTTTAGTTTCCTGTATTGGGTGATATCATATGGTATTTTGCTTTCTTTGCCTGCCTTATTTCACTAAGCATAATTCTCTCTAGTTCCATCCATGTTGTCGCAAATGGCAGGAGTCCCTTCTTTCTTTCTGCTACATAGTATTCCATTGTGTAAATGTACCACAGTTTTTTGATCCACTCATCTACAGATGGGCACTTAGGCTGTTTCCAGCACTTAGCTATTGTAAACAGGGCTGCTATGAACATAGGGGTGCATAGGTTTTTTTGAATTAGGGTTTTAGGATTTTTCGAGTATAATCCTAGCAGTGGAATCACTGGTTCAAATGGCAGTTCCATTTTTAGTTTTTTGAGGTAATTCCATACTGTTTTCCATAGTGGCTGCACCAGTCTGCATTCCCACCAACAGTGCAGTAGGGTTCCTGTTTCTCCACATCCTCGGCAGCATTTGTTGTTTGTTGATTTGTTGATGATGGCCATTCTGACAGGTGTAAGGTGGTATCTCATTGTGGTTTTTACTTGCATCTCTCTGATGGCCAATGATGTTGAGCATTTTTTCATGTGCCTATTGACCTTCTGTATGTCCTCTTCGGAGAAGTGTTTGTTCAGGTCCTTTGCCCATTTTTTAATTGTGGTTGTTTGTTTTCTTGATGTTGAGTCATATAAGCTCTTTATATATTTTGGAGATTGTTTTTGTGATTAATCACTATGCTTAAATTATGTTCAATTTGTAATAATGAAAATACATCCTGCATATCAGATATTTACATTACGATTCATAACAGTAGCAAAATTATAGTTATGAAGTAGCAACAAAAATAATTTTATGGTTGGGGGTCACCACAACATGAGGAACTGTATTAAAGGGTCACAGCATTAGGAAGGTTGAGAACCACTGATCTAGTGTTGTTCAATGCCTCAATATCCTTGGTGTTTTTTTCTTCGAAGGTCTGTCCATTGTTGGCAATGGGGTGTTAAAGTCCCCTACTATGAGCATTTTGCTGTCCATATCCTTCTTGAAGTCATTGAATATTTTTTCTTATATAGTTGGATGCTCCTATGTTGAGTGCATATATGTTTATAAGGGTCATATCTTCTTAATATAGTACTTCTCTTAAGTATTATGAAGTGTTCTTCTTTGTGTCTTTTTATGGCCTTTGCTGTGAAATCTGTTTTGGGACTTCCAGCCAAGATGGAGGTGTAGACAGACATACTGTGTCTCCCTCCACAACGAAAAGGAATACAACTACCTCAAAACTAGAAACAACCAGAAGTTCCAGAAAATCAACTGCACGGAAGTCCAGCAAACAAAACTATAAAGAAGAAATACTCATCCAGACAGGTAAGAGGGGCGGGGCTGGGGAAGAGAGGACACGGTGTGGTGGTGGCAGCAGTGGCAACAGCAGCAGGCCGGCGGAAAGCGCAGTTACATGTTTTAAGAAGTCAGAAGGGACACTGGGGAGCTCCTCACAAGACCACACAGCTCATGGTCCCAGCACCAGGGAAAACCAAGTCTCATTGCTTTTGACTGTGCAAACCAATGGGGGTTGGGATGGAGGCAGAAACTTCCGATCTCTCAGCAGAGTCAGCTTATTTAAAGGGCCCCCATGGTCCTAGAACATCCACAGACCCACCCACTCTGGGTAAGACAGCCAGGGTAGCAGCCTGAGGGGTGCCAGTCCAATTCAGAAGTGAAAGAAGTGCCTGGAAAGGAGGAGAGTGCTGGGAAAGCGGCATTGTTCCTTTTCAGACCCCTCCCCTGCATAGAGCACCACAACGTGGTGAAACAGGTCGCCCATTACTGATGAATACTTAAGGCTCCGGCCCTTACAATGTAGTAGGAGTGACAGTTCTACCTGGGACATGGAAGCAAACAAACACAGGAGACATCCGGCCAAGATGGAGGCCTAGACTGACACGCTCCATCTCCCTCCACAGCTAATAAGGAATACAACTACCTCAAAACCAGAAATAACCAGAAGTTCCAGAAAATAAATGGAAGTCCAATGTATTAAGTTATAAAGAAGTAGTGCTTGTCCGGACAGGTAGAAGGGGCGAAGCTGGGGAGGAGAGTTCAAGATGTGCTGGGGGCAGCAGCTACAGCGATGGTGGCAGAACAGTGGTAAGCACAGCCACCCGTATTTAGGGGGAGGCAAGAAGCACCTGGGGAGCACCCCTGGCTGCAGACCAGACCCGTCTGCTTGCGATTCCAAAGCCAGGGAAGGCAGACCTCCATTGCCTTGGACTGTGAGGCCCGGAGTGGGTGGGGACGGAGGAGGAGGCTCCCGGTCTCTCAGCGAAGAGTGATCGGCAGGAATCCATCTTGGACCCCCACCCCTGCAGAAAATGTCACAGCGTGGTGCGATGGGTCGCCCAGTTGTGATGAGTGCACTGGGCTCCACCCCCTATTGCGTAGAAAGTGTGACAGTTCTGCCCAGGAAGCAAAGGTAAACACAAAACTGTTAGGATGGCACAGATCATGATATAGATCCTGGTGACACAGCTGACCAGACAGCAAATATCTAATCTAACAGCTCAGCACATAGGAAATCTTTCTGAGGCTCAGTTCAGAGCTTTGGTTATAAAAATGTTTACAGACCTAACAACAGATCTTAAACAAGACGGGGAAGGAATGAAGGCTAGTCCTGCTGAAAGAAACAAAAACACATATGAAACTAGTGGCGAGGGCAAGAAAACCAGGGGTCAAATCAACAAACTAGAACATAGGAAAGAAACAAGCAGTCAAAAAGTGCAGAAAGAGGAAACAAAAAATGAGGAATATGAGGAGATGCTCAGAAACTTATCGGACAGCTATAAGCAGGCCACCATTCGAATCATAAGGCTGCAAGAAGGTGAAGAAGAAGACCTAGAAATTGAAAAATTATGTGAAAAAATAATGAAGCAGAACTTTCCTAACTTGGGGGAGGAAATGGACTTACAGGTCCAGGGAGCACAGGGAGTTCCAGGAAAACTGGACCCTGGGAGAACCATACCAAAACACATTATAATCAAGATGTCAAAAATTAAGGATAAAGAGAGAATCTTAAAAGCAGCAAGAGAGAAGAAGAGAATTATGTACAAAGGGGTATCAATAAGACTATCAGCTGGCTTCTCAAAAGAAACTGCAGGCAAGAAGGGACTGGCAAGAAATATTCAAAGTAATGAAAAGCAAAAACCTACAACCATGATTACTCTATCCAGTGAAGCTGTCATTCAGAATAGAAGAGCAGAGGAAGTGCTTCCAGGACAAAGTAAAACTGAAGGAGTTCATCAGATCCAAACCACTGTTATATGAAATCTTAAAGGGACTTTTTTATGGGAAGGAGGACCAAAACTTGAACATTTAAATGAAAACTATCACAACAATCAACAACAGAAACTAGGGAATTGCAACTATGGCAGACTAAGTAGGCAATGAGAGTGGGAAAAGAATTATAGGTATGGGAATCATTTTAGGGGGAGGTCAGTGGGGAGGGGGAAGAGGGAAAGGGAGGGAGATGATACAGGAATTAAGAAGCATAATAGGATGGAGTGGAGTAGATAGGAAGATGTTGAGAAGAACTATATGCCCCACCAATGGACATGGACTAAGGTGGGGGACAACTGGAGGGAGGGGGGTCACCTGGTGGAAGGGAACAAAGGGAAAAGAAATTGGGACAACTGTGATAGCATAAACAATAAAGCATATTAAAAAGTAAAAAAAAAATAAAGAAATCTGTTTTGTCTGGTATAAGTATTGTTACCCCATCTTTTTTTTCATGTCCATTTGCTTGAAATATTTTTTTCCATTTCTTCACTTTCAGTCTGTGTAGGTCTTCTGTTCTAAGGTGGGTCTTTTGTGACAGCATATATCTGAGTAGTGTTTTCTTATCCATTCACTTTCCCTTTGTCTTTTTATTGGTGCATTTTCTCCATTTACATTGAAGGTTATTATTGATAAGTACTTATTCATTATGATTTTCCCCGCTTTGTACTTGTGTTCCTCTCTGTCTCTCTCTCTGTTTCTTCATCTTCTTAAAGTAAACCTGTTAGCATCTCTTGCAATGCTGGTTTGGTGGAGATGTATTCTTCTAGCCTTCTTTTGTCTGGGAAACTCCTTATTTCACCTTCTGTTTTGAAAAAGAGCCTTGCTGGAGAGTAGTCTTGGTTGTAGGCCTTTGTTTTTCATTGCTTGGAATATTTTTTTGCCATTCCCTTCTGGCTTGTAGTGTTTCTGCTGAGAAATACGATGATAACCTTATTGGGGCTCCCTTATATGTTATTAGCTATTTCTCTCTTGCTGCTTTTTAGGATTTTCCCTTTGTCTTTGAATTTTGCCATTATAATTTTGCTATATCTTGGAGTTTGCCTGTTTGGGTTCATCTTCACTGTGACCCTCTCTGCTTTCTGGACTTATGTGACTTCTCTCATCAAGTTAAGAGAGTTTTCTGTCATTACTTTTTCAAACAGTTTTTCTATTTCTTGCTCCTCTTCTTCTTCTGGTATCCCCATGATACCAAATATTATTTCTTTTTCAGTCTTTTTTCATTTTGTTTTACTCTCTGGAAATTTTTTCTTTGTTGTCCTCTAGCTCACTGATCCAATCCTCTCTTTCATATATCCTGCTTTTGATTCCTTCCACTTTGTTCTTCAATTCAGAAATTGTATTCTTCATTTTTTTTTTTTTTGGTTCTTATTGATAGTTTCTATGTCCTTTTTAATAATGGAGTAGTTCTTAGTAAGTTCCTAGTAGCTTCCCTGAAATTCTTTGTAGTTCTTCTGGAGTTCTTTGTAGTTTTCTTTGAGCTTGCTGAGCTCACTAAGTTTCCCTATAACCATTGTTTTGAATTCCATGTCTGATAGTTTGCTTGCCTCTATTTCATTTTACACTCTTTCTGTAGATTTCCTCCTTTCTTTTTGATGTGGGGTTGTTTTTCTTTGTCTCCGCATTTTAGGTGGCTCTTCTTGTTTGTTTCTGCTTCTTGGATTGATTTGCTTTGACTCCTTGTCTTTGTGGTGTGACCTTCCATGGAAGGAGACCTGTTGATTCAGTGTTGCAGTCTTCTTGGTCTCCTGAACTTGATGTTGTTGGGATGTCCTTTATGTCGTTTATATGATCTGTCTGGTTGTCTTTGGGTTTGGGTTGTTGTGTTTATTTTTGGTGGGTCTTTCCCTCTGGCTAGCTGACTGAGAGTCACTCCTCCCACCATGTCTTGTATACTGTTGTCGAGGTGCACTTTATTTACTTCCTGAATCCACCCCTGGTGACATCAGATCATGTTCCAGTCTGGGACTAGGCAGCCTGTTCGATACTAGGAGGGATCCACTCTTTTTCTCCTTCAATTGTTGATCTATTAAATCTGTGATCAGCTGTCAAGTTGGGCAGATTAATTCCTGTGGGCAGGCCTATTGCTTCCCCTCAGGCTGGTGCCACTTGGAGGGGAGTGGTCTGCCTGTAGTATGGGGGATGAGTCAGCACTGGGACCCTGTCAGCTGCTCCCTCAGTTCTCTCCTCAAAACCACCACCCGAAACTCTCCTTAAGCATCTCTAATCCACTCTGCCCTCCCTCTGCTTGAACTAGTCCTTGGGGCAGCCTGCCATGCAGGTGTAGATTGGGCTGAGGGTAAAATGTTGGTGCAGTGGTGGTAGATCAAATAGGAGTACGGGCCAGGTATTCCTGCACTTTGTTTCCTCTGGTGCTGCTCATGCCTGATCCAGATTGTATTCCTTCTATCTTATGGCATATTTTTGCTCCCCCACCCAACTTTATGACCTGGATCTGACAGTGCCTGCCTTGGAAAAGATAGTTCTGGTTTAATGGTCAATTGATGTTCTTTGGTCAGTCACTCAACTTCATCAGTATATCTACTCTGGTAGCATTCCAGGAGAT
Organism: Furipterus horrens; assembly: GCF_987537825.1. NCBI lineage: Eukaryota > Metazoa > Chordata > Mammalia > Chiroptera > Furipteridae > Furipterus > Furipterus horrens. Next base: position 88,910,536 of record NW_028327172.1, on the reverse strand, counting down.
GGTTTTCAAGTGGGTATATAATTCTCTGCTACAGATGGAATGTCAGAACACTGGGTGTCAACATTATGATTCTCCTATTATAACTCACCATAAACTCTGAAAGACATTTTATTCCCACCACAGATACTTCTAATTACCATGAGATGTACCAAAATATAGTCTAAGTTGCAGACCTCCTTGCATAGCAACCCTGACCTGCTGGAGAGCTGTTTACTGCTCTGGGCTCCACTCAAAGCTAGAAGAGTTCTATGTCACATGGAAAATAAACCAACTATGGAATATGCATCTTCAAAACATAAGAGGCATATAAGGTATTTTGCTTATTCCTCAATGGTGAGAGCAGTGAAAGGTCCAATAACATGTCTTCTACTTTGGAAGAGATAACCTGGATGGTACAAGATTATGGGCTCCTAAAATGTCACTTATGTAGCAGGTCCCTGAATCTTTTCAAAATGTGATTAAAATTTTTTTTTCATCTTATATGCAGAGACAACAGGGTGGGGATTGACTATGGGAGCAGGGGGTGGGCAGGGCAGGGGAGAGAATGGGGGGGAAATTGGGGTAACTGTATTTGAACAACAATAAAAAATAATTTGTTAAGTTTACACAAAAAGAAGAAAAATTTTATTTTATTGATTATGCTATTATAATTGTCCCAATTTTTCACCCTTTGCCTCCCTCCAGCCAGCAACCCCCACTCCCTCAGGCAGTCCCCACACCTTTATTCATGTCCATGGGTCATACATATAAGTTCTTTGGCTACTCCATTTCCTATACTGTACTTTATATCCCCATGGCTATTCTGTAACCACCAATATGTACTTCTTAATCAACTCACTTCTTCACCCATTCCCCCAAACCCCCTCTGGCAACCATCAAAATGCTCTCTAGATCCATGATTCTGTCTCTGTTCTTCTTGTTTGCTTAGTTTGTTTTGTAGATTCAACTGTTGATAGATTTTTATTTATTGCCACTTTATTGTTCATAGTTTTGATCTTTTTAAAAAAATAAGTTCTTTTCACATTTTGTATAATAATAGTTTGGTGATAATGAACTCCTTTAGCTTTTTCTTTTCTGGGAAGCTTTTTTTCTGCTCTTGAATTCTAAGGGTAGAGTAATCTTGGCTGTATGCCCTGCTTTTCATGACTTGGAGTATTTCTTGGCAGTCCCTTCTAGCCTGCAGTTTCTTTTCAGAAATAAGCTGACAGTCTTATGGGAACTCCCCTGCAGGTAACTAACTGTTTTTAAGATTTTCTCTTTATCTGTAACATTTGGCATTTTAATTATGATGTGTCTTGAAGTGGGCCTCTTTGCATCCATCTTGTTTGGGACTACTTGTGCTTTCTGGACTTGCATATCTATTTCCTTCACCAAATTAGGGAAGTTTTCTTTCATTATTTTTTCAAATAAGCTTTCAATTTCTTGCTCTTCCTCTTCTCCTTCTGGCTCTCCTATGATGAGAATGTTGGACCTCTTGAAGTTGTCCCAGAGGCTGCTTACACTATACTTGTTTTTTTCTTTTTTAATTCTTCTTTCTTCTTGTTGTTCTGATTGGTTGTTTTTGCTTCCTTATGTTCCAAATCATTGGCTTGATTCTTGGCTTCATTCAACTCTACCATTGATTCCCTGTAAATTGTTCTTTATTTCAATTAGTGTATCCTTTGTTTCTGACTGGATTTTTAAAAATGTTTTTGAGGTCCTGACCAAGGAACCTTATAACCAGTGTTTTGAACTCTGCATCTGATAGATTGTTTTTCTCCATTTCATTTAGCTCTTTTTCTGGAGTTTTGATCTGTTCTTTCATTTGGGCCATGTTTCTTTGTCTCCTCATTTTGGCAGCCTCTCTGTGTTTCTTTCTATGTATTAGGTAAAGCTGCTATGACTCCCTGTCTTAATAGTGTGTCCTAATGTAGTAGGGGTCCTGTGGGGTCCAATGGCACAGCCTCTCTTATCATTCAAGCTGAGTACTGGAGGTATGCCCTGCATGTGTGCTGAGTACACACTCCTCTTGAGACTTGATTGCTGTTGGCAGGTCAATGGGAGGGATTTGCCCAGGCCAGTCAGCTTCAAGGTCTGGTTGTGACCACTGACAATCAAGCTCTGCTCTCCATGGAAGATCAGCTGTAAAGGGGCTGGGTGGTACTGCTTTGAAATGGTCTGTAGCTGTACACTGGGTGTGCAGGCTTTCAGGTTTCCTGAAGGTGTGGGGAGCAGCATTGTGTGAAGATGTTAAGGAGTTCAGGTGATTTCTTTACTGTGGAATTCCAGGTGGCACAAGGGAAAGGGCTGAGAGAGAAACAGTAGGGTAGGGCAGAATGTAGAGCAGTTATGGGGTAAGAGCATACAGTATAGCAGGCTAGGTGGCCAAAGGAAAACTATGGAGCTAAGAGTCTCAGGATTAACAGGTTTCAAGGTTCCCAATTTATACATAAACTTACCTTAGTGCAAGAATCAGATGACAAGCCTAATTCTCCACAAGTGTTATTTTGTCATGAGTGGGATAAAATCTCAACATCAGAGTGTGTAGAGTATGGAGAAGAAAGCAGCACCCATCCTTCAGTTTGATGGATGAATGTGGTTTCTTAAATTCTGTAGTTGTTGGACTTACATTCAAATTGTTATCTGATGGTTCTGAGTGATGGTTGTTCTATAGTTTAGTTGTAATTTTGATGTGGTTGTGTGAGGATGTGAGCTGTGTTTACCTACACCTCCAACTTGACTGGAAGTCTGGTTCTTGAATTTTCACAGGGCTTATCTCCCATTCCCCAAGACTTCCAAGTACTTGTCATTTCTTGCTTATTTGATTTGATTAGCATGGTGTCATTGATAGAGGGAATCAATGTAATGTTGTGAAGAATGTCCAGATTATTCTGGTCCCTTCATATTGTTATTTTTTTTTCAGATTATGTTATGACAGAGAGTGAACACAGTTACATTCAAGACCAAGAAAGTGTATTGTTGCTTGGCTATGAATACTTTAGTAAAGATATTACATTTGGCTTAGATGCTAGAGTTGGGACTACTACTTGGTTAAGTTTGCAGTAGTCCACTCATGCACAATAATTCCTCATTTTTTGCAAAGGCCAAATTAGTGAATTAAATGGATGCAATTTTAAAAAATTTATGACCTTTACTTGGAGTCACAGAAAGCTTCAGGGGCTTCCACTGGCTTTCCCTAACACTATAGCTCTTACTAACAGATCAAATAACTAAGGTGACGGTTCTGCCAATTACTATGCTTAAGAATATCCCTTGGGCCATTTGAAAGTCATGTGAAATGTAGCACAATACTTTGTTTTGCTGACCTGTTCTGTGTATTGCAGGATGCCAGTATTTGGTTGACTATATGCCTCTAGTATCCCATACAAACAACCCACACATTTCCAAAGTATCCTATAGGGAACAGTACTATCTCAGTTGAGAATCGCTATTCTAGAGCCTTCCTCCATCCTTATTTCATAGAAAGTAATCTCCAGTTTCTTCCCAAAATGAACAGAAGGAGGCAGCAATTGACTAAGAAATCAGCATTATAGGCACGAAATACTTGCTGTGCAATGATGCTACTCTTCTGAACTTTACCTTCAACCTGTATCACAGCCCCTAGACCAGTCCAAAAGCTTTTTCCTGGGAATGTACTTATGCATGTTCTTCCCTATGGCTTCCCAAATGGTTTCCACCTCCTCTAAGATGCTAGCAAACTTTCAGTCCCCAAGCAGTGGCTCTTATTTTATTTTATTTTTTTGAGAATTGTCATTTTAAAAAATTGTAGTAAAATACACATTACATAAAATTTACTCTCTTAACCATTTTGAAGTTCAGTAGTATTGAGTCCATTTATATTGTTGTGCAGCCAATCTCCAGAACTCTTTTCATCCTGGAAAATTAAAAACCTATACCCATTAAACACCAATTCTCCATTCTTCCCTCTTCCCAGCCCCTGGCAATTATCATTTTATGTTGTTTCTATGAATTTGACTATTTGGGGAACCTCATATAAATGCTATCATATAGTATTTGTCTTTTGATAACTGGATTACTTCAGTTAGCATAATGTCTTCAAGATTAAGGCTGAATAATATTTTGTTTTGTTTTGTTTTTTGGTTTTTCAATTACAGTTGTCTCATTTTTCCTCCATTTCTCTCCCCCACCCAGCCCACCCCTTCTCCCTCAATCATATCCCTCCCCGTTGTGCATGTCCATGAGTCATTTATACACGTTCTTTGACTAAACCCTTCCCTTACTTATCCCCCTTCTCCCCGCCCCCCCCACATTGACTGCTATTCTGCTCTTTGTTCTATTTAGTTCTTTTGTTTGTGTTGTTCTTTAGTTTCCTGTATTAGGTGATATCATATGGTATTTTGCTTTCTTTGCCTGGCTTATTTCACTAAGTGTAATTCTCTCTAGTTCTATCCATGTTGTTGCAAATGGCAGGAGTTTCTTTCTTCTTTCTGCTGAATAGTATTCCATTGTGTAGATGTACCACAGTTTTTTGATCCACTCATCTACAGACAGGCACTTCGGTTGTTTCCAGCATTTAGCTATTGTAAACAGTGCTGCAATGAACATAGGTGTGCATAAGTTCTTTTGAATGAGTGTTTCAAGATTCTTCGGGTATAATCCAAGTAGTTGAATTGCTGGTTCAAAGGCAGTTCCATTTCTAATTTCCTGAGGTAATTCTATACTGTTTTCCATAGTGGCTGCACCAGTCTGCATTCCCACCAACAGTGCAGTAGGGTTCCCATTTCTCCACATCCTCACCAGCATTTATTTGTTGATTTGTTGATGATGGCCATTCTGACTGGTGTAAAATGGTATCTCATTGTGGTTTTTATTTGCATCTCCCTGATGGCTAATGATGTTGAGCATATTTTCATGTGACTATGGACCTTCTGTATGTCCTCTTCGGAGAAGTGTTTGTTCAGGTCCTTTGCCCATTTTTTAATTGTGGTTGTTTGTTTTCTTGATGTTGAGTCGTATAAGCTCTTTATATATTTTGGAAATCAGTCCCCTGTCTGTGATGTCATTGGCAAATATGTTTTCCCATATGGTTGGTTTCCTTTTCATCTTCTTGATGTTTTCTTTTGCTGAGCAGTAACTCTTTAGTTTGATGTAGTCTCATTTGTTTATTTTTTCTTTTTCTTCTATTGCCTTAGGATATGTATCCATGAAGATATTGTTACGTGGGATATCTGAGATTTTCTTGCCTATGTTTTCCTCTAGGACTTTTATGGTGTCGTGGCTTACATTTAAGTCTTTGATCCATCTTGAGTTTATTCTTGTGTGTGGTGTAAGTTGGTGGTCTAGTTTCATTTTTTTGCAAGTCTCTATCCAGTTCTCCCAGCACCATTTGTTAAAGAGGCTCTTCTCAGTCCATTTTATATTCCTTCCTCCTTTATCAAATATTATTTGACCATAGAGGCCTGGGTTTATTTCTGGACTCTCTATTCTGTTCCACTATTCTGCCAGTACCAGACTGTTTTTTCACAGTGGTGTTGTAGTATTGTTTGATATCTGGTGTTGTGATTCCTCCTGCTGTGTTCTTCTGTCTCAAGATTGCTTTGGCTTTTGGGGTCTTTTTTGGTTGCATGTGAATTTTTGGAGTATTTGTTCTAGGTCTGTGAAATACGTCATTGGTATTTTAATAGGGATTGCATTGAATCTGTAAATTTCTTTGGGTAGTATGGCCATTTTGATGATGCTGATTCTTCTCATCCAAGGACATGGTATTTGCTCCAATTTATTTGTATCTTCCTTAATTTCTTTCTTCAATGTTACATAATTTTCAGACTACAGGTCTTTTATCTTTTTGGTTAAGTTTACTCCTAGGTATTTTATTTTTCTTGTTGCTATAGTAAATGGTATTTTCTTTTTTGTTTCTGTCTCTGATATTTTATTGTTGGTGTACAGAAATGCCTTAGATTTCTGTATATTTATTTTGTACCCTGCGATTTTGCCAAATTCACTTAATATATCAAGTAGTCTTTTAGTGGAGTTTAAAAGGTTTTCTATGTATACTATCATGTCATCTGCATATAATGATAGTTTTACTTCTTCTTTCCCAATTTGGATGCCTTTTATTTCTTTTTCTTGTCTGATTGCTGTGGCTAGAACTTCCAAGACTATGTTAAATAGGAGTGGAGAGAGTGGACAGCCTTGTCTAGTTTCTGAATTTAGGGGGAATGCTTTGAGTTTTTGTCCATTTAGTATGATGTTAGCCTCAGGCTTCTCATATATAGCCTTAATTATGTTAAGGTATGCTCCCTCTATTCCCATTTTGCTGAGTGTTTTCATATAAATGGGTGTTGTACTTTATCAAATGCTTTTTCTGCATTTATTGATAAGATCATGTGATTTTTGTCTTTCATTTTGTTTAGGTGATGTATTATATTTATTAATTTCTGAATCTTAAACCATCCTTGCATCCCTGGGATGAATCCCACTTGATCCTGGTGTCTGAACTTTTTTATGTATTGCTGGATCCTGTTTGCCAATATTTTACTGAGGATTTTAGCATCTATGTTCATCAGCGATATTGGCCTGTAGTTTTCTTTCTTTGTTGTGTCTTGACCTGGTTTTGGGATTAGGGTAATTCTGGTTTCATAGAAAGAGTTTGGGAATTTTCCCTCTTCTTGGATTTTTCAGAATAGTTTGAGGAGGATAGGAGTTAGTTCTTCCATAAATGTTTTGTAAAATTCGCCTGTGAAGCCATCCAGTCTAGGGTTTTTGTGTGCAGGGAGATTTTTGATTATTGTTTCAATTTTCTTCTTTGTTATTGGTCTGTTGAGACTTTCCATTTCTTGATTCAGTTTTGGAAGGTTGTATGCTTCTAGAAATTTGTCTATTTCTTCTAGGTTGTCAAATTTCTTGCCATACAGTTGTCTGTAGTAATTTCTTACTATCACTTGTATTTCTGTGATATCAGTCGTGATTTCTCCTCTTTCATTTCTGATTTTGTTTATTTGGGTCTTCTCTCTTTTTTTCTTGATGAGCCTGGCTAGAGGCTTGTCGATTTTGTTTATTTTTTTGAAGAACCAGCTCCTAGTTTTGTTGATCTTTTGGATTGTTCCTTTAGTCTCTATGTCATTTAATTCTGCTCTGATCTTGATGATTTCCTTCCTTCTTCTTGCCCTAGGCTTTGTTTGTTGTTGTTGTTCTAGTTCTGGTAGCTTTAGGGTTAAATTTTTTATTTGAGCTTCTATCCTTTTCAGATATGCCTGTATTGCTATGAACTTCCCTCTTAGGACTGCTTTTGCTGTGCCCCATAGGTTTTGGGCTGTTGTGTGTTCATTATCATTGGTTTATAGAAATTTCTTGATTTCTTCTTTGATGTCATTGTTAACCCATTCATTATTTAATAGCATGTTATTCATTCTCCATGAGTTTGGGTGTCTTTGATTTTTTTTCTCTGAGGTTGATTTTTAGTTTTAAGGCATTGTGGTCTGAAAAGATGCTTGATATGATTTCAATTTTCTTGAATTTGTTGAGGCTTGTTTTGTGACCTATCATGTGGTCTATCTTTGAAAATGTCCCATGTGCATTTGAAAAGAATGTGTATTTTGCTTCTTTAGGGTGAAAAGTTCTATATATATCAGTTAAGTCCATGTGGCTTAGTGTGTTGTTCAATGCCTGTATATCCTTGGTGTTTCTTTGCTTCGATGATCTGTCTATTGTTGATAATGGAGTGTTGAAGTCTCCTACTATGAGTGTGTTGCTGTTAATGTCCTTCTTGTGGTCTTCTAGTATTTGCTTTATGTATTTAGGTGCGCCTATGTTGGGTGCATATATGTTTATCAGTGTTATATCTTCTTGATGGATTGTTCCTTTAGGTATAATGAAATGTCCTTCTTTGTCTATTTTTATTGCCCTTGCTTTGAAATCCATTTTGTCTGATATGAGGACTGCTACCCCAGCTTTTTTTTCAGGTCTGTTTGCTTGGAATATTTTTTTATATCCCTTTAGTTTCAGTCTATGTAAATCTTTTGTTTTGAGGTGTGTTTCTTGTAGACAGCAAATATGTGGGTCCTGTTTTATTTTCTCTTTTTTTCATGAACTAATTTTTTATTTATCTTTTTATTTTTATTTTTCATTCCCGGTGCTCTCCAACACAGTAGCCACTACCCACTTGTAGCTATTTAATTTAAATTATTTAAAATTATATAAAATAAAAATTCAATTTCATGGCCTCACTACCCACATTTCAAGCGCTTAATAGCCACATATGACTCATGATGACCATATGGGTAGCACAGATGCAGAATATTTCCATTGCTGTAAGTTATTTTGGATAGCCCTGATCTAGACTGCATTCTTTTTTCCCCCCAGCTTTTCTTTATTGATTATATTGTTACAATAGTTCCAATTTTCTCCCCTTTACTCCCCTCCACCCAGCATCTCCCTCCACCAGCAATGCCCCCCCCAAGTCCATACCCATGGTTCGTAAAAAATAATTATCCCTCCCTCTCAGATATTAAGACCCTTTGTAATCTTGTAAAGGACAATGGGTGAAGGTCTCAAACTCTTCTAGCTGCTTCAAGCTGGACATGGTCATCATCCTACCTACCCTTGGGTCCAGAAATCCCTAATAATAGTGGGGGTGTGGAGGGGAGGGTGGCCTTCCCACATGGGGAAGGATCGTGCAGACTCCAGGTCAGTTGGCTGTCTCCGGACAACGGCGTGCTTGGTTTAACAGGCTGGCATCCTTGTTGTGTTCTGAGGGGCAACAGATTTGGCAAAAAGGGTTAAAAGACATCATTCAATCCATAACTACTAGATGACAAAAGGCAGGGATTAATTTTTCAATGTTCCATATTAGGAGAAAGAAAAAGAAAAAGAAAAAAAGTGCTTCTTTGGAGGAAGGTGTGCTAGGCACATCTCACCTGTCCAAAACCCTTTTGCCCATTATACTTAGTTTGGGCTGAGGGAAATAGTTTAGGTTTCCCTCCTCTCAGACCTCTGGGCCCTTTCTGTCCTAGCCATTAGGATAGAAAAGAGAAACCAGTTTTAAAGTGAAGCCCACAGACCATCCCATTCTTCACCAACCCAGCCATTTAGTTCAGCCAAACCGTTGAGTCTCAGGAGGCAGCGCTGCAGAGAGGATTAAGTGAGGCTTATGCGTACAGACAATCACTAAGGTAACGCAGTCATATGCTTATGCCCTTTGAAAACAGAAAACACATGTTAATTTATGTAACATAACCAACAAACAAGTCTCTAAATCTGTAAGACTGTCTTATTGGGAAGACATCCAGTTGCAAGGCACTTGACATTCTACTTGCCTGCAACTTGAATCTCTTTGGTGATATCACAGACATGGTTTAATTTTCAAGTGAAACCATATTTTAAATGAGAAGAAACTTTTAAGACGGTTAGCTGCCCTCCTTTATAGTCTACTACTGATCATTGTGATTTTCCTTGAATAATGATTTTTCTCCCTAAGATTACCCTCCTTGTCTTTAAAGGGACTGCATTAAGTCCATTTTTTATTTATCCTGTTCATTGCCATAAACATAACAAGAGCAGCAAATGATCACTTATGATCTTTAGTTCTGCTTTGCTGGAACTTACCCAAGGAACATTTAGGGTGACCCTCAGTCTGCTCTTCAGGGTACAGAAGCTGGGCCACATACCTAGCATTCAGCCTTGCCTGTACACACCTGTCCTTTCCAAGTCTTTCTGGTTTTCCATTGTGCCTTAAGGTCCCTTCTAGCCATCTTTCAGGAAAACAACCTTCATTCCTTCCCTGGAGAGATTGCTGTGGACCGCACAACCAACCATGGTAGCAGGGCGTTTATCTCGTGGGTTTTTATTACCTTTGAAAGTCATCCCCAGTTCCTCAGAGCTTTTTGGTAACAACCTGAGCCCAAGTATGTTTCTTTTAGGTTGACATTCCAGTCAAAGACTTGGTCAAAAAAAAAAAAAGGAACCTCTGTTAACAACTGGTCTTATTAGTTCTATGCAAAGAAACTTAAGTCATTACTTACTTGTTTAGAATGCCAAACTCTGGAGAGATCAAATAGGGAGAAAAATATACAACGTGAAGGAAAATCTTTGTCCTAATATTCACTGAACTGGCATTTCCATTCTTCATATTTTCATTTTTCAACCACTAAAAAAATTTTTTTGTTTGTTTTTTCATTACACTTGTCTCACTTTTTTCCCCCTCTTGCTTCCCTGTACCCTGCCCCTAACTTCCGCCACATTCAGTCCCTACTCAGTTGCCCATGTCCGTGGGTCATTTATACATGTTCTTTGACTTGACACTTCCCTTTCTTACCCCCTTCTCTCCCTCCCACCTCCCCCCTTGTTACTGTTAGTCTACTTCTTCTTTACATAGCTCTGGTTCAATTTTGCTCATTTGTTTGTGTTGTTCATTAGTTTCCTGTAATAGGTGACAGCATAAGGTATTTTTCTTTCGTTGGCTGGCTTATTTTGCTAAGCATAATTTTCTCTAGTTCCATCCATGTTGTGGCAAATGGTAAAAGTTCCTTCTTTCTTTCCGCTACATAGAACTCCATTGTGTAAATGTACTACAGTTTTTTGATCCACTCATCTACAGATGGGCATTTAGGTTGTTTCCAACACTTGGCTATTGTCAATGGTGCTGCTATGAACATTGGAGTGCATAGGTTCTTTTGAATTGGTGTTTCAGGATTTTTCAGATATAATCCTAGCAATGGAATTGCTGGTTCAAAAGGCAGTTCCATTTTTAGTTTTTGAGGAAGTTCCAAACTGTTTTCCACAGTGGTTGCACCAGTCTGCATTCCCACCAGCAATGCACCAGGGTTCCCGTTTCTCCGCATCCTCTCCAGCACAAGTTATTTGTTGATTTGTTGATGATGGCCATTCTGACTGGTGTGAGGTGGTATCTCATTGTGGTTTTTATTTGCATCTCTCTGATGGCTAGTGATGTTGAGCATTCTTTCATATGTCTATGGGCCCTCTCTATGTCTTCTTTGGAGAAGTGTTTGTTCAGGTCCTTTGCCCATTTTTTAATTGGGTTGTCTGTATTTTTGGTGTTGAGTCGTATGAGTTCTTTATATATTTTGGAGATCAATCCCTTGTCTGAGATGTCATTGGCGAATATATTTTCCCATATGGTTGGTTTCCTTTGCATCTTGCTGATGTTTTCCTTAGCTGAGCAGAAACTTTTTAGTTTAATGTAGTCCCATTTGTTTATTCTTTCCTTTATTTCCCTTGCCTTAGGAGATATATCAGTGAAAATGTTGCTACGTGGGATATCTGAAATTTTCCTGCCTATTTTTTCCTCTAGGACTTTTATGGTATCACAGCTTACATTTAAGTCTCTGATCCATTTTGAATTTATTCTGGTATTAGATGTAAGTTGGTGGTCTAGTTTCATTTTTTTGCATGTCCCTGTCCAGTTCTCCCAACACCATTTGTTGAAGAGGCTCTTTTCATTCCATTTGATGTTCTTTCCCCCTTTGTCAAATATTAGTTGACCGTATGAACCTGGGTTTATTTCTGGGCTCTCTATTCTGTTCCATTGATCTATATGTCTGTTTTTATGCCAGTACCAGACTGCTTTGATTACTGTGGCCTTGTAGTATAGTTTGATATCAGGTATTGTGATTCCTCCTACTGTGTTCTTCCTCAAAATTGCTGTGGCTTTTCGGGCTCTTTTTTGGTTCCATATAAATTTTTGAATTATTTGTTCTAGGTCTGTGATATATGTTGCTGGTATTTTAATAGGGATTGCATTGAATCTATAAATTGCTTTGGGTAGTATGGACATTTTAATGATGTTGATTCTTCCCATCCATGAGCATGTTATATGCTTCCATTTATTTGTATCTTCTTTAATTTCTTTCTTCAGTGTTATGTAGTTTTCTGAGTACAGGTCTTTTACCTCCTTGGTTAAGTTTATTCCTAGGTATTTTATTTTTCTTGTTACTATGGTAAATGGGATTTTTCTTTCAGTTTCTATCTCTGAGTTTTTATTGTTGGTGTATAAAAATGCCTTTGATTTTTTAATATTGACTTTGTATCCTGTTATTTTGCCGAATTCACGTTGAGTAGTTTTTTTGTGGAGTCTATAGGGTTTTCTATGTACACTATCATGTCATCTGCAAATAATGACAGTTTCACTTCCTCTTTTCCAATTTGGATGCCTTTTATTTTTCTTTCTTGTCTGATTGCGGTGGCTGGAACTTCCAAGACTATGTTGAATAGGAGTGGAGAGAGCGGACATCCTTGTCTTGTTCCTGATCTCAGGGGGAATGCTCTCAGTTTTTGCCCATTGAGTATGATGTTGGCTTCAGGTTTCTCATATATGGTCATTATTATGTTGAGGTATGCTCCCTCTATTCCCATTTTGCTGAGAGTTTTCATCATAAATGGGTGTTGTACTTTACCAAATGCTTTTTCCGCATCTATTGATATGATCATGTGGTTTTTGTCTTTCATTTTGTTTATGTGTTGTATTACATTTATTGATTTGCAAATATTAAACCATCCTTGCATCCCTGGGATGAATCCTACTTGATCGTGGTGTATGATCTTTCTAATGTGTTGCTGGATCCGGTTTGCCAATATTTTGTTGAGCATTTTAGCATCTATGTTCAACAGCGATATTGGCCTGTAGTTTTCTTTCTTTGTTGCGTCTTGGCCTGGTTTTGGAATTAGGGTTATACTGGCTTCATAGAACGAGTTTGGGAGTCTTCCCTCTTCTTGTATCTTTTGGAATAGTCTGAGGAGGATAGGAGTTAGCTCTTTCCTTAATGTTTTGTAGAATTCACTTGTGAAGCCATCCGGCCCAGGGCTTTTGTGTGCTGGGAGTTTTTTGATTAGTGCTTCAATTTCACTAGCTGTTATTGGTCTATTCAGACTTTCTGCTTCTTCTTGATTCAGTTTGGGAAGACTATAGGTTTCCAGGAATTTGTCCATTTCCTCTAGGTCGTCAAATTTCTTGCCATACAATTGTTCGTAATAATTTCTTACAATCCTTTGTATTTCTGTGGTATCAGTTGTGATTTCTCCTCTTTTGTTTCTGATTTTATTTATTTTGGTTCTCTCTCTTTCTTTCTTGATGAGCCTTGTTAAAGGCTTGTCAATTTTGTTTATCTTTTCAAAGAACCAGCTCCTACTTTAGTTGATCTTTTGAATTGTTACTTTAGACTCTATGTCATTTAATTGTACTCTGACTTTGATGATTTCCTTCATTCTACTTGATCTGGGTTTTGCTTATTGTTCTTCCTCTAGTTCTTTTTTTTTTTTTTTTTTTTTTTTGTCTCTGGTCCTTTTTATTTTTATTTTTATTTTATAATGTTTTTTTATTGATTATATTTTAACAACAGTTCCAATTTTCTCCCCCCTGTTCCCCTCCAGCCAGCACCCCCTCCCCCATCAATCCCCCCCAAATCCATACCCCTGGTTCATAAAAATTAACTATCCCCCCCCTCTCAAATATTAGGACCCTTTGTAATCTTGTAAAGGACAATGGGCGAAGGTCTCAAGCTCCTCTAGCTGCTTCAAGCTGGACATGGTCGTCATCCTACCTACCCTTGGGTCCAGAAAACCCTAATAAGAGTGGGGGTGTGGAGGGGAGGGTGGCCTTCCCACATTGGGAAGGATCGTGCAGACTCCAGGTCAGTTGGCTGTCTCCGGTCAACGGCGTGCTTGGTTTAACAGGCTGGCATCCTTGTTGTGTTCTGGGGGCAACAGATTTGGCGAAAAGGGTTAAAAGACATCATTCAATCCATAACTACTAGATGACAGAAGGCAGGGATTAATTTTTCAATGTTCCATATTAGGGAAAGGAAAAAAAAAAAAAAAAAAGGCTTCTTTGTAAGAAGGTGTGCTAGGCACATCTCGCCTGTCCAAAACCCCTTTGCCCATTATACTTAGTTTGGGCTGAGGTAAATAGTTTAGGTTTTTCCCCCTCTCAGACCTCTGGGCCTTTTCTGTCCAAGCCATTAGGATAGAAAAGAGAAACCCGTTTTAAAGTGAAGTCCACAGACCACCCCGTTCTTCCCCAACCCAGCCATTTAGTTCAGCCAAACCGTTGAGTCTCAGGAGGCAGCACTGCAGAGAGGATTAAGTGAGGCTTATGCGTACAGATAATCACTCAGGTAATGCGATCATAGGCTTATGTCCTTTGAAAACAAAAAACACGTGTTAATTTATGTAACATAACCCGCAAACAAGTCTCTAAATCTGGAGAAGAAACTTTTAAGACGGTTAGTTGCCCTGTTTTATACTCTACTACTGATCATTGTGATTTTCCTTGAATAATAATTTTTCTTCCTAAGGTTACCCTCCTTGTCTTTAAAGGGACTACATTAAGTCCATTTTTAATTTATCCTGTTCATTTGCATAAACATAACAAGAGCAGCAAATGATCACTTATGATCTTTAGTTCTGCTTTGCTGGAACTTACCCAAGGAATATTTGGGGTGACCTTCAATCTGTTCTTCAGGACACAGAAGCTGTGCCACATATCTGGCATTCATCCTTGCCTGTACACACCTGTTTTTTCCAAGTCTTTCTGGTCTTTCCTTGTGCCTTAAGGTCCCTTCTAGCCATCTTTCAGGAAAACAACCTTCGTTCCTTCCCTGGAAAGATTGCTGTGGACCGCACAACCAACCATGGTACCAGGCCTTTTTATCTCACGGGCTTTTATTACCTTTGAAAGTCATTCCCAGTTCCTCAGGGCTTTCTGGTAACAATCTGAGCCCAAGTATGTTTCCTTTAGGCTTGACATTCCAGTCAAAGACTTGGTCAAAAAAAAAAGAACCTCTGTTGACAACTGGTCTTATTAGTTCTATGCAAAGGAACTTATGTCATTACTTACTTGTTTAGAATGCCAAACTCTGGAGGGATCAAATAGGGAGAAAAATATACAACGTGAAGGAAAATCTTTGTCCTAATATTCACTGAACTGGCATTTCCATTCTTCATATTTTCATTTTTCCCCCACTAAGAAATTTTGGTTTGTTTTTCCATTACAGTTGTCTCACTTTTTTAGCCCTCTTGTTTCCCTGCACCCTGTCCCTCCCTTCCCCCACATTTAGTCCCCACTCAGTTGCACCTGTCTGTGGGTCATTCATATATATATATATATTTTTTAACTTGACCCATCCCCTTACACCTTTCTTTTCCTCCCCCCCGCCCCCCTTGTTACTGTTAGTCTACTTCTTGTTTACATACCTCTGGTTCAATTTTGCTCATTTGTTTGTGTTGTTCATTAGTTTCCTGTAATAGGTGACAGCATAAGGTATTTTTCTTTTGTTGCCTGGCTTATTTCACTAAGCATAATTTTCTCTAGTTCCATCCATGTTGTTGCAAATGGTAGAAGTTCCTTCTTTCTTTCTGCTACATAGAATTCCATTGTGTAAATGTACCACAGTTTTTTGATCCACTCATCTACAGATGGGCATTTAGGTTGTTTCCAGCACTTGGCTATTGTAAATAGTGCTGCTATGAACATTGGAGTGCATAGGTTCTTTTGAATTGGTGTTTCGGGATTTTTTGGATATAATCCTAGCAATGGAATTGCTGGTTCAAAAGGCAGTTCCATTTTTAGTTTTTTAAGGAAATTCCAAACTGTTTTCCACAGTGGCTGCACCAATCTGCATTCCCACCAGCAATGCACCAGGGTTCCCGTTTCTCCGCATCCTCTCCAGCACAAGTTGTTTGTTGATTTGTTGATGATTGCCATTTTGACTGGTGTGAGGTGGTATCTCATTGTGGTTTTAATTTGCATCTCTCTGATGGCTAGTGATGTTGAGCATACTTTCATATGTCTATGGGCCCTCTGTATGTCTTCTTTTGAGAAGTGTTTGTTCAGGTCCTTTGCCCATTTTTTAATTGGGTTGTCTGTCTTCTTGGTGTTGAGTCGTATGAGTTCTTTATATATTTTGGAGATCAATCCCTTGTCTGAGATGTCATTGGCGAATATATTTTCCCATATGGTTGGTTTCCTTTGCATCTTGCTGATGTTTTCTTTACCTGAGCAGAAACTTTTTAGTTTGATGTAGTCCCATTTGTTTATTCTTTCCTTTATTTCCCTTGCCTTAGGAGATATATCAGTGAAAATGTTGCTACGTGGGATATCTGAAATTTTCCTGCCTATTTTTTCCTCTAGGACTTTTATGGTATCACAGCTTACATTTAAGTCTCTGATCCATTTTGAATTTATTCTGGTATTAGATGTAAGTTGGTGGTCTAGTTTCATTTTTTTGCATGTCCCTGTCCAGTTCTCCCAACACCATTTGTTGAAGAGGCTCTTTTCATTCCATTTGATGTTCTTTCCCCCTTTGTCAAATATTAGTTGACCGTATGAACCTGGGTTTATTTCTGGGCTCTCTATTCTGTTCCATTGATCTATATGTCTGTTTTTATGCCAGTACCAGACTGCTTTGATTACTGTGGCCTTGTAGTATAGTTTGATATCAGGTATTGTGATTCCTCCTACTGTGTTCTTCCTCAAAATTGCTGTGGCTTTTCGGGCTCTTTTTTGGTTCCATATAAATTTTTGAATTATTTGTTCTAGGTCTGTGATATATGTTGCTGGTATTTTAATAGGGATTGCATTGAATCTATAAATTGCTTTGGGTAGTATGGACATTTTAATGATGTTGATTCTTCCCATCCATGAGCATGTTATATGCTTCCATTTATTTGTATCTTCTTTAATTTCTTTCTTCAGTGTTATGTAGTTTTCTGAGTACAGGTCTTTTACCTCCTTGGTTAAGTTTATTCCTAGGTATTTTATTTTTCTTGTTACTATGGTAAATGGGATTTTTCTTTCAGTTTCTATCTCTGAGTTTTTATTGTTGGTGTATAAAAATGCCTTTGATTTTTTAATATTGACTTTGTATCCTGTTATTTTGCCGAATTCACGTTGAGTAGTTTTTTTGTGGAGTCTATAGGGTTTTCTATGTACACTATCATGTCATCTGCAAATAATGACAGTTTCACTTCCTCTTTTCCAATTTGGATGCCTTTTATTTTTCTTTCTTGTCTGATTGCGGTGGCTGGAACTTCCAAGACTATGTTGAATAGGAGTGGAGAGAGCGGACATCCTTGTCTTGTTCCTGATCTCAGGGGGAATGCTCTCAGTTTTTGCCCATTGAGTATGATGTTGGCTTCAGGTTTCTCATATATGGTCATTATTATGTTGAGGTATGCTCCCTCTATTCCCATTTTGCTGAGAGTTTTCATCATAAATGGGTGTTGTACTTTACCAAATGCTTTTTCCGCATCTATTGATATGATCATGTGGTTTTTGTCTTTCATTTTGTTTATGTGTTGTATTACATTTATTGATTTGCAAATATTAAACCATCCTTGCATCCCTGGGATGAATCCTACTTGATCGTGGTGTATGATCTTTCTAATGTGTTGCTGGATCCGGTTTGCCAATATTTTGTTGAGCATTTTAGCATCTATGTTCAACAGCGATATTGGCCTGTAGTTTTCTTTCTTTGTTGCGTCTTGGCCTGGTTTTGGAATTAGGGTTATACTGGCTTCATAGAACGAGTTTGGGAGTCTTCCCTCTTCTTGTATCTTTTGGAATAGTCTGAGGAGGATAGGAGTTAGCTCTTTCCTTAATGTTTTGTAGAATTCACTTGTGAAGCCATCCGGCCCAGGGCTTTTGTGTGCTGGGAGTTTTTTGATTAGTGCTTCAATTTCACTAGCTGTTATTGGTCTATTCAGACTTTCTGCTTCTTCTTGATTCAGTTTGGGAAGACTATAGGTTTCCAGGAATTTGTCCATTTCCTCTAGGTCGTCAAATTTCTTGCCATACAATTGTTCGTAATAATTTCTTACAATCCTTTGTATTTCTGTGGTATCAGTTGTGATTTCTCCTCTTTTGTTTCTGATTTTATTTATTTTGGTTCTCTCTCTTTCTTTCTTGATGAGCCTTGTTAAAGGCTTGTCAATTTTGTTTATCTTTTCAAAGAACCAGCTCCTACTTTAGTTGATCTTTTGAATTGTTACTTTAGACTCTATGTCATTTAATTGTACTCTGACTTTGATGATTTCCTTCATTCTACTTGATCTGGGTTTTGCTTATTGTTCTTCCTCTAGTTCTTTTTTTTTTTTTTTTTTTTTTTTTGTCTCTGGTCCTTTTTATTTTTATTTTTATTTTATAATGTTTTTTTATTGATTATATTTTAACAACAGTTCCAATTTTCTCCCCCCTGTTCCCCTCCAGCCAGCACCCCCTCCCCCATCAATCCCCCCCAAATCCATACCCCTGGTTCATAAAAATTAACTATCCCCCCCCTCTCAAATATTAGGACCCTTTGTAATCTTGTAAAGGACAATGGGCGAAGGTCTCAAGCTCCTCTAGCTGCTTCAAGCTGGACATGGTCGTCATCCTACCTACCCTTGGGTCCAGAAAACCCTAATAAGAGTGGGGGTGTGGAGGGGAGGGTGGCCTTCCCACATTGGGAAGGATCGTGCAGACTCCAGGTCAGTTGGCTGTCTCCGGTCAACGGCGTGCTTGGTTTAACAGGCTGGCATCCTTGTTGTGTTCTGGGGGCAACAGATTTGGCGAAAAGGGTTAAAAGACATCATTCAATCCATAACTACTAGATGACAGAAGGCAGGGATTAATTTTTCAATGTTCCATATTAGGGAAAGGAAAAAAAAAAAAAAAAAAAGGCTTCTTTGTAAGAAGGTGTGCTAGGCACATCTCGCCTGTCCAAAACCCCTTTGCCCATTATACTTAGTTTGGGCTGAGGTAAATAGTTTAGGTTTTTCCCCCTCTCAGACCTCTGGGCCTTTTCTGTCCAAGCCATTAGGATAGAAAAGAGAAACCCGTTTTAAAGTGAAGTCCACAGACCACCCCGTTCTTCCCCAACCCAGCCATTTAGTTCAGCCAAACCGTTGAGTCTCAGGAGGCAGCACTGCAGAGAGGATTAAGTGAGGCTTATGCGTACAGATAATCACTCAGGTAATGCGATCATAGGCTTATGTCCTTTGAAAACAAAAAACACGTGTTAATTTATGTAACATAACCCGCAAACAAGTCTCTAAATCTGGAGAAGAAACTTTTAAGACGGTTAGTTGCCCTGTTTTATACTCTACTACTGATCATTGTGATTTTCCTTGAATAATAATTTTTCTTCCTAAGGTTACCCTCCTTGTCTTTAAAGGGACTACATTAAGTCCATTTTTAATTTATCCTGTTCATTTGCATAAACATAACAAGAGCAGCAAATGATCACTTATGATCTTTAGTTCTGCTTTGCTGGAACTTACCCAAGGAATATTTGGGGTGACCTTCAATCTGTTCTTCAGGACACAGAAGCTGTGCCACATATCTGGCATTCATCCTTGCCTGTACACACCTGTTTTTTCCAAGTCTTTCTGGTCTTTCCTTGTGCCTTAAGGTCCCTTCTAGCCATCTTTCAGGAAAACAACCTTCGTTCCTTCCCTGGAAAGATTGCTGTGGACCGCACAACCAACCATGGTACCAGGCCTTTTTATCTCACGGGCTTTTATTACCTTTGAAAGTCATTCCCAGTTCCTCAGGGCTTTCTGGTAACAATCTGAGCCCAAGTATGTTTCCTTTAGGCTTGACATTCCAGTCAAAGACTTGGTCAAAAAAAAAAGAACCTCTGTTGACAACTGGTCTTATTAGTTCTATGCAAAGGAACTTATGTCATTACTTACTTGTTTAGAATGCCAAACTCTGGAGGGATCAAATAGGGAGAAAAATATACAACGTGAAGGAAAATCTTTGTCCTAATATTCACTGAACTGGCATTTCCATTCTTCATATTTTCATTTTTCCCCCACTAAGAAATTTTGGTTTGTTTTTCCATTACAGTTGTCTCACTTTTTTAGCCCTCTTGTTTCCCTGCACCCTGTCCCTCCCTTCCCCCACATTTAGTCCCCACTCAGTTGCACCTGTCTGTGGGTCATTCATATATATATATATATTTTTTAACTTGACCCATCCCCTTACACCTTTCTTTTCCTCCCCCCCGCCCCCCTTGTTACTGTTAGTCTACTTCTTGTTTACATACCTCTGGTTCAATTTTGCTCATTTGTTTGTGTTGTTCATTAGTTTCCTGTAATAGGTGACAGCATAAGGTATTTTTCTTTTGTTGCCTGGCTTATTTCACTAAGCATAATTTTCTCTAGTTCCATCCATGTTGTTGCAAATGGTAGAAGTTCCTTCTTTCTTTCTGCTACATAGAATTCCATTGTGTAAATGTACCACAGTTTTTTGATCCACTCATCTACAGATGGGCATTTAGGTTGTTTCCAGCACTTGGCTATTGTAAATAGTGCTGCTATGAACATTGGAGTGCATAGGTTCTTTTGAATTGGTGTTTCGGGATTTTTTGGATATAATCCTAGCAATGGAATTGCTGGTTCAAAAGGCAGTTCCATTTTTAGTTTTTTAAGGAAATTCCAAACTGTTTTCCACAGTGGCTGCACCAATCTGCATTCCCACCAGCAATGCACCAGGGTTCCCGTTTCTCCGCATCCTCTCCAGCACAAGTTGTTTGTTGATTTGTTGATGATTGCCATTTTGACTGGTGTGAGGTGGTATCTCATTGTGGTTTTAATTTGCATCTCTCTGATGGCTAGTGATGTTGAGCATACTTTCATATGTCTATGGGCCCTCTGTATGTCTTCTTTTGAGAAGTGTTTGTTCAGGTCCTTTGCCCATTTTTTAATTGGGTTGTCTGTCTTCTTGGTGTTGAGTCGTATGAGTTCTTTATATATTTTGGAGATCAATCCCTTGTCTGAGATGTCATTGGCGAATATATTTTCCCATATGGTTGGTTTCCTTTGCATCTTGCTGATGTTTTCTTTACCTGAGCAGAAACTTTTTAGTTTGATGTAGTCCCATTTGTTTATTCTTTCCTTTATTTCCCTTGCCTTAGGAGATATATCAGTGAAAATGTTGCTACGTGGGATATCTGAAATTTTCCTGCCTATTTTTTCCTCTAGGACTTTTATGGTATCACAGCTTACATTTAAGTCTCTGATCCATTTTGAATTTATTCTGGTATTAGATGTAAGTTGGTGGTCTAGTTTCATTTTTTTGCATGTCCCTGTCCAGTTCTCCCAACACCATTTGTTGAAGAGGCTCTTTTCATTCCATTTGATGTTCTTTCCCCCTTTGTCAAATATTAGTTGACCGTATGAACCTGGGTTTATTTCTGGGCTCTCTATTCTGTTCCATTGATCTATATGTCTGTTTTTATGCCAGTACCAGACTGCTTTGATTACTGTGGCCTTGTAGTATAGTTTGATATCAGGTATTGTGATTCCTCCTACTGTGTTCTTCCTCAAAATTGCTGTGGCTTTTCGGGCTCTTTTTTGGTTCCATATAAATTTTTGAATTATTTGTTCTAGGTCTGTGATATATGTTGCTGGTATTTTAATAGGGATTGCATTGAATCTATAAATTGCTTTGGGTAGTATGGACATTTTAATGATGTTGATTCTTCCCATCCATGAGCATGTTATATGCTTCCATTTATTTGTATCTTCTTTAATTTCTTTCTTCAGTGTTATGTAGTTTTCTGAGTACAGGTCTTTTACCTCCTTGGTTAAGTTTATTCCTAGGTATTTTATTTTTCTTGTTACTATGGTAAATGGGATTTTTCTTTCAGTTTCTATCTCTGAGTTTTTATTGTTGGTGTATAAAAATGCCTTTGATTTTTTAATATTGACTTTGTATCCTGTTATTTTGCCGAATTCACGTTGAGTAGTTTTTTTGTGGAGTCTATAGGGTTTTCTATGTACACTATCATGTCATCTGCAAATAATGACAGTTTCACTTCCTCTTTTCCAATTTGGATGCCTTTTATTTTTCTTTCTTGTCTGATTGCGGTGGCTGGAACTTCCAAGACTATGTTGAATAGGAGTGGAGAGAGCGGACATCCTTGTCTTGTTCCTGATCTCAGGGGGAATGCTCTCAGTTTTTGCCCATTGAGTATGATGTTGGCTTCAGGTTTCTCATATATGGTCATTATTATGTTGAGGTATGCTCCCTCTATTCCCATTTTGCTGAGAGTTTTCATCATAAATGGGTGTTGTACTTTACCAAATGCTTTTTCCGCATCTATTGATATGATCATGTGGTTTTTGTCTTTCATTTTGTTTATGTGTTGTATTACATTTATTGATTTGCAAATATTAAACCATCCTTGCATCCCTGGGATGAATCCTACTTGATCGTGGTGTATGATCTTTCTAATGTGTTGCTGGATCCGGTTTGCCAATATTTTGTTGAGCATTTTAGCATCTATGTTCAACA
The DNA here is from genome assembly GCF_987537825.1 of Furipterus horrens. NCBI lineage: Eukaryota > Metazoa > Chordata > Mammalia > Chiroptera > Furipteridae > Furipterus > Furipterus horrens. Next base: position 88,888,284 of record NW_028327172.1, on the reverse strand, counting down.
GCGATATTGGCCTGTAGTTTTCTTTCTTTGTTGCGTCTTGGCCTGGTTTTGGAATTAGGGTTATACTGGCTTCATAGAACGAGTTTGGGAGTCTTCCCTCTTCTTGTATCTTTTGGAATAGTCTGAGGAGGATAGGAGTTAGCTCTTTCCTTAATGTTTTGTAGAATTCACTTGTGAAGCCATCCGGCCCAGGGCTTTTGTGTGCTGGGAGTTTTTTGATTAGTGCTTCAATTTCACTAGCTGTTATTGGTCTATTCAGACTTTCTGCTTCTTCTTGATTCAGTTTGGGAAGACTATAGGTTTCCAGGAATTTGTCCATTTCCTCTAGGTCGTCAAATTTCTTGCCATACAATTGTTCGTAATAATTTCTTACAATCCTTTGTATTTCTGTGGTATCAGTTGTGATTTCTCCTCTTTTGTTTCTGATTTTATTTATTTTGGTTCTCTCTCTTTCTTTCTTGATGAGCCTTGTTAAAGGCTTGTCAATTTTGTTTATCTTTTCAAAGAACCAGCTCCTACTTTAGTTGATCTTTTGAATTGTTACTTTAGACTCTATGTCATTTAATTGTACTCTGACTTTGATGATTTCCTTCATTCTACTTGATCTGGGTTTTGCTTATTGTTCTTCCTCTAGTTCTTTTTTTTTTTTTTTTTTTTTTTTTGTCTCTGGTCCTTTTTATTTTTATTTTTATTTTATAATGTTTTTTTATTGATTATATTTTAACAACAGTTCCAATTTTCTCCCCCCTGTTCCCCTCCAGCCAGCACCCCCTCCCCCAGCAATCCCCCCCAAATCCATACCCCTGGTTCATAAAAATTAACTATCCCCCCCCTCTCAAATATTAGGACCCTTTGTAATCTTGTAAAGGACAATGGGCGAAGGTCTCAAGCTCCTCTAGCTGCTTCAAGCTGGACATGGTCGTCATCCTACCTACCCTTGGGTCCAGAAAACCCTAATAAGAGTGGGGGTGTGGAGGGGAGGGTGGCCTTCCCACATTGGGAAGGATCGTGCAGACTCCAGGTCAGTTGGCTGTCTCCGGTCAACGGCGTGCTTGGTTTAACAGGCTGGCATCCTTGTTGTGTTCTGGGGGCAACAGATTTGGCGAAAAGGGTTAAAAGACATCATTCAATCCATAACTACTAGATGACAGAAGGCAGGGATTAATTTTTCAATGTTCCATATTAGGGAAAGGAAAAAAAAAAAAAAAAAAGGCTTCTTTGTAAGAAGGTGTGCTAGGCACATCTCGCCTGTCCAAAACCCCTTTGCCCATTATACTTAGTTTGGGCTGAGGTAAATAGTTTAGGTTTTTCCCCCTCTCAGACCTCTGGGCCTTTTCTGTCCAAGCCATTAGGATAGAAAAGAGAAACCCGTTTTAAAGTGAAGTCCACAGACCACCCCGTTCTTCCCCAACCCAGCCATTTAGTTCAGCCAAACCGTTGAGTCTCAGGAGGCAGCACTGCAGAGAGGATTAAGTGAGGCTTATGCGTACAGATAATCACTCAGGTAATGCGATCATAGGCTTATGTCCTTTGAAAACAAAAAACACGTGTTAATTTATGTAACATAACCCGCAAACAAGTCTCTAAATCTGGAGAAGAAACTTTTAAGACGGTTAGTTGCCCTGTTTTATACTCTACTACTGATCATTGTGATTTTCCTTGAATAATAATTTTTCTTCCTAAGGTTACCCTCCTTGTCTTTAAAGGGACTACATTAAGTCCATTTTTAATTTATCCTGTTCATTTGCATAAACATAACAAGAGCAGCAAATGATCACTTATGATCTTTAGTTCTGCTTTGCTGGAACTTACCCAAGGAATATTTGGGGTGACCTTCAATCTGTTCTTCAGGACACAGAAGCTGTGCCACATATCTGGCATTCATCCTTGCCTGTACACACCTGTTTTTTCCAAGTCTTTCTGGTCTTTCCTTGTGCCTTAAGGTCCCTTCTAGCCATCTTTCAGGAAAACAACCTTCGTTCCTTCCCTGGAAAGATTGCTGTGGACCGCACAACCAACCATGGTACCAGGCCTTTATATCTCACGGGCTTTTATTACCTTTGAAAGTCATTCCCAGTTCCTCAGGGCTTTCTGGTAACAATCTGAGCCCAAGTATGTTTCCTTTAGGCTTGACATTCCAGTCAAAGACTTGGTCAAAAAAAAAAGAACCTCTGTTGACAACTGGTCTTATTAGTTCTATGCAAAGGAACTTATGTCATTACTTACTTGTTTAGAATGCCAAACTCTGGAGGGATCAAATAGGGAGAAAAATATACAACGTGAAGGAAAATCTTTGTCCTAATATTCACTGAACTGGCATTTCCATTCTTCATATTTTCATTTTTCCCCCACTAAGAAATTTTGGTTTGTTTTTCCATTACAGTTGTCTCACTTTTTTAGCCCTCTTGTTTCCCTGCACCCTGTCCCTCCCTTCCCCCACATTTAGTCCCCACTCAGTTGCACCTGTCTGTGGGTCATTCATATATATATATATATTTTTTAACTTGACCCATCCCCTTACACCTTTCTTTTCCTCCCCCCCGCCCCCCTTGTTACTGTTAGTCTACTTCTTGTTTACATACCTCTGGTTCAATTTTGCTCATTTGTTTGTGCTGTTCATTAGTTTCCTGTAATAGGTGACAGCATAAGGTATTTTTCTTTTGTTGCCTGGCTTATTTCACTAAGCATAATTTTCTCTAGTTCCATCCATGTTGTTGCAAATGGTAGAAGTTCCTTCTTTCTTTCTGCTACATAGAATTCCATTGTGTAAATGTACCACAGTTTTTTGATCCACTCATCTACAGATGGGCATTTAGGTTGTTTCCAGCACTTGGCTATTGTAAATAGTGCTGCTATGAACATTGGAGTGCATAGGTTCTTTTGAATTGGTGTTTCGGGATTTTTTGGATATAATCCTAGCAATGGAATTGCTGGTTCAAAAGGCAGTTCCATTTTTAGTTTTTTAAGGAAATTCCAAACTGTTTTCCACAGTGGCTGCACCAATCTGCATTCCCACCAGCAATGCACCAGGGTTCCCGTTTCTCCGCATCCTCTCCAGCACAAGTTGTTTGTTGATTTGTTGATGATTGCCATTTTGACTGGTGTGAGGTGGTATCTCATTGTGGTTTTAATTTGCATCTCTCTGATGGCTAGTGATGTTGAGCATACTTTCATATGTCTATGGGCCCTCTGTATGTCTTCTTTTGAGAAGTGTTTGTTCAGGTCCTTTGCCCATTTTTTAATTGGGTTGTCTGTCTTCTTGGTGTTGAGTCGTATGAGTTCTTTATATATTTTGGAGATCAATCCCTTGTCTGAGATGTCATTGGCGAATATATTTTCCCATATGGTTGGTTTCCTTTGCATCTTGCTGATGTTTTCTTTACCTGAGCAGAAACTTTTTAGTTTGATGTAGTCCCATTTGTTTATTCTTTCCTTTATTTCCCTTGCCTTAGGAGATATATCAGTGAAAATGTTGCTACGTGGGATATCTGAAATTTTCCTGCCTATTTTTTCCTCTAGGACTTTTATGGTATCACAGCTTACATTTAAGTCTCTGATCCATTTTGAATTTATTCTGGTATTAGATGTAAGTTGGTGGTCTAGTTTCATTTTTTTGCATGTCCCTGTCCAGTTCTCCCAACACCATTTGTTGAAGAGGCTCTTTTCATTCCATTTGATGTTCTTTCCCCCTTTGTCAAATATTAGTTGACCGTATGAACCTGGGTTTATTTCTGGGCTCTCTATTCTGTTCCATTGATCTATATGTCTGTTTTTATGCCAGTACCAGACTGCTTTGATTACTGTGGCCTTGTAGTATAGTTTGATATCAGGTATTGTGATTCCTCCTACTGTGTTCTTCCTCAAAATTGCTGTGGCTTTTCGGGCTCTTTTTTGGTTCCATATAAATTTTTGAATTATTTGTTCTAGGTCTGTGATATATGTTGCTGGTATTTTAATAGGGATTGCATTGAATCTATAAATTGCTTTGGGTAGTATGGACATTTTAATGATGTTGATTCTTCCCATCCATGAGCATGTTATATGCTTCCATTTATTTGTATCTTCTTTAATTTCTTTCTTCAGTGTTATGTAGTTTTCTGAGTACAGGTCTTTTACCTCCTTGGTTAAGTTTATTCCTAGGTATTTTATTTTTCTTGTTACTATGGTAAATGGGATTTTTCTTTCAGTTTCTATCTCTGAGTTTTTATTGTTGGTGTATAAAAATGCCTTTGATTTTTTAATATTGACTTTGTATCCTGTTATTTTGCCGAATTCACGTTGAGTAGTTTTTTTGTGGAGTCTATAGGGTTTTCTATGTACACTATCATGTCATCTGCAAATAATGACAGTTTCACTTCCTCTTTTCCAATTTGGATGCCTTTTATTTTTCTTTCTTGTCTGATTGCGGTGGCTGGAACTTCCAAGACTATGTTGAATAGGAGTGGAGAGAGCGGACATCCTTGTCTTGTTCCTGATCTCAGGGGGAATGCTCTCAGTTTTTGCCCATTGAGTATGATGTTGGCTTCAGGTTTCTCATATATGGTCATTATTATGTTGAGGTATGCTCCCTCTATTCCCATTTTGCTGAGAGTTTTCATCATAAATGGGTGTTGTACTTTACCAAATGCTTTTTCCGCATCTATTGATATGATCATGTGGTTTTTGTCTTTCATTTTGTTTATGTGTTGTATTACATTTATTGATTTGCAAATATTAAACCATCCTTGCATCCCTGGGATGAATCCTACTTGATCGTGGTGTATGATCTTTCTAATGTGTTGCTGGATCCGGTTTGCCAATATTTTGTTGAGCATTTTAGCATCTATGTTCAACAGCGATATTGGCCTGTAGTTTTCTTTCTTTGTTGCGTCTTGGCCTGGTTTTGGAATTAGGGTTATACTGGCTTCATAGAACGAGTTTGGGAGTCTTCCCTCTTCTTGTATCTTTTGGAATAGTCTGAGGAGGATAGGAGTTAGCTCTTTCCTTAATGTTTTGTAGAATTCACTTGTGAAGCCATCCGGCCCAGGGCTTTTGTGTGCTGGGAGTTTTTTGATTAGTGCTTCAATTTCACTAGCTGTTATTGGTCTATTCAGACTTTCTGCTTCTTCTTGATTCAGTTTGGGAAGACTATAGGTTTCCAGGAATTTGTCCATTTCCTCTAGGTCGTCAAATTTCTTGCCATACAATTGTTCGTAATAATTTCTTACAATCCTTTGTATTTCTGTGGTATCAGTTGTGATTTCTCCTCTTTTGTTTCTGATTTTATTTATTTTGGTTCTCTCTCTTTCTTTCTTGATGAGCCTTGATAAAAGGCTTGTCAATTTTGTTTATCTTTTCAAAGAACCAGCTCCTACTTTAGTTGATCTTTTGAATTGTTACTTTAGACTCTATGTCATTTAATTGTACTCTGACTTTGATGATTTCCTTCATTCTACTTGATCTGGGTTTTGCTTATTGTTCTTCCTCTAGTTCTTTTTTTTTTTTTTTTTTTTTTTTTGTCTCTGGTCCTTTTTATTTTTATTTTTATTTTATAATGTTTTTTTATTGATTATATTTTAACAACAGTTCCAATTTTCTCCCCCCTGTTCCCCTCCAGCCAGCACCCCCTCCCCCAGCAATCCCCCCCAAATCCATACCCCTGGTTCATAAAAATTAACTATCCCCCCCCTCTCAAATATTAGGACCCTTTGTAATCTTGTAAAGGACAATGGGCGAAGGTCTCAAGCTCCTCTAGCTGCTTCAAGCTGGACATGGTCGTCATCCTACCTACCCTTGGGTCCAGAAAACCCTAATAAGAGTGGGGGTGTGGAGGGGAGGGTGGCCTTCCCACATTGGGAAGGATCGTGCAGACTCCAGGTCAGTTGGCTGTCTCCGGTCAACGGCGTGCTTGGTTTAACAGGCTGGCATCCTTGTTGTGTTCTGGGGGCAACAGATTTGGCGAAAAGGGTTAAAAGACATCATTCAATCCATAACTACTAGATGACAGAAGGCAGGGATTAATTTTTCAATGTTCCATATTAGGGAAAGGAAAAAAAAAAAAAAAAAAGGCTTCTTTGTAAGAAGGTGTGCTAGGCACATCTCGCCTGTCCAAAACCCCTTTGCCCATTATACTTAGTTTGGGCTGAGGTAAATAGTTTAGGTTTTTCCCCCTCTCAGACCTCTGGGCCTTTTCTGTCCAAGCCATTAGGATAGAAAAGAGAAACCCGTTTTAAAGTGAAGTCCACAGACCACCCCGTTCTTCCCCAACCCAGCCATTTAGTTCAGCCAAACCGTTGAGTCTCAGGAGGCAGCACTGCAGAGAGGATTAAGTGAGGCTTATGCGTACAGATAATCACTCAGGTAATGCGATCATAGGCTTATGTCCTTTGAAAACAAAAAACACGTGTTAATTTATGTAACATAACCCGCAAACAAGTCTCTAAATCTGGAGAAGAAACTTTTAAGACGGTTAGTTGCCCTGTTTTATACTCTACTACTGATCATTGTGATTTTCCTTGAATAATAATTTTTCTTCCTAAGGTTACCCTCCTTGTCTTTAAAGGGACTACATTAAGTCCATTTTTAATTTATCCTGTTCATTTGCATAAACATAACAAGAGCAGCAAATGATCACTTATGATCTTTAGTTCTGCTTTGCTGGAACTTACCCAAGGAATATTTGGGGTGACCTTCAATCTGTTCTTCAGGACACAGAAGCTGTGCCACATATCTGGCATTCATCCTTGCCTGTACACACCTGTTTTTTCCAAGTCTTTCTGGTCTTTCCTTGTGCCTTAAGGTCCCTTCTAGCCATCTTTCAGGAAAACAACCTTCGTTCCTTCCCTGGAAAGATTGCTGTGGACCGCACAACCAACCATGGTACCAGGCCTTTTTATCTCACGGGCTTTTATTACCTTTGAAAGTCATTCCCAGTTCCTCAGGGCTTTCTGGTAACAATCTGAGCCCAAGTATGTTTCCTTTAGGCTTGACATTCCAGTCAAAGACTTGGTCAAAAAAAAAAGAACCTCTGTTGACAACTGGTCTTATTAGTTCTATGCAAAGGAACTTATGTCATTACTTACTTGTTTAGAATGCCAAACTCTGGAGGGATCAAATAGGGAGAAAAATATACAACGTGAAGGAAAATCTTTGTCCTAATATTCACTGAACTGGCATTTCCATTCTTCATATTTTCATTTTTCCCCCACTAAGAAATTTTGGTTTGTTTTTCCATTACAGTTGTCTCACTTTTTTAGCCCTCTTGTTTCCCTGCACCCTGTCCCTCCCTTCCCCCACATTTAGTCCCCACTCAGTTGCACCTGTCTGTGGGTCATTCATATATATATATATTTTTTTTAACTTGACCCATCCCCTTACACCTTTCTTTTCCTCCCCCCCGCCCCCCTTGTTACTGTTAGTCTACTTCTTGTTTACATACCTCTGGTTCAATTTTGCTCATTTGTTTGTGTTGTTCATTAGTTTCCTGTAATAGGTGACAGCATAAGGTATTTTTCTTTTGTTGCCTGGCTTATTTCACTAAGCATAATTTTCTCTAGTTCCATCCATGTTGTTGCAAATGGTAGAAGTTCCTTCTTTCTTTCTGCTACATAGAATTCCATTGTGTAAATGTACCACAGTTTTTTGATCCACTCATCTACAGATGGGCATTTAGGTTGTTTCCAGCACTTGGCTATTGTAAATAGTGCTGCTATGAACATTGGAGTGCATAGGTTCTTTTGAATTGGTGTTTCGGGATTTTTTGGATATAATCCTAGCAATGGAATTGCTGGTTCAAAAGGCAGTTCCATTTTTAGTTTTTTAAGGAAATTCCAAACTGTTTTCCACAGTGGCTGCACCAATCTGCATTCCCACCAGCAATGCACCAGGGTTCCCGTTTCTCCGCATCCTCTCCAGCACAAGTTGTTTGTTGATTTGTTGATGATTGCCATTTTGACTGGTGTGAGGTGGTATCTCATTGTGGTTTTAATTTGCATCTCTCTGATGGCTAGTGATGTTGAGCATACTTTCATATGTCTATGGGCCCTCTGTATGTCTTCTTTTGAGAAGTGTTTGTTCAGGTCCTTTGCCCATTTTTTAATTGGGTTGTCTGTCTTCTTGGTGTTGAGTCGTATGAGTTCTTTATATATTTTGGAGATCAATCCCTTGTCTGAGATGTCATTGGCGAATATATTTTCCCATATGGTTGGTTTCCTTTGCATCTTGCTGATGTTTTCTTTACCTGAGCAGAAACTTTTTAGTTTGATGTAGTCCCATTTGTTTATTCTTTCCTTTATTTCCCTTGCCTTAGGAGATATATCAGTGAAAATGTTGCTACGTGGGATATCTGAAATTTTCCTGCCTATTTTTTCCTCTAGGACTTTTATGGTATCACAGCTTACATTTAAGTCTCTGATCCATTTTGAATTTATTCTGGTATTAGATGTAAGTTGGTGGTCTAGTTTCATTTTTTTGCATGTCCCTGTCCAGTTCTCCCAACACCATTTGTTGAAGAGGCTCTTTTCATTCCATTTGATGTTCTTTCCCCCTTTGTCAAATATTAGTTGACCGTATGAACCTGGGTTTATTTCTGGGCTCTCTATTCTGTTCCATTGATCTATATGTCTGTTTTTATGCCAGTACCAGACTGCTTTGATTACTGTGGCCTTGTAGTATAGTTTGATATCAGGTATTGTGATTCCTCCTACTGTGTTCTTCCTCAAAATTGCTGTGGCTTTTCGGGCTCTTTTTTGGTTCCATATAAATTTTTGAATTATTTGTTCTAGGTCTGTGATATATGTTGCTGGTATTTTAATAGGGATTGCATTGAATCTATAAATTGCTTTGGGTAGTATGGACATTTTAATGATGTTGATTCTTCCCATCCATGAGCATGTTATATGCTTCCATTTATTTGTATCTTCTTTAATTTCTTTCTTCAGTGTTATGTAGTTTTCTGAGTACAGGTCTTTTACCTCCTTGGTTAAGTTTATTCCTAGGTATTTTATTTTTCTTGTTACTATGGTAAATGGGATTTTTCTTTCAGTTTCTATCTCTGAGTTTTTATTGTTGGTGTATAAAAATGCCTTTGATTTTTTAATATTGACTTTGTATCCTGTTATTTTGCCGAATTCACGTTGAGTAGTTTTTTTGTGGAGTCTATAGGGTTTTCTATGTACACTATCATGTCATCTGCAAATAATGACAGTTTCACTTCCTCTTTTCCAATTTGGATGCCTTTTATTTTTCTTTCTTGTCTGATTGCGGTGGCTGGAACTTCCAAGACTATGTTGAATAGGAGTGGAGAGAGCGGACATCCTTGTCTTGTTCCTGATCTCAGGGGGAATGCTCTCAGTTTTTGCCCATTGAGTATGATGTTGGCTTCAGGTTTCTCATATATGGTCATTATTATGTTGAGGTATGCTCCCTCTATTCCCATTTTGCTGAGAGTTTTCATCATAAATGGGTGTTGTACTTTACCAAATGCTTTTTCCGCATCTATTGATATGATCATGTGGTTTTTGTCTTTCATTTTGTTTATGTGTTGTATTACATTTATTGATTTGCAAATATTAAACCATCCTTGCATCCCTGGGATGAATCCTACTTGATCGTGGTGTATGATCTTTCTAATGTGTTGCTGGATCCGGTTTGCCAATATTTTGTTGAGCATTTTAGCATCTATGTTCAACAGCGATATTGGCCTGTAGTTTTCTTTCTTTGTTGCGTCTTGGCCTGGTTTTGGAATTAGGGTTATACTGGCTTCATAGAACGAGTTTGGGAGTCTTCCCTCTTCTTGTATCTTTTGGAATAGTCTGAGGAGGATAGGAGTTAGCTCTTTCCTTAATGTTTTGTAGAATTCACTTGTGAAGCCATCCGGCCCAGGGCTTTTGTGTGCTGGGAGTTTTTTGATTAGTGCTTCAATTTCACTAGCTGTTATTGGTCTATTCAGACTTTCTGCTTCTTCTTGATTCAGTTTGGGAAGACTATAGGTTTCCAGGAATTTGTCCATTTCCTCTAGGTCGTCAAATTTCTTGCCATACAATTGTTCGTAATAATTTCTTACAATCCTTTGTATTTCTGTGGTATCAGTTGTGATTTCTCCTCTTTTGTTTCTGATTTTATTTATTTTGGTTCTCTCTCTTTCTTTCTTGATGAGCCTTGTTAAAGGCTTGTCAATTTTGTTTATCTTTTCAAAGAACCAGCTCCTACTTTAGTTGATCTTTTGAATTGTTACTTTAGACTCTATGTCATTTAATTGTACTCTGACTTTGATGATTTCCTTCATTCTACTTGATCTGGGTTTTGCTTATTGTTCTTCCTCTAGTTCTTTTTTTTTTTTTTTTTTTTTTTTTGTCTCTGGTCCTTTTTATTTTTATTTTTATTTTATAATGTTTTTTTATTGATTATATTTTAACAACAGTTCCAATTTTCTCCCCCCTGTTCCCCTCCAGCCAGCACCCCCTCCCCCAGCAATCCCCCCCAAATCCATACCCCTGGTTCATAAAAATTAACTATCCCCCCCCTCTCAAATATTAGGACCCTTTGTAATCTTGTAAAGGACAATGGGCGAAGGTCTCAAGCTCCTCTAGCTGCTTCAAGCTGGACATGGTCGTCATCCTACCTACCCTTGGGTCCAGAAAACCCTAATAAGAGTGGGGGTGTGGAGGGGAGGGTGGCCTTCCCACATTGGGAAGGATCGTGCAGACTCCAGGTCAGTTGGCTGTCTCCGGTCAACGGCGTGCTTGGTTTAACAGGCTGGCATCCTTGTTGTGTTCTGGGGGCAACAGATTTGGCGAAAAGGGTTAAAAGACATCATTCAATCCATAACTACTAGATGACAGAAGGCAGGGATTAATTTTTCAATGTTCCATATTAGGGAAAGGAAAAAAAAAAAAAAAAAAGGCTTCTTTGTAAGAAGGTGTGCTAGGCACATCTCGCCTGTCCAAAACCCCTTTGCCCATTATACTTAGTTTGGGCTGAGGTAAATAGTTTAGGTTTTTCCCCCTCTCAGACCTCTGGGCCTTTTCTGTCCAAGCCATTAGGATAGAAAAGAGAAACCCGTTTTAAAGTGAAGTCCACAGACCACCCCGTTCTTCCCCAACCCAGCCATTTAGTTCAGCCAAACCGTTGAGTCTCAGGAGGCAGCACTGCAGAGAGGATTAAGTGAGGCTTATGCGTACAGATAATCACTCAGGTAATGCGATCATAGGCTTATGTCCTTTGAAAACAAAAAACACGTGTTAATTTATGTAACATAACCCGCAAACAAGTCTCTAAATCTGGAGAAGAAACTTTTAAGACGGTTAGTTGCCCTGTTTTATACTCTACTACTGATCATTGTGATTTTCCTTGAATAATAATTTTTCTTCCTAAGGTTACCCTCCTTGTCTTTAAAGGGACTACATTAAGTCCATTTTTAATTTATCCTGTTCATTTGCATAAACATAACAAGAGCAGCAAATGATCACTTATGATCTTTAGTTCTGCTTTGCTGGAACTTACCCAAGGAATATTTGGGGTGACCTTCAATCTGTTCTTCAGGACACAGAAGCTGTGCCACATATCTGGCATTCATCCTTGCCTGTACACACCTGTTTTTTCCAAGTCTTTCTGGTCTTTCCTTGTGCCTTAAGGTCCCTTCTAGCCATCTTTCAGGAAAACAACCTTCGTTCCTTCCCTGGAAAGATTGCTGTGGACCGCACAACCAACCATGGTACCAGGCCTTTTTATCTCACGGGCTTTTATTACCTTTGAAAGTCATTCCCAGTTCCTCAGGGCTTTCTGGTAACAATCTGAGCCCAAGTATGTTTCCTTTAGGCTTGACATTCCAGTCAAAGACTTGGTCAAAAAAAAAAGAACCTCTGTTGACAACTGGTCTTATTAGTTCTATGCAAAGGAACTTATGTCATTACTTACTTGTTTAGAATGCCAAACTCTGGAGGGATCAAATAGGGAGAAAAATATACAACGTGAAGGAAAATCTTTGTCCTAATATTCACTGAACTGGCATTTCCATTCTTCATATTTTCATTTTTCCCCCACTAAGAAATTTTGGTTTGTTTTTCCATTACAGTTGTCTCACTTTTTTAGCCCTCTTGTTTCCCTGCACCCTGTCCCTCCCTTCCCCCACATTTAGTCCCCACTCAGTTGCACCTGTCTGTGGGTCATTCATATATATATATATATTTTTTAACTTGACCCATCCCCTTACACCTTTCTTTTCCTCCCCCCCGCCCCCCTTGTTACTGTTAGTCTACTTCTTGTTTACATACCTCTGGTTCAATTTTGCTCATTTGTTTGTGCTGTTCATTAGTTTCCTGTAATAGGTGACAGCATAAGGTATTTTTCTTTTGTTGCCTGGCTTATTTCACTAAGCATAATTTTCTCTAGTTCCATCCATGTTGTTGCAAATGGTAGAAGTTCCTTCTTTCTTTCTGCTACATAGAATTCCATTGTGTAAATGTACCACAGTTTTTTGATCCACTCATCTACAGATGGGCATTTAGGTTGTTTCCAGCACTTGGCTATTGTAAATAGTGCTGCTATGAACATTGGAGTGCATAGGTTCTTTTGAATTGGTGTTTCGGGATTTTTTGGATATAATCCTAGCAATGGAATTGCTGGTTCAAAAGGCAGTTCCATTTTTAGTTTTTTAAGGAAATTCCAAACTGTTTTCCACAGTGGCTGCACCAATCTGCATTCCCACCAGCAATGCACCAGGGTTCCCGTTTCTCCGCATCCTCTCCAGCACAAGTTGTTTGTTGATTTGTTGATGATTGCCATTTTGACTGGTGTGAGGTGGTATCTCATTGTGGTTTTAATTTGCATCTCTCTGATGGCTAGTGATGTTGAGCATACTTTCATATGTCTATGGGCCCTCTGTATGTCTTCTTTTGAGAAGTGTTTGTTCAGGTCCTTTGCCCATTTTTTAATTGGGTTGTCTGTCTTCTTGGTGTTGAGTCGTATGAGTTCTTTATATATTTTGGAGATCAATCCCTTGTCTGAGATGTCATTGGCGAATATATTTTCCCATATGGTTGGTTTCCTTTGCATCTTGCTGATGTTTTCTTTACCTGAGCAGAAACTTTTTAGTTTGATGTAGTCCCATTTGTTTATTCTTTCCTTTATTTCCCTTGCCTTAGGAGATATATCAGTGAAAATGTTGCTACGTGGGATATCTGAAATTTTCCTGCCTATTTTTTCCTCTAGGACTTTTATGGTGTCACGGCTTACATTTAAGTCTTTGATCCATTTTGAGTTTATTCTGGTGTATGGTGTGAGCTGGTGGTCTAGTTTCATTTTTTTGCATGTCCCTGTCCAGTTCTCCCAACACCATTTGTTGAAGAGGCTCTTTTCACTCCATTTGATGTTCTTTCCCCCTTTGTCAAATATTAGTTGACCATATGAACCTGGGCTTATTTCTGGGCTCTCTATTCTGTTCCATTGATCTATATGTCTGTTTTTATGCCAGTACCAGACTGTTTTGATTACCGTGGCCTTGTAGTATAGTTTGATATCGGGTATTGTGATTCCTCCTACTGTGTTCTGCCTCAAAATTGCTGTGGCTATTCGGGCTCTTTTTTGGTTCCATATAAATTTTTGAAGTATTTTTTCTAGGTCTGTGAGATATGTTGCTGGTATTTTAATAGGGATTGCATTGAATCTATAAATTGCTTTGGGTAGTATGGACATTTTAATGATGTTGATTCTTCCCATCCATGAGCATGGTATACGCTTCCATTTATTTGTATCTTCTTTAATTTCTTTCTTCAATGTTATGTAGTTTTCTGTGTACAGGTCTTTTACCTCTTTGGTTAAGTTTATTCCTAGGTATTTTATTTTTCTTGTTGCTATTGTAAATGGGATTTTTCTTTCAGTTTCTATCTCTGAGTTTTTATTGTTGGTGTATAAAAATGCCTTCGATTTCTTAATATTGACTTTGTATCCTGCTATTTTGCCGAATTCACTTATTAGATTGAGTAGTTTTTTTGTGGAGTCTAAAGGATTTTCTATGTACACTATCATGTCATCTGCAAATAATGACAGTTTTACTTCCTCTTTTCCAATTTGGATGCCTTTTATTTCTCTTTCTTGTCTGATTGCTGTGGCTAGAACTTCCAGGACTATGTTGAATAGGAGTGGAGAGAGCGGACATCCTTGTCTTGTTCCTGATCTCAAGGGGAATGCTCTCAGTGTTTGCCCATTGAGTATGATGTTGGCTTCAGGTTTCTCATATATGGCCTTTATTATGTTGAGGTATGCTCCCTCTATTCCCATTTTGCTGAGAGTTTTTATCATAAATGGTGTTGTACTTTATCAAATGCTTTTTCCGCATCTATTGATATGATCATGTGGTTTTTGTCTTTCATTTTGTTTATGTGGTGTATCACGTTTATTGATTTGCAAATATTAAACCATCCTTGCATCCCTGGGATGAATCCTACTTGATCGTGGTGTATGATCTTTCTAATGTGTTGCTGGATCCGGTTTGCCAATATTTTGTTGAGGATTTTAGCATCTATGTTCATCAGCGATATTGGTCTGTAGTTTTCCTTCTTTGTTGTGTCTTGACCTGGTTTTGGAATTAGGGTTATACTGGCTTCATAGAACGAGTTTGGGAGTCTTCCCTCTTCTTGTATCTTTTGGAATAGTCTGAGGAGGATAGGAGTTAGTTCTTTCCTAAATGTTTTGTAGAATTCACTTGTGAAGCCATCTGGTCCAGGGCTTTTGTGTGCTGGGAGTTTTTTGATTACTGCTTCAATTTCGCTAGCTGTTATTGGTCTATTCAGACTTTCTGCTTCTTCTTGATTCAGTTTGGGCAGACTGTAGTTTTCCAGGAATCTGTCCATTTCCTCTAGGTCGTCAAATTTCTTGCCATACAGTTGTTCGTAATAATTTCTTATAATCCTTTGTATTTCTGTGGTATCAGTTGTGATTTCTCCTCTTTCATTTCTGATTTTATTTATTTGGGTTCTCTCTCTTTTTTTCTTGATGAGCCTGGCTAAAGGCTTGTCAATTTTGTTTATCTTTTCAAAGAACCAGCTCCTACTCTTGTTGATCTTTTGAATTGTTACTTTAGACTCTATGTCATTTAATTCTGCTCTGATCTTGATGATTTCCTTCCTTCTACTTGATCTGGGTTTTGCTTGTTGTTCTTCCTCTAGTTCTTGTAGCTGTAGGGTTAAATTTTTTATTAGAGATTCTTCTAGCTTTTTTAGGTAGGCCTGTATTGCTATGAACTTTCCTCTTAGAACTGCTTTCGCTGTATCCCATAGGTTTTGGGTTGTTGTGTGTTCATTATCATTAGTTTCCAGAAACTCTTTGATTTCTTCCTTGATGTCATTGTTAACCCATTCATTATTTAATAGCATGTTATTCATTCTCCATGAGTTCGAATGTTTTTGAGTTTTTTCCTTGAGGTTGATTTCGAATTTTAAGCCATTGTGATCTGAGAAGATGCTTGATATAATTTCAATTTTCTTGAATTTGTTAAGGCTTGTTTTGTGTCCTACCATGTGGTCTATCTTTGAAAATATTCCATGTGCACCTGAGAAGTATGTATATTTTGCTTCTTTGGGGTGAGAACTTCTATATATATTGACTAAGTCCATTTGATCTAGAGTGTTGTTCAGTGCCTCAATATCTTTGGTGTTTCTTTGCTTCGAAGATCTGTCCATTGTTGACAATGGGGTGTTAAAGTCCCTTAATATGAGTGTGTTGCTGTCTATATCTTTCTTGGAGTCTTTCAAAATTTTCCTTATATATTTGGGTGCTCCTAAGTTGAGTGCATATTTATTTATAAGGGTTATATCTCCTTTTTTTTTTTTTTTTTTTGGTTTTTAAATTATAGTTGTCCCCTTTTCCCCTAATTTCTCTCCCCCACCCAACCCACCCCCTCTCCCGCAATCATATCCCTCCCCGTTGTCCATGTCCATGAGTCTTTTATACGGGTTCTTTGACTAATCCCTTCCCTTACTTATCGCCCTTATCTCCCTCTCCCCTACCCCCTATTGACTGCTATTCTGCTCTTTGTTCTATTTAGTTCCTTTGTTTGTGTTGTTCTTTAGTTTCCTGTATTAGGTGATATCATATGGTATTTTTCTTTCTTTGCCTGGCTTATTTCACTAAGCATAATTCTCTCTAGTTCCATCCATGTTGTTGCAAATGGCAGGAGTTCCTTCTTTCTTTCTGCTGCATAGTATTCCATTGTGTAAATGTACCACAATTTTTTGATCCACTCATCTGCAGATGGGCACTTAGGTTGTTTCCAGCACTTAGCTATTGTAAACAGTGCTGCAATGAACATAGGAGTGCATAAGTTCTTTTGAATTGGTGTTTCAAGATTCTTCGGGTATAATCCTAGTAGTGGAGTCGCTGGTTCAAAAGGCAGTTCCATTTTTAATCTTTTGAGGTAATTCCATACTGTTCTCCATAGTGGCTGCACCAGTCTGCATTCCCACCAACAGTGCAGTAGGGTTCCCGTTTCTCCACATCCTCGCCAGCACTTGTTGCTTGTTGATTTGTTGATGATGGCCATTCTGACTGGTGTAAAATGGTATCTCATTGTGGTTTTTATTTGCATCTCCCTGATGGCTAATGATGTTGAGCATTTTTTCATGTGTCTATGGACCTTCTGTATGTCCTCTTCGGAGAAGTGTTTGTTCAGGTCCCTTGCCCATTTTTTAATTGGGTTGTTTGTTTTCTTGATGTTTAGTCGTATCAGCTCTTTATATATTTTGGAAATCAGTCCCCTGTCTGTGATGTCATTGGCAAATATGTTTTCCCATATGGTTGGTTTCCTTTTCATCTTGCTGATGTTTTCTTTTGCTGAGCAGAAACTCTTCAGTTTGATGTTATCCCATTTATTTATTTTTTCCTTTATTTCTCTTGCTTTATGAGATGTATCGGTGAAGAGATTGTTACGTGAGATATCTGATATTTTCTTGCCTATGTTTTCCTCTAGGACTTTTATGGTGTCACGGCTTACATTTAAGTCTTTGATCCATCTTGAGTTTATTCTCGTGTGTGGTGTAAGTTGGTGGTCTAGTTTCATTTTTTTGGCATGTCTCTGTCCAGTTCTCCCAGCACCATTTGTTAAAGAGGCTCTTCTCACTCCATTTTATGTTCCTTCCTCCTTTATCAAAGATTAGTTGACCATAGAGGCCTGGGTTTATTTCTGGACTCTCTATTCTGTTCCACTGATCTATATGTCTGTTCTTATGCCAGTACCATACTGTTTTGATTACAGTGGCTTTGTAGTATTGTTTGATATCTGGTGTTGTGATTCCTCCTGCTGTGTTCTTCTGTCTCAAGATTGCTTTTGCTATTCGGGGTCTTTTTTGGTTCCATATGAATTTATGGAGAATTTGTTCTAGGTCTGTGAAATATGTCATTGGTATTTTAATAGGGATTGCATTGAATCTGTAAATTGCTTTGGGTAGTATGGCCATTTTCATGATGTTGATTCTTCCCATCCAAGAACATGCTATTTGCTTCCATTTATTTGTTTCTTCCTTAATTTCTTTCTTCAATGTTATGTAATTTTCAGAATATAGGTCTTTTATCTCTTTGTTTAAGTTTACTCCTAGGTACATCAGAGAAGGAAAACTCTGACTCCAAAAAACCTCCGCTGCCTTGCGGCATACCTCTTCAGGGGAAAGGCTAAGGGAGTAAACCCCGACAGAAAATCCGGAGCCGGAGTCCCTAAGGCGGTTTGACGTTGTAGTCAACACCGGCAACTCCTGCGGCGCACCTGAACCCAAGCTGTATCGACTCCGTCTTTCCCTTGGACCCTTCAGCTGCGAAGAGAGGGGGGGTCTGCTGCATGGGCAACAGCAGACCCTCCATATTACCCTGCCCAGGCTCTGTAGCTTCAGCGTCATCGCAAGATGTCGATTCAACACGGGAGGAGACAGATACCATGTCACTCCCGAGTCGGACTGCACAGCCATTCTTGGCGGTGCAGATAGACTCTGAAGAAGCTACACCATCGTCTCTCAAGACGGACGGCTGCCGACGACGACGACGACTCCTAGGTACTTTATTTTTCTTGTTGCTATTGTAAATGGTATTTTCATTTTTGTCTCTGTCTCTGCTATTTTATTGTTGGTGTACAGAAATGCCTTAGATTTCTGTATATTTATTTTGTACCCTGCGATTTTGCCAAATTCACTTATTATATCGAGTAGTCTTTTAGTGGAGTTTATAGGATTTTCTAGGTATACTATCATGTCATCTGCATATAATGAAAGTTTTACTTCCTCTTTCCCAATTTGGATGCCTTTTATTTCTTTTTCTTGTCTGATTGCTGTGGCTAGGACTTCCAACACTATGTTGAAAAGGAGTGGAGAGAGTAGACAACCTTGTCTAGTTCCTGAGTTCAGGGGGAATGCTTTCAGTTTTTGTCCATTGAGTATGATGTTGGCCTCAGGCTTCTCATATATAGCCTTAATTATGTTAAGATATGCTCCCTTTATTCCCATTTTGTTGAGTGTTTTCATCATAAATGGGTGTTGTACTTTATCAAATGCTTTTTCTGCATCTATTGAAATGATCATGTGATTTTTGTCTTTCATTCTGTTTAGGTGATGTATTATATTTATTGATTTGCGAATATTAAACCATCCTTGCATCCCTGGAATGAAGCCCACTTGATCATGATGTATGATCTTTATGATGTATTGCTGGATCCTGTTTGCCAATATTTTATTGAGGATTTTAGCATCGATGTTCATCAGTGATATTGGCCTGTAGTTTTCTTTCTTTGTTGTGTTTTGACTTGGTTTGAGGATTAGGATAATACTGGCTTCATAGTAAGAGTTTGGGATTTTCCCCTCTTCTTGGATTTTTTGGAACAGTTTGAGGAGGATAGGAGTTAGTTCTTCCCTGAATGTTTTGTAGAATTCGCCTGTGAAGCCATCTGGTCCAGGGCTTTTGTGTGCCGGGAGATTTTGGATTACTGTTTCAATTTCCTTTTTTGTTATTGGTTTGTTGAGACTTTCCACTTCTTCTTGATTCAGTTTTGGAAGGTTGTATGTTTCTAGAAATTTGTCCATTTCTTCTAGATTGTCAAATTTCTTGTCATACAGTTGTCTGAAGTAATTTCTAACTATCATTTGTATTTCTGAGGTATCAGTCGTGATTTCTCTTCTTTCATTTCTGATTTTGTTTATTTGTGTCTTCTCTCTTTTTTTCTTGATTAGACTGGCTAGAGGCTTGTCGATTTTGTTTATTTTTTTGAAGAACCAGCTCCTAGTTTTGTTGATCTTTTGGATTGTTTGTTTAGTCTCTATGTCATTTAGTTCTGCTCTGATCTTGATGATTTCATTCCTTCTTCTTGCCCTAGGCTTTGTTTGTTGTTGTTGTTCTAGTTCTTGTAGCATTGTGGTTTCGGTTTTTTATTTGAGATTCTTCTAGCCTTTTCAAATATGCCTGTATTGCTATAAACTTCCCTCTCAGGACTGCTTTTGCTGTGTCCCACAGGTTCTGGGTTGTTGTGTGCTCATTATCATTAATTTCTAGAAATTTCTTGATTTCTTCTTTGATATCATTCTTAACCCATTCATTATTTAATAGCATGTTATTCAATCTCCATGAGTTTGGTTGTCTTTGATTTTTTTTTCTGAGGTTGATTTCTAGTTTCAAGGCATTGTGATCTGAAAAGATGCTTGATATGATTTCAATTTTCTTGAATTTGTTGAGGCTTGTTTTGTGACCTATCATGTGGTCTATCTTTGATAATGTCCCATGTGCACTTGAAAAGAATGTATATTTTGCTTCTTTGGGGTGAAAAGTTCTATATATATCAGTTAGATCCATGTGGTTTAGTGTGTTGTTCAATGCCTGTATATCCTTGGTGTTTCTTTGCTTTGATGATCTGTCTATTGTTGATAATGGAGTGTTGAAGTCCCCTACTATGAGTGTGTTGTTGTTGATATCCTTTTTGTGGTCTTCTAGTATTTTCTTTATGTATTTGGGTGCTCCTATGTTGGGTACATATATGTTTATCAAAGTCATATCTTCTTGATGGATTGTTCCTTTAAGTATTATGAAATGTCCTTCTTTGTCTCTTTTTATTGTCCTTGCTTTGAAATCCATTTTGTCTGATATTAGAACTGCTACCCCGGCTTTTTTTTCCGGTTCATTTGTTTGGAATATTTTTTTATATCCCTTTACTTTCAGTCTGTGTAAATCTTTTGTTTTCAGGTGTGTTTCTTGTAGACAGCAAATATGTGGATCCTGTTTTCTTATCCATTCCGTTACCCTATGTCTTTTAATTGGAGCATTTAATCCATTTACATTTAAGGTTATTATTGACGTGTATTTATTCATTTCCCTTTGTACCTCTGTTCCTCTCCTCTCTTGTTTTTTCCTTCTTTTTTCTTAGAACACTCCCTTTAGCATCTCTTGCAATGCTGGTTTGGTGGAGATGTATTCTTTCAGTCTTCCTTTGTCTGAGAACCTCCTTATTTCACCTTCTATTTTGAATGAGAGTCTTGCTGGGTAGAGTATTCTTGGTTGTAGGCCTTTGTTTTTCATTCCTTGAAATATTTTTGACCATTCCCTTGTGGCTTGTAATGTTTCTGTTGAGAAATCAGTTGATAGCCTTATCGGAGCTCCCTTGTATGTTATTTGCTGCTTTTCTCTTGCTGCTTTTAGGATTCTCTCTTTGTCTTGGAATGTTGCCATTTTAACTATGATGTGCCTTGGAGTGGGTTTTTGGGGGTTCCTCTTGATTGGAACTCTCATTGCTTCTTGGACTTGCATAGCTTTTTCTCTCATCAGGTTCGCAAAATTTTCTGTCACTATTTCTCCTATCAGATTTTCAATTCCATATTCCTTTTCTTCTTCTTCTCGTATTCCAATGATCCTTAAATTATTTTTCCTAATGCTATCCTGTAATTCCCTTACATCTTGTTCATATTTTTTCAATCGTTTTTCATTTTGCTGTATTGTCTGGAAGTTTTTCTCTACATTATCTTCTAACTCACTAATCCGATCCTCTGCTTCATTTAGTCTGCTTTTGACTGATTCTACTGTGTTTTTCAGTTCAGAGATTGTATTCTTAAGTTCTTCCTGGTTCTTGTTAACAATTTCTATGTCTTTTTTTATGCTGGTGTAGTTCTCTGTAAGTTCCCTGTAATTTTCTTGGAGCTATTGGTAACTTCCTTGAAGGTTGTCATAGTTGATTTTAAGGATGTCGAGTATATTGAGCTTCTTTACCACCATTGTTTTGAATTCCATGTCTGACATTTGGGCTATGTCTATTTCATCTATCTCTCTTTCTGAGGATTCCTCTTTTCTTTTCATTGAGGGGTTATTTTTGCGTCTTACCATGTTGGATTCTTTTTGTTTTTATTTATTTATTTATTTGTTTTTTTTTGGGGGGGGGTAGTCTGCTTTGACTTCCCTCCTTTGTGGTGTAATATTCTTTATCGAAGGTCTGGGAGTTTCAGTGGTGCAGTCTCTTTGATATCCTGAGCCTGATGTTCTTGAGTTACCCTTTATGTCGTTTGTTTATGCTGTTCGGTTATATTTCAGATGTTCTTTGATAGGATCTTCCTTCTGGCTAGTTGGTTGAGAATCACTCTATCCGCTTTGTGTTGAGTTCTTTTGTGGATATGCTGTTAAAGACATAAACACACAGCCCAGGCAGGAGACCCACACCCTCAAAAAGTATCCCCCACTCTATCCTGCTATCGTTAGCCAACTAGCCCGTATTAATATAAATGTAAAGAGATTTGAGCTTTTATACTATAAGAAGAATAGATAAGAGTTGTTTTTGGGGAGGAAAAATATAATTTTTGATAGAGGGGGTGATAGATTAATAATAGTTGAGACTGTGCAAGCCAGTTAGTAATATTTACATTGTATGTTAATAAAAATAGAAGAAAAGGATAGAAAAATACATAGTATAGTAAGAAAGTGGGATTGTATTGTATTTGGGTTTATATAGTAATTATATTATATTATTTAGAGTGATAGGGGGGCTAAGCTAGACACACAAATGAATAAACAACGATTAAAGAGAAAGGATGAGAAGGAGAGGTTATATGCAACACGTTAGAGATAAAGTTTGTTATTATTGGAAGAGGTGAAGGAAAAACACCCCACCCCAAAAATCCCCAAGAAAATAGAAGAAAAGAAGAAAGAGAGAAAGAGAAGAAAATAAAAAATTTACCACAAAACCCCCCCAAAAAACCCCAAAAGGTAAGAAAGAAAGGAACAAAGAAAGATAGAAAAGAAAGAATAAAGAAGAAAGAAAGAAAGAAGAGAGAGAAAAAAAAATATTGAAAAAAAAATATATATATACCCCCCAAAAACCCCCCAAAGAAACCCCAGGAAAAGAATAAAGAAAGAAGGAAAGAAAAGAAATGATTAAGAAGAAAGAAAGAACAAGGGAGAAAAAATTTGGGAGAAAAAATTTGGAAAAAAAAAGCGATGTTTTTACTCCGTTTTAGCCTTGGTGTGTTGCCTTCTTTTTCTGGGTCCGCAGCTGGTCTAGTGTGGCAGGTCAGAGGTTCTTGTTTTTTGCAGGACTGGTGTGCGCTCCCGGTTGCCGCTATGGTGCGCGCCTGCGGTTGCCGGCACGGCGCGCTCCCTTGCTGCCCGCTGGAGCCAGTTGAGGTGCCCTTGCGCGCGAGCCCCTGCGAGCTCAGGCGGCCCAAGAGTTTGCCCAGCGGTTGGAGCCCACTGCTGCCGGGCTGCGGTGGTTCCCTGTTCGCGCCGAGGTGTCCCTGCGCACGACCCTGCCCGCGCGGGCGGCCCTAGCGCTTTCCCTGGGATTGGCTCCTGCTGTCGCTGGGCTGCGGCAGTCCCGCGTTCGCGCCGAGGAATCCCTGCGCGCGTCCCTGCACTCGCGGGCAGCCCGAGAGCTTTCCCCGGGATTGGCGCCCACTGACCCCGGGCTGAGGTGCTTTCGCGCTCGTGCGCCGCCCCGTGCCCTCAGTCCCGCTGAGCCGAGCTCCGGGAGTTGGTCTCTGGCCTCTTAGGGCAGGGCCGGGGACACTTGTGCTCAGTGGAAGCGAGCGTCTGTGGGTCGCCTCCTCCCGCTGTTCCCGTGCTGCAGCCGTCCGCCTTCCCTCACCCGTCTGGGCGGGCACAAACAGAGCCTGTGCTAGTGGTCTGCTTTCCGGCCTGGGGCCCTGCGCCAACGGGAGCTGTCTAGGGGTGTCTGTGCACGGTTCTCTGCCTGTTCAGTGGGCCCTCCCTGTGCCCGTAGGGGCACTGATCTTATGTCCATTGGGGAGTGTCCGAGGGATGCCTGGACTCACGGCACCGCGCACCTGGGCCAGTGAGTGAGAGCACTTCCCTATGTGCGCCCCCGTGACCCAAGGGTAGGGTAGGGTTGGGGAGTGGATGAGCGCGCCTCTGCGCCTGGGCTCCTCCAGAACGGCCTACCACCCCCAAACTTTCCTCCCCTCTCCACCGTCCACTAGAGAAAAATAAAAAGGAGAATTATGTTCTCACTTGCCCGGCAGCACGCTGTCTCCTGTCCTTCAGCGCCAATGCCACTTGGTCGAGTCCCATCTCTGCCAGCGGGCAGAGATCTGCTCTCCTCCTGACTCCTCTCCAGGCAGCCTGTGGTCGCCAAAAATCCTTTGTGTGCTTCCCACCGCAGCTCGGGCAGCCGCCCCAGTCAGGAATCCCATTTCGTCCCCTTTTTCTCCGCTTTCCTCACTAAACAGGTTGTTCCCAGATGGATTTTCTCTAACCCAGCAGTGCCTTGGCTCAACTCCCACCAATGTCCAGCTGCTCACTGAGATGTTCTGTCTGCAATTAGCCCAAACTGCAGACGGGTCTCCGGAGCCTAAAACCGCAACCTCTCCTCACTCCTCCGCCATCTTACCTTTTGGGTTATATCTTCTTGATGAATTTTTCCCTTAAGTATTATGAAATGCCCATCTTTGTCTCTTTTTATGGACTTTGCTGTGAAATCTGTTTTGTCTGATATAAGTATTGCTACCCCGGCTTTTTTTTTCATGTCCATTAGCTTGAAATACTTTTTTCCATCCCTTTACTTTCAGTCTGTGTAGATCCTTTGTTCTAAGGTGGGTCTCTTGTAGACAGCATATATGTGGGTCATTCTTTCTAATCCATTCAGCTACCCTATGTCTTTTAATTGGAGCATTTAATCCATTTACATTTAAGTTTATTACTGATAAGTACTTATTCATTGTCATTTTTCCCCTTTGTACTCGTGTTCTTCTCTGTCTCTCTCTGTTTCTTTATCTTCTTAGAGCAGACCCTTTAGCATCTCTTGCATTGCTGGTTTGGTGGAGATGTATTTTTTTAGCCTTCTTTTGTCTTGGAAGCTCCTTATTTCACACTCCATTTTGAATGAGAGCTTTGCTGGGTATAGTATTCTAGGTTGTAGGCCTTTGTTTTTCATTGCTTGGAATATTTTTTGCCATTCCCTTCTGGTTTGTAGTGTTTCTGCTGAGAAATCTGAGGATAGCCTTATTGGAGCTCCCTTGTATGTTATTAGTTGTTTCTCTCTTGCTGCTTTTAGGATTCTCTCTTTGTCTTTGAATGTTGCCATTTTAATTATGATGTGTCTTGAGGTGGGCCTGTTGGGGTTCATCTTCATTGGGACCCTCTGTGCTTCCTGGACTTGCGTGACTCTTTCTCTCCTCATGTGAGGGAAGTTTTCTGTCATTAGTTTTTCAAAGAGGTTTTCTATCCCTTGCTCTTCTTCTTCTCCTTCTGGAATTCCTATGATACGGATATTATTAAGTTTCATGTTGTCCTGCAGCTGTCTTAGAACCTCTTCAGTCTTGTTCAGTCTTTTTTCATTTTGTTGCACTGTCTGGGAGTTTTTGTGTACGTTGTCCTCCAGCTTGCTGATCCGATCTTCTGCTTCCTCTAGGCTCCTTTTAATTCCTTCTATTGTGTTCTTCAATTCAGAGATCGTAGTCTTCATTTCCTCCTGGCTCTTATTGATACCTTCTATGTCCTTTTTCATGCTGGTGTAATTCTCAGTAAGTTCCTTGTAATTTTTCTGGAGTTCCTTGTAGTTTCCCTGGAGTTCTTTGTAGTTTCCGCTGAGCTCATTGAGCTTCTCCATAATCTATGTTTTCAATTTTGTATCTGATAGTTGCTCCCCTCTATTTCATTTAGCACTCTTTCTGGGGATTCTACCTTTCCTTTTGTTGGCGGGTTGGTTGTTTCCCTGTCTCCCCATTTTTTGTGACTCCTATTGTTTGTTGGTGCTTCTTAGAATGATCTGCACTTCTTGGATCTCCCCTGGTGGCGTCGGATCCTGTACCAGTCTGGCCCTAGGCAGCCTGTTGGAGACCTCCAGGGATCTACTGCTGTTTTCTGTCTTCTTTAATTGTTAATCTATTCAATCTGTGATTAGCTTTCAGGTTTAAGGACTGTGGGTGTGGAAGCTTAATTCCTGTAGGCAGGGCTTTTGCTTCCCCTCAGGCTGACGCCACTTGGAGGGGAATGGTCTACCCGCAGTACTGGGGATGAGTCAGCACTGCGACCCAGTCGGCTGCTCCTCCAGTTCTCCCCTCAAAGCCACCGTGCCAAACTCTCCGCAAGTGTCTCCAGTGCTCTCTGCCTTCCCTCTGCTTGAGCCCAGGGTAAGTGGTGGCCAAAATATTTTCGTATGTGATCCGCTTAAGAGCTCTTTTTCTCCTGCTGTTTCTCTCTGGCTAGCGAGAAACCCTGTGGCTTTTCGCTTTTCACAGCTGATACTATTTTACTTTCCACTCTGTTGCTGTAGGCTGGGAAGCCCAGCTGGAGGTTTAGACCCTGCCCTTCTCAGGGGGAATCCCCAGCTGCTGAGCTGTTTCTCAGTCCCTTCAGCTGCCACCCTTGTGAGCCCAGCCAGCCCTTCCGTGTCTCCGCACTCCCTACCGGTCAAGTTGTGATGTAGCGGCCTTTTCTGTCTCTCTGTGGTTATAAGACTTCTTTCCAGCTAGTGTTCGGTTGGTTATTCCAGATGATTTCTCCAAAATTAAGTTGTAAATCCAGACTGGTCCTGGGAGGAGGTTAGTGTAGCTTCCACTTACTCCTCCGCCATCTTGGATCTCCTCGGGTCCTGTTTTCTTATCCATTCCATTACCCTATGTCTTTTAATTGGAGCATTTAATCCATTTACACTTAAGGTTATTATTTATGTGTATTTATTCATTGCCCTTTGTACCTCTGTTCTTCTCCTCTTCTTTTTTCTTCTTTTTTCTTAGAACATTCCCTTTAGTATCTGTTGCAATGCTGGTTTGGTGGAGATGTATTCTTTTAGTCTTCCTTTGTCTGGGAAACTCCTTATTTCACCTTCCATTTTGAATGAGAGCCTTGCTGGGTAGAGTATTCATGGTTGTAGGCCTTTGTTTTTCATTACTTGGAATATATTTTGCCATTCCCTTCTGGCTTGTAGTGTTTCTGTTGAGAAATCGGTCGATAGCCTTATCGGAGCTCTCTTGTATGTTATTGGCTGTTTTTCTCTAGCTGCCTTTAGGATTCTCTCTTTGTCTTTGAATGTTGCCATTTTAATTATGATGTGCCTTGGAGTGGGTTTTTTTGGGTTTCTCTTCATTGGAACTCTCTGTGCTTCATGAACTTGTATAACTTTTTCTCTCCTTAGGTTGGTAAAATTTTCTGTCACTATTTCTCCTATCAGTTTTTCAATTCCATATTTCTCTTCTACTTCCTCTCTTATTCCGATGATCCTGATATTATTTCTTTTCATGCTATCCTGTAATTCCCTTACTTCTTCTTTGTACTTTTTCAATATTTTTTCATTTTGCTGTATTGTCTGGGAATTTTTCTCTACATTATCTTCTAACTCACTAATCCAATCCTCTGCTTCGTTTAGTCTGCTTTTGACTGGTTCTACTGTGTTTTTCAGTTCAGAGACTGAATTCTTCATTTCTTCCTGGTTCTTGTTAATAGTTTCTATGTCTTTTTTTTTATGCTGGTGTAGTTCTCTGCAAGTTTCCTGTAATTTTCTTGGAGCTGTTGGTAACTTCCTTGGAGGTTGTCATACTTCTTTTTAAGGTTGTCGAGTATATTGAGCTTCTTCACCACCATTGTTTTGAATTCCGTGTCTGACATTTGGGCTATGTCTATTCCATCTACATCTCTTTCTGGGGATTCCTCTTTTATTTTCATTGAAAGGTTATTTCTGCATCTTATCATGTTGAATTCTTCTGGTTTGTTTTTGTTTTTTGGGTTTGCCTGCTTTGACTTCCCACCTTCGTGGTATGAGATTCTACATAGGAAATCTGGGCATTTCAGTGGTGCAGTCTCTTTGATCTCCTGAGCCTGATGTTCTTTGTGTACCCTTTATGTCATTTGTTTATGCTATCTGGTTATGTTTCAGATGCTCTTTGATAGGATCTTCCTTCTGGCTAGTTGATTGAGAGTCACTCTATCCACTTTGTCTTGAGTTCTTTTGTGGAGATGCTGTTAAAAACATAAACACACAGCTCAGGCAGGAGACCCATACCCTCAAAACTATCCCCCACCCTCTATCCCACTATCATCAGCCAACAAGCCAGTATTAATATAAATGTAGAGAGATTAGAGCTTTTATACTATTGGAAGAATAAATAAATGTTGTTTTTAGAAAGTAAAAATATGATTTCTGAGAGAGGGGATGATAGATTAATAATAGTTGAGACTATGCAAGACAGTAGGTAATATTTACATTGTATGTTAATAACAAAAGAAGAAAAGGAGGGAAGAATGCAAAATATAGTAAGAAAATGAGATTGTATAGTATTGGATTTACATAGTAGTTATATTCTATTTATTTACAGTGAAAGGGAGGCTAAACTAGACACACAAACAAATAAATAGAAAGGATGAGAAGGAGAGATTGTATGAAACAAATTAGAGATATAGTTTTTTTTTCTTTCCCTTTAAAGAAGAAAAAGAAAAGGAATGTTTTTACTCAATTCAGCCTTTGTGTGTCGTCTTCTTTTTCTGCATCCAAAGCTGGTCTAATGAGGCGGATAAGAGGTTCCTGTTCCTTGCAGCAGCGGTGCGCTCCTGCGGTGGCTGGCAAGGCCCGTTCCTTTGGCGCCTTTTCAAGCTAGCCCAGGTGCCTTTTCCCATGCACCCCTGCACATGGAAGGCAGCAAAAGAGCTTGCCTCAGGCCTGCTGTCTCTCACCTCTTAGGGCGGGGCCCCAGACACTTGAGTACAGTGGAAGTGAGAGATTGGTGCCTATTGAAGCCAGGCAAGGTGATTTTGCCCTCGCGTGCCCATGCAAGCGCAAGGTGGCTCAAGAGATCGCCTCGGTCCTGCTGAGCTGCACTCCCGGAGTTGGTCTCTCGCATTTTAGGTTGGGGCCGCGGACACTTGTGTACAGTGGAAGTGAACGTCTGTGAGTCGCTGCCACCCGCTGTTCCCGCACCGCAGCTGCCCATCGTTCCTGCACCCACCTAGGCGGGCAAGAGCAGAGCCTGAGCAAGTGGTCTGCGCTCCGGCATGGCACCCACTGGTGCTGGCCAGGGGTGTCTGCCCATGGTCTTCTGCGTGTCCAGTGGGCCCTCCCTGCACGCATTGGGGCACTGATCTTATGTCTGTTGGGTATGTCCAAGGGGCACCAGGACGCGCAGCCCTGTGCACCTGAGCCAGTGAATGAGGGCACTTCCCTATGTGCACCCACGCGACCCAAGGGGAGAGTTGGGGAGTGGGTGAGAGCACTTCTGCACCTGCGCTCCTCAAAAATATCCTATCACCCCCAAACTTTCCACCCCTCTTTGCAGTTCACAAGAGAAAAATATAAAGGAAAAATTACGTTCTTACTTGCACAGCAGTATGCTGTTTCTTGTCTTTTGGCGCCAATGCCACTTGGTCCAGTCCTGTCTCTGCCAGCAGGCAGGGATATGCTCTCCTCCCGATTCCTCTCTGGGGAAGCCTGTGGTTGCCAAAAAGCCTTTGTGTCCTTCCAGCCGCAGCTCGGGTAGCCACCCCAGTCAGGAATCCCGTCTCGTCCTTTTTTCCTCCGCTATCCTCACTAAACAGGTTGTTCCCAGATGGTTTTTCTCTAATCCAGCAGTGCCAAGGCTTGACTCCTGCCAGTGTCCAGCTGCTCACTGAGATGTTCTGTCTGCAATTAGTCCGAACTACAGATGGGTCTCGGGAGCCTGAAAGCGCAGCCTCCCCTCACTCCTCCGCCATCTTCTACCTTGTATGCCTTTAATTTCTTTTTCTTGTCTGATTGCTGTGTCTAGAACTTCCAAAATTATGTTGAATAGAAGTGGAAAGAGTGGATCCTTGTCTTGTTCCTCACCTTAGGGGGAAAGATACCAGTTTTTGTCCATTCAGTATGATGTTGGCTGCAGGTTTCTTGTATGTGGCTTTTATTTTGTTCAGGTATGCTCCCTCTCTTCCCACTTTGCTGAAGTTTTATCAAAAATCGGTGTTGTACTTTATCAAAAGCTTTTTCAGCATCTAATGATATGATCATGTGATTTTTGTCTTTCATTTTGTTTATGTGGTTTATTACATTTATTGATTTGTAAATATTAAACTCTCCGTGCATCCCTGAGATGAATCCTACTTGATCATGGTTTATGATCTTTTTAATGTGTTGCTGGATCTGGTTTGCCAATATTTTGTTGAGGATTTTAGCATCCATGCTCATCAGTGATTTGGCCTATAGTTTTCTTTCTTTGTTGTGTCTTAACCTGGTTTTGGAATTAGAGTAATACTGGCTTCATAGAAAGAGTTTGGGAGTCTTCCCTTTTCTTGGATTTTCTGGAATAGTTTGAGAAGGATAGGAGTTAGTTCTTACTGAAATGTTTTGTAAAATTCACCTGTGAAGCCATCTGGTCCAGGGCTTTTGTGTGCCAGGAGTTTTTTGATTCATCGTCGTCGGCAGCCGTCCGTCTCGAGAGACGATGGCGTAGCTTCTTGAGAGTCTATCTGCACCGCCGAGAATGGCTGTGCAGTCCGACTCGGGAGTGACAATCCCTGCCGCACTTGTTACAGGTGAAGGCAGGTGGCTGTTGTTGCTGCTGTTGACGCTGCTTCCGCCTCGATCTTTTCTGGACCGCCTCCTCGTTGCACGTAGCCTCTGTGCGTGACGTACCTTGCCTGACCGCGAGCCTCCAGGCTAGGCGGTCGTCTGCTTGAACTTCCCATGTGTTGAGATTGATGGAGCATTGTGTCATGTCCTTTTTGCAGATGTCTTTGAACCGCAGTTTTGGGCACCCTGTCATCCTCTGGCCTTCTGCTAGCTCGCTGTAGAGGAGGTCTTTGGGAATACGGCCTGCATCCATTCTTTTGACATGGCCGAGCCACCTGAGGCGTCTCTCACTAAGAACTGCATGCAAACTGCTCATGTTGGCTCGCTTCAGCACCTCGGTGTTGGGGACCTTATCCTGCCAGGCGACATGCAGGATGCGTCGCAGGCACCTCATGTGGAAGCTGTTGAGTTTCCTTTCGTGCCTTGCATAGGTGGTCCATGTCTCGCTGCCATAGAGGAGAGTGCTGAGTACGCAGGCTTGGTAGATGCGCAGTCTGGTTTTCTCAGTGAGGCTGGAATTGTTCCACGCTCACCGGTTCAGTTTGGCCATAACTGTGGCTGCCCTGGCGATTCTCCGATTGACCTCCAAGTCGACTGACAGAGAGCTCGAGATGGTGGACCCGAGGTAAGTGAAATCGTTGACAACCTCCAGGGTGTATCCGTCGATGGTGATGCATGGGGGAGTCCCCGTGCCTTGAGCCATAACGTTCGTCTTCGTCAGGCTGATGGCTAGTCCGAACTCCTTGCATGCGTGGGAAAGGCAAGTGACTAACTGCTGGAGTCCCTCTTCGGAGTGTGATGTCAAGGCTGCGTTGTCGGCGAAGAGCATCTCACGGATGAGCACCTCTTTGACTTTGGTCTTGGCTCGTAGATGGGCCAGGTTGTAGAGCTTGCCATCGGATCTGGTGTGAATGAAGACACCCTCGCTGCAGTCCTTAAAGGCGTATTGGAGGAGCATGGAGAAGAAGATTCCGAACAGCGTAGGCACGAGGACGCAGCCCTGCTTTACTCCCCTGCTTACTGGGAAGGCCTCAGAGGTTGCGCCGTTGTAGGACACCATGCTGTGCATGTTGTCGTGAAAGGACATGACCACAGCAAGCAGATGTGGTGGACAGCCAATCTTCCGTAGCAAGCTGAAGAATCCGCTTCGACTGACCAGATCAAACGCCTTCGTGAGGTCGATAAAGGCGAGGTAGAGTGGTTTATGCTGCTCGTGACACTTCTCCTGCAGCTGGCGTAGGGAGAAGATCATGTCCACTGTTGATCGGCCAGCTCTGAAGCCACACTGGGACTCTGGGTAGACGCGGGAAGCAAGGGTCTGCAGACGGGCAAGAGCGACCCGGGCGAATACTTTGCCGACGACGCTGAGGAGAGAGATGCCCCGGTAGTTGTTGCAGTCGCTGCGGTCTCCTTTGTTCTTGTACATGGTGATAATGTTGGCGTCTCTCATATCCTGGGGGATGTAACCCTCCTTCCAGCAGAGACAGAGTAGATGGTGGAGCGGCTGTAGCAGGACTGGTTTTCCGCTCTTCAGGATTTCTGGAGGGATTCTGTCGCTTCCTGGTGCTTTCCCGCAAGCGAGGCGGTCGATGGCTTTGCCGAGCTCTGCTGCAGTAGGTGGGGTGTCTAGCTCCTCCATGACTGGTAGGTCTGGGATTGCGTTAAGAGCAGTGTCTGTTACGGTGTTCCTCATTGTGTACAGCTCGAGGTAGTGCTCAGTCCACCGCCGCATTTGCTGTTCCTGGTCAGTGATGACCTCTCCTGTCTTGGACTTAAGGGGGGCGATCTTGGAGGGGATTGGGCCTGTTGCCTTCTTGATACCCTCATACATTCCTCGTGTGTTGCCTATATCGGCGGCTTCCTGGATGGTTCTGCACAGGTTTAGCCAATAGGTGTTTGCACAGTGGCGGGCGGTCTTCTGGACTTTGTTCCTGGCAGCCCGTAGAGCTTGAAGTGTACTGGGAGTGGGCGTAGCCTTGTAAGCCAGTAGGGCCTTCCTCTTAGCCTCGATCACGGGTTCCATTTCTTCCCAGTGAGCCTCGTACCAGTCAGCGTTCTTCCGCTCTTTCTTCCCGTAAGCAATAATGGCGGAGTTGTATATGGCGTCGCGGAGACGTGGCCAATTGGATTTGATAATGTCATCTGCCGCCATTCCCTCGCCGAGTGCATCTTCCATCCTGTTGATGAATTGCTGGGTCTTAACTGGGTTGCTGGCACAACTGGTGTTGATGCGTGGGCGACCCTTCATCTTGGAGTGGTGCAACCTCTTCGACGTTATGCGCACCTTGCTTACCACGAGGGCATGGTCCGTGTCGCAGTCTGCACTGTGGTAGCTGCGGGTGAGGGGGGTGCTGCCAATATCCGTTCTTCTGGTGATGATGAGGTCAAGCTGGTGCCAGTGGCGGGAGCGGGGGTGCCTCCATGACACCTGGTGGATCTCTTTGCACTTGAAGAATGTGTTTGTCACGCACAGGCCGTGGTGACACGAAAGCTCAAGCAGCCACTGACCATTCTCATTGATCTTTCCTCTCCCAAAGTTTCCGAGGCAGATGGGCCAGGCCATGTGGTCAGCTCCTACTCTTGCGTTGAAGTTTCCAAGGAGATAAAGAGTGTTACTTCTGGGGATCTTGGATAACGCTTTGTCCAGTGCATGGTAGAACTGTTCTTTCTCTTCGATGGTGGCGCAGAGGGTTGGGGCATACGCGCTAAGAATGCTGACTGGGCCGAAAGTTGTTGACAATCGGAGGGTAAGTAATCTCTCTGTGCCTCCTGTGGGTGGCTCTATGGAGTTAACAAGCGTGTTCTTCACAGCGAACCCAACACCGTGCTGTCTTGGTTGGTCCGGAGACTTCCCTTGCCAGTAGAAGGTGTAGTTGGTTTCTCTGATAGTTCCGTTGTCGGCCAACCAGGTCTCCTGTAGAGCCACAATGTCGATGTTTAGTCGTGCCAGTTCCCTGTCGATGATGGCGGTTTTCCTGGCATCATTGATCCACAGAAGGTCTGCAGTAAGTCCGGGACACATGGTCCTGATGTTCCAGCTAGCGAGGCGAAGAGCTGGAGGCTTCTTTCTTGTTGTTTGCTTGGAATTGCCTGGTGCGAGTGTTTTGTGGCCCACTTTTCGAGAGACGCCTCTCTGATCCCCACGCACCCAATGGGGCAGGCGAGCCATGGCGAGACGGCACCTAATTGGCTGGGGGCTGCCCAGCTTGAGGCGGGCGGTAGCTGTCCAGTGAGGTGCGATGACCTCTCCCACCATCAGAGGAAACCCCTTGCAGTTTTTTGATTACTGCTTCAATTTCACTGGTTTTTATTAGTCTGTTAAGGTTTTCTGCTTTTTATTAAAATTCAGTTTCGAAAGATTATGTTTCCAAAAATTGGTCCATTTCGCCAGATTATCAAATTTCTTGTCATATAGTTGTTTGTAGTAATTTCTTACAATCCTTTGTATTTCTGTGGTATCTATTGTGATTTCTCCTCTTTTGTTTCTGATTTTATTTATTTGGGGTCTCTCTCTTTTTTTCTTGATGAGTCTAGTTAAAGACTTGTCAATTTTGTTTATCTTTTCAAAGAACCAGCTCCTGGTTTTATTGATCTTTTGAATTGTTCTTTTGGTCTCTATGTAATTTAATTCTGTTCTGATCTTTTGTATCTCCTTTCATGTACTTGCTCTGGGCTTTGTTTGTTATTGTTCTACTAGTTCTATTAGATGTAGGGTTAGGTTGTTTGTTGGAAAGCCTTCTGTCCTTTTTAGGTAGGCCCGTATTGCTTTGAACATTTCTTTCAGGACTGTCTTCACTGTGTCCCATAGGTTTTGGACTGTTGTGTGTTCATTTTCATTTGTTTCCAAAAACTTTTTGATTTATTCCTTAATTTCATTATTAAGCTATTCATTTTTAAATAGCATGGTATTCATTCTTCATGAATTTGCATGTTCTTGAGTTTTTCCCTTGACGTTGGTTTCCAGTTTCAAGCCATTGTGATCTGAGAAGATGCCTGACATAATTTCAATTTTTTTGAATTTGTTGAGGTTTGTTTTGTGTCCTACTATGTGGTCTATCTTCAAAAGTATTCCATGTACATTAGAAAAGAATGTATATTTTGCTTCTTTGAGGTGAAAGGTTCTATATATATCAATTAAGGCCAATTGATCTAGAGTGTTGTTCAAGGCCACAATATCCTTGGTGTTTCTTTGCTTGTAAGATCTATCCAGTATTGGTAATGGGGTGTTAATATCCCCAACTACATGTGTGTTGCTGTCAATATTCTTCTTTAGGTCCTCCAAGTTTTTTTATACATTTAGGTGCTCCTTGTTAGGTACATACATATATGTTTACAAGGGTTATATCATAATGGGTTGCCCCCTTAAATATTATTAATTGCCTTTCTTTGTCTCTCTTTATGGCCTTTGTTTTGAAATGTGTTTTGTCTGATATAAGTATTGCTACCCCAACTTACTTTTCACGTCAATTTGCTTGAAATATTTTTCTATCCCTTCACATTCAGTCTATGTAGAACGTTTGTTCTGAGGTGGGTCTCTTGTAGACAGCATATATGTGAGTAGTCTTCTTATCCATTCAGCTACCCTATGTCTTTTGATTGGAGCGCTTAATTTATTTACATTTAAGGTTATTATTGATAGGTAGTTATTCACTGTAATTTTTCCCTTTATATCTGTGTTTCTTCCTCTTCTTTTCTCTCTTCCTATCTCCCTCTCTCTCTCTTCCACTCTCTTTCATTTTTTTAAAGCAGTCCCTTTAGCATCTTTTGCAATACTGGTTTGGTACAGATGTGTATATGTTTTTTATCCTTCTTTGGTCTGTGAAACTCCTTTTTTTGTCTTCCATTTTGAATGAGAGCCTTGATGGGTAGAGTAGTCTTGATTATAGGGTTTTGTTTTTCATTGCTTGGAATATTTTTTTCCATTTCCTTCTGGCTTGTAGTGTTTCTGTTGAGAAATCTGCTGACAGCCTTATTGAAGCTCATTTGTATGTTATTAGCTGTTTCTCTCTTGCTGCTTTTATGATTCTCTCTTTGTCTTTGAATTTTGCTATTATAACTATGCTGTGTCTTGGAGTGGGCCTGTTTGGGTTCATCTTCGTTGGGACTCTCTATGCTTCCTGGACCCGTATAAAGTTTTCTCTCATCAAGTTAGGGAAGTTTTCTGTCATTACTTTTTCAAACAGGTTTTCTATCCCTTGTTTTTCTTCTCTCTTTGGTATTCCTATGATACGGATATTATCACATTTCATGTTGTCCTGCAGTTCTGTTAAAACCTCCTCATTGTTTTTCACTCTTTTTTCATTTTGTTGCACGGTCTGGGATTTTTTTTCTACTTTATCCTTCATCTCACTGATTTGATCCTCTGCTTCATCTATCCCACTTTTCATTCCTTCTCCTGTGTTCTTCAATGCAGAAATTGTATTCTTCATTTCCTCCTGTCTCTTATTAATAGTTTCTATGTACTTTTTAATGCTGGTGTGGTTCTCAGTAAGTTTCTTATATATAGCTTCCCTGGAGTTCTTTTTTATTTTTCTCTTAGCTTACTGAGCCTATTGAGCTTCCTTACAACCATTATTTTGAATGCCATGTCTCATAGTTTCCTTGCCTCTATTTCATTTAGCACACTTGCTGTGGACACCTCCTTTCCTTTTACTTGAGGGGTGTTTCTTTGTCTCCTCAATTTAGTTGATTCTTCTTGTTTGTTTCTACTTCTAGATTGATTTGCCTTGACTTCCTCTCTTCATGGTGTGAACTTGTGGTAGGAGATCTGTTGAATTCAGTAGTGCAGTCTCTTTGATCTCTTGAATATGATGCTCTTGGATGCCCTTTATTCTTTTTATTTGGGCTGTCTGGTTGTACTTGATTCTTTGTTGTTGTTGTGTTCCCTTTTATCGGGTCCTTCCCTCTGGCTAGCTGACTGAGAGTCACTCCTCCCACCACCTTTTGTGTACTGTTTTGGAGATGCTGCCAAAACCAAAACAAACAACCCAGAAAAGAAACCCACATCCACAAAAATAACCCCTACCCACAATCACACTATCAACAGCAAATGAGTCAGTATTAATAAAGATATAAAGAGATTAAAACTATTATAAGAAAGTAAAAACACATTAGAGATGACTAACTGAGAGAAAATGATTTTTCATAGTAGAGAGGGAGGAGAAATAAGGGTAGTAAGTAGGGACAAGGCAATGAGAGAAGGAAAGTAAAATTTACATCATGTATAAAAATGGAGGGAAGATGGCAGAATGAAATAAGAGAGGGGAATCATATAGTATCAGGGTAAGCATGTATCATTGAAATTTTATGTGTTTTCCCTTTAATAATCTCTCTGTGACTCCAGCCACCTCTCTTAGGCTAGCAAAAAACAAACAAACAGCCTGCCACTTTTCACTTTTCACAGCTGCACACTGTCTAATTTACTCTCATCTCTAATGCTGTAGGCTGGGGAGCCCAGATTGGAGTTTAGGCCCTGCACTTCTCAGGGGGAACCCTCTGGTCTCTGAAATATTTCTCTGTACCTTCAGCTGCCACCATGGGAGCCCAGCCAGCCCTCTCACATCTTCTCCACACTCCTTTCCAGTCACATTGTGATGACACAGTTTCTTTCGTCTGTCCATAGTTATAAGGCTTCTCGCCAGCTAGTGTCTAGTTGGTTATTCCAGATGATTTCTCCACATCTAAGTTGTAATTCCTTATTAGTCCTTGGAGGAGGTTAGTGTAGCTTCCACTTACTCTTCCTCCATCTTGGATCCCAGCTCTTAAGATTCTCTCTTTACCTTTAACCTTTCAAGTTTTAATTATGATGTGTCTTGGTGTGGTCCTCTTTGGGTTCAACCTGTTTGGGACTCTCTGTGCTTCCTAGACTTCTGTGTCTATACAAAACGTTAAAGGGACTTATTAAAGAAAAAGAAGAATATCAAAACTATGAACATTAAAATGACAACAAACACAACTATCAATAAATGAATCTAAAAAACAAACTAAGCAAACAACTAGAACAGAAATGGAACCATAGATTTGAAGAGTTATCAGTGGGGAGGAGGAAGGTGGAGAATGGAGGAAAATGTGTAGAGATTAAGAAGTATAAATGCAAAATAGACAGAAGAAATGGAGAAGCCAAAGAACATATATGCATGACCGATGGACATGAACTGGGGGTGGCGGGATTGCTGGAGGGAATGGGGGTACCAAGCAGAGGAAGGCAAAGGGAAAAAATTGGGACAACTTTAATAACATAGTCTATAAAATATACTTTAAAAAATAAAAAATTATCACTACCCAATAGTACTTATCCAATTATACAAAAAATAATTGAATATCAAAAAAACCTATAAATGTAATTCTCTACATAAACAGATTAAGAGAAAAATCATATGACCATCTCAATAGATACAGAAAAACTTTCAATAAAATCCCATGCCTATTTAGGATAAAAACTCTTTGTAAATTGGAATTAGAGGGAATTTATTAGCCTGATAAAGAGTAACTATTAAAATACTATAGCACATATCATCCTAAGTGGAGAAATAGCAGGTTTATTCCCAAATTAGGGATTGAGAAGAAGCCAAATATTTCCACTTCTCTTCAGGATAATATTATATCAGAGGCCCTAGTGTTCTTCAAAAAGAAGAAAAGTAGAGGCTTATAGAACCAAAAGCAGAAGTGAAGTGTAAGTTTTGCAGATGACATGATTTTCCACAATACCAATACAAAATAATATAAACAAATGATTAAAAATAATAGGACAATTTAGCAATGAAGATATAAGATTGATATACATAGTATTAATAAATATTTCTATACCAGAACAACAATTTACTAAATATAATATAGAGCTAAAAACAATACCCCCTCCTATAGTATCAGAGTATACCCAACAAAAATCTAACAACAAAAAAAATACATGAATTAGACACAGAAAATTATAAGGTAGTCTTAATATACATTTAAAAATACTTAAATAAACGGAAAGCTATATAATGTTTACATAAAAACAATATCACACAGATATCAATTATACCCAAAATTTATTCCGTTTTCTATCAAAATCACAACAGGGTTTTTATGAAATTATAAAAATTATTCTGACATTTTATATAAAGAATTAAAAAG
Organism: Furipterus horrens; assembly: GCF_987537825.1. NCBI lineage: Eukaryota > Metazoa > Chordata > Mammalia > Chiroptera > Furipteridae > Furipterus > Furipterus horrens. The sequence continues at coordinate 88,850,201 of NW_028327172.1, read as the reverse complement.
CCAGAAACAGCAAGAACACTTCCAAAACAAAAGAGCAGAGCATAAAACTTCTATTAGAGAGTAGTATTTATTATAAAGTTATAATAATTAAGATATAATGCTATTGATGTAAGTATGAAAAAAATTAACTGGTTAAACATTGCATAACCCACTAGTTAGACCTTTAATATATGAAACTTTGGTATATAATACAGACATCTTGCCAGATTAGTGGAGAAAGAAAAGAACTTAAAATTATGAAGCTTAGAAAAATGCCATATGGAAAAAAATGCAATTGAATCTCTTGTTTATATCATAAACAGAAATCAACTCTAGGTAGCTTAAGGAATGGAGGAGGCAGCCAGAAAATTGTTGGTTTTTACTATAAGCCTGCAGTACTATTTGTCATGCTATTTTGATAAAAATATAAATAAGTTAATTCTAAAAATATAAATAAACTTATTTTTAAGGATATTTTATTGATTATGATAATACAGTTGCTCCCATTTTTTCCCCTTTAACCCTCTCCAACCGGTACCCACCTTCATTCCAGCAATCTCCTCCCTACTTAGTTCATGACATGGGTCATGTGTGTAAGTTCTTTGGCTTCTACTTTTCTTATACTATTCTTAACATTCCCTATTTTTTCCTACCAATTATGCTTCTTAATCCCTGCACCTTTTCCCTCATTATTCCTCTTTCTCTTACCAGCTGATGACCCTCCAAATGATCTCTATATCTATGATTCTGTTCATGTCCTGGTTGTTTGCTTAGTTTATCTTTGTTTTTGTTTTTTAGATTCAGTTGTTGATAGTTGTAAGTTTGTTGTCATTTTAATGTTCGTAGTTTTGAGCTTCTTCTTTTTCTTAAATAAGTTTCTTTAACATTGCATGTAATAATGGTTTGGTGATGATGATTTCCTTCAGCTTTACCTTGTCAGGGAAGCACTTTATCTGCCCTTCCATTCTAAATTATAGCTTTGCTAGATAGCATAATCTAGGTTGTAGGTCCTTGTTTTTTATCACCTTGAATATTTTTTGTCAGTCTCTTCTAGCTTGCAAAGTTACTTTTGAGAAATCATCTGATAGTCTTATGGAAACTTTTTGTAGGTAACTCTCTGCTTTTCTCTTGCTGCTTTTAAGATTCTCTCTTTAATATTTGGAATCTTAATTATGATGTGTCTTGGTGTGGTCCTTTTTGGGTCCATCTTGTTTGGGACTCTCTGTGCTACCTGGACTTGTACGAATATTTCCTTCACCGAATTAGGGAAGTTTTCTTTCATTACTTTTTGAACTAAGTTTTCAAATTCTTGCTCTTCCTCTTCTCTTTCTGGCACCCCTAGGATCTATGATTCAGATGCTGGTGTGTTTAAAGTTGTCGCAGGGATTCCAAAGCCTTTCCTCATTTTGTTTTAATTCTTGTTTCTTCTTTCTGTTCTTGTTGAATACTTATTTCTTCCTCTGGTTCCAAATTGTTGATTTGTATCCCAGCTTCCTTCCTTTCACTGTTGGTTCCCTTTGAAGTTTTCTTTATTTCACTTTATTTAACCTTCATTTCTTCCTTTTTTTTTTTTTTTTTTTGCCATACTCTATGAGTTCTCTGAGCATCCTTACCACCAGTTTTAAACTCTGCATCTGATAGGTTGGCTATCTCCATTTTGTTTAGTTCATTTTTCTTGGGCTTTGTTCTATTATTTCATTTGGGTCATGTTTCTTTGCCTCCTCAATTTGGCAGCCTCCCTGTTTGTTTCTACGTATTAGGTAGAGCTGCTTTTACTCCCTGTCTTAGTAGCATGGCCTATGTAGCAAAGGCACCTGTAAATCCTGTGGAGTGGAGCCTTAGGTAATCACCAGGGAGGAGTCATCCAATTCATGGCTCTGTGGCTCTGTGTGATGGGAGACTCAGAGAGAGGACAATGCTGCTGCCTGGCTTCTAGCAATTCACCTGACACTTGCCCCATTTCTACTCACTTCACCCACTTTCCATATGTGATTGGAACCCTTCCTGTTTCTGCCCTGGGGTTTGCATACATTCTAAGACCATGCAGGCCCTTTAAGGGGTGAAAATTTGGCAGTTTCTTCTGCCACCCCACCTCCACTGGTGTTTACAGTTAGAGGTAGTGGGGGTTTGTCTTTTTGGTGCTGGAACCCTGGGCGGTGTGGTGTGGCCTGGAGTTGGGATCACTCACTCCCAGGGTATCCATCCCAATTTTTATCCACCACACGTGGACGTGGGACCAACCATTCTGCAACTTCCACCACTTGTCTGACCCACAATGCCTCTCTGCCTCATCTCTGCGACTCTGCCCCTCCTACCCATCTGGATGAATATGGCTTCTTTAATTCCTTGTTGGACTTCCATGTAGCTCAATTTTCTGATGGTTCTGGTTGTTCTTGGTTTTTTGAGGTCTGGTTGTAATTTTGTGGTTGCATGAGGAGGCAAAGCATGTCTACCTGTGCCTCCATCTTGACCAGAAGTCTCTAAATTTTTTAAATTGATTTTCTAGAGAGAGAGTGAAAGAGAAACATCAATATGTTGTTCCAGGTATTTATGCATTCATTGGTTGATTCCTGTATTTGCCCTGAACAGGGATCCAGCCTACAACCTTGAAGTACTGGGATGATGCTCTGACCAGCTAAGCCACCTGGCCATGGCATGACTAAACTTTTAAAGAGAGAAAAATCCCCAGTGTTAACAAAGTTATGATGAAAAGTAACATTCATATAGGAGTTGAGTATAACTTGGCACTATGTTTTGGAAGGGCAATTTGAAAACATATGTTAAAAATTTAACTTCACGGAGAAACAAGATGGCGGAGGAGTAAGTGGAAGCTACACTAACTTCCTCCCAGAACTAGTGGGGATTTACAATATAATTTTGGAGAAATCATCTGGAATAACCAACTGAACACCAGCTGGAGAGAAGTCTTATAACCACGGAGAGACAGAAAAGGCCGCTACATCACAACGTGACTGGTAGGGAGTGCGGAGATGTGGAAGGGCTGGCTGGGCTCACACGGGTGGCAGCTGAAGGGACTGAGAAACAGCTCAGCAGCCGGGGGTTCCCCCTGAGAGGGGCAGGGTCTAAACCCCCAGCTGAACTTCCCAGCCTACAGCAACAGAGTGGGAAGTAAAATAGTATCCAGCTTAGAAAAGCGAAAAGTCACAGGGTTTCTTGCTAGCCAGAGAGAAACAGCTGGAGAAAAAGAGCTCTTAAGCGGATCACATACAAAAACATTTTGGCCCCCACTTACCCTGGGCTCGAGCGGAGGAAAGGCAGAGAGGACTGGAGATGCTTGGGGAGAGTTTGGTGTGGTGGCTTTGAGGGGAGAGCTGGGGAAGCGGCCGGCTGGGTCCCAGTGCTGACTCATCCCCACACTGCAGGCAGACCATTCCCAGCCAAGTGGCGTCAGCCTGAGGGGAAGCAAAGGCCCTGCCTACAGTAATTAAGCTGCCACACCCACGGTCCTTAAGCCTGACGGCTAATCACAGATTGAATAGATTAACAACTAAGAAGCCAGACAAAGGCAGTAGATCCCTGGAAGTCTCCAACAGGCTGCCTAGGGCCAGACTGGTACAGGATCTGATGCCACGAGGGGCAGATCCAAGAAGTGCAGATCATTGTAAGAAGCACCAACAAACAATAGGAGTCACAAAAATGGGGAGACCGAGAAACAACCCCCCATCGAAAGGAAAGGTAGAGCCCCAGAAAGAGTGCTAAATGAAATAGAGGGGAGCCAACTATCAGATATGGAATTGAAAGCACGGATTATGGAGAAGCTCAATGAGCTCAGCGGAAACTACAAAGAACTCCAGAAAAACTACAGTGAACTCCAGAAGAACTATAAGGAACTTACTGAGAATTATACCAGCATCAAAAAGGACATGGAAGCTATCAATAAGAGCCAGGAGGAAATGAAGAATACGATCTCTGAATTGAAGAACACAGTAGAAGGAATTAAAAACAGGCTAGAGGAAGCAGAAAATCGGATCAGCGAGCTGAAGGACAACGTAGACAAAAACTCACAGACAGTGCAACAAAATGAAAAAAGGCTGAACAAGACTGAAGAGGCTCTAAGACAGCTGCAGGACAACATGAAACGTAATAATATCCGTATCATAGGAATTCCAGAAGGAGAAGAAGAAGAGCAAGGGATAGAAAGCCTCTTTGAAAAACTAATGACAGAAAACTTCCCTAACATGAAGAGAGAAAGAATCATGCAAGTCCAGGAAGCACAGAGGGTCCCAATGAAGATGAACCCCAACAGGCCCACTTCAAGACACATCATAATTAAAATGGCAACATTCAAAGACAAAGAGAGAATCCTAAAAGCAGCAAGAGAGAAACAACTAATAACATACAAGGGAGCTCCAATAAGGCTATCATCAGAGTTCTCAGCAGAAACACTACAAGCCAGAAGGGAATGGCAAAATATATTCCAAGTAATGAAAAACAAAGACCTACAACCAAGAATACTCTACCCAGCAAGGCTCTCATTCAAAATGGAAGGTGAAATAAGGAGTTTCCAAGACAAAAGAAGGTTAAAAGAATACATCTCCACCAAACCAGTATTGCAAGAGATGCTAAAGGGTCTGCTTTAAGAAGATGAAGAAATAGAGAGAGACAGAGAGGAACATGAGTACAAAGGGGGAAAATGACAATGAATAAGTACTGAAAGAAAGAAGGAACTTCTACCATTTGCAACAACATGACTGGAACTAGAGAGAATTATGCTTAGCGAAATAAGCCAGGCAACAAAAGAAAATTACCTTATGCTATCACCTGTTACAGGAAACTAATGAACAACACAAACAAATGAGCAAAATTGAACCAGAGGTATGTAAATGAGGAATAAACTAACAGTAACAAAGGGGGAGATGGGAGGGAGAGAAGTGGTAAGAAGGGGAAGGGTCTAGTCAAAGAACATGTATAAATGACCCATGGACATGGACGACTGGGTGGGGACTGAATGTGGGAGAAGGGAGGGACAGGGTGCAGAGAAGCAAGAGGGGGAAAAAAGTGAGACAACTGTAATGGAAAAACAAACAAACAAAAATTTTTAGTGGGGGAAAAATAAAAATATAAAGAATAGAAATACAAGTTCAGTGAATATTAGAAGGACAAGGTTTTTCCTTCACACTCTATATATTTTCTCCCTATCTGATCCCTCCAGAATTTGGCATTCTAAAGAAGTAAGTAATGACATAAGTTTCTTTGCATAAAACTAATAAGACCAGTTGTTAATAATGATTTTTTTGACTAAGACTTTCACTGGAATGTCATGCCTAAAGGAGACATGCTTGGGCTTTGGTTGTTACCAAAAAGCCCTGAGCAACTGGGACTGACTTTCAAAGGTAATAAAAGTCCACGAGATAAAAGGCCTGGTACCTTGGATGGATGAGCGGTCCATAGCAATCTTTCCAGGGAAGGAACGAAGGTTGTTTTCCTGAAAGATGGCTAGAAGGGACCTTAAGGCACAATGGAAAACCAGGAGGACCTGGAAAAGACAGGTGTTTACAGGCAAGGCTGAATGCCAGGTATGTGGATCTGCTTCTGTGCCCTGAAGGGCAGACTGAAGGTCACCCTAAATGTTCCTTGCATAAGTTCCAGCAAAGCAGAACTAAAGATCATAAGTGATCATTTGCTGCTCTTGTTGGGTTTATGCAAATGAACAGGATAAATTAAAAATGAACTTAATACAGTCCCTTTAATGACAAGGAGGGTAATCTTAGGGAGAAAAATCAAGATTCAAGGAAGATCACAATGCCCAGTGGTAAACTTTAAAGTAGTGCAGCTAACCGTCTTTAAAGTTTCTTTTCATTTAAAATTTGTTTTCATTTGAAAGTTAAACTATGTCTGTGGCATTATCAAAGATGTTTAATTTACAGGCAAGAAGAATGTCAAATGCCTTGCAACTGGATGTCTTTCCTATAAGACAGTCCTACAGATCTATAAACTTGTGTGTGGGTTATGTTACATAAATTAACATGTGTTTTCTTTTTTCAAAGGGCATAAGCCTACGATCTCATTACCTCAGTGATTGTCTGTACGTATAGACCTCACTTAATCCTGTCTGCATTGCTGCCTCCTGAGACTCACTGGTTTGGCTGAACTAAGTGGCTGGGTTGGTGAAGAACGTGGTGGTCTGTGGGCTTCACTTTAAAACTGGTTTCTCTTTTCTATCCTAATGGCTTGGACAGAAAGAGCCCAGAGGCCTGAGAGAAGGGAAACCTAAAATATTTCCCTCAGTCCAAACTAAGTATAATGGGCAAAAGGGTTTTGGACAGGTGAGATGTACCTGGCATACCTTCCTCCAAAGAAGCCCTTCTTTTCCCTAATGTGGGACATTGAAAAATTAATACCTGTCTTTTGTCATCTAGTGGTTACGGATTGAATGATGTCCTTTAACCCTGTTGCCCCCAGAATACAACAAGGATGCCAGCCTGTGAAACCAAGCATGCCGTTGTCCAGAGACAGCCAGCTGACCTGGAGTCTGCACGATCCTTCCCCTTGTAGGAAGGCCACCCTCCCCTCCACATCCCCACTCTTATTAGGGATTTCTTGACCCAAGGGTAGGTAGACAACGACCATGTCCAGCTTGAAGCAGCTAGAGGAGCTTGAGACCTTCGTCCATTGTCCTTTATAGGATTGTAAAGGGTCTTAAGTCTGAGAGGGAGGGATTGTTATTTTTTATTGTTAAAATATTTAACTAATTAATTAATTATTTAAAAAAAAGAAGAATATATGAAAGGGTGAGCCATGGGCATGGATTTAGGGAGGGGATTGTCGGGGAAGGGGGGTGCTGGGCGGAGGGGAGCAAAGGGGAAAAAATTGGAACTATTGTAACAATATAATCAATAAAATATACTTAAAAAAATTTAACTTCACATGTCCTTTAGTCCAGCAATATCTTTTGTTGGAGTTTATTCTGCAGATATATTGCTGAAAGAGATAGGTACATGAATGTTTGTTGCAGCATTGTTTAAAATTGATACAGAGAGAGCTGATAAGATCACTGGGAAGGAGTAGGGAGAGGCCATAGGAGGAGGATGCCCAAGGCAATGGTAAACAACCTAGGACAGCATTGGCTGGGAAGCTGAATGCCACCATAGCACATGGAATTATGAGCTAGAAGATTTGAAATAAAAGGGCTTTTGTGCTCCCAGAGGGGGCTGGCTCTCTTGGACTCTCCTGGGCTCTCTCAGGCTCTCTCTTCTTCTCCGAAGATGGTTGAATGATTGTACTGCAGCTGCCTGCATTTCCCAGTGGGTGATATTTTGGATGGGAAGGAACTCCAGGTACAGCCTAGGATGTTGCTGGCCTGGCAGATGGTGGCAGGTTTATTCTTCTTGGGTGTCCTAGAGGGTACAGCCTCTGAGGCAGAAGGCTGCCATTCTTCCAAAATTGTGTATCTTTTGCATCTTATGTTGTTTTAGTTTGTAAACTAACCCTATAGAAATAAGAGAATTCAAACTAATGGTGGTAATGATAGGAGAATGCAGGTGTTAAAGAATTTAACCTTAATTGATAGACTTATGTGACTAATGCATGTGGAATGTTGTTATTCCAAAATTGTGAAGCTTTTGAATTAAGACTCCTTTCCTTTATCACCAAATCTTTGTCTCTGGAAGTTTTCCCAGAGGGTGGTGGTGAGCAGTAGGACCCCAATTACTGTTCAGCAACAATTGTGACTCTGGTGGGACCCTAGTTGTCTGTGACTGGTAAACCTCAAGAGTGGGACTGTGGGTTTTCCCAGTATCCAGAAAATTTTCTTCATGCTTGCTCAATGTGTCATTTGCCTAAACATGTCTGGCTGGTAAAAAGGAAACAGGTTTGGGAAAAGGCTGCGAAATGAGAATCAGGTGAAGACTGCTTTGAGAAAGCCATTGTGTGGGGACCACAGTTTGTGAGGTTGATTGGCAAGTTTGCTTGTGAGTACTCTGGAATAATGGAGTTGTGGATACTGGTTTTGTTTATATGTTCTCGTGATTCTTGGATTTTTCTCATTATAGCTTTTGGCCTCTATGTTTGGGCCTATAAGGGCAGTTCTGTGCTGGCTCCTAGAGGGAGCCCACTGGGTAGAACTTTGGCAGACTGGAGGATGTACTGCTATTATCCAATGTCCAAGGAAGTATGGATTAATTACTATAATACAGTGTGGCCTATGTATGTTTTGGATTGTGAGGAAAGGTGGCCCGTGCATGGCCCCCTAAGTTATTGCACTATCATACAATTGAAATAGTATTTTTAAAAATGTATTTTATTGATTATATTGTTACAATAGTTCCAATTTTCTCCCCTTTACTCCCCTCCACCCAGCATCTCTCTCCCCCAGCAATCCCCCTCCAAGTCCGTACCCATGGTTCATACATACAAGCTTTCCCACTTCACCCTTTCATATCTTCTTCTTCTCTCTCTTTTTTTAGTAAATATGTGATTAATTAATTATTTTAACAATAAAAAAATAACAATCCCTCCCTCTCAGATATTAAGACCCTTTGTAATCTTATAAAGGACAATGGGTGAAGGTCTCAAGCTCCTCTAACTGCTTCAAGCGGGACATGGTCATCGTCGTACCTACCCTTGGATCCAGAAATCCCTAATAGGAGTGGGGGTGTAGAGGGAAGGGTGGCCTTCCCACATGGGGAAGGATCGTGCAGACTCCAGGTCAGCTGGCTGTCCCTGGACAATGGCATGCTTGATTTAACAGGCTGGCATCCTTGTTGTATTCTGGGGGTAACAGATTTGGCAAAAAGTGTTAAAATACATCATTCAATTCATAACCACTAGATGACAAAAGGCAGGGATTAATTTTTCAATGTTCCACATTAGGGAAAAGAAAAAGAAAAAAAGTGCTTCTTTTGAGGAAGGTGTGCTAGGCACATCTAACCTGTCCAAAACCCTTTTGCCCATTATACTTAGTTTGGGCTGAGGGAAATAGTTTAGGTTTCCCCCCTCTTAGACCTCTGGGTCCTTTCTGTCCAAGCCATTAGGATAGAAAAGAGAAACCAGTTTTAAAGTGAAGCCCACAGACCACCCCATTCTTCACCAACCCAACCATTTAGTTCAGCCAAACCATTGAGTCTCAGGAGGCAGCGCTGCAGGGAGGATTAAGTGAGGCTTATATGTACAGACCATCTTTCAGGTAATGCGGTCATAGGCTTATGCCCTTTGAAAACAGAAAACACATGTTAATTTATGTAACATAACCCACAAACTAGTCTCTAAATCTGTAAGACTGTCTTATTGGAAAGACATCCAGTTGAAAGGTACTTGACCTTCTTCTTTCCTGCAACTTAAATATCTTTGATGATACCATATACATGGTTTAACTTTCAAGTGAAAACATATTTTAAATGAAAAGAAACTTTTAAAACGGTTAGCTGCAGTACTTTATAGTCTACCACTGATCATTGTGATTTTCCTTGAATAATGATTTTTCTCCCTAAGATTACCCTCCTTGTCATTAAAGGGACTATGTTAAGTCCATTTTTAATTTATCCTGTTCATTTGCATAAACATAACAAGAGCAGCAAATGATCACTTATGATCTTTAGTTCTGCTTTGCTGGAACTTACCCAAGAAACATTTAGGGTGACCTTCAGTTTGCCCTTCAGGGCATAGAAGCTGAGCCACATACCTGGCATTCAGCCTTGCCTATACACACCTGTCTTTTCCAAGTCTTTCTGGTTTTCCATTGTGCCTTAAGGTCCCTTCTAGCCATCTTTCAGGAAAACAACCTTCGTTCCTTCCCTGGAAAGATTGCTGTGGACCGCACAACCAACCATGGTACCAGGCCTTTTATCTCGCGGGCTTTTATTACCTTAGAAAGTCATTCCCAGTTCCTCAAGGCTCTTTGGTAACAACCTGAGCCCAAGCATGTCTCCTTTAGGCTTGATATTCCAGTCAAAGACTTTGTCAAAAAAAAAAAAAAAAAAGAACCTCTATTAACAACTGGTCTTATTATTTTTATGCAAAGAAACTTATGTCATTACTTACTTCTTTAGAATGCCAAGCTCTGGAGGGATCAAATAGGGAGAAAAATATACAACGTGAAGGAAAATCCTTGTCCTAATATTCACTGACCTGGCATTTCCATTCTTCATATTTTCATTTTTCCCCCCACTAAAAATTTTTGTTTGTTTGTTTTTCCATTACGGTTGTCCCACTTTTTCCCCCCCCTCTTGCTTCCCTGCACCCTGTCCCTCCCTTCCCCCACATTCAGTCCCCACTCAGTTGCCCATGTCCGTGGGTCATTTATACATGTTCCTTGACTAGACCCTTCCCCTTCTCATCCCCCTCTCTCCCTCTCCCCTCCCCTTGTTACTGTTAGTCTACTTCTTGTTTACATACCTCTGATTCAATTTTGCTCATTTGTTTGTGTTGTTCTTTAGTTTCCTGTAATAGGTGACAGCATAAGTTATTTTTCTTTCGTTGCCTGGCTTATTTCACTAAGCATAATTCTATTTCCATCCATGTTGTGGCAAATGGTAGAAGTTCCTTCTTTCTTTCTGCTACATAGTACTCCATTGTGTAAATGTACCACAGTTTTTTGATCCACTCATCTACAGATGGGCACTTAGGTTGTTTCCAGCACTTGGCTATTGTCAATAGTGCTGCTATGAACATTGGAGTGCATAGGTTCTTTTGAATTGGTGTTTCAGGATTTTTCAGATATAATCCTAGCAATGGAATTGCTTGTTCAAAAGGCAGTTCCATTTTTAGTTTTTTGAGGAAATTCCAAACTGTTTTTCATAGTGGCTGCACCAGTCTGCATTCCCACCAGCAATGCACCAGAGTTCCCATTTCTTGAAATAGTATTGCCAACAGTTAGACATATGGGATGAAATCCATTATGTCAATGCTCTTGATGGTTACAGAGAAGGGAGGAGGTCCCCAAACCTCTTCCTAATAGTAAGACAGGAAGAAAGGAAGAATGAGGAGATTAACCTCATCAATGTTCTGAACCTAGGGAATCCAGGGTTGGTGACAGGAGGAGATTTCTCACCACCACCCCCTTTACAAGATTCCCCTGAAGTAGAGACCACAGAGACAATGTCTCCACCCCTGTAATACAAGGGATAAGTCTCCCCCTCAAAGACCCATCAAGGCACTCAATTTGGCCAGGGATCATCCTTCTCAAGAGCCAATATTTTACAGGTAGAGTAAATCAACAAGGCCAGCCTGCTGGCTGCTATTAGGCCCATACTCCATTCTCCACTTCAGACTCACTGAATTGGAAGAATTCCAACCTCTCATAGGGATGATCCTAGAGAATTGCCTTCATTTTTGCCACTTATCATCCAAAGTGGGCAGATGTACAGGCTCTCCTAAGTATCTTGCTAACTGCAGATGAGAGATATCTGGTTATAAATGGAGCTAATGAAGAGGTCCAATGTCTCCACCAAGAGAATCCTAATGGGACCCGCAACCCAGCTTGGCAATTCCTTTGACAGAGCCAAACTGGAACCCAAACCATGGGGGCCTAGCCTTCCTGGAACATTACAGAAAGTGTACACTGGAAGCGCTTAAAAAAGGGGTGCCTAAACTAAAGAGCCTGAATATGACACAAGTCCTTCATCAAAATCCAAATGAGGATCCTTCTGAATTTTTAGAAAGGATCTATCAGGCCTCTGAGGCTGACACAGAGGTATCAGAAAATGTGAGGATAGTAAATATGACTTTTATTGGGCAAAGTGCCCTGGATATTAGAAGGAAACTCCAGAAGTTAGATAAGGAATTGGGAATAAATCCCTCTTGGGTGGTGGACATAGCCTTTAAAGTTTACAATGCCCAGGAAGCAAGGAAGGTAATGCAGGCCATAGTGTTCCTAGAAACAAGAAGGCATGGCCAAAAGAAGAAACAGGACCCTAAAGGAAGGAGGAGAGACCCAATAGGTGCCAATTAATGTGCCTATTGCAGCGAGGAGGGCCACTGGCCAAGAGAATGTGAATAACTAAAGAAAAAAAAGGAAAAATAGAATAGATTGTTTAAGTCATCCAGTAAATTGCAAAATCCTACCTTCCATAAACAAGGACACTTAAGAGTAAGTGGTTTACACTTCTCCCCAACCAGAGGCTAAATAGCTTAAATCACCCGACTAAGGGCAATAGATAGCTGAAATCCAATCAGTATCATTTGTAATAACACACCCAAAGAAGAATGAAAGACCTGGAAGACTCAAGGCCATGAACAGCAGTTAACAAACAATGGACTAGTCCCTATAATGTCCTGTTGACAATGCATTCTGTCCTGAAACTGATAGCAGTCAAGTTCTGGATCCACCACACATGGATAAAGTGGGCACCACTTGAGGAGGAAACAGATCCTGCTGTTGTAGTTGAGGCTGAAAGGGAAAGCAGGACCTGCACTCCAGAAGGAGATTTGAAATTTCTCTTCCAGAAAAGAACAGTGCCCCCATACAGGGTGACAATATTTCTATTACTTTATTATGTGCTTGTAAAGCTAGGGACTTTTAGCTGTCAGATACTGAGTTTGAGTATGGTCCTTCTCAGTGTGGAAAAGAATAGGAATTGAATGTGAGTTATGGCTAAATCTGAATGCATAAATGTATATATAAAGGTTGTGTAAGTTTTAAACCTGGAGGAAAGGAAACCTCACTCGGGTACAGTTATTCTTTGCCTGGTTGAATCCTTTGTTTGTCTTCTGGTCTTATGGGGATACAGTTTGAACTTTACTGTTTTGGATACATTGAGAATCCTCTCTGCTGTTTGGCCATTGAGACCTAGGAGAGGTCATCTGTGAAACTGGTTGAAGAGAATGCTTTTCCGTTTGGGACCTAGGAAGGATAATTTGGTGCCAACGGAATCCAGCTTGGGGCAAGAAAGCCCATCCCTGCCATGAGACTGAGGAATGAGAGGTCCTGTCTCTGCCACGAGACCATAGGCAAAAGAGTGCCTCTACTGGTGAGGCTTTGGGACATTTTCGACTGGTTTGTGGGACTGATGGGAAACGAGACAAGATTCTAAGTCTACTTCCAGTCCCCCTTCTTCTTTTGGAACTCTGTCTTTGCTTGGATTTTGCTTTGTTTCTGTTCTGGAACAAAATTGAGGTTTCCAAGGGAGAGTTAAGACTTCACATCAAGTGGAAAATAAACAACAAAAGATATAAGGCATGGAGATGAAATTTTGGTGGATGTCAGAAGGACAAAGACTTTTCTTCATGTTTTTTATTTTTCTCCCTACCTGACCCCTCCAGAATTTGGCGTTCTGAAGATGGCAAAAAGTTTCTTCACATAAAACCATAAGGCCAGTTTCCAATGGAGGTCATGTTAACCAAGACTTTGACTGGAATATCATGACTGAAGGAAGCAGGCCTGGACTCTGAATGTTACCAGAAGATCTTGAGGAACTGAGATTGTCTTTTAAAGCTAATGAAAGCAAACTGGAAAAATGGCCTAGTTCATTATCTGGTCATGTGGTTCATGGCAGTCTTTCCAGGGAAGGAACAAAAGTTGATTTCCTGAAAGATGGCAAGGAGGAAACTTAAGACATGACAGGAACCTCAAGAACTTGAGGAAGATAGGTGCTATAGGGAAAGCCAGATGGCAGGAGTGTGGCTTGGCTTCTGTGCCCTGAAGGGTGGGCTAAAGGGTCAATTTAAAGGTTCCTTGTGTGAGGTCTAGCAAAACAGACTTAAGGATCCCATGTGATTGATTGTTACTCCTCTGTTTATGTAAATAAACAGGTAAAAATTAAAACTAGAGGGGACGGGAAAATGGTGGAAGAGTGAGGGGAGACTGCACTTTCTGGCACCCAAGACCAGTCTGTAGTTTGGACTAATTGCAGACAGAACATCTCAGTGAGCAGCTGGACACTGGCAGGAGTCAAGCCTTGGCACTGCTGGATTAGAGAAAAACCATCTGGGAACAACCTGTTTGGTGAGGATAGCAAGGAAAAAGGGACGAGACAGGATTCCTGACTGGGGTGGCTACCCGAGCTGCGGCTGGAAGTACACAAAGGCTTTTTGGCGACCACAGGCTTCCCCAGAGAGAAATTGGGAGGAGAGCGGATCCCTGCCCACTGGCAGAGACAGGACTGGACCAAGTGGCATTGGCACCGAAAGACAAGAAACAGCATGCTGCTGTGCATGTGAGAACGTAATTTTTCCTTTATATTTTTCTCTTGTGAACCGCAGAGAGGGGAGGAAAGCTTGGGGGTGATAGGACATTCTTGAGGAGCGCAGGCGCGGAAGTGTGCTTGCCCACTCCCCAACCCTCCCCTTGGGTCGTGTGGGTGCGCATAGGGAAGTGCCCTCATTCACTGGCCCAGGTGCATGGGGCTGTGCGTCCAGGTGCCCCTTGGACACACCCCAACAGACATAAGATCAGTGCCCCAACGGGCACAGGGAGGGCCCGCTGGACACGCAGAAGACCGGGCACAGACACCCCTGGCCAGCTCCAGTGGGTGCCATGCCAGAGCGCAGACCACTTGCTCAGGCTCTGCTCATGCTCACCCAGGCGGGTGCAGGAATGACGGGCAGCGGCGGCGCGGGAACAGCAGGCTGCAGTGACTCACAGATGCTCACTTCCACTGTGCACAAGTGTCCGGGGCTCTGCCCTAAGAGGCAAGGGACAAAATTCCGGAGCTCGGCTCTGCAGGCCTGAAGCTAGTGCTCAGGCAGCCTTGTACGCCCATGGACATGTGCAGGAAAGCCTCTCACAGGCTCCAACAGGTGCCAAAGTAACCCGCCACGCCAGCCACCATGGGCGCACACCACTGCTGCAAGGAACAGGAACCTCTGGCCCACCTCATTAGACCAGCTGTGGATGCAGAAAAAGAAGACGACACACAAAGGCTGTACTGAGCAAAAATATTCCTTTTATATACTTTTGAAATTTCTATTTCTGCTTTAGTTCTTTTATTGGCATTTTATTTTACTTTAATTTTTTAAAATTTCTTATTTTTAATTTTAAATTTAATTTTAATTCTTACTTTTTTACTTTTTAATTATTTATTTTTTTTCTTAAAAAAACTATATCTCTAATTTGTTTCATACAATCTCTCCTTCTCATCTTTCCTATTTAATTTTTGTTTATTTGTTTGTGTGTCTAATTTAGCTTCCCTTTCACTCTAAATAAATAGAATATAACTACTATATAAATCCAATAGTATACAATCCCACTTTCTTACTATATTCGGCATTCTTCCCTCCTTTTCTTCTATTGTTATTAACATACAATGTAAATATTACCTACAGTCTTGCATAGTCTCAACTATCATTAATCTATCACCCCCTCTCTCAAAAATCATATTTTTCCTCTTTAAAATATTTGATAAAGGAGGAAGACACATAAAATGGAGTGAGAAGAGCCTCTTTAACAAATGGTGCTGGGAGAACTGGACAGGGACATGCCAAAAAAATGAAACTAGACCACCAACTTACACCACACACAAGAATAAATTCAAGATGGATCAAAGACTTAAATGTAAGCCATGACACCATAAAAGTCCTAGAGGAAAACATAGGCAGGAAAATTTCAGATATCACACGTAACAATATCTTCATGGATACATCTCTTAAGGCAAGAGAAATAAAGAAAAAAATAAACAAATGGGAATACACCAAGCTAAAGAGTTTCTGCTCAGCAAAAGAAAACATCAGCAAGATGAAAAGGAAACCAACCATATGGGAAAACATATTTGCCAATGATATCACAGACATGGGACTGATCTCCAAAATATATAAAGAGCTTATATGACTCAACATCAAGAAAACAAACAACCCAATTAAAAAATGGGCAAAGGACTTGAACAAACACTTCTCTGAAGAAGACATACAGAAGGTCCATAGACACATGAAAAAATGCTCAACATCATTGGTCATCAGAGAGATGCAAATAAAAACCACAATGAGATACCACTTTACACCAGTCAGAATGGCCATCATCAACAAATCAACAAACAACAAATGCTGGCGAGGATGTGGAGAAACAGGAACCCTACTGCACTGTTGGTGGGAATGCAGACTAGTGCAGCCACTATGGAAAACAGTATGGAATTACCTCAAAAAACTAAAAATGGAACTGCCTTTTGAATCGGCGATTCCACTGCTAGGCTTATACCCAAAAAATTCTAAAACACAAATTCAAAAGAACTTATGCACCCCTATGTTCATAGCAGCACTGTTTACAATAGCTAAGTGCTGGAAACAGCCTAAGTGCCCATCTGTAGATGAGTGAATCAAAAAACTGGTACATTTACACAATGGAATACTATGTAGCAGAAAGAAGGCAGAAACTGCTGCATTTTCAACAACATGGATGGAACTTGAGAGAATTATGCTTAGTGAAATAAGTCAGGCAAAGAAAGAAATATACCATATGATATCACCTAATACACGAAACTAAGGAACAACACAAACAAACAAAGTAAATAGGACAAAGAGTAGAATAGTAGTCAATAGGGGGAAGGTGGGAGGGAGAGAAAGGGGATAGGTAAGGCAAGAGTCTAGTCAAGGAACGTGTATGAATGACTCATGGACATGGACAACAGGGAGTGATGTGATTGTGGGAGAGGGCGTGGGTTGGGTGGGGGGGAGCAATGAGGGAAATAAGGAACAACTGTAATTGAAAAATAAAAAAAAAACAAGAAAAAAAATTTAAAAAATAAACAACTCTTATCTATTCTTCCTATAGTATAAGAGCCCTAACCTCTCTACATTTATATTAATACTGGCTCATTGGCTGACAATATCGGAATAGAGGATGGAGGGTATTTTTGAAGGTGTGGGTCTCCTGCCTGGGCTTTGTGTTTATGTTTTTAAGAGCATCTCCCCAAAAGAAGTCAACACAAAGTCGATAGAGTGACTCTCAATCAACTAGCCAGAGGGAAGATCCCACCAAAGAGCATCTGAAATATAACCAGACAGCATAAACAAATGACATAAAAGATATCCCAAGAACATCAGACTCAGGAGATCAAAGAGACTGCACCACTGAAATGCCCAGATCTCCTATAAAGCATCTCATACCACAAAGGTGGGAAGTCAAAGCAGGCAAACCCAAAAAATAAAAACAAACAAGAAGAATCCAACATGGTAAGACGCAGAAACAACCTCTCAATGAAAAGAAAAGAGGAATCCTCAGAAAGACAGGTAGGTGGAATAGACATAGCCCAAATGTCAGGCATGGAATTCAAAACAATGGTGGTAAAGAAGCTCAATATACTCAACAACCTTAAAAACAACTATGACAACCTCCAAGGAAGTTACCAGCAACTCCAAGAATATTACAGGAAACTTGCAGAGAACTACACCAGCATAAAAAAAGACATAGAAACTATTAACAAGAACCAGGAAGAAATGAAGAATTCGATCTCTGAACTGAAAAACACAGTAGAATCAGTCAAAAGTAGACTAAACGAAGCAGAGGATCGGATTAGTGAGTTAGAAGATAATGTAGAGAAAAATTCCCAGACAATACAGCAAAATGAAAAAAATATTGAAAAAGTACGAAGAAGAAGTAAGGGAATTACAGGATAGCATAAGGAAGAACAATATCAGAGTCATTGGAATCAAAGAAGGTTCAGAAAAACAAGGAATAGAAAAACTGATAGGAGAAATAGTGGCAGAAAATTTTACCAATCTGATGAGAGAAAAAGTTATGCAAGTTCAGGAAGCACAGAGTTCCTATGAAGAGAAACCCCCAAAAAACCCACTCCAAGGCATGTCATAATTAAAATGGCAACATTCAAAGACAAAGACAGAATACTGAAAGCAGCAAGAGAAAAACAGCAAATAACATACAAGGAAGCTCCAATAAGGCTATCGTCCGATTTCTCAACAGAAACACTATAAGCCAGAAGGGAATGGTCAAAGATATTTCAAGCAATGAAAAACAAAGGCCTACAACCACGAATACTCTACCCAGCAAGGCTCTCATTCAAAATGAAAGGTGAAATAAGAAGTTTCCCAGACAAAGGAAGACTAAAAGAATACATCTCCACCAAACCAGCAGTGCAAGAGATACTAAAGGTAATGTTCTAAGAAAAAAGAAGAGGAGAAGAACAGAAGCACAAAGGTAATTGAATAAATACATGTCAATAATAACCTTAAATGTAAATGGATTAAATGCTCCAATTAAAAGACATAGGGTAATGGAATGGATAAGAAAACAGGACCCACATATTTGCTGTCTACAAGAAACACACCTCAAAACAAAAGATTTACATAGGCTGAAACTAAAGAGATATAAAAAAAATTCCAAGCAAATGAACCTGAAAAATAGTTAGGGTAGCAGTCCTCATATCAGACAAAATGGATTTCAAAGCAAGGGCAATAAAAAGAGACAAAGAAGGACATTTCATAATACTTAAAGGAACAACCCATCAAGAAGATATAACACTGATAAACATATATGCACTCAACATAGGAGCACCCAAATACATAAAGAAAATACTAAAAGACAACAAGAAGGATATTAACAACTACACACTCATATTAGGGGACTTCAATACTCCATTATCAACAATAGACAGATCATCGAAGCAAAGAAACACCAAGGATATACAGGCATTGAACAACACACTAAACAACATGGACTTAACCAATATATATAGAACTTTTCACCCCAAAGAAGCAAAATATACATTCTTTTCAAATGCGTATGGGACATTTTCAAAGATAGGCCACATGATAGTACACAAAGAAAGCCTCAACAAATTCAAGAAAATTGAAATCATATCAAGCATCTTTTCAGACCACAATGCCTTAAAACTAAAAATCAACCTCAGAGAAAAAAAATAAAAGACACCCAAACTCATGGAGAATGAATAACATGCTATTAAATAATGAATGGGTTAACAATGACATCAAAGAAGAAATCAAGAAATTTCTATAAACCAATGATAATGAACACACAACAGCCCAAAACCTATGGGACACAGCAAAAGCAGTCTTAAGAGGGAAGTTCATAGCAATACAGGCATATCTGAAAAGGATAGAAGAAGCTCAAATAAAAAATCTAACCCTAAAGCTACCAGAACTAGAACAACAACAACAAACAAAGCGTAGGGCAAGAAGAAGGAAGGAAATCATCAAGATCAGAGCAGAATTAAATGACATAGAGACTAAAGGAACAATCCAAAAGATCAACAAAACTAGGAGCTGGTTCTTCAAAAAAATAAACAAAATTGACAAGCCTCTAGCCAGGCTCATCAAGAAAAAAAGAGAGAAGACCCAAATAAACAAAATCAGAAATGAAAGAGGAGAAATCACGACTGATATCACAGAAATACAAATGATAGTAAGAAATTACTACAGACAACTGTATGGCAAGAAATTTGACAACCTAGAAGAAATGGACAAATTTCTAGAAACATGTAACCTTCCAAAACTGAATCAAGAAGTGGAAAGTCTCAACAGACCAATAACAAAGAAGGAAATTGAAACAGTAATCAAAAATTTCCCAGCACTCAAAAGTCCTGGGTCAGATGGCTTCACAGGTGAATTTTACAAAACATTTAAGAAGGAACTAACTCCTACCCTCCTCAAACTATTCCAAAAAAATCCAAGAAGAGGAAAAATTCCTAAACTCTTTCTAGGAAGCCAGTATTACCCTAATCCCAAAACCAGGTCAAGACACAGCAAAGGAAGAAAGTTACAGGCCAATATCACTGATGAATATAAATGCTAAAATCCTCAGTAAAATATTGGCAAACAGGATCCAGCAATACATAAAAAAGTTCAGACACCAGGATCAAGTGAGATTCATCCCAGGGATGCAAGGATGGTTTAATATTCGCAAATCAATAAATATAATATATCACCTAAACAAAATGAAAGACAAAAATTACATGATCATATCAATAGATGCAGAAAAAGCATTTGATAAAGTACAACACCCATTTATGATGAAAACACTCAGTAAAATGGGAACAGAGGGAGCATACCTTCACATAATTAAGGCTATATTGGAGAAACCTGAAGCCAACATCATACTCAATGGACGAAAACTGAAAGCATTTCCCATGAAATCAGGAACTAGACAAGGCTGTCCACTCTTTCCACTCCTATTTAACATAGTCTTGGAAGTTCTAGCCACAGCAATCAGACAAGAAAAAGAAATAAAAGGCATCCAAATTGGGGAAGAAGAAGTAAAACTATCATTATATGCAGATGACATGATAGTATACATAGAAAACCCTTTAAACTCCACTAAAAGACTACTTGATATAATAAGTGAATTTGTCAAAATAGCAGGGTACAAAATAAATATACAGAAATTTAAGGAATTTTTGAATACCAACAACAAAATATCAGAGACAGAGACAAAAAAGAAAATACCGTTTACTATAACAACAAGAAAAATAAAGTACCTAGGAGTAAACTTAACCAAAGAGATAAAAGACCTGTACTCTGAAAATTATGTAACATTGAATAAAGAAATTAAGGAAGATACAAATAAATGGAAGCAAATACCATGTTCTTGGATGGGAAGAATCAACATCATCAAAATGGCCATACTACCCAAAGCAATTTACAGATTCAATGCAATCCCTATTAAAATACCAATGACATATTTCACTGACCTAGAACAAATCCTCCAGAAATTCATATGGAAGCAAAAAAGACCCCGAATAGCAAAAGCAATCTTGAGACAGAAGAACACAGCAGGAGGAATCATGATACCAGACATCAAACAATACTACAAAGCCACTGTGATCAAAACAGTCTGGTACTGGCATAAGAACAGACATATAGATCAGTGGAACAGAAGAGAGAGTCCAGAAAAAAACCCAGGCCTCTGTGGTCAACTAATCTTTGATAAAGGAGGAAGGAACATAAAATATAGTGAGAAGAGCCTCTTTAACAAATGGTGCTGGGAGAACTGGACAGAGACATGCCAAAAAAATGAAACTAGACCACCAACTTACACCACACACGAGAATAAACTCAAGATGGATCAAAGACTTAAATGTAAGCCGTGACACCATAAAAGTTCTAGAGGAAACATGGGCAGGAAAATTTCAGATATCACATGTAACAATATCTTCACGGATACATCTCCTAAGGCAAGAGAAATAAAGAAAAAAATAAACAAATGGGACTACATCAAGCTAAAGAGTTTCTGCTCAGCAAAGAAAACATCAAGAAGATGAAAAGGAAACCAACCATATGGGAAAACATATTTGCCAATGACATCACAGACATGGGACTGATCTCCAAAATATATAAAGAGCTTATATGACTCAACATCAAGAAAACAAACAATCCAATTAAAAAATGGGCAAAGGACCTGAACAAACACTTCTCCGAAGAGGACATACAGAAGGTCCATAGACACATGAAAAAATGCTCAACATCATTAGCCATCATGGAGATGCAAATAAAAACCACAATGAGATACCATTTTACACCAGTCAGAATGGCCATCATCAACAAATCAACAAACAAGTGCTGACGAGGATGTGGAGAAATGGGAACCCTACTGCACTGTTGGTGGGAATGCAGACTGGTGCAGCCACTATGGAAAACAGTATGGAATTACCTCAAAAAACTAAAAATGGAACTGTCTTTTGAACCAGCGATTCCACTGCTAGGCTTATACCTGAAAAATCCTAAAACACTAATTTAAAAGAACTTATGCACCCCTATGTTCATAGCAGCCCTGTTTACAATAGCTAAGTGCTGGAAACAGCCTAAGTGCCCATCTGTAGATGAGTGAATCAAAAAACTGTGGTACATTTACACAATGGAATACTATGTAGCAGAAAGAAGGCAGAAACTGCTGCATTTTCAACAACATGAATGGAACTTGAGAGAATTATGCTTAGTGAAATAAGTCAGGCAAAGAAAGAAAAATACCATATGATATCACCTAATACAGGAAACTAAGGAACAACACAACATACGAACTAAATAGGACAAAGAGTAGAATAGTAGTCAGTAGGGGGGACGTGGGAGGGAGAGAAGGGGGATAAGTAAGGGAAGGGTTTAGTCAAGGAATGTGTATAAATGACTCATGGACATGGACAATAGGGAGGGATATGACTGTGGGAGAAGGAGTGGGGTGGGTGGGGAAGAGCAATGGGGGAAAAATGGGACAAATGTAATTGAAAAAAAAAGCACACAAATTGGAAAAGAGGAAGTAAAACTGTCATTATTTGCAGATGACATGATAGTGTACATTAGAGACTGTATACTCCATGAAAAAACTACTCAACCTAATAAGTGAATTTGGCACAATAGTGGGATACAAAGTCAATATTCAGAAATTGAAAGCATTTTTGTACACTAACAGTGCAAGATGGCTTCTGCAGTATGGGGGATAACTCAACATGTGGATCTCATTTGCCACTCCCTCAGCTGTCTCCCAAAAGCCTCCATTCCCAAACTCTCCTCAAGCATCTCTAGTCCACTCTGCTCATCTGTGGTGGAGCCCAGGGTAGTGGCTCCAAGTGAAATTTTGTGTGTTGGTTTTTAAAAAGGCTTTCTATGTCTTCAGCTGTCTCTCCCTGGCAGACAGAAATTCTGTCACTTTTTACAACTGGATATCATCTGGGTGCTTTTCTGGCTCTGGTGCTGTAAGCTGTGGATCCTTGCCCATGATTTAGACCCCACACTTCTCAGGGAGACTCCCTGACTTCTGAAATATCCCTCTGGCATATCAACTGCTGGCTTTGGGAGCCCAGCCAGCCCTCTTGCATCTCCTTCACACTCTGTGTCTGTCATGCTGTGATGAAGCGACTTATTCTATCTGTCCATCTGTTAGTGGTTATGAGACTTCTCTCTAGCCACTGCTCAGTCAGTCATTGTGGATGACCTCTCTATAATTCAGTTTCAATTCCAGACTGGTCCTGGGAGGAGGTCAGTGTAGCTCTCACTCCTCTACCATCTTGTATCTCCATTCAAAAGTTAATTTCTTACCTGCCATGTCACGGGTTACCTGGGGTTCCTCGATAGAGATTAAAATGCTGGTGCATGTAGGCTGGGGGCAATTTGTTCCCTGGACACCCTTGGTCCTCACATGCTGCCATGGCCTTTAATGACAATCCCTTACATCTCTAGGAATGAGGACAGTCTCCCAGTGCCAGGGATTAGGGTTTGCACCTTTGCACATGGGATATGGCCCTGGAGGTGGCCTAGTGCAATTCCTTGCCCAGTGCCCAGAGAATTTACACATAAAGCGTGTTTGATATTTTTGCCCTAGGCATTATTATGGTTTTCTCAGGCTAACTTGAGGTGGACATTGCCAATGGTGCTGCTAACAGCTAGTGCTATTAACTTGGCCTGCCTTTACTTCCCCTTTTTGCTACATTGGATCTGTTTCTCCCTTTCCTCAAGGACTCAGTTGTTAAAAACCAAGAAGTCTGTGTCTATTAGTTGGGCCATAGGAGTTCATGAACCCATTTGTAATTTCTGAAACTTTCTAGAAATATCTGGTGCTGACTGGCTAATAAAATACTGCCCCAATTAATACTTCATTTTTGGGGGAGAATGGATCTAGATTAGAATATTTCCTAAATGCCTCACCCAACCTGTTATGGAAAAGCAGAATTATCTTCCTGTCCTTGTGTTATTTCTCTTATCTTGTTATAATTTACAGGCTTCATAATGCATTGTTTCATCTCAGCTAATAAACACTGAATCACGGTGTTTCTGTTCCTATTTCCTCTCTTAGTTTCAATTGGGCTTTTGATCAGGGACTGCTTAGGCTGCTGGTTTTAAACATGTAATTGGTCTGCATGTTTGCAGTCTTCTTCCCAAATTTGTTGATTCTCTTTTGGAGAGCAATAGGTGGTCAGGATTATATAAAGGTCTCTCCAGGACATACCAAAGGCAAGGGTTAATGTTTGGAAGTTACTAGTGAAGCATGAGGGATCCTCAAAGAAGTTTCTAGTCTATCTTTGCACTGCTGCAGGTCAGTTATTAAAAAAGGGCACATGTACCCTACTAGGGCTTTCTGTACCTTCTACTTCCCTTGGGGGTAGGCAGGCAGGAGCAGTGGGGACATATAAGACTCCACTCTGAATATGCACCACTGCACTAGGTTTCTGGTAATAGGGTGGAGGAGATATGAATTCTTCTGAGGTGGGAACAGAGGCTTCAGGACCCTGGGGACTATTTGGTTCCCCCTGAGAGAAAGGTGGGGAACTTAGAAGGGGGTTATCTAGGATGTCATTGTTAACCCATAGAGGGGCTACCTCCCTTGGCCCAGAACAGAGAGCTATAGTGCAATACAGTGCCATAAGGCTTGAACATAGGAAACCTCCGACCATTTGCCTAACCTTTTACAAAACAGGTCTAACTAGAGTATAGTGTTATAATTGTCACTCCCATTTTTAGGCCAAACTTCCCTCTCTCCTCATTTATACTGAGGCGAAACCATATTGCAAAAGAAAATTAGCCTCTCTTTCTTGAGATTTTCAGAATCAAATTTTCCCCAGTTTCTAAGAATGGATCCCAGTGGGGATCCTGAGAGAATAGAGAGTGTATTACTGATCTTGTCGATGACATAAGTAAGTAGAACTTCCTGGCTCCCTAGAGGCACCCCTCTTCATTGCCCAAGGAGTTCACTAGTGGGTTACAAGGAATCACCCATTATCCCACCATTCTAGTGGGTTACAGGGCATTTCCCCTTATCCAACTGTTCTAAGCTACCAGATGTCTCTGGCAAAACTAAAAGAGAAAATGAACTAGAGTTTGCCACGGGCTAATTGTACCCTCTTTATTGGTATCTAATTCAGAGAATTCGGTAAGAAAATTAGCTTCTGCTAATTTCCTTTGCTCCTAATTGATTAACTTGGACTAGTTTAACTTGGGCTAGTTTAACTGGGGCTAGTTTCCTTTGCTCTTCATAACTTGGGCTAGTTTCCTCATAATTAATTAACTTGGAAATTGATTTTTTAAAAATGTATTTATTGTTTTTCTATTACAGTCAGAAATTGATTCTTTAAGTTGTACTTTTGCAAAGAGTTGTAGGGAGGACACTGTAATTAATTAACTTGGGATAGTTTCCTCTGTTCCTCCTTGTAATTGCTTAACTCAAACTAGTTTCCTCTGCTTCTCTGCTTCTCATAATTGGTGAACTCTTCTCCTCATAATTGATTCCTCTGCATAGGAGGCAGGAGCATTCTAGCTTATCTGTTTTACAAACCTACCCTGGGTTGGGAAGGCCTTCAAAAGGATCTTAAAGGTCTCACAATCCTTGACCTACATTCAGCAAATCTAGCAAACATGTACAAAGAAGAGGTGTAAAATAGAGAGGTGGTAGGTGAAGAGGAACCTAATTGGCTTGTGAAGAAGGGAGGTGTACCTGAGACTTATAAATGTCTTGCATGGAAAGCTGCAGGGAAGGGACAGTGTAATGTTTAACAGTGTGCCTTGTTGCATGGATATTGTCTTGTGTCTGCTTGGGAACTCATCTCTAACCCCAATCTACAATGAGGTAATCCTCACATGGAAGTCTTTTAATGGGTGGGTGCCCTATTGGCTTTTAACTGCCTGACTCATGCCTATACAAAAGTGGCAAACTCTATTTAAGGAGCCAGAGTGTCCCAAGGCACAAAAGAGAACAAAGGTCTCCTCCAACTACCAGGGAGGGTGGAAAGGACTGTCTTACCACTCTGGTGTTTTCACAAAAGTTCTCCTGGCTGGCTGATCAAACTGTTGTAGATAGAGGTAGAGTGTATGCTCTTGGTGGTCATAAACAAAGAATTGGACTAACCACACAGATACTGTGAAGCAAAGCAAGTGGGAAATTTATTAAAGAAAGTACACTTCCCAAGACATGGGAGCCAGCCATCACTGGTCAGGGAATGACTCCCTTCTATTGAAGGATTACAGGCTTTATGGGTTTTTACTTAAGATTCTACACATGTACTTTCCCACAATTCTTCTTGATTGCCCACTTGGGGAGGAAACCACTGTTATGGCTACACAGGCGAGATTGAACACTCTGAAGCGGTGTATAAAGTAAGCAAAAGATTTAATAATGGCCAGGAGTTGGGCAGACCCTGAGCTGGTCTCTAACATGCTCCAACCTACAATGGAGTCTAAACACCGGGTTTTTATACTTGTGCAGACTCTTTGTTTCTTCTTTGGCGAGAAACAGCCTTAGGAAAGTGGGGGGGCAGGGCAGGACCAAAGGAATGTCTTGGCAGTAACAGGAACAGAAATTCACAAGGCTATAAGGTTATCTATATAGCTACAAGGCTATAAAGCAGCAGCATAGCTCTTCAGCCAGGGACAAACTCCCTGCGAAGCAATCTATTTTCAAAGGGTTAGACATTCTGCAAAGCACAACCTTCACAAATGTTATAAACCAGACACAAGCAAGCAAACAGAAGGTGATAGAGGCTGAGGTGCTTTTAGCTTGTATAAACAAGACACAAGCAAATAGAGGCTGAGTTGCTTTTAGCTTGTAAATCACTAATTGCTATAACACTCATTCTTACATTCATTTTTCCAAGGCCTTTTAGCAAGTCCTTGCTACTTCTTACAAAGAACATTTAAAGCCCTTACATACTTACATATTGAAACTTTTTATAGGGAATATTTGGTGCCCTGACACCACAATGCTAATTATTATTGGGTGTCACAAAGTGATGCTCAGAAATTAGGATGCTGACTGATGACAACTGCAGTGTCTCAAGGTTTTCTATTCTATTTTCTACCTCAATAGGACCCACTTTTAAAAATGTGAATTGCAAGGAAATAAAAAAGAGATGAAGGGGATCCCATAGATTAAAAGATATCTAGGAAACTATGGACCAATTACAAATTTTGGACCTTATTTGTACCTTGACTCAAATAAATAAACTGTAAAAACATTTAATAATATTTATGAGATAATAGAAAGTTTTAACATGATATTTTATATTTAGGGAATTTTTTTTTTAGATGTGATAATGACATTGAAGTTATGTTTATGGGTGAAATGATATGATGTCTTCAAGTTATTCAAAATAATATTAGATGGGTAGTTGAAGGTAAAATGGGAAAAGGTTGGCCATGGCTGATGACAATTGGACTGAGTGGCAGGTATTTAGGGTTTATTATACTGTCTTGTTTACTTCTGTATATGTTTAAAGTTTTCCATAGTAAAAAGCTTTAAAAAATACCCTTGACTTTGTGGGACTTTGTGGACCCAAAGGAAGAGCTTTAGATTTAGATACAGAATGCCCAGAATGGGCTGTAGTTCTATCATTTGTTTTGTAGGAGAAGTGAGCTGGGTAGCTGGGTAAATGACTTCATAGCTGTCATTCTCTTTTCTTCATCTGTAAAATAAAGTAATGAGAATTAAATGATACAGTATATTCAAATGTTTTGCAAAGAATTTTGCAGGTGGAAAGTTCTAGTATCCATTAGCTCCTTGAAACTAGATATGACATCTAATACTTTTTTCAGTACACTGTTTGGCCTATAATTGGTGTTATATAAGTGTTTAGCCTCAGTTATCTTATTCAAGTAAATAATTATTTGTTAAGTGAATGAATGGGTACATTCAAAATTCTAGGTTTCAGCCTGGCTTTGTAGCTCAGTTAGTTGGACCGCTGTCCTGATGTGCCAAGGTTTCAGGTTTGATCCCAGGTTGGGGCACATACAAGAATCAATCAATGAATGCATAAATAAGTGTAACAACAAAAACTGATATTTCTCTCTCTCTCTAAAACAAAGCTGGGATTCAGTTTTGGGTCTTTGCCACTAGATCTTTTTTTGGGTTCCAGCAGAGAAAGATCCATACTGATCAGCTTCACTGGAGACTATTCATTAAGTGTGCATTCACTCATTTAGCAAGTGTGTATAGAGTGACTACTTGATGCCTAGTGGTTTTAGGTGCTGAGGATACAGAGATGAATAAGAAATGGGCTCTGCCTTCAAGGGGCTCAGTCAAGGATGAAGACAGACATGTAAAGAATTAATGATGGCACAGTACAACACGGTCTATAACAAGATGGCACAGATCTCTTGCGCTAGGGGTCAGAGGAGCTTTCACTGAATATGAGCTTAATTGTGAAAGGCAAATAAGAATTCATCAGGTGGACAAAGTATACAGAATAGTATGTACAAATAACATATCTGGAGGTAAGAACAAGCATGTGATTAGTTTTGCACAGCTAAGAATAAGGTTCTAGGAGCCTGGAAAATGGGGAGGAGGGTCTGGATAGTTGGCAGGGGCCAGATCCTGAAAGGTCTTAATCCATAAAAAGAGAAGAACCACTTAATATGTATATCCAACCCAGTAACTGTATGAGAGTTTTTAAAATAAGTTCTATAAGGAATTATACCCTTATCATAATTACGTACAAAACAGTTTTTAATTTTTTGTGTGTGTCTTTTAAAGGATCCTTAGGAACTATTTACATACCTCACAGAATAATCATTCTTGTGATTTTACAACCAGTGCCCAGTTTGGTCACTCACTTTCTTTGAATTTGGTCTATATGAGTTTTAAATGCATGTAAAAAAAAATTAGAATCACTCTCAAAAGCATAAAGAATTACCATCATTAAGAATCTCAAGAGAGAGAGTGGGGGAAGATGGCCGCAGAGTAGGGACAATGTTCTCAGCTCGCTCCTGTTAAGGAGAGAATACAGGAATGAATGCAGAGAGGAGTGACTGAGTGAGTGTGGATCTCTGATCGCGTGAACGGGGAGGAGATCGTGGGAGCAGCGTGGAGGCAGGTGGAGGGGTTTACCACGAACTGCAGGCTGAGTCATTCTGAGACTCTGAGACTCCGTGCGTTTGCAGTATCAAGCCGGAGAGCTCACTAGCCGGGAGTGAATTCTTGTAGGGAGTTAGGGAGAGGATTTGGCCGAAAAAGCCAGAGGAGGGAGAGAACAGTGAACAACCAGGACTAGGAGAAAGTGGGTGATCTGAGTCTAGAGGGAAACCTCCTCAGCTGCAGCCTCCGACTGAAAGCTCGGCATGCTGGGCGAGCCCAGCACTAGCGCCAGGGCCCTACAGAACAAAGGAGCAGTTTTGGGGCAAGGAGAACGGCAGCACAGAAAAGCTGCTGCGGAACTCCGGACCGGGGGAGAATTGAGCAATCGCGCTAGAATCCCACAGAACAAAAGGCGGGTTTGGGGCTAGGAGAGAAATAGGACCTGCAGGGTATGTAAGTAGGGAAGAGAGCGGAGGTTCTGGAGTGGAGACGGTTTTAGGGCAGGGAGAAGGGGCCGCAGGGAAAGGCTGCTGTGGAGCTCCAGACTGGCAGAGAGCTCCAGGGTAGGAGAGCGCTGCGCTGACCGACCACACTAGAATCCTACAGAACAAAGGGACAGTGCTGTGGCAGGAAGATAGAAAGAGCGCACAGGCCTATAGACAGGGAAGCCAGTGGTAGCTGTAGCTCGGAATAGAGACAGTTTTGGGGCAAGGAGAAGAGCACACGCAGGAAAGCTGCTGCAAAGCTCCAGACTAGGGGAGAGGCCCTGGGCAGGAAAGGGCCACTGGGCCTGGCACTTTCCACCGACTGTGCCAGAGTCCTGCAGAACAAAAGGACGATATTGAGACAAGGGGAGAGGTAGGGTGCACAGGCATATAGACAGGGAAGAGAGCAGAAGCTGTAGCCTGGGAATAGAGACAGGACTGGAGGCAGGGCGAGGATTTCTGGCAGGCACAGGCTGGACCAACAGAGGGAAGGAGTAGCTGGACAAGCCTGAGGAGGGCTGAGGGTGCCTCAGGAGGGGACAACTAAATGCAGCCCACAGCAGAGCGGTAGTAGGCCCACGAAAAAAAGACTAGCAATCCCAGAATCAAGCAGAACCCTCCCACAGCCAGCCAACCAACCAGAAAAGATTTGAAAGTCGTGGAATTTTGAAAAGAAGCGGACTCAGGAAGGAAGCAAGGGAAAAAAAACACACCAAAAATACCCAGAGACTGTGCCTAAAAGTTGAATTGAGTTAAAATCCTCATTCTTTTATCTCACTCTCTCTCTAACTGCCCCTACCGTCAGTCCCTTCTTATTCTCGCTCCTTTTCTCCCCTCCCCTTCCCTCCCTTCTCTCCCCTTAGCATTCTCCCCTGCATCCTATTCTCAGTTAATTTTATAATTTTAAGTTCTCTCCCTTTCTCACCCTCTCCTTTCTCTGCGCTACGCACCTTCAACTTTATTAAATTTCTTTCTTTATTTTGTCCCCCTTCAGTCTACATTCGTTTTTCTTTCATCCCTTGTCCTTATTTTCCTTCTCTCCCTATACATATTCTCTCTCTCCATATTCCACTTTATATTCTAATCTTTTAATATTCAAATTATAATTCTAATCTATCCCCCTCTCCCTTCACTCTCCCATTCTTACCCCTTCTCTTTCTCTACCCCATCCCCTCACTTCTTTCTCTACCTCTTGTATTTCTCTCCCTCATCCTATCTTTTGTCAACTCTTCAATTTCAATCCTCCCCTCCCTAATATCTTCTCTTCCTCCTGATTTCCTTCCCTCCTCTGAGCTCTTTTCCTCCCAAATCCTCTTGCTTTCCTATCTCCTATTCCTCTCTCTCTCTATTCACCTTTTCTCTCTATCTTGCAACTTTATATCATGTTTTAATCTCCTAATCTTTTTTATAACATATAATTTAAAAAAGAGTTTTAATCCAGTCCCCTCTCTTCTACCTCCCCTTCTTCTTTCATTCTCTCTCCTACCCTTCTCTACTCTCTCTCTCTCTCTCTTTCCTCTCTCCCTTCCTGTCTTGCTATTTTCTACACTGTATTTTTATTCTTAAAAAATTCTTTCTCAATCTGTTTCCTACCTTCTAACCTCCCCAGCCCTCTCTTTCAATTTCAGGCTGTCTGTCTACCTGGATGTCTGTTGTGTCTACCCTACCTCCCATGCTAATCATATAGTATATACCGATTATATAATCCTAATACTATACATTTCCACTTTCTCACTCCACACTTTAACCCTCCCCTCCTTTTCAAACATACAGTGTGTTAATTGCTCTCTTACATAACGTTGATCCCAATTGCTAATATCAATACTCTATCAACATCCAGCTCAAAAATTACCCTTCCTTCATTTAAAACAACTCCTTTCTGTTTCTCCTACGAAATAAGAGTCCCAGTATCTCCACAAGTATATTAACATGGGCTCATTTGCAGCCTATAGTGAGATTGTAGTTGGGGGAGATATTGGAGGGTGTGGGTTTCTTGCCTGGGTTGTGTGATTATGTTTTAGCAGCACCTCCACAAAAGATCTCTAGAAAAGGTGGGCAGAGTGACTCTCAATCAACTAACCAGAGAAAAAGATCCACCAAAAAGTAGCTGAGCGTCATTTCCTGCAGTGCGGGACGGAGTGGCCGACGGCCTGCACAACGACATGCCCAAGTTTTATTGTGACTACTGCGATACATACCTCACCCATGACTCTCCATCTGTGAGAAAGACACACCGCAGTGGTAGGAAACACAAAGAGAATGTGAAAGACTACTATCAGAAATGGATGGAAGAGCAGGCTCAGAGCCTGATTGACAAAACAACTGCAGCATTTCAGCAAGGAAAGATACCTCCTACTCCATTCTCTGCTCCTCCTCCTGCAGGGGCCATGATTCCACCTCCCCCCAGTCTTCCGGGTCCTCCTCGCCCTGGTATGATGCCAGCACCCCATATGGGGGGCCCTCCCATGATGCCAATGATGGGTCCTCCTCCTCCTGGGATGATGCCAGTGGGACCTGCTCCTGGAATGAGGCCACCTATGGGAGGGCACATGCCAATGATGCCTGGGTCACCAATGATGAGACCTCCTGCCCGTCCCATGATGGTGCCCACTCGGCCTGGAATGACTCGACCAGACAGATAAGGAGAGACGTGAGCCTCTTTCTATCAGTTTTGTATTACTTGTTCTACTTCACCAGGAGATCGTGGTGCTGTGACTCGGGATGTTCCCTAACAGCATGACAAAGAAGACTCACTCCCTTTTCCTATCAGAGAAAATAGTTTTGGAGGGGAGTAGTGAGACAAAAAAATTTTTTGTTGTTTGTATTGTGAAATGTGAAAATAAAATGAACTCTGTTAGCTAAAAAAAAAAAAAAAAACAAAAAGTAGCTGAAATACAACCAGATGGATTAAAGAAATATCATCAATGACAACACAGATGGAGATCCAGGAGGGCGGAGGAGTAAGTGGAAGCTACACTAACCTCCTCCAGGGACCAGCCAGTGCTGACTCAGCCCCAGTACAGCAGACAGACCATTCCCCTCCAAGTGGCGTCATACTAAGGGGAAATAAAAGCCCTGCCTACAGGAATTAAGCTGCCATACCCACGGTCCTTAAGCCTGACGGCCAATCACAGATTGAATATATTAACAACTAAAGAAGAGAGACGAAGGAAGGAGATCACTGGAAGTCCCCAGTAGGCTGCC
The DNA here is from genome assembly GCF_987537825.1 of Furipterus horrens. Lineage (NCBI taxonomy): Eukaryota > Metazoa > Chordata > Mammalia > Chiroptera > Furipteridae > Furipterus > Furipterus horrens. The sequence goes on along the minus strand of NW_028327172.1, from coordinate 88,817,906 downwards.
TAGGGCCCGTCTGGTACATGACCTGACGCTACCAGAGGCAGATCCAGGAAGAGAAGATCATTCCAAGAGCACCAACAAACAATAGGAATCACAAAAATGGGGAGACAGAGAAACAACCCCCCATCAAAAGGAAAGGTAGAATCCCAAGAGAGAGAGCTAAATGAAATAGAGGGGAGCAAAATATCAGATACGGAATTTAAAACATGGATTATGGAGAAGCTAAATGAGCTCAGCGGAAACTACAAAGAACTGCAGGGAAACTACAAGGAACTCCAGAAAAACTACAAGGAACTCACAGAGAATTACACGAGCATGAAAAAGGACATAGAAACTATCAATAAGAGCCAGGAGGAAATGAAGAATATGATCTCTGAATTGAAGAACACAATAGAAGGAATTAAAAGCAGGCTAGAGGAAGCAGAAGATCGGATCAGCGAGCTGGAGGACAACGTACACAAAAACTCCCAGACAATGCAACAAAATGAAAAAAGACTGAACAAGACTGAAGAGGTTCTAAGACAGCTGCAGGACAACATGAAACATAATAATATCCGTATCATAGGAATTCCAGAAGGAGAAGAAGAAGAGCAAGGGATAGAAAACCTCTTTGAAAAACTAATGACAGAAAACTTCCCTCACATGAGGAGAGAAAGAGTCACGCAAATCCAGGAGGCACAGAGGGTCCCAATGAAGATGAACCCCAACAGGCCCACCTCAAGACACATCATAATTAAAATGGCAACATCCAAAGACAAAGAGAGAATCCTAAAAGCAGCAAGAGGGAAACAACTAATAACATACAAGGGAGCTCCAATAAGGCTATCCTCAGATTTCTCAGCAGAAACACTACAAGCAAGAAGGGAATGGCATAAAATATTCCAAGCAATGAAAAACAAAGGCCTACAACCAAGAATACTCTACCCAGCAAGGCTCTCATTCAAAATAGAAGGCGAAATAAGGAGTTTCTCAGACAAAGGAAGACTAAAAGAATACATCTCCACCAAACCAGCAATGCAAGAGATGCTAAAGGGTCTGCTCTAAGAAGATAAAGAAACAGAGAGAGACAGAGAAGAACATGAGTACAAAGGGGAAAAATGACAATGAATAAGTACTTATCAGCAAAACCTTAAATGTAAATGGATTAAATGCTCCAATTAAAAGACATAGGGTAGCTGAATGGATTAGAAAGAATGACCCACATATATGCTGTCTACAAGAGACCCACCTTAGAACAAAGGATCTACACAGACTGAAAGTAAAGGGATGGAAAAAAGTATTGCAAGCTAATGGACATGAAAAAAAGCCGGGGTAGCAATACTTATATCAGACAAAACAGATTTCACAGCAGAGTCCATAAAAAAGAGACAAAGAAGGGCATTTCATAATACTTAAGGGAAAAACCCATCAAGAAGATATAACCCTTATAAATATATATGCACCCAGCTTAGGAGCACCCAAATATATAAGGAACATTTTGAAAGACTCCAAGAAAGATAGAGACAGCAACACACTCATCGTAGGGGACTTTAACACCCCATTGTCAACAATGGACAGATCTTCAAAGCAAAGAAACACCAAAGATATTGAGGCACTGAACAACACTTTAGATCAAATAAACTTGGTCGATATATATAGAAGTTTTCACCCCAAAGAAGGAAAATATACATATTTCTCAAGTGCAGATGGAACATTTTCAAAGATAGACCACACGGTAGGACACAAAACAAGCCTCAATAAAGTCAAGAAAATTGAAATTATATCAAGCATCTTCTCAGATCACAATGCCTTAAAATTGGAAATCAACCTCAAGGAAAAAACTCAAAAACATTCAAAGTCATGGAGAATGAATAACATGCTATTAAATAATGAATGGGTTAACAATGACATCAAAGAAGAAATCAAAAAGTTTCTGGAAACCAATGATAATGAACACACAACAACCCAAAACCTATGGGATACAGCGAAAGCAGTCCTAAGAGGAAAGTTCATAGCAATACAGGCCTACCTAAAAAAGCTAGAAGAATCTCTAATAAAAAATTTAACCCTACAGCTACAAGAATTAGAGGAAGAACAACAAGCAAAACCCAGATCAAGTAGAAGGAAAGAAATCATCAAGATCAGAGCAGAATTAAATGACATAGAGTCTAAAGTAACAATTCAAAAGATCAACTAAAGTAGGAGCTGGTTCTTTGAAAAGATAAACAAAATTGACAAGTCTTTAACCAGGCTCATCAAGAAGAAAAGAGAGAGGACCCAAATAAATAAAATTAGAAATGAAACAGGAGAAATCACAACTGATACCACAGAAATACAAAGGATTATAAGAAATTAATATGAACAACTGTATGGCAAGAAATTTGACAACCTAGAGGAAATGGACAAATTCCTGGAAACCTATAGTCTTAACAAACTGAATCAAGAAGAAGCAGAAAGTCTGAATAGACCAATAACAGCTAGTGAAATTGAAGCAGTAATAAAAAAAACTCCCAGCACACAAAAGCCCAGGACCGGATGGCTTCACAAGTGAATTCTACAAAACATTTAGGAAAGAACTAACTCCTATCCTCCTCAGACTATTCCAAAAGATACAAGAAGAGGGAAGACTCCCAAACTCGTTCTATGAAGCCAGTATAACCCTAATTCCAAAACCAGGTCAAGACACAACAAAGAAAGAAAACTACAGGCCAAAATCGCTGATGAACATAGATGCTAAAATCCTCAACAAAATATTGGCAAACCGGATCCAGCAACACATTAGAAAGATCATACACCACGATCAAGTAGGATTCATCCCAGGGATGCAAGGATGGTTTAATATTCGCAAATCAATAAACGTGATACACCACATAAACAAAATGAAAGACAAAAACCACATGATCATATAAATAGATGCGGAAAAAGCATTTGATAAAGTACAACACCATTTATGATAAAAACTCTCAGCAAAATGGGAATAGAGGGAGCATACCTCAACATAATAAAGGCCATATATGAGAAACCTGAAGCCAACATCATACTCAATGGGCAAAAACTGAGAGCATTCCCCTTGAGATCAGGAACAAGACAAGGATGTCCGCTCTCTCCACTCCTATTCAACATAGTCTTGGAAGTTCTAGCCACCGCAATCAGACAAGAAAGAGAAATAAAAGGCATCGAAATTGGAAAAGAGGAAGTGAAACTGTCATTATTTGCAGATGACATGATAGTGTACATAGAAAACCCTATAGACTCCACAAAAACTCTACTCAACCTAATAAGTGAATTCGGCAAAATAGCAGAATACAAAGTCAATATTAAGAAATCGAAGGCATTTTTATACACCAACAATAAAAACTCAGAGATAGAAACTGAAAGAAAAATCCCATTTACCATAGCAACAAGAAAAATAAAATACCTAGGAATAAACTTAACCAAGGAGGTAAAAGACCTGTACACAGAAAACTACATAACACTGAAGAAAGAAATTAAAGAAGATACAAATAAATGGAAGCATATACGATGCTCATGGATGGGAAGAATCAACATCATTAAAATGTCCATACTACCCAAAGCAATTTATAGATTCAATGCAATCCCTATTAAAATACCAGCAACATATTTCACAGACCTAGAACAAATACTTCAAAAATTTATATGGAACCAAAAAAGAGCCCGAATAGCCACAGCAATTTTGAGGAAGAACACAGTAGGAGGAATCACAATACCTGATATCAAACTATACTACAAGGCCACGGTAATCAAAACAGTCTGGTACTGGCATAAAAACAGACATATAGATCAATGGAACAGAATAGAGAGCCCAGAAATAAACCCAGGTTCATATGGTCAACTAATATATGACAAAGGAGGAAAGAACATCAAATGGAGTGAAAAGAGCCTCTTCAACAAATGGTGTTGGGAGAACTGGACAGGGACATGCAAAACAATGAAACTAGACCACCAACTCACACCAGAATAAACTCAAAATGGATCAAAGACTTAAATGTAAGCCATGATACCATAAAAGTCCTAGAGGAAAAAATAGGCAGGAAAATTTCAGATATCCCACGTAGCAACATTTTCACTGATATATCTCCTAAGGCAAGAGAAATAAAGGAAAGAATAAACAAATGGGACTACATCAAACTAAAAAGTTTCTGCTCAGCTAAAGAAAACATCAGCAAGATGCAAAGGAAACCAACCATATGGGAAAATATATTTGCCAATGACATCTCAGACAAGGGATTGATCTCCAAAATATATAAAGAGCTCATACGACTCAACACCAAGAAGACAGACAACCCAATTAAAAAATGGGCAAAGGACCTGAACAAACACTTCTCCAAAGAAGACATACAGAGGGCCCATAGACATATGAAAGTATGCTCAACATCACTAGCCATCAGAGAGATGCAAATAAAAACCACAATGAGATACCACCTCATACCAGTCAGAATGGCCATCATCAACAAATCAACAAACAACTTGTGCTGGAGAGGATGCGGAGAAACGGGAACCCTGGTGCATTGCTGGTGGCAATGCACACTGGTGCAGCCACTGTGGAAAACAGTTTGGAATGTCCTCAAAAAACTAAAAATGGAACTGCCTTTTGAACCAGCAATTCCATTGCTAGGATTATATCCAAAAAATCCTGAAACACCAATTCAAAAGAACCTATGCACCCCTATGTTCATAACAGCACTATTTACAATAGCCAAGTGCTGGAAACAACCTAAATGTCCATCTGTAGGTGAGTGGATCCAAAAACTGTGGTCGTCGTCGTCGGCAGCCGTCCGTCTCGAGAGACGATGGTGTAGCTTCTTAAGAGTCTATCTGCACCGCTAAGAATGGTTGTGCAGTCCGACTCAGGAGTGACACGGTATCTGTCTCCTCCCGTGTTGAATCGACATCTTGCGATGACGCTGGAGTGTCCTCTCCAGTGGAGCTGAAGCTACAGAGCCTGGGCAGGGTGATATGGAGGGTCTGCTGTTGCCCATGCAGCAGACCCCCCCTCTCTTCACAGCTGAAGGGTCCAAGGGAAAGACGGAGTCAATACAGCTTGGCTTCAGGTGCGCCGCAGGAGTTGCCGGTGTTGACTACAACGTCAAACCGCCTTAGGGACTCCGGCTCCGGATTTTCTGTCGGGGTTTACTCCCTTAGCCTTTCCCCTAAAGAGGTATGCCGCAAGGCAGCGGAGGTTTTTTGGAATCAGAGTTTTCCTTCTCTGATGTGCCCTGACTGGAAGATCGAACCAGCGACACTTAGCTCGCAGGCCGACGCTCAATCCACTGAGCCAAACCAGCCAGAATTTGGCTGGTTTGGTACATTTACACAATGGAGTACTACGTAGCAGAAAGAAAGAAGGAACTCCTACCATTTGCAACAACATGGATGGAACTGGAGAGAATTATGCTTAGCGAAATAATCCAGGCAAGAAAAGAAAAATACCTTATGCTGTCACCTATTACAGGAAACTAATGAACAACACAAACAAATGAGCAAAATTGAACCAGAGGTATGTAAACAAGAAGTAGATTAATAGTAACACGGGGGGAGGGGGGAGGGAGAGAAGGGGGTAAGAAAGGGAAGGGTCAAGTCAAAGAACATGTATAAATGATCCACGGACACGGGCAACTGAGTGGGGACTGAATGTGGGGGAAGGAAGGGGCAGGGTGCAGGGAAGCAAGAGGGATAAAAAGGTGAGACAACTGTAATGGAAAAACAAACAAAAAAATTTTTTTTTAGTGGTTGAAAAATGAAAATATGAAGAATGGAAATGCCAGTTCAGTGAATATTAGGACAAAGATTTTCCTTCACCTTGTATATTTTTCTCCCTATTTGATCCCTCCAGAGTTTGGCATTCTAAACAAGTAAGTAATGACATAAGTTCCTTTGCATAGAACTAATAAGACCAGTTGTTAATAGAGGTTCCTTTTTTTTTTTTTTTTTTTTGACCAAGTCTTTGACTGGAATGTCAAGCCTAAAAGAAACATACTTGGACTCAGGTTGTTACCAAAAAGCCCTGAGGAACTGGGAATGACTTTCAAAGGTAATAAAAGCCCACGAGACAAAAGGCCTGGTACCATGGTTGGTTGTGCGGTCCACAGCAATCTTTCCAGGGAAGGAACGAAGGTTGTTTTCCTGAAAGATGGCTAGAAGGGACCTTAAGGCACAAGGAAAAGCCAGAAGGACTTGGAAAAAACAGGTGTGTACAGGCAAGGATGAATGCCATATATGTGTCTCAGCTTCTGTGCCCTGAAGAACAGACTGAGGGTCACCCCAAATATTCCTTGGGTAAGTTCCAGCAAAGCAGAACTAAAGAGCATAAGTGATCATTTGCTGCTCTTATTATGTTTATGCAAATGAACAGGATAAATTAAAAATGGACTTAATGTAGTCCCTTTAAAGACAAGGAGGGTAACCTTAGGGAGAAAAATCATTATTCAAGGAAAATCACAATGATCAGTAGTAGACTATAAAATAGGGCAACTAACCATCTTAAAAGTTTCTTCTCATTTAAAATATGGTTTCACTTGAAAATTAAACCATGTCTATGATATCATCAAAGATATTCAAGTTGCAGGCAAATAGAATTTCAAGTGACTTGCAACTGGATGTCTTCCCAATAAGACAGTCTTACAGATTTAGAGATTGTTTGTGGGTTATGTTACATAAATTAACACGTGTTTCCTGTTTTCAAAGGACATAAGCCTATGATCACATTACCTGAGTGATTGTCTGTACGCATAAGCCTCACTTAATCCTCTCTGCAGCGCTGCCTCCTGAGACTCAACAGTTTGCCTGATCTAAATGGCTGGGTTGGTGAAGAATGGGGTGGTCTGTGGGCTTCACTTTAAAACTGGTTTCTTTTTTCTATCCTAGTGGCTTGGAGAGAAAAGGCCCAGAGGTCTGAGAGGGGGGAAACCTAAACTATTTCCCTCAGCCCAAACTAAGTATAATGGGCAAAAGGGTTTTGGACAGGTGAGATGTGCCTAGAACACTTTCCTCCAAAGAAACCCTTTTTTTTTTTCTTTTCCTCTTTTTTTTTTTTTTCTCCTAATATGGAACATTGAAAAATTAATCCCTACTTTTTGTCATCTAGTAGTTATGGATTGAATGATGTCTTTTAACCCTTTTCGCCAAATCTGTTGCCCCCAGAACACAACAAGGATGCCAGCCTGTTAAACCAAGCACGCCATTGTCCGGGGACAGTCAACTGACCTGGAGTCTGCACGATCCTTCTCCATGTGGGAAGGCCACCCTCCCCTCCACACCCCCACTATTATTAGGGATTTCTGGACCCAAGGGTAGGTAGGACGATGACCATGTCCAGCTTGAAGCAGCTAGAGGAGCTTGAGACCTTCGCCCATTGTCCTTTACAAGATTACAAAGGGTCCTAATATTTGAGAGGGGGGGGATAGTTATTTTTACGAACCAGGTGTATGGACTTGGGGGGGGTATTGCTGGGGGAGGGAGATGCTGGGTGGAGGGGAGTAAAGGGGAGAAAATTGGAACTGTTGTAACAATATAATCAATAAAAAACTTTAAAAAAAAAAAAGAAAAAAAAAAAAAAAAAGGAATCTCAAGAGCCCTGACCAATGTGGCTCAATTTATTGGGCATTGTCTGCAAAGCAAAAGATTTCCAGTTCTTTTCCAAGTCAGGGTACACACCTAGGTTGTGGGTTCAGTCTCCAGTCGGGGCACATATAAGGGACAACCCATTGATGTTTCTCTCTCACATCAATGTTTCTTTCCCTCTCTTTCTTTCTGCATTACCCCTCACTCTCTAAAAAAAATTTTTTTTCAAGAAAAATTGTGGCTCTAGCTTCAAAGGCAATTTCAAAAGAATCATTCTAGAAATGTTTGGAATAGTTTCAGCATCATTAGAATAAAAGCTTGAACTCAATGTGGCAGCTTTAAATGATAATTTTTGCTCTTTCTTTAAAAGAAGACATTTCTTCTGGTTTCTGCTAGTGTAGCAGACACTGACACTCAGGGGCATATTGAAGAAAACAGCAATGGTGCTGTGACTTTGCCCTGTCTTTCCTGTTCTGGGGCTGGGTTAGGAATGCTTTCCCGCTCTTCTTACTCACCTCAGAAGACTCAAACATCTCATGTGCCCAGACAAGCAGCTGGCTGTCCTTTCCACACATAAATGCTTCTGAACCAACAAGTCCAACCTGCTTGTTCCCTTGACATCACCAGGCCTCAATGGGAAATAGAAGAGAGAGCAGAGAGGCTAAAATGCTTTAACTAGCTCAGCACCTTTGCTTCTCAGTATCCAACAAATCTATGAAGAAAAAAAAGTGGTCCTGGGGCTCCTAGCAGACTTTTTGGTGGAAGAACAATATGACTTTAGTTTTGTTTTTGAGTAAGAGTGAATTTTAAGGATGAAGCATTTTAAATCAGAACAGTAGACTCTTAGAATGCTAAAAGCTGAAAGGTTTTTTTGAAGTCACCTGGTCCAATCCCCTCATTCTATAAATGTGGAAACTGAACACCTGAGAGTTTAAAATAGAAAGCAGCAAGAATAGCAAAACAACTACAACAAAACAGGGTGACTCTACGTTCTAGTGTCCCTGAGACAGTCCTGGATTATGTCTGTTTTTTCATGTAAATATCAATAATGCCTTAAAAGTGTCCCAGTTTGGACGATAAATTATATAGTCACCCATACCCTACCTTAAGAGGAAAGAAAAGCTGTAAATAGGCAAAGAACTGTAAGAAGAAAAGTTAGAGGGAAGAAACAGTATTAAAAAGTATAGAAATGAAAATAAGAATGAATGTCGCATGCAATATCTCTTTTTCAGTGATTCTGTTGCTAAAATACATTTTATTTCATGAGTTTTTGCTTCTCAAGATAAATAGGTAATAATAAATTTTAAAATCTTAATTAATTTGGAGTTTCTTGGGGAGATACATCTGATAAAATATTGCTATGTTTTCTTCTAGGATTTTTATTGTTTTGGGTATAATGTTTAAGTCTTTAAAATATTTTGAATTTATTCTTGTGTGTGGTGTAATGAGGTGGTCTATTTTCATTTTTCTGCATGTATTCCCAGCACCATTTATTGAATAAACTATCTTTAGCCCATTGTATGTACTTGCTTCCTCTGTCAAATACTCATTGACTACAAAGTTGTGGGTTTATTTCTGGGATCTCGGTTCTGTTCCACTGTTCTACGTGTTTGTTTTTATGCCAGTACCATGCTGGTTTGATTATTATGGCCTTATAGTATAGTTTGATATTAGGTTGTGTGATTCCTCCAACTTTGCTGTTCTTTCTCAAGATCACTACTACTATGTGGGGCTTTGTGTGGTTCCATATACATTTTTGAAATATTTGTTCTAGTTTTATGAAGTATACCATTGGAATCTTGATAGAAATTGTGTCGACTCTATAGATTGCTTTGAGTAGTATGGACATTTTAATGATGCTAAATTTATTGACCAGTTCTAGTAGTATCTTGGTGGATTTTTTGGGGGGTTTTCTACATACAGTGTCATGTCATCTTCAAATAAAGAGAGTTTTACTTCTTCTTTTCCAATTTGGATGCCTTTTATTTCTTTTTCTTGTCTGATTGCAGTGGCCTTTTATTTCTTTTTCTTGTCTGATTGCAGTGGCTAGGATTTTTAGTACTATGTTGAATAGGAGAGGTGAAAGTGGACATCCCTTTCTTGTTCCTAATCTTAAGGGGAACACTTGTAGTTTTTGCCAGTTGAGTATGATGCTGGCAGTGGGTTTGTCATATATGTTTTCTCCATTTTCACTTTGCTTTAACTTTTTATCATAAATGGGTGTTGGATTTTATCAAATGCTTTTCTGCATTGATTGATGTGATTATGTGGTTTTTAGCTTTCACGATGAATCACAGTTATTGATTTGCGAATGTTGTACCAACCTTGCATTTTCAGAATAAATCTCACATGATCATGTTGTATGATCTTTTTGATGCATTGCTGTATTTGGTTTGGCAATATTTTGTTGAGGATTTTAGTGCTTATGTTCATCAAAGATACTGGCCTATAATTTTCTTTTTTTTTTTTTTTTCTTTTTCTTTTTTTTTTTTTTACGTGTCTTTATCTGAGTTTGGAATTAGGATAATGCTGGCCTCATAAAATAAGCTTGGAAGCCTTCCCTCCTCTTGGATTTTTTGAAGTAGTTTGAGAAGGTGAGGTGTTAGTTCTCAGAATATTTGATAAAATTCACCATTTGGCCCAGAGCTTTTGTTTGTTGGGAGTTTTTTTATTACTGCTTCAGAATTCACTAGGTGTAATCTGTCGATTCAGATTTTCTGATTCTTCCTGATTTAGTTTTGGAAGGTTGTATGTTTCTAGGATTTTATTCATTTCATCCAGGTTGTACAGTTTGTTGGCATATAGTTGTTCCTAATATTTTTTTACAATTTTTTCTATGTTTTTGATGTCTGTTGTTATTTCCTTTTTTTAAGTATATTTTATTTATTATGTTGTTACAGTAGTCCAAAATTTTTCCCCTTTGCTCCCTTCTGCTCAGTACCCCTCTTCCCTCTAGCAATCCCACCCCCATTAGTTCCTGTCCATGGGTTGTGCATATAAACTCTTTGGCTTCACCCTTTCCTATATTATTTTAACTTCCCTGTCTATTTTGTACCAACCAATTATGCTTCTTAATCCCTGCACCATTTCCCCATTTCTCCCCCTTCCCCCTCCCAGCTGATAATCCTCCAGATGATCCCCATACCTATCATTCTGTTCCTATTCTGATTTGCTTCACTGGATTTTCTTTTTATTTTTTAGATTCAGTTGTTGATAGCTGTGTTTGTTGTCATTTCTTTCTTTTTTTAATTACATTTTATAGATTATATTGTCACAATAGTTCCATTTTTTCCCCTTTGTTACCCCCTCCCCCAGCAATCCCTCCTTTCCCCAGTCCATGTCCATGGTTCCTGCATGCAATCTCTCCAGTTTCTCCTTTTCCTATGTTATCATTATTTTAGAATTACTTCATTAATTTATTTTTTTATAACAATAAAAAAAGTAACCACCCCCCCCAGGACTTCAAACCCTTTGTAATCTTATAGAGGAGAGTGGGCGACGGCCTCCTGCTCTTCTAGCTGTTTCAAGCTGGGCGTGGTCGTCGTCCTACCTATCCTTGGGTCCAGAAATCCCTAATAAAAGTGGGGGTGTGGAGGGGAGGGTGGCCTTCCCACATGGGGAAGGGTTGTGCAGACTCCAGGTCAGCTGGCTGTCCCCAAACCACGGCGGGCTTGGTTTAACAGGCTGGTGTCCTTGTTGTGTTCTGGGGGCAACAGATATGGCAACAGGGTTAGAAGGCATCATTCAATCCATAACCACTAAATGACAAAAGGCAGGGATTAATTTTTTAATGTCCCCAATTAGGGGACAAAAAAGAGGGGCTTCTTTGGAGGAAGGTGTGCCAGGCACATCATATCCATCCAGAACCCTTTTGTCCATTATATTTAGCTTGGGCTGAGGGAAATATTTTAGGTTTCCCTCCTCTTAGACCTCTGGGTCTTTTCCGTCCAAGCCATTGGAATACAAAAGAGAAACCTGTTTTAAGGTGAAGCCCACAGACCATCTCATTCTTCACCAAACCAGCCACTTGGTACAACCAAACCATTCAGTCTCAGGAGGCAGTGATGCAGACAGGATTAAGTGAGGCCTATACATACAGACAATCACTCAGGTGGTGAGATCCTAGGCTTATATCCTTTGAAAACAGAAAACACATGTTAATTTATGTAGTATAACCCACAAACCATTCTCTAGTTCTGTAAGCCTGTCTTAATGGGAAGACATTGAGTTGCAAGACGTTTGACAGTTTTCTAGCCTGTAAATTAAGTATCTTTGATGATGTCACAGATCTAGTTTAAATTACAAATGCTAGATAACTTTAAATGAAGAGACTTTAACGATGGTTAGCTGTATTACTTTATAGTCTACCAATGGGCATTGTGATTTTCCTTGGGTCACGATTTTTCTCCCTCAGCTTACCCCCCTGTCATTAAAGGGACTGTATTATGTCCATTTTTTTAAATGTTTTTTATTGATTATATTGTTACAACAGTTCCAATTTTCTCCCCCTTGTTCCCCTCCCCACAGCACCCCTCTCCCCCAGCAATCCCCCCCAAGTCCATACCCCTGGTTCATAAAAATTAACTATCCCCCCCTCTCAAATATTAGGACCGTTTGTAATCTAGTAAAAGACAATGGGCAAAGGTCTCAAGCTCCTCTAGCTGCTTCAAGCTGGACATGGTCGTCGTTCTACCTACCCTTGGGTCCAGAAAACCCTAATAAGAGTGGGGGTGTGGAGGGGAGGGTGGCCTTCCCACATGGGGAAGGATCATGCAGACTCCAGGTCAGTTGGCTGCCTCCGGTCAACGGCGTGCTTGGTTCAACAGGCTGGTGTCCTTGTTGTGTTCTGAGGGCAACAGATTTGGCGAAAAGGGTTAAAAGACATCATTCAATCCATAACTACTAGATGACAAAAGGCAGGGATTAATTTTTCAATGTTCCATATTAGGGGGAAAAAAAAGTTTCTTTGTAAGAAGGTGTGCTAGGCACATCTCGCCTGTCCAAAACCCTTTTGCCCATTATACTTAGTTTGGGCTGAGGGAAATAGTTTAGGTTTTTCCCCCTCTCAGACCTCTGGGCCTTTTCTGTCCAAGCCATTAGGATAGAAAAGAGAAACCCGTTTTAAAGTGAAGCCCACAGACCACCCCATTCTTCCCCAACCCAGCCATTTAGTTCAGCCAAACCGTTGAGTCTCAGGAGGCAGCGCTGCAGAGAGGATTAAGTGAGGCTTATGCGTACAGATAATCACTCAGGTAATGCGATCATAGGCTTATGTCCTTTGAAAACAAAAAACACGTGTTAATTTATGTAACATAACCCGCAAACAAGTCTCTAAATCTGGAGAAGAAACTTTTAAGACGGTTAGTTGCCCTGTTTTATACTCTACTACTGATCATTGTGATTTTCCTTGAATAATAATTTTTCTCCCTAAGGTTACCCTCCTTGTCTTTAAAGGGACTACATTAAGTCCATTTTTAATTTATCCTGTTCGTTTGCATAAACATAACAAGAGCAGCAAATGATCACTTATGATCTTTAGTTCTGCTTTGCTGGAACTTACCCAAGGAATATTTGGGGTGACCTTCAATCTGTTCTTCAGGGCACAGAAGCTGTGCCACATATCTGGCATTCATCCTTGCCTGTACACACCTGTTTTTTCCAAGTCTCTCTGGTCTTTCCTTGCGCCTTAAGGTCCCTTCTAGCCATCTTTCAGGAAAACAACCTTCGTTCCTTCCCTGGAAAGATTGCTGTGGACCGCACAACCAACCATGGTACCAGGCCTTTTATCTCACGGGCTTTTATTACCTTTGAAAGTCATTCCCAGTTCCTCAGGGCTTTCTGGTAACAATCTGAGCCCAAGTTTGTTTCCTTTAGGCTTGACATTCCAGTCAAAGACTTGGTCAAAAAAAAAAAAAAAAAAAAAAAAGAACCTCTGTTGACAACTGGTCTTATTAGTTCTATGCAAAGGAACTTATGTCATTATTTACTTGTTTAGAATGCCAAACTCTGGAGGGATAAAATAGGGAGAAAAATATACAACGTGAAGGAAAATCTTTGTCCTAATATTCACTGAACTGGCATTTCCATTCTTCATATTTTCATTTTTCAACCACTAAAAAATTTTGGTTTGTTTTTCCATTACAGTTGTCTCACTTTTTTAGCCCTCTTGTTTCCCTGCACCCTGTCCCTCCCCTCCCCCACATTTAGTCCCCACTCAGTTGCACCTGTCTGTGGGTCATTCATATATATATATATTTTTTAACTTGACCCATCCCCTTACACCTTTCTTTTCCTCCCCCCCGCCCCCCTTGTTACTGTTAGTCTACTTCTTGTTTACATACCTCTGGTTCAATTTTGCTCATTTGTTTGTGTTGTTCATTAGTTTCCTGTAATAGGTGACAGCATAAGGTATTTTTCTTTTGTTGCCTGGCTTATTTCACTAAGCATAATTTTCTCTAGTTCCATCCATGTTGTTGCAAATGGTAGAAGTTCCTTCTTTCTTTCTGCTACATAGAATTCCATTGTGTAAATGTACCACAGTTTTTTGATCCACTCATCTACAGATGGGCACTTAGGTTGTTTCCAGCACTTGGCTACTGTAAATAGTGCTGCTATGAACATTGGAGTGCATAGGTTCTTTTGAATTGGTGTTTCGGGATTTTTTGGATATAATCCTAGCAATGGAATTGCTGGTTCAAAAGGCAGTTCCATTTTTAGTTTTTTAAGGAAATTCCAAACTGTTTTCCACAGTGGCTGCACCAGTCTGCATTCCCACCAGCAATGCACCAGGGTTCCCGTTTCTCCGCATCCTCTCCAGCACAAGTTGTTTGTTGATTTGTTGATGATTGCCATTTTGACTGGTGTGAGGTGGTATCTCATTGTGGTTTTAATTTGCATCTCTCTGATGGCTAGTGATGTTGAGCATACTTTCATATGTCTATGGGCCCTCTGTATGTCTTCTTTGGAGAAGTGTTTGTTCAGGTCCTTTGCCCATTTTTTAATTGGGTTGTCTGTCTTCTTGGTGTTGAGTCGTATGAGTTCTTTATATATTTTGGAGATCAATCCCTTGTCTGAGATGTCATTGGCGAATATATTTTCCCATATGGTTGGTTTCCTTTGCATCTTGCTGATGTTTTCTTTACCTGAGCAGAAACTTTTTAGTTTGATGTAGTCCCATTTGTTTATTCTTTCCTTTATTTCCCTTGCCTTAGGAGATATATCAGTGAAAATGTTGCTACGTGGGATATCTGAAATTTTCCTGCCTATTTTTTCCTCTAGGACTTTTATGATGTCACGGCTTACATTTAAGTCTTTGATCCATTTTGAGTTTATTCTGGTGTATGGTGTGAGCTGGTGGTCTAGTTTCATTTTTTTGCATGTCCCTGTCCAGTTCTCCCAACACCATTTGTTGAAGAGGCTCTTTTCACTCCATTTGATGTTCTTTCCCCCTTTGTCAAATATTAGTTGACCATATGAACCTGGGCTTATTTCTGGGCTCTCTATTCTGTTCCATTGATCTATATGTCTGTTTTTATGCCAGTACCAGACTGTTTTGATTACCGTGGCCTTGTAGTATAGTTTGATATCAGGTATTGTGATTCCTCCTACTGTGTTCTTCCTCAAAATTGCTGTGGCTATTCGGGCTCTTTTTTGGTTCCATATAAATTTTTGAAGTATTTGTTCTAGGTCTGTGAGATATGTTGCTGGTATTTTAATAGGGATTGCATTGAATCTATAAATTGCTTTGGGTAGTATGGACATTTTAATGATGTTGATTCTTCCCATCCATGAGCATGGTATACGCTTCCATTTATTTTATCTTCTTTAATTTCTTTTTTCAGTGTTATGTAGTTTTCTGTGTACAGGTCTTTTACCTCTTTGGTTAAGTTTATTCCTAGGTATTTTATTTTTCTTGTTGCTATGGTAAATGGGATTTTTCTTTCAGTTTCTATCTCTGAGTTTTTATTGTTGGTGTATAAAAATGCCTTCGATTTCTTAATATTGACTTTGTATCCTGCTATTTTGCCGAATTCACTTATTAGATTGAGTAGTTTTTTTGTGGAGTCTAAAGGATTTTCTATGTACACTATCATGTCATCTGCAAATAATGACAGTTTTACTTCCTCTTTTCCAATTTGGATGCCTTTTATTTCTCTTTCTTGTCTGATTGCTGTGGCTAGAACTTCCAAGACTATGTTGAATAGGAGTGGAGAGAGCGGACATCCTTGTCTTGTTCCTGATTTCAGGGGGAATGCTCTCAGTTTTTGCCCATTGAGTATGATGTTGGCTTCAGGTTTCTCATATATGGCCTTTATTATGTTGAGGTATGCTCCCTCTATTCCCATTTTGCTGAGAGTTTTTATCATAAATGGGTGTTGTACTTTATCAAATGCTTTTTCAGCATCTATTGATATGATCATGTGGTTTTTGTCTTTCATTTTGTTTATGTGGTGTATCACGTTTATTGATTTGCGAATATTAAACCATCCTTGCATCCCTGGGATGAATCCTACTTGATCGTGGTGTATGATCTTTCTAATGTGTTGCTGGATCCGGTTTGCCAATATTTTGTTGAGGATTTTAGCATCTATGTTCATCAGCGATATTGGTCTGTAGTTTTCTTTCTTTGTTGTGTCTTGACCTGGTTTTGGAATTAGGGTTATACTGGCTTCATAGAACGAGTTTGGGAGTCTTCCCTCTTCTTGTATCTTTTGGAATAGTCTGAGGAGGATAGGAGTTAGTTCTTTCCTAAATGTTTTGTAGAATTCACTTGTGAAGCCATCCGGTCCTGGGCTTTTGTGTGCTGGGAGTTTTTTGATTACTGCTTCAATTTCGCTAGCTGTTATTGGTCTATTCAGACTTTCTGCTTCTTCTTGATTCAGTTTGGGCAGACTATAGTTTTCCAGGAATCTGTCCATTTCCTCTAGGTTGTCAAATTTCTTGCCATACAGTTGTTCGTAATAATTTCTTATAATTCTTTGTATTTCTGTGGTATCAGTTGTGATTTCTCCTCTTTCATTTCTGATTTTATTTTTTTGGGTTCTCTCTCTTTTTTTCTTGATGAGCCTGGCTAAAGGCTTGTCAATTTTATTTATCTTTTCAAAGAACCAGCTCCTACTCTTGTTGATCTTTTGAATTGTTACTTTAGACTCTATGTCATTTAATTCTGCTCTGATCTTGATGATTTCCTTCCTTCTACTTGATCTGGGTTTTGCTTGTTGTTTTTCCTCTAGTTCTTGTAGCTGTAGGGTTAAATTTTTTATTAGAGATTCTTCTAGCTTTTTTAGGTAGGCTTGTATTGCTATGAACTTTCCTCTTAGGACTGCTTTCGCTGTATCCCATAGGTTTTGGGTTGTTGTGTGTTCATTATCATTGGTTTCCAGGAACTTTTTGATTTCTTCCTTGATGTCATTGTTAACCCATTCATTATTTAATAGCATGTTTTTCATTCTCCATGAGTTTGAATGTTTTTGAGTTTTTTCCTTGAGGTTGATTTCCAATTTTAAGGCATTGTGATCTGAGAAGATGCTTGATTTAATTTCAATTTTCTTGAATTTATTGAGGCTTGTTTTGTGTCCTACCATGTGGTCTATCTTTGAAAATGTTCCATGTGCACTTGAGAAATATGTATATTTTGCTTCTTTGGGGTGTAAACTTCTATATATATCGACTAAGTCCATTTGATCTAAAGTGTTGTTCAGTGCCTCAATATCTTTGGTGTTTCTTTGCTTTGAAGATCTGTCTATTGTTGACAATGGGGTGTTAAAGTCCCCTACGATGAGTGTGTTGCTGTCTATATCTTTCTTGGAATCTTTCAAAATTTTCCTTACATATTTGGGTGCTCCTAAGTTAGGTGCATATATATTTATAAGGGTTATATCTTCTTGATGGATTTTTCCCTTAAGTATTATGAAATGCCCTTCTTTGTCTCTTTTTATGGACTTTGCTGTGAAATCTGTTTTGTCTGATATAAGTATTGCTACCCCGGCTTTTTTTTCATGTCCATTTGCTTGGGATACATTTTTCCATCCCTTTACTTTCAGTCTGTGTAGATCTTTTGTTCTAAGGTGGGTCTCTTGTAGACAGCATATATGTGGGTCATTCTTTCTAATCCATTCAGCTACCCTATGTCTTTTAATTGGAGCGTTTAATCCATTTACGTTTAAGGTTATTACTGATAAGTACTTATTCATTGTCATTTTCCCCCTTTGTACTCGTGTTCTTCTCTGTCTCTCTCTGTTTCTTTATCTTCTTAGAGCAGACCCTTTAGCATCTCTTGCATTGCTGGTTTGGTGGAGATGTATTCTTTTAGTCTTCCTTTGTCTGAGAAACTCCTTATTTCGCCTTCCATTTTGAATGAGAGCCTTGCTGGGTAGAGTATTCTTGGTTGTAGGCCTTTGTTTTTCATTGCTTGGAATATTTTTTGCCATTCCCTTCTTGCTTGTAGTGTTTCTGCTGAGAAATCTGAGGATAGCCTTATTGGAGCTCCCTTGTATGTTATTAGTTGTTTCCCTCTTGCTGCTTTTAGGATTCTCTCTTTGTCTTTGGATGTTGCCATTTTAATTATGATGTCTCTTGAGGTGGGCCTGTTGGGGTTCATCTTCATTGGGACCCTCTGTGCCTCCTGGATTTGCGTGACTCTTTCTCTCCTCATGTGAGGGAAGTTTTCTGTCATTAGCTTTTCAAAGAGGTTTTCTATCCCTTGCTCTTCTTCTTCTCCTTCTGAAATTCCAATGATACGGATATTGTTACGTTTCATGTTGTCCTGCAGCTGTCTTAGAACCTCTTCAGTCTTGTTCAGTCTTTTTTCATTTTGTTGCATTGTCTGGGAGTTTTTGTGTACGTTGTCCTCCAGCTCGCTGATCCGATCTTCTGCTTCCTCTAGCCTGCTTTTAATTCCTTCTACTGTGTTCTTCAATTCAGAGATCGTATTATGTCCATTTTTAATTTATCCTGTTCATTTGCATGAACTCAACAAGAGCAGCAAATGATCACTTATGATCTTTAAATCTGCTTTGCAAGAACTTACACATGGAACACTTAGGGTGACCTTCAGTTTGCCCTTCAGGGCACAGAAGTTGAGCCATGTACCTGCCATTCAGCCTTGTCTGTAAACACCTGTCTTTTTCAAGTCCTGCAGGTTTTCTGTTGTGCTTTAAGGTCCCTTTTAGTCATTTCTCAGGAACGCAACTTTCATTCCTTCCCTGGAAAGATTGCCATGGACCGCACATCCAACCTAGGTACCAGTCCTTTTTCCCTGTGGGCTTTTATTATGTTCTAAGGTCACCCTTGGTTCCTTAGGGCTTTTGGTAACAACCACAGCCCAAGCATATCTATTTTTTAGGCATCACATTCCAATCAAAGTCTTGGTCGACCAGACCTCTATTAACCACTGGTCTTATTATTTTCATGCAAAGAACATGATGTCATTATTTACTTCTTCAGGGTGCCAATTTCTGGAGGGATCAGGTAGGGAGAAAAATATACAGCATGAAGAAAAATCTTTGTCTTTCTAATTTTCACTGGAGTTGCGTTTCCATTCTTTATATTTTCTTTTCTTTTTTTTTTTCCTCCCTCCCTCCTCCTCCCACTAGAGAGGGAAAGAGGAAAAGAAAGAAGAAAAAAAATTGTTTGTTTATCTATTGAATTTGTCCCACATTTTTTCCCCTATTGCTTCCCCACTCCCTGCCCACCATTTCTCCCACAGTCAGTCCCTACCCAGTTGTCCATATCCATCGGTCATTTATACATGTTCTTTGACTAGACCCTGCCCCTTCTTTTCCCCTTTTCTCCCTCCCCTCTTCCCCCTTATCATTGTTAGTCTACACCTTGTTCACATACCACTGTTTCAATTTTTCTCATTTGTTTGTGTTGTTCATTAGTGTCCTGTAATAGATGATAGCATAAGGTATTTTTCTCTCATTGCCTGGATTATTTCGCTAAGCATAATTCTCTCCAGTTCCATCCATGTTGTTGCAAATGGTAGGAGTTCCTTCTTTCTTTCTGCTACGTAGTACTCCATTGTGTAAATGTACCACAGTTTTTTTATCCATTCATCTACAGATGGGCACTTAGGTTGTTTCCAGTACTTGGCTATTGTGAATTGTGCTGCTATGAACATAGGAGTGCATAGACTCTTTTGGATTGGTGTTTCAGGATTTTTCAAATATAGTCCTAGCAATGGAATCGTTGGTTTGAAAGGCAGTTCCATTTTTAGTTTTTTGATGAAATTCCAAACTGTTTTCCATAGTGGCTGTACCAGTAGGCATTCCCACCAGCAGTGCACCAGGGTTCCCTTCTCTCCGCATGCTCGACAGCACACGTTGTTTGCTGATTTGTTGATGATAGCCATTCTGACCGGTTTGAGGTGGTATCTCATTGTGGGTTTTATTTGCATCTCTCTGATGGCTAGTGATGTTGAGCATACTTCCATATGTCTATGAATCTTCTGTATGTCCTCTTTGGAGAAATATTTTTTCAGGTCCTTTGCCTATTTTTTTTATTGGGTTGTCTGTCTTTTTGATGTTGAGTCGTATAAGTTCTTTATATTATTTGGAGATCAATCCGTTGTCTGAGGTATCATTGGCAAATATATTTTCCCATACGGTTGGTTCCCTTTTTATCTTGCTGATGTTTTCTTTTGCTGAGCAGAAACTCTTTAGTTTGATGTAGTCCCATTTGTTTATTTTTTTCTTTATTTCCCTTGCCTTAGGAGACATATCAGTGAAAATGTTGCTATGTGGAATATTTGAAATTTTCCTGCTTATGTTTTCTTCTAGGACATTTATGGTGTCATGGCTTACATTAAAGTCTTTGATCCATCTTGAGTTTATTCTGGTATGCAGTGTAAGTTGGTGGTCTAGTTTCATTCTTTTGCACGTCCCTGTCCAGTTTTCCCAGCACCACTTGTTGAAGAGGCTCTTCTCACTCCATTTTATGTTCCTAGCCTCTTTGTCAAATATTAGTTGAGCATATAGACCTAAGTTTATTTCTGGGCTCTCTATCCTGTTCCATTGGTCTATATGTCTGTTCTTATGCCAGTACCAGACTGTTTTGATTACCGTGGCCTTGTAGTATAGTTTGATATCAGGTGTTGTGATACCTCCTACTGTGTTCTTCTGTCTCAAGATTGCTTTTGCTATTCGGGGTCTTTTTTGCTTCCATATGAATTTTTGAAGTATTTCTTCTAGGTCTGAGAAATATGTCATTGGTATTTTAATAGGGATTGCAATGAATCTATAAATTGCTTTGGGTAACATGGACATTTTAATGATGTTGATTCTTCCCATACATGAACATGGTATATGTTTACATTTATTTATATCTTCCTTAATTTCTTTCTTCAGTGTTATGTAGTTTTGTGGGTAAAGATCTGTTACCTCCTTGGTTAAGTTTATTTCTAGAAACTATTTTTCTTGTTGCTATGGTAAATGGGATTTTACTTTAATTTCTATCTCTGATGTTTTATTGTTGGTGTACAGAAATGTCTTAGATTTCTGCATATTGACTTTATACCCTGCTATTTTGCTGAATTCACTTATTAGGTCAAGTAGTTTTTTCGTGGAGTTTATAAGGTTTCCTATGTACACTATCATATCATCTGCAAATAATGACAATTTTACTTCCTTTTTTCCAATTTGGATGCCTTTTATTTCTCTTTCTTGTCTGATTGCTATGGCTAGAACTTCCAAGACTATGTTGAATAGGAGTGGAGACAGTGTCTTCTTCTTGATCTCAGGGGGAATGCTCTCAGTTTTTGTCCATTGAGTATGATGTTGGCTTCAGGTTTCTCATATATGGCCTTTATTATGTTGAGGTATGCTCCCTCTATTCCCATTTTGCTGAGTGTTTTTTATCATAAATCGGTGTTGTACTTTGTCAAATACTTTTTCTGCATCTATTGATATTATCATGTGGTTTTTTTTTTTTCATTTTGTTTATGTGGTGTATTACATTTATTGATTTATGAATATTAAACCATC
The DNA here is from genome assembly GCF_987537825.1 of Furipterus horrens. Classification (NCBI taxonomy): domain Eukaryota; kingdom Metazoa; phylum Chordata; class Mammalia; order Chiroptera; family Furipteridae; genus Furipterus; species Furipterus horrens. The sequence goes on along the minus strand of NW_028327172.1, from coordinate 88,796,367 downwards.
CTTGCATCCCTGGGATGAATCCCACTTGATCGTTGTGTATAATCCTTTAAATGTGTTGTTGGATCCAGTTTGCCAATATTTTGTTGAGGATTTAGCATCTATGTTCATCAGTGATATTTGCTGGTAGTTTTCTTTCTTTGTTGTGTCTTGACCTGGTTTTGGAATTAGGGTAATACTGGCTTTATATAATGAGTTTGAGAGTTTTTCCTTTTTTTGGATTTTTTGGAATAGTCTAAGAAGGATAGGAGTTATTTCTTCCCTAAATTTTTTGTAAAATTCACCTGTGAAGCCATCCGGTCTAGGGCTTTTGTGTGCCGGGAGGTTTTTGATAACTGTTTCAATTTCGCTGGTTGTTATTGTTCTATTCAGGCTTTCTGCTTCTTCTTGACTCAGTTTTGGCAGATTATATGTTTTCAGAAATTTGTCCATTTCATCTGGGTTGTCACATTTTTTGTGTTACAATTGTTCATAATAGTTTCTTACAATTGTTTGTATATCTATGATATCAGTTGTGATTTCTCCTCTTTCATTTCTGATTTCATTTATTTTGGTCCTCTCTCTTTTTTTTCTTGATGAGCCTGGTTAAAGGCTTGTCGATTTTGTTTATCTTTTCAAAGAACCAGCTTCTACTTTTTTTGATATTTTGAGTTGTTTGTTTAGTCTCTATGTCATTTAATTCTGCTCTAATCTTGATGATTTTCTTCCTTCTATTTGCTCTGGGCTTTGCTTGTTGTTCTTTCTCTAGTTCTTGTAGCTGTAGGGTTGGATTTTTTATTTGAGATTTTTCTGTCCTTGTTAAGTAGGCCTGTATTGCTATGAACTTTCCTCTCAGGACTGCTTTTGCTCTATCCCATCGGTTTTGGGTTGTTGTGTGTTCATTATCATTTGTTTCCAGAAACTTTTTGATTTCTTCTTTGATGTTGTTGTTAACCCACTCATTATTTAATAGCATGTTATTCATTCTCCATGAGTTTGGGTGTTATTTATTTTTTTCTCTGAGGTTGATTTTTAGTTTTAAGGCATTGTGGTCTGAAAAGATGCTTGATATGATTTCAATTTTCTTGAATTTATGGAGGCTTTCTTTGTGTCCTATCATGTGGCCTATCTTTGAAAATGTTCCATGTGCATTTGAAAAGAATGTATATTTTGCTTCCTTGGGGTGAAATGTTCTGTATATATCAACTTATTCCATTTGGTCCAGGGGGTTGTTTAATGCCTCAATGTCTTTGGTGCTTCTTTGCTTCGAAGATCTGTATATTGTTGACAATGGTGTGTTAAAGTTTCCTACTATGAATGTGTTGTTGTCTATATCCTTCCTGAAGTCTTTCAAAATTGCTTTTACATATTTGGGTGCTCCTATGTTGGGTGCATATATGTTTATAAGAGTTATATCTTGTTGATTGATGTTTCCTTTAAGTATTATGTAATGTCCTTCTTTGTCTCTTTTTATGGCCTTTGCTTTGAAGTCTGTTTTGTCTGATACAAGTATTGCTACCCCACCTTTTTTTCATGTCCATTTGCTTGATAAACTTTTTTCCATCCCTTCACTTTCAGTCTGTGTAAATCTTTTGTTTTGAGGTATGTCTCCTGTAGACAGCAGATATGTGGGTCCTGTTTTATATCCATTCTGCTACCCTATGTCTCTTAATTGGAGCATTCAATCCATTTACATTTAAGGTTATTATTGACAGGTATTTATTCATTTCCCTTTGTACTTGTGTTTCTCTCCTTCTCCTGTTTTCTTCTTTTTCTTACATCATTCTATTTAGCATCTCTTGCAATGCTGGTTTGGTGGAGATGTATTCTTTTAGTCTTCCTTTGTCTGAGAAACTCCTTATTTCACCTTCCATTTTAAATGAGAGCCTTGCTGGGTAGAGTATTCTTGTTGTAGGCCTTTGTTTTTTATTGCTTGAAATATTTTTTGCCATTCCCTTCTGGCTTGTAGTGTTTCTGTTGAGAAGTCAGTTGCTAGCCTTATTGGAGCTCCCTTGTATATTATCTGCTCTTTTTCTCTTGCTGCCTTTAGGATTCTCTCTTTGTCTTTCAATGTTGCCATTTTAATTATGATGTGTCTTGGGGTGGGCCTGTTTGGGTTTATCTTTCTTGGAACCCTCTGTGCTTCCTGGATTTGCATGACTTTTCCTGTCATCAAGTTAGGAAAATTTTCTATCATTACTTTTTCAATCAGGTTTTCTATTTCTTTTTCTTCTTCTTCTTTCTCTTGTACCCTTATGATTCTAATGTTTTGTCTCATGTTGTCCTGCAGTTCTCTTAAACTCTCTTTGTTCTTTTATAATATTTTATTATTTTGTTGTATATTCTGGGAATTTTTTTCTACATTGTCCTCTAATTCACTGATCCGATCTGCTTCATTTAGCCTGCTTTTGGTTGATTTTGCTGTGTTCTTCAATTCAGAGATTATATTTTTCATTTCTTCCTGGTTCTTATTAATATTTTCTATTTCCTTTTTTATGCTGGTGTAGTTCTCTGTAAGTTCCTTGTAGCTTCCCTTCAATTCTTTGTCGTTTCCTTGGAGTTGTTGGTAATTTTCCAGACGTTTATTGTAGTTTTCTTTGATGTTGTCAAAGTCATTATGTTTCTTAATAACCATTTTTTTGAATTCTGTATCTGATAGTTGGCTTATGTCTGTTCTATCTATCTCTCTTTCTGGGAATTCCTCTTTTCCTTTCATTGGGAGGTTGCTTCTGCATCTCCACATGTTGATTTCTTCTTGTTTGTTTTTATTAGATTTGTCTGCTTTTATTCCTCACTTTCGTGGTATGAGATTCTTTATAGGAGAACTGGGGGATTTGGTGGTGCAGTTTCTTTGATCTCCTGAGCCTGATGCTCTTGTGTTGCCCTTTATGTTGTTTGTTTAAGCTGTCTGGTTGTATTTCAGCTACTCTTTGGTGGGTTTTTTCCTCTGGTTAGTTGGTAGAGAGTCACTCCGCTTACCTTGTCTTGAGTTCTTTTGTGCAGGTGCTGTTCAAACATAATCACACAACCCAGGCAAGAAACCCACACCTTCCAACATCTCCCACAACTACAATCTCACTATCAGCTGAAAATGAGCCAGTATTAATATACTTGTAGAGATATTAAGACATTTTATAGGAGAAGCAGATAGGAGTTGTTTTAAATAAAGGAAGGGTGATTTTTTGAGAGGGAAGCTGATAGAGTAATAATATTAGCAATTGGGGTCAAGGCTATGCAAAACAGCAATTAACATTTACACTGTATGTTTGAAAAGGAGGAGAGGGTTGCAGTATGGAGTGAGAAAGTGGAAGTGTGTAGTATTATGTTTATATAGTAGGTATATGCTATATGTTTAGTGTGGAAGGGAGGATAGACACAACAGACATCCAAGCAGGCAGACAGCCAAAAATTGAAGCAGAGGGATGCAGGGGTTAGAAGGTAGGGAACAGATTAGAGAAAGAATTTTTCAAGAATAAAAATACAGAATAGAAAATAGCAAGAAAGGAAGAGAGAGAGAGGAAAGAGAGAAAGTAGAGAAGAGGAAGGTAGAAAAGAGAAAGAAAGAAGAAGGGGAGGGAGAAGGGGGAATAAATTAAAATTTAAAAAAATTAAAAGATTAAAACATGATATAAAATAGAGATAGAAAGAAAGAGAGAATATATATATATAGAGAGAGAGGGAGGAATAGGAGATGGGAAAGAGAAGAAAAAATAAATAAATGAAGAGGGGGAGGAGGACAAAATAAAGAAAAAATCAATAAAATTAAAAGTACTTAGAAAGAAAGAAAGAAAAATAAGGGGGAGGGAAGGAAATAGAAAGGAAGAGGAGAGAGTAGAGAGGGGAAAAAATTGAAATTAAAGAATTGACAAAAGATAGGATGAAGGAGAAAAATACAAGAGAGAGAGAAAGAGAGAAGGAGTGGGGAGGAAAGAGAAAAAGGGTAAGAAGTGGAGGGAGAAGAAGGAGGGGAATAGATTAAAATTAAAATTTAAAAATTAAAAGATTAGAAAATAAAGTAGAATAGGGAGAAAGAAATAAGAGAGAATATATAGAGAGAGAAGGAAAATAAGGGAAAGGGAAGAGAAAAAAACAAATGGAGAGGAAAGGGGGATGAAATAAAGAAAGAAATTTAATAAAATTGAAAGTACTTACTATGGAAGAAGGAAAGAGAGAGAAAGGAAAGGGAGGGAGGATGAGAATAAGGGGGAGGGAAGGAAATAAGAAGGGACTAGGAAGGAAAGGGAAAAATTAAAATTAAAAAATTAACAAAGAATAAGATGAAGGAGAGACATGCTAAAGAGAGAGAAAGGAGGGAAGAGGAGGGGATAAAAGAATAGAGAATAGGAAAGTAAGGGAAGGGCAATAAGAGAGAGAGTAATAAATAAAAGAATGAAAGGATTTTAACTCAATTCAACTTTTAGGCACAGTCTCTATTTTTTTTTTTTTTTAACTTCCTTCCTGGATCCGCTCCTATTCAAAATTCCATGGGTTTCAAATCTTTTCTGGTTGATTGGCTGGTTGTGGGAAGATCCTGCTTGATTCTGAGATTGGTAGTCTTTTATTCGTGGGCCTACCGCTGCTCTGCTGTGAGCTGCGTTTAGTTGTCCCCTCCTGTGGCACCCTCAGCCCTCCTCAGGCTTGTCCAGCTATGCCTTCCCACTGTTGGACCAGCCTGCACCTGCCAGCAATCCCCGCCCTGCCTCCAGTTGTGGCCCTATTCCCGAGCTACAGCTTCCACTTGTTTCCCCATCTATATACCTGCACGTGCTACCTCTCTCCCTGCCCCAAGACTTTCCCCCTGCTCCGTGAGACTCTAGTGCGACGTGTCAAAGCGCAGGGCCCAGTGGCGCTCTCCTACCCAGGACCTCTCCCCTAGTCTGGAGCTCTGCAGCCCCCTCTCCGCGAGGGCCCTTCTCCCTGCCCCCAAACCGTCTCCACTCCCAAGCCACAGTCTCCGCTCACCTCCCTGCCTACTCACCTGCATGCGCAACCTCTCTCCCTACCCCAAAACCGTCCCCCTGCTCCGCAGGACTCTAGCATGACCTGTCAGAGTGCTGGGGCTAGCGGCGCTCTCCTATCCAGGAGCTCTCCCCCTGTCCACAGTTCCATGGTGGCTCTCTTGTGTGGGTCTCTCTTCTTGCCCCCAAACTGTCTCTATTCCTGAGCGACAGCTTCCGCTTGCTTCCCTGTCTATATGCCTGCATGCACTACCTCCCTCCCCACCCCAACACTGTTCCTTTGTTCTGCAAGACTCTAGCATGATCGGTCAATGCGCTAGGCTGAGCAGCGCTCTCCTGCCTAGGAGTTCTTCCCCCATCTGGTGTTCCGCAGCAGTCCTTCCTGTTGTCATTTTAATGTTCATAATTTTGATCTTCTTTTTATTTAAGTAAGTCCCTTTGACATTTCATATAATAATGGTTTGGTGATGATGAACTCCTTTAGCTTTACCTTGTCTGGGAAGCACTTCATCTGCCCTTCCATTCTTAATGATAGCTTTGCTGGATAGAGTAATCCTGGTTGCAGGTTGCCTTTCATCACATTGAATACTGCTTGCCTGCCCCTTCCTGCCTGCAAAGTGTCCTCTGGGAAATCAGCTGATAGTCCTATAGGCACCCCACTGTATGCAACTCTCTGCCTCTCTCTCGATGCCACCAGGACTCTCTCTTTATATTTCACCTTTGGTATCTCAGTCATGATGCATCCTGGTGCGGTCCCCTCTGGGTCCAGCTTGCCCAGGACCCTCCATACTTCCCAGACCTGTATGTCCATCTCCTTCACAAAATTTGGGAAGTTTTCCTCATTTTTTTCAATTCTTCCTTCCTCATTCTGCACTGGTTGACTGTTTTTCTCTTCCTTATGTTCCAAATCATTGATTTGAACCCTGGTTTCCTTCCCTTCACCATTGGTTTTGTGTGGATTTTCCTTCATTTCACTTAGCATAGCCTTCACTTCTTCTCTTATGTGTTTGCCATGCTAAAGCATATCTGTCAAGCCTGTGAGCATCTTTATCACCAGTGTTTTAAATTCTGAGTCTGTTAGGTTGTCTCTCTTTTCATCTGTTAGGTTGGTTATCTCCTCATCGCTTAGTTCTCCCACTGGAACCTTGATCTGTTCCCCCTTTTGGGCCACACTTCTCTGTCTCCTCATTCTGACAGGCTCCTGTGTTTGTTTACCTCCGTGTCCCAGGTAGAGCTGTTGTTCCTGTTACGTTGTAAGGGGTGGAGCCTTAGGGATTCCTCAGTACAGGGAGACCTCTTTCTGTTGAGAAATCAGTCGATAGCCTTATCAGAGCTCCCTTGTATGTTATTTGTTGTTTTCCTCTTGCTGCTTTTAGGATTCTCTCTTTGTCTTCGAATGTTGCCATTTTAATTATGATGTGCCTTGGAGTGGGTTTTTTTGGGTTCCTCTTCATTGGGACTCTCTGTGCTTCTTGAACTTGCATAACTTTTTCTCTCATCAGGTTGGGAAAATTTTCTGTCAATACTTCTCCTATCAGCTTTTCTATTTCACACTCCTCTTCTCCCTCTCTTATGCCGATATTCCTGATATTGTTTCTTCTCATGCTATCCTGTAATTCCCTTACATCTTGTTCATATTTTTTCAATCATTTTTCATTTTGTTGTATTGTCTGGGAATTTTTTTCTACATTGTCCTCTAACTCACTGATCCGATCCTCTGCTTCGTTCAGTCTGCTTTTGATTGATTCTACTGTGTTTTTCAGTTCAGAGATTGTCTTCTTCATTTCTTCCTGGTTCTTATTAATAATTTCTATGTCGGTGTAGTTCTGTAAGTTCCCTGTAATTTTCTTGGAGCTGTTGGTAACTTCCTTGGAGGTTGTTGTAGTTGTTTTTGAGGTTGTCGAGTATATTGAGCTTCTTCACCAGCATTGTTTTGTATTCCATGTCTGACATTTGGGTTATGTCTATTCCATCTACCTCTCTTTCTGGGGATTCTTCTTTTTTTTTTCATTGAGAGGTTGTTTCTGCATCTTACCATGTTGGATTCTTCTTGTTTGTTTTGTTTTTTGGATTTGTCTGTTTTGACTTCCCACCTTTGTGGTATGAGATGCTTTATAGGAGATCTGGGCATTTCAGTGGTGCAGTCTCTTTGATCTCCTGAGCCTGATGTTCTTTGTGTACCCTTTATGTCATTTGTTTATGCTGTCTGGTTATGTTTCAGGTGCCCTTTGGTAGGATATTCCTTCTGGCTAGTTGATTGAGAGTCACTCTATCCACTTTGTCTTGAGTTCTTTTGTGGAGATGCTGTTAAAAACATAAACACACAGCCCAGGCAGGAGACCCACATTCTCAAAAATATCTCCACCCTCTATCCCGCTATCGTCAGCCAATGAGCCAGTATTAATATAAATATAGAGAGATTAGAACTTTTATACTATAGGAAGAATAAATAAATGTTCTTTTTATGGAGGAAAAATATGATTTTTGAGAGAGGGAATGATAGATTAACAGTAGTAGCAAGTAGTGTTGAGACTATGCAAGACAGTAGGTAATATTTACATTGCATGTTAATAATAATAAAAGAAAAAGAGGGAAGAATGCAGAATATAGTAAGAAAATGGGATTGTATAGTATTAGATTTATATAGTAGTTATGTTCTATTTATTTAGTGTGAAAGGGATGCTAAACTAGACAAACAAACAAAAATTAAAGAGGAAGAATGAGAAGGAGAGATGGTATTAAACAAATTAAAGTATAGTTTATTAAGGAAAAAAAATTTTTTTAAGTAAAAATTAAATTTAAAATTAAAAATAAGAAATTAAAAAATAAAATACAAATAAAAAAACTAAAATAGAAATAAAAATTAAAAAATATGTAAAAGGAAAGTTTTTACTCAGTTCAGCCTTTGTGTGTCATCTTCTTTTTCTGGATCTACAGCTGGTCTAATGAGGCGGGCCAGAGTTTCCTGTTCCTTGCAGCAGCGATGTGCACCCTTGGTGGCTGGAGCATTTTTTTGCACCTGTTGGAGCCAGCTGGGGTGCTTGTGCGTGCCAGCCCGAGCACGTGCAAAGCGGCCTGAGCACTAGCCTGAGGCCTGATGAGCCGCGCTCTAGGAGTTGGTCTCTCGCCCCTTGGGGCGGGGTCCTGGACAATTGTGCTCAGTGGAAGTGAGTGTCTGAGTCGCTGCTGCCCGCTGTTCCTGTGCCACTGCTGTCCGCATTCCTGCACTGCAGGCGCCCCGCCCTCCGCTCCCCAGTTTCCGCACCCGCCTGGGTGGGCACGAGCAGAGCCTGAGCAAGTGGTCTGCGCTCAGGCCTGGTGCCCACTGGAGCTGGCCAGCGATGTCTGTGCACAGTCTTCTGCGTGTTCAGTGGGCCCTCCCTGCACCCGTTAGGGCACTGATCTTATGTCTGTTGGGGTATGTCTGAGGGGCACCTGGATGTGCAGCCCTACACACCTGGGCCAGTGAATGAGGGCACGTCCCTGTGCACCCCCGCACAACCCAAGGGGAGGGTTTGGGAGTGGGCAAGAGCACTTCTGTGCCTGAGCTTCTCAAGAATGTCCTATCACCCCCAAACTTTCCTCTCCTCTCTGTAGTTCACAAGAGAAATATATAAAGTAAAATCACGTTCTCACATGAACAGCAGCACGCTGTTTCTTGTCTTTCAGCACCAATGCCACCTGGTCCAGTTCTGTTTCTGCCGGCAAGCAGGAATCCGCTATCCTCCCAATTCCTCTCTGGGGAAGCCTGTGGTCGCCAAAAAGCCTTTGTGTACTTCCAGCCACAGCTTGGGTAGCCACCCCAGTCAGAAATCCTGTCTCATCCTTTTTTTCCCCCTGCTATCCTCACCAAACAGGTCGTTCCCAGCTGGTTTTCTCTAATCCAGCAGTGCCAAGGCTCGACTCCTGCCAGTGTCCAGCGGCTCACTGAGATGTTCTGTCTGCAATTAGTCCAAACTACAGATGAGTCTCAGGAGCCAGAAAGCGCAGCCTCCCCTCACTCCTCCATCATCTTCTCCTGTCTCTAGTTTTGAGGTAGTTGTATTTCTTCTTAGTTGTGGAGGGAGATGCAGTGCATCTGTCTAAGCCTCCATCTTTGCCAGAAGTCCTCAGTTGTTATTTCTTCTCTTTTACTTCTGATTTTATTTTCCTGGGTTCTCTCTCTATTTTTCTTGATGAGTCTGGTTAAAAGTATGTCAATCTTGTTTATGTATTCAAAGAACCAGCTCTTGGATCCATTCATCTTTTGTATCATTTTTTAAACCCTACTTCATTTATATTTGCTCTGATATTTATTATTTTTTTCCTTCTACTCACTTTGGTCTTTGTTTGTTTATTTTTCAAGTTCTTTTAAGTGTAAAGGTAGGTCATTTACTTGAGCTTTTCCCCCACCCTGTTGTCCATGTCCATGTGTCCTTTATACTTCTTCCTTGATTAGACCCTTTCCCTTCTTTCCCTTGTTATTCCTCTCCTCCCTCCCTCTGGTTGCTGTCTATCTGTTCCATTATTTCCACATCTCTGGTTCTATTTTGCTCACTTGTTTATTGGAAACCTACTTTTTATAAATCAAGAAGCTGATAAGTTTTTAATGACTATTTCAATGAACTACTGAAATATTTTATAAGAATGTCATATCTGCCTTGCAGTTTGGAATTCTCTTTTTTCCAATGTACCTTTATTAAAATATAAGGTCATTGGTGTAGAAATGCTATCCTTTTAAAAATGCAAGTCTTTATTTACATACCTATAGAACCATGTAGAAATCAGAAATGTGTTGCTTGATGAATTTTTACAAAGTGAACATCCCCATGTAACAAGCACAAAGATCAAGAAACAGCAGTTTGAGAACTTGAGAAATCAAACTCTTGCCCCATTCCAGTCACTATTCTCACTCCAAGGGCATCAATTATCTTGCCTTTTACCACTATAGTTTTGCCATTTGTTGAACTAAATATAAATGAAATCATACAATAAATATTCATAGGGTTTTTAAAAACTATAAATTCATTGTTAACACTGACTGAAATATTTCATCAAAAGTCAAGACTTTCTGTTTCTTAAAAAAGAAGAGATGTGCCTCAGCTGGATAGCTCAGTTGGTTAGAGCATTGTCCCAACACCCAGGTTGTGGGTTGGATCGCCCATCAGGGCACATACAAGAATCAACCAATGAATGCACAAATAAGCAGAACAACAAATCCATGTTTCTCTCCCTCTCTCTCCCTTCGTCTCTCTCTTTCTAAAAATCACTTTCAAAAAAGAAACAACAGGTTCCTTGTGGTGATGAACATTTCCTGTATTTTGTCTGAATCAATGACAATATCCTGGTTGTGATATTGCACTAGAGTTTTGCAAGATGTTACCATTGAGGAGAGCTGGGTGAAGGATATAGGAGATCTCTCTGTATTATTTCTTTAGCTGCACATAACTCTAGAAGTGTTTCAAAATAGAATGCTTTATTAAAAGTAAAATACAATACTTTAAGAATTTTTTAAAAAGGTGTGACAATCCAAGGCCTGCCTTTCTTGTTTCAACAATGGGTTGTAGCTGGGGAGCAGATGCACCTGTGCATGGGGATACGTTCTCTGTTGTTTGCCATGGCCCCCACTCACTTCTTATTGCCTTAGAGTTGGCCAGCTTCACAATTTGTTACCTGTCTACTTCTGGGTCTTGGTCAATGCGAGACACAGGAAAGAGCTACAAACTCTTTTCCCACTTTTTTCAGACATGTACTATGAGGTCTGTTCAGAAGTTATCCAGCGATGTAATATAAAAAATAGAGACATTTATTGAAGAATATAAAATATATAAGAAACATTGTACATAAGACAATGATGCCTCAGTCCCCTTCAAAGTAGGCACCTTGGCACCTCACACAGTTCTCCCAATCATCATCAGCTGCCAGGTCATATTTTACTGAATCTCAATGGTCTGAAATCTCTTCCCTTTCAAAGGTGATTTTAGTTTTGGGAAAAGCCAGAAGTCACAGGGCGCCAAATACAGACTGCAGTGGGGCTGAGTCACCTAGGTGATTTGATGTTTCACCAAAACACTCTGCACAAGATATGATGCATGAGTGGACACATTGTTGTGATGAATCTGCCAGTCACCAGATGCCCATAGCTGTGGCCTTCTGAATCATCTGAATAGTTTCCATGGAGGAATGTTCAAGCTTAATGCAAAATTTGATGTGGATCTGTTGCTCTACTCAGTCATTTTGAATGTGATCGCCACACAGTGCACATGCACACTCAATGGCATCTACCACCCCCCCTGACTAATACAGTAAAGTCATCATTGTTGAGGCATGCATATTCCAGTCCACTCTCCTTGGCTGCCAGGTTACATCAATGTTGTGCAAAAAATTCTCATTGTATTAACAATGGTTGAACTTCTTCCAGACAGACATTGTATGTTAAGATTGAATTTCTTCAATCCAATTGATGGAGATTTTTACCAGAGTTTGGTATTAGCTTTGTTTTTTTTGACTTTGTTTTCATTTCACATCTTTGTAGGAATCCTTGGAAGAGATCTGATAGCTGGATTCCATTTAAAATCAGAATTACCATCATGTAATAATTTTCAGTGAAATTCTTCTCTTATTTTTTATTTTTCTAGTTTTTTTAAAAAGGTTTTCTTTATTTATCATTAGGGAGAGGGGAAAGGAGGGAAAGAAAGAGGGAGAGAAACTGTGTGGTTGCCTCTCCAGCACCTCCAACTGGGGACCTGGCCCACAACCCAGGCATATGCCCTGACTGAGAATTGAACCAGTAACCCTTTGGCTCACAGGCCAATGCTCAATCCAGTGAGCCACACCAGCCAGGGTTTATTTTTCTAGTTTTTAACTGCCATTTATTTTTCTGTCCCCCCACTCCCTCCATTGGCAACCATTGAGTGAGCTGTTTGCTACTGACCTTCATGATCTTGAACAAGTCAGTTTGTCTCTTTGGGACTCAACATGCCCATGTGTACAACATATAAAGGAGGACCCAAAACCTAGAATTTATTTATAAAAATTGTCTATTTATTCTTACATGTTTAAACTTCACTCACCTTCAAAGTACTCTCCATTTGATGCAATACACCTATCAAGACAGTCTTTCTACTGCTCAAAACAGTTTTTGAACTTGTCAGTTTTGATGTCTTTTAGTGCTTCTGCTGTTTTTTGTTTCACCTCTTCTACATCAGCATGATGTTTCCCTTTGAAGATTTTTTTATCCAGGGAAACAAACAAACAAAAAACCAAAAAGCACTTGGGAAGAGATTGGGTGAATAGGGAGGGTGGGGCACAGGGGTCATGCCATTTTTTGGTCAAAAACTGCTGAACCCTCAGTGCACTATAGGCAGGTGCCCTCATAATTCACACATGATGAAATGGGCAAAAATCCTGAAAGAGTCCTCAAAAAATTCACTAAAGCAGAATGCAGCCTCTTAGAACAATGTCAACTGTACACCAGTACAGATGGGTTCCTAGAACACTCACCTGGAGAGAGAGGCAGGGGAATGGGAAGCTGTACTACCAGGGCCTGCCCTCCAGAAGATAATTCTGTTTTTTGGGGTCCCCCCTCATAGATTGAGCCTATCAGTGTTTCCTAAACCATTTCTCAACACTCCAGTGTATGACCAATATGTGGTTCTAGCGCATATGACTAGCACAAGGCTCATACCATGTGCCTTATGCCATGCAATTTACAACACTCATAGTGTTTTCTACTTTATACACCAAGTCCTCTGATCATAGCCTTGAGTATTTTGGCAATTTCAAATTACTTATAATAGCTTTAAACAGTGTCAGGTTTTGTAGTTATCTCTTTTTTAAAAATGTATTATTTTTTTTCAATTACAGTTGTCCCACTTTTTCCCCCCATTGCTCCCTCCACCCCACCTACCCCTTCTCCCACAGTCCATCCCTACCCTGTTACCCCGTTGTCCATGTCCATGAGTCATTTATATTAGCTTCTTGACTAGACCCTTCTCTTTTTTCTCCCCCTTCTTTCCTCCCCCCTCTCCCTGGTCACTGTCAGTCTGCTCCGTGTTTACTTACCTCTGTTCTATTTTGCTCATTTGTTTGTGTTGTTCATTAATGTCCTGTGTTAGATGATATCATGTGGTATTTGTCTCTCGTTGTCTGGCTTATTTCTTGAAGACCAGTGACAATTTCCAGATAGTCAGCAGTCCACACTTTGAGGAGCACTGTTCCTATTTTTATTGAGTGAACAGAAAGTTTTAGAAAGATTAGTAGGTGATGTGTAAAAACAGAACAAAACAAAACAAAACAACACCCCCCAACCTGATTCCATGTTAACATATTGAAAGCCTTGAGAAGTACTATGGCTAAAAACAAAACCTAGCATTTCTCCCTGAGTATAGAATCTTCTTTTCATTCAATACCTATTCTACCTTGAGGAATTGTGTTTGTTTGAATGCCATTTAGGGCACATTAGGGTAACAGGTCTGCAAGATTTCTTGCAATTCTGAGAGTTTGACCCTTGATTCTGTGCTCTCTTTCTGTCTACCTTTGTCCCTTGAAACATAGTTTCTTCTCATTGAGTCACAGATTTCATACTTCTCCCACTTGTAATGGTCACCTAAAACCTAACGCATCTGCAACGCTCTTTTATCCCTGAGATGATTGCTGAAAAACAATCAAAGAACAAAGAGCGGAATTATAATCTATCAAGGATTCTGGACAGAAAATTGCTGATGCAGAGGCCAGGGGAGAACAGAATTGCTGATTCGGATTTCAAGTCAGGTCTTGTCACAAGCTGCTTTAGCAAGCCTCCACTTGCTGTCATTTTGTAAGCAGGCTAATTGCAAGTTCAGCTTCCCTCCAAGAAGCTTAGTGAGTGCACTGAGACACAGCATTGTTTATGGAGCAAATTATTTGAAGGTATTAGAAAAGGTGAAGCTGTTTTCCACCTGGCTTGGAACAGTGTACTTCATGTGGAGACTACCTTCGAATTAACTATTAGTTTATCCTCAATCCCTCTTGCTGCTATAATTCAATGAGTGCTTGATGCAACCACTTTTAACTGTGCTTAAATCTTTAAGTGTGTGCAAAACTCCTTAATAATGTCTATTAGTTTTAGAAAATTGCAACGCCCCCTTAGCATCACTAACAAGTTCCTATTGCCTTTCTCTTTTACTCATTAAAATTTCTGACTTCCAGTCAAGATGGTGGCATAGATAAACACAGCTTTTCTCTTCACACACCACATCAAAATTACAACTAAAATATAGAACAACCATCACTCAGAATGTTCAGAAATCAAGTTGAATAGGTACGGAAATAATGAAACCACATCCATTCAGACTGGTAGGAAGGGTGGAGATGCAAAATGAGCTGGTCCTACATCGATGTGTGGTGGATAAAAATTTAGGAGGGATACCTCGAGAGTGAAGAGTCATAACCCCACAAGGCCCCCAAGTCCAGGATTCCAGTGCCGGAAAGGTAAGTCCCCACAACATCTGGCTGCAAAAACCAGCAGGGATTAAGTGGAAAAAACTGCTAAAGACCCAAGCAGTTGCTCTTAAAGAACCCACACACAGGCTCACCTACTCAGACTCACTCCCTCCGAGCTCTAGCACTAGGGTAGAAGCTTGAAAGGCACCAGTGATATACAGGGAGAAACTAAAGTATCTGGCATCAAGGTGAGCAGAGGTCATTGTCTCTTTTATAAACACTCCCCCTAAAAGAGCTGGCAAGCTGATGCCATTTCTGAGACTCCATCAACCTGGCTAACATTGCCTACCTCTGGAGATCCCAAGAGACTCTGTCGCACCCAACTTACAGACCCACCCAAGCTGTTTTTCCGTATGAATGGCTGGTGAGACTCATGCTTTACAACTCCTACATCTTCTCAAATAAAAAACAAGCAGGCTCAGTGATCCCCCAGACCATGTACTTCTTGCTAAGTGAATTTATGCCTGGAACTAGCAGCAGCCAGCCTAGATTAACAGCTTGGCTTTGTCAGGGTATCACCAAGCCCAGCACAAGTAACAGCCATCTCAGATTGCTGTGTTGCTCAGGCAGGGTGGCCCCGGGGGAAACAGAGGAGGGAGCTGACCTAGCATGCACCACCTGGGAAACCCCAGAGCCTGGACACCCAGTGGAGAACAACATGCCACATTGGAGCACCACCACCCGGCCCCTGCACAGCTGACCTTCCACAGAAGGTGATGGTAATTGGTCAGTAGTCACAGCCAGTCCTTGCAGCTGACTGGCCTGAGTAAATCCCTCCCATTTTCCTGCCAACACCAATCAAGGCTCAGCTACAAAAGAAGGGTGTACTTAGCCCACACAATGGGCGTACCTCAAGTACTGAGCTTGGGTGATAGGGAAGGCTGTACCGCTGTACCCTACAGGACAACTACTACAGTAGGTCATGCTACCAAGTCACGGAGTCATTTAAGCTGTACCTAATACACAGAAACAACACAGGGAGGCTGCCAAAATGAGGAGACAAAGAAATATGACCCCCAACATGAACAGTTCAAAACTCCAGAAGAAGAGCTAAACAAAATGAAGATAAGCAACTTATCAGACTCAGAGTTCAAAACACTGCTTATAAGGATGCTCAAGGAACTTAGTGAGGACTGCCACAGCTTAAAAATCTTCTATTCAGAAATGAAGGATGCATTGATTCATGTAAGGATCAATTTTCGGGAAAACAACAGCAGAGTGGATAGTATCAAGATTCAAATAAATGATTTGGCACATAAAGAAGCAAAAAACAAGTGATCAGAACAACAGGAAGAAAAAAGAATAAAACAAGAAAAAGAAAAATGAGTATAGTGTAAACAGCCTCTGGGAAAACTTCAAGCATTCCAACATTTGCATCATAGCTGTGCTAGAAGAAGAGAAAGAAATAAGAAATCTATTTGAAAAAATAATGAAAGAAAACTTCCTTAATTTGGTGAAGGAAACAGACATGCTAGCCCAGGAAGCAGAGTCCCAAACAAGACTGATGTAAAGAGACCCACTCCAAGACACATCATAATTAAAATGCCAAAGTTAAAGGTATAGAGAGAATCTTAAAAGCAGCAAGAGAAAAAGCAGTTAGTTACTTACAATTCCCATAAAACTGTCAGCTAATTTATCAAGTGAACTTTGCAGGCTAGAAGAGATTGGCAAGAAATATTCAGAGTCATGAAAAGCAGGGACCTACAGCCAAATTTGCTCTACTTAGCAACGCTATAATTTAGAATTGAAGGGCAGATGAAGAGCTACCCAGATAAGAAAATCCTAAAGGACTTCATCATCACCAAACCATTATTATTTTTTAAAATTAATTAATTAATTATTTTGCAGGGGGATCCCTGCTCTGTAACAATTCCTCCCTCTCAGACTTAAGACCCTTTATAATCTTATAAAGGACAATGAGTAAAGGTCTCATGTTTCTCTAGCTGCTTCAAGCTGGACATGGTTGTCTTCCTAACTACCCTTGGGTCTAGAAATCCCTAATAAGAGTCAGGGTGTGGAGGGGAGGGTGGCCTTCCCACGTGGGGAAGGATTGTGCAGACTCCAGCTGTTTGCTGTCTGCGGACAATGGCATGCTCGGTTTAACAGGCTGGCACCGTTGTTGTATTCTAGGGGCAACAGATTTGGCAACAGGGTTAAAAGGCATCATTAAATCTATAACCACTAGATGACAAAAAGGCAGGGATTAATTTTTCAATGTTCCACATTAGGGAAAAAAAATGCTTCTTTGGAGGAAGTGTGCAAGGCACGTCACACCTGTCCAAAGACTTTTTGCCCACTATACTTAGTTTGGGCTGGGGGAATATTTTAGGTTTCGCCCTCTTTCAGACTTTTAGGCCCTTTCTGTCAAAACCATTAAGGTAGAAAAGAGAAACCAATTTTAAAGTGAAGCCCAAGACCACACCATACTTCACCAAGCCAACCACTGAGTTCAGCCAAACTATTGAATCTCAGGAGGCAGCAATGCAGACAGAATTAAGTGAGGCTGTAGGGGACAGTGAAAGCTAAAGTTACAAAAGGAAGGCCATCTCGCTTGGCCAGGATCAGGTATTTGCAAGGTCTTGCCTGACTGAATACATCTGCAACATGTAGCTTTTGATAATGAAAGATGGAGCTGTGGGGGCTGGAAACAAAGCAGGAGCAGGGAACATCCTGACCATTATATCAGAGAAGGAGCTACTTACCAGGTATCTGAGAACACTCCGCCTACAGCTTTCTTAGGAATTTCTATTCAGTTTCATTTCTTAGAAGTTTTACTTGTTAGTTTTACCTCCTGATTGCTGGTGTCAGTAGCTGATGTAATGGACCATTATAAATAAACTTGGTGGACTCAGGACAATGTCATTGTCTCTCCATCCGAGGGCAATGAACCACCTGATCCCGCTTCACAATAATCTTATGTCTTGTGTCTTATGTCTGTGTTTTTCTTTTAATCTCCAGGTCGCCCCCCTCTCTGGCACCCTAGGTTTCGACATCAAGCTGTGTGGGTTGTGGCAGAGGCCTATATGTACAGACAATCACTCAGGTAATGAGATCATAGGCTTATGCCCTATGAAAAAAGAACACACATGTTAATTTATGCAACATAACCCACCAACCAGCTCTAAATCTGTGAAACTGTCTTATTGAGAAGATATCCAGTTGCAAGGCATTTGACATTCTTGCCTGTAAATTAAGTATCTTTGATGATGTCGCAGACCTAGTTAACTTTCAAATGAAAACAAACTTTAAATGAAAATTAAAGACAGTTAGCTGCTCTAGTTTATAGTCTACCACTGAGCATTGTGATTTTCCTTGAATCGCAATTTTTCTCTTTAGGATTACCCTCCAAGTTATTAAAGGAACTGTATTAAGTCCAGTTTTAATTTATCCTGTTCATTTGCATAGACACAACAAGAGTAGCAAATGATCGCATATGATCTTTAAGTCTGCTTTGCTGGAACTTACACAAGAAACCTTTAGGGTGACTTTCAGTCTGCCCTCCAGGGCACAGAAGCTGAGTCACATACCTGCCATTCAGCCTTTCCTGTAAACACCTGTCTATTCCAAGTCCTTCAGGTTTTCCATTGTGCCTTAAGGTTCCTTCTAACCATCTTTCAGGAAAGCAACCTTTGTTTCTTCTCTGGAAAGATTGCCATGAAACGCACAACCAACCAAGGTAGCAGGTCTTTTTTCTCGTGGGCATTTTTTTACCTTCAAAAGTGAAACCCAGTTCCTCGGGGCTTTTTGGGAACAATAAGAGCCCAAGCATGCCTCCTTTAGGCATGACATTCCAGTCAAAGTCTTGGTTAACAGAACCTCTATTAACAACTGGTCTTAGTTTTATGCAAAGAAACTTATGTCATTACTTACTCCTTCAGAATGCCAAATTCTGGAGGGGTCAGGTAGGGAGAAAACTATACAGTGTGAAGGAAAATCCTAGTCCTTCTACTATTCACTAAAATTACATTTCCATACTTTACATTTTCTTTTGTTCACTTTCTTACATGCGAGGGTGTTTTTCAGGGGGCATTTTCTAGCTCAATTATTCATTTATTTTGCTTTCATTTTTTTGCCCCCACTAAAAATTTTTGTTTGTTTGTTTTTCTATTACAGTTGTCCCACTTTTTTCCCCATTGCTTCCCCACACCCTGCCCACCTCTTCTCCCACAATCTCCACCGCGTTGTCCATGCCCATGGGTCATTTATACACATCCTTTGACTAGACCATTCCCCTTCTTATCCCCTTCACTCCCTCCCCCCTTTCTCCTTGTCACTATTAGTCTACTCCTTGTTTACATGCCTCTGACTCAATTTTACTCATTTGTTTGTGTTGTTCCTTAATCTCCTGTATTAAGTGATATCATATGGTACGTTTCTTTCATTGCCTGGCTTATTTTGCTAAGCACAATTCTCTCTAGTTTCATCCACATTGTTGCAAATGGTAGAAGTTCCTTCTTTCTTTCTGCTACATAGTACTCCATTGTGTAAATGTACCACACTTTATTGATCCACTCATCTACAGATAGGTATTTAGATTGTTTTTAGCACTTGGCTATTGTAAATAGTGTTGTTATGAACATAGGGGTGCATAGGTTCTTTTGAATTGGTGTTTAAGGATACTTCAGAAAAAATCCTAGCAATGAAATTTCTGCTTCAAAAGGTAGTTCTATTTTTAGTTATTGAGGAAATTCCATACTGTTTTCCATAATGGCTGCACCAGTTTGAATTCCCACCAGCAGTGCACTAGGGTTTTCTCTGCATCCTCACCAGCACATGTTGTTTGTTGATTTGTTGATGATGGCCATTCTGACTGGTGTAAAGTGGTATCTCATTGAGGTCTTTATTTGCATCTCTCTGATGGCTAGTGATGTTGAGCATTCTTTTATATGCCTATGGGCCCTCTGTATGTCCTCCTTGGAGAAGTGTTTGTTCAGGTTCTTTGCCTATTTTTGAATTGGGTTGTCTGTCTTCTTGGTGTTGAGTCATATAAGTTCTTTACATATTTTGAGATCAATATCTTGTCTGAGATATCATTGATAAATATATTTTCCCATATAGTTGGTTCTGTTTTCACCTTGGTGATGTTTTCTTTTGCTGAGCAGAAACCCTTTGGTTTGATGTAGTCCCATTTGTTTATTCTTTCCTTTATTTCCCTTGCCTTAGGAGATATATCAGTGAAAATATTGCTACATGGGATATCTGAAATTTTCCTGCCTATGTTTTCCTCTAGGACTTTTATGGTGTCACAGCTTACATTTAAGTCTTTGATCCATTTTGAGTTTATTCTGGTGGATGGTGTAAGTTGGTGGTCTAGTTTCTTTTCTTTTTTTTTTTTTTGCATGTACCTGTCCAGTTCTCCCAGCACCATTTGTTGAAGAAGCTCTTTTCACTCCATTTTATGTTTTTTCCCCCTTTGTCAAATGTTAGTTGACTATATGGATCTGGGTTTATTTCTGGGCTCTCTATCCTGTTCCATTGGTCTATATGTCTGTTCTTATGCCAGTACCAGACTGTTTTGATTATCGTGGCCTTGTAGTATAATTTGGTATCAGATATTGTGATTCCTCCTACTGTGTTCTTCTTCCTCAAGATAGCTGTGGCTATTCGGGGTCTTTTTGGTTTCATATAAATTTTTGAAGTATTTGTTCTAGGTTTGTGAAATATGTCGTTGGTATTTTAATAGGGATTGCATTGAATCTATAAATTGCTGTCGGTAGTACGGACATTTTAATGATGTTGATTCTTCCCATCCATGAACATGATATATGCTTCCATTTATTTGTATCTTCCTTAATTTCTATCTTAAGTGTTCTGTAGTTTTCCGAGTACAGGTCTTTCACCTCCTTGGTTAAGTTTAATCCTAAGTACATTATTTTTCTTGTTGCTATAGTAAATGGGATTTTTTTCTAGTTTCTATCTCTGGGATTTTATTGTTGGTGTACAGAAGTGTTGTTGATTTTTGAATATTGACTTTGTACCCTACTATTTTTACAAATTCACTTATTATGTCAGGTAGTTTTTTCGTGGAGTCTATATAGTTTTCTATGTACACTATCATGTCATCTCAAATAATGACAGTTTTACTTCCTCTTTTCTAATTTGGATGTTTTTTATTTCTTTTTCTTGTCTGGTTGCTGTGGCCAGAATTTCCAAGACTATACTGAACAGGAGTGGAGAGTGGCCATCTTTGTCTTGTTCCTTATCTTAGGGGGAATAATTTCAGTTTTTGCCCATTGAGTATGATGTTGGCTTCAGGTTTCTCATATATGGCCTTTATTATGTTGAGGTATGCTCCCTCTATTCCCATTTTTGCTGAGTGTTTTCATCATAAATGGGTGTTGTACTTTATCAAATGTTTTTTAAGCATCTTTTGATATAATCATGTGATTTTTGACTTCTATTTTGTTTATGCGGTGTATTACATTTATTGATTTGTGAATATTAAACCATCCTTGCATCCCTGGGATGAATCCCACTCGATCGTGGTGTATGATCATTCTAATGTGTTGTTGGATCTGATTTGCCAATATTTTCTTGAGGATATTAGCATCTATGCTCATTAGCGATATTGGCCTGTAGTTTTCTTTCTTTGTTGTGTCTTGTCCTAGTTTTGGAATTAGAGTAATACTGGCTTCATATAAAGAGTTTGGGATTCTTCCATCTTCTTGGATTTTTTGGAATAATTTGAGAAGATTAGGCATTAGTTCTTTCCTAAATGTTTTATAAAATTCACCTGTGAAGCCATCCTGTCCAGGACTTTTGTATGCCGGGAGTTTTTTGATTACTGCTTCAATTTCACTAGTGTTATGGGTCTGTTCAAGTTTTCTGCTTTTTGTTGATTCAGTTTTGAAAGATTATATGTTTCTAGAAATTGGTCCATTTCACCAGATTATCAAATTTCTTGTCATATAGTTGTTTGTAATAATTTCTTACAATCCTTTGTATTTCTGTTGTAACGGTTGTGATTTCTCCTCTTCCACTTCTTATTTTATTTATTTAGGTCTTCTCTCTTATTTTCTTGATAAGTCTGGTTTAGGCTTGTCAATTTTGTTTATCTTTTCAAAGAACAAGCTCCTATTTTTATTGATCTTTTGTATTGTTTGCTTAGTCTCTATGTCATTTACTTCTGCTCTGATCTTAATGATTTCCTTCCTTCTACTCCCTCTGGACTTTGTTGTTCTTCCTCTAGTTCTTGTAGCTGTAGGGTTATATTTTTTTATTTGAGATTCTTCTATCATTTTTAGATAGACTTGTATTGCCATGGACTTTTCTCTCAGGACTGCTTTAGCTGTATCCCATAGGTTTTGGGTTGTTGTGTGTTCATTATCATTTGTTTCCAGAAATTCTTTCATTTTTTTCCTTGATGTCATTGTTAAGCCATTCATTATTTAATAGCATACTATTCATTCTCCATGAGTTTGATTGTTTTAGAATTTTTCCTTGAGGTTGATTTGCAGTTTGAAGCCATTGTGATCTGAGAAGATGCTTGATATAATTTCAATTTTCTTGAATTTGTTGAGGCTTGTTTTGTGTCCTACCATGTTGTGTATCTTTGAAAATATTCCATGTCCACTTGAAAAGAATGTATATTTTGCTTCTTTTGGGTGAAAAGTTCTACATATATCAATAAAGTCCAGTTGATCTAGAGTGTTCTTCAGTGCCTCAATATCCTTGGTGTTTCTTTGTTTTGAAGATCTGTCCATTGTTTACAATGGGGTGTTAAATTTGCCTACTATGAGTGTGTTCCAGTCTATATCCTTCCTGAAGTCTTTCTAGGTTTTCCTTACATATTTCCTATGTTGAGTGTATATATGTTTGCAAGGGTTATATCATCCTGATGGGTTTTTCCCTTAAGTATTATAAAATGTCGTTTTTTGTCTTTTTTTATGGCCTTTGCTGTGAAATCTGTTTTGTCTGATATAAGTATTGCTACCCCAGCTTTCTTTTCATGTCCATTTGCTTGAAATATTTTTTCTATCCCTTTACTTTCAGTCTGTTTAGATCTTTTGTTCTGAGGTGTGTCTCTTGTAGACAGCATATATGTAGGTCATGCTTTCTAATACTTTCAGACACCCTATGTCTTTTGATTGGTTCCTTTAATCCATTTATATTGAAGGTTATTCTTGATTGGTAGTTATTCATTGTGATTTTTCCCCTCTGTACCTGTGTTTCTCTCTGTCTCTCTCTGTTTCTTCATCTTCATAAAGCAGACCCTTTAGCATCTCTTGCAATGCTGGTTTGGTGGAGATGTATCCCTTTAGCCTACTTTTGTCTGGGAAACTTCTTATTTCACCTTCCATTTTGAAAGAGGTCCTTGCTGGGTAGAGTAGTCTTGGTTGTATGCCTTTGTTTTTCATTGCTTCAAATATTTTTTGTCATTCCCTTCTGGTTTGTAGTGTTTCTGTTGGGAAATCTGATGATAACCTTATCGGAGCTCTCTTGTATGTTATCAGCTGTTTCTCTCTTGCTGCTTTTATGATTCTCTCTTTGTCTTTGAATGTTGCCATTTTAAATATGATGTGTCTTGGAGTGGGCCTGTTTAGCTTCATTTTCATTAGGACCCTCTGTGCTCCCTGGACTTGTATGACTTTTTCTCTTATCAAGTTAGGGACGTTTTCTGTTATTACTTTTTTTTAACAGGTTTTCTATTTCTTGCTCCTCTTCTCCTTCTGGTATTCATACGATATGAATGTTATTACATTTAATGTCCTGCAGCTTTCTTAAAACCTTTTCATTCTTTTTCAGTCTTTTTTCATTTTGTTGCACTGTCTGGGAATTTTTGTACATTGTCCTCCAGCTCACTAATTCAATTTTCAGCTTCCTCTAGCCCGCTTTTAATTTCTTCTACTGTATTCTTCAATTCATAAATTGTATTCTTTATTTCCTCCTGGCTCTTATTGATAGTTTCTATGTCCTTTTTCATGCTGGTATAATTCTAAGTGAGGTCCTTGTAGTTTCCCTGCAGTTCTTTGTAGTTTTCTTTGAGCTTGCTGAGCTCATTGAGCTTCCATATAATCCATGTTTTGAATTCCATGTCTGAGAGTTTGCTTTCCTCTGTTTCATTTGGCACTCTTTCTGGGGATTCCTTCTTTCCTTTTGATGGGGGGTTGTTTCTCTGTCTCCTCATTTTTGTGACTCTTCTTGTTTGTTGCTGCTTCTTAGATTGATCTGTACTTCCTGGGTCTGCCCCTGGTGGCATCTGATTGTGTACCAATCTGGGTCTATGCACCCTGTTGGAGACTACCAGATACCTACTGCTTTTGTCTGTCTTTTTTAGTTGTTAATTTATTTAATCTTTGACCAGCTGTCAGGCTTAAGCACTGAGGGTGGGGAAGATTAATTCCCATGGGCAGGCTTTTCCTTCCCTTCAGGCTGACACCACTTGGAGGGCAATAGTCTGCCTGCAGTAAGAGGAATGAGTCAGCACTGGGACCCAGTCAGCTGCTCCCTCAGTTCTCTTTTTAAAGCCAACACCCTAAATTTTCTACAAATATTTCTAGTCCTCTCTGCCCTTCCTCTGCTTCAGCCCACGGTAAGTGGGTGCCAAAATATTTTTGTACATGATTCATTTAAGAGCTCTGGATAATAGCATCATAGCTGGGTGCTATTTTACTTTCTGCTCTGTTGCTGTAAGCTGGGAAGCTCAGTTGGGGATTTAGACCTGCCCTTCTCAGGGGGAACCCTCGGCTGCTGAGATCTTTCTCAGTCTTTTCAGCTGCCACCCATGGGATCCCAGCCAACCATTTCGCATGTCTGCACTTCCTACCAGTCACATTGCAAAGAAGTTGCCTTTTCTGTCTGTCTGTGGTTATAAGGCTTCTCTCCAACTAGTGTTCAGTTGGTTATTCCATATGATATCTCCACAATTAAGTTGCAATTCTAGATTGGTCCTGGGAGGTAGTTGATGTAGCTTCCACTTACTCCTCCGCCATCTTGGATATCTGCATCCCATTATTATGTGAAATGTTAAATGGACTTATTTAAGAAAAAGAAGAGGATCAAAATTATGAACAATAAACTGGCAATAAATACAAACTTATGAACAATTGAATCTAAAAAACAAACTAAGCTAACAAGAAGAACAGAAACAGAATCATGGATATGGAGATTGTTTTGATGATTGCCACATAGAAGGGAGATATTGGGGAATGAGTGAAGAGGTGTGGGGATTCAGAAGTACAAATAGGTAGTTGCAGAATAGCCATGGGGATGTAAAGTACAGTATAGGAAATGGAGTATCCAAAGAACCTAAATGCATGACCCATGGACATGATCAATGGTGTGGAGATTGCCTGAGGGAAGGGGGGGTGCTGGGTGGAGGGGAAAATTGGGACAACTGTAATAGCACAATCAATAAAATACAATTAAATAAGTAAATAAATAAAAAAGTCACTTTGTTAAACCTCTTATATCCAGTTGATTTTGAAATAAATTAATGCTTCCCTCCTCAAATAAAATAAAATAAAATTTCCATTACTTTATATTATAAAATTTTCCTTATATTATTAGAATCTAACTGAAAACTCTTGTAATACAGTGTATACAAAGGATTCAACCTTCAGTAGCTCCTTTCTTGCTGTTATTCATCTTACATCCTAAACTGTTTTGTGGAGGAAGGGTCATAGAGTTTAGAATTAAAGCCCAGCTATACCATTTCTTAACTATGTGACATTGGACAAGTTACTAAATCCTCCAGCCTCATTTTCTTAATCTCTAAAAATACTTCCTAAGGTTGTGAGATATAAAGACATTAAAAGCAAGTTATATAGCAAAGGGTAGTTATTACTATTACCACTGTCCAGTATCCTAACTGGAGTCCCTACACACTGTACTCTTTCACTTCTAACGCCAGGCCTTGACCCAGAGTGGCCTGCTCTTTTGTCAACTGGTCTTCATTTTTCAGGAAGCCATGTAATGTTTAACCTTTCCAGATAAGCCCTCTTTTGTTCCCCCAGGCAGAGTTTGTCCTTATTCTTGTGCTATTACTTGTACCTGGAAGGTACTTTATTATTGCGTATCAACCTGAATCATGACTTTTTTTTTTTTTTTTACCTGGTCACTCATTAAGAAGGGCTGACATTATCTTTTTTTCACTCTTGAATTTTTTTTTTTTTTCTAAAGAGTATGGACTCAGTTTATTTTATTTTATTTTTTTTATCCTTTTCTTTTTTTTTTTATTTTGGTTTTTCAATTACAGTTGTCCCCTTTTCCCCTAATTTCTCTCCCCCACCCAACCCACCCCCTCTCCCGCAATCATATCCCTCCCCGTTGTCCATGTCCATGAGTCTTTTATATGGGTTCTTTGACTAATCCCTTCCCTTACTTATCCCCCTTCTCTCCCTCTCCCCTCCCCCCTATTGACTGCTATTCTGCTCTTTGTTCTATTTAGTTCCTTTGTTTGTGTTGTTCTTTAGTTTCTTGTATTAGGTGATATCATTCACTCTTGAATTTTTTAGGACAGTGCCTGACACTTGATAGTTGCTAAAAGTATTTTTAGAAGATTTTATTTATTTATTTTTAGAGAGAGGGTGAGGGAGGGAGAGAGAGGCAGAGAGAAACTCTGATGTGCAAGAGAAACATCAATTGGTATTCTCTTGCATACCCCCAACTGGTGATGGCCCACATTCCAGGTATGTGTTCTGAGCAGGAATAGATCTAGCGAACTTTTGGTTTGCAGGATGATGCTGAACCCACTGAGCTTCACCGGTCAGGGCTCAAAACTATTTAAAAGAAAATAAATCAGAAACTTCTGGCAAAAATGGAGGCATAGGTACACACACTTTGCCTACTCACACAACCATAAGAAGGTTTACAACCAGATACCTCAAAACAAAAAAACAACAATAACTGCCAGAAAATCAAACTGTATGGAAGTCCAACAACCAAAGATATAAAGAAGGAATCTTCATCCAGACAGGTAGGAGAGGCAGAGCTGGGGAGCTGGGGTGGATAAAACGTGGTGTGGTGGAGGCAAGGTGGCGGCGGCAAGGCATTGGCTGTGGCCGGTGGATCAAGGGGTCCCACATTTATGTGTTGGGGGAAAAAACTGGGAGAGATATCTGGGGAATGATACTAGTCCCAGGCTAGACCACAGAGCTCATGGTTCTAGTGCAGGAAAATAAACTCTCATATCTTTTGGCTGTGAAAACCAGTGGGTATTGGGGTGGCAGAAGAAACTGCCCATCTTTCAGGATAATTTGTTTATAGGGACTCCACAGTCCTAGAATGTACGTAAACCCAGCCACTCTGGGAACAATCACCAGGGCAACAAGTAGCGGGTGCCAGTTGCATATGGGAAGTGGGTGAAGTGACTGGAAAAGAGGCAAGTGCCAAGCAAGCAGAACTGTTTCCTCTCTGACCCTTTCCCCACATACACTGCCATGAAGTAGTGAAAAGGGCCGCCCAGCACTGATGAATAGCTAAGGCTCTGCTGTTTACAACATAACAGGTGCAACAGCTCTACTTAATACACAGAAACAAACACAGGAAGTCTGTCAAGTTGAGGAAGCAAAGAAGTATGGCCTAAATGAAAGAACAGATCAAAACTCCAGAAAAAGAACTAATCAAAAAGGAGATAGCCAACTATCAGATACAGAGTTCAAAACACTGATGGTAAGGATGCTCAGAGAAATGACTGAGTATGGCAAATGCATAAGGGAAGAAATGAAGGCTACACAGTGAAATAAAGAAAAATCCAATGGGAACCACTAGCGAAGGGTGAAAGCTGGGGTTCAAATCAATGAATTGGAATATAAGGAAGAAATAAACAGCCAACAAGTACAAAATAAAGAAACAAGAATTCAAAAAAAATAAGGAGAGGATAGGAGGCTCTGGGACATCTCTAAAGTATCAACATCCAAATCATAGGGATGCCAGGAGAAGAGGAAGAGCAAGAAATTGAAAACTAAGTTGAAAAAATAATGAAACTTCTCTAATTTGGTGAAAGAAATAGACATACAAGTTCAGGAAGCACAGAGAGTCCAAACCAAGCTAGACACAAAGAGGACCACAGCAAGACACATGAGAATTAAAATACCAGAGGTTAAAGATAAAGACAGAATCCTAAAAGCAGCAAGAAAGAAGCAGAGAGTTGCCTATGAAGGGGTGCCTATAAGACTATCAGCTGATTTCTCAAAAGAAACTTGGCAGGCAAGAAAGTACTGGCAAGAAGTATTCAAAGTGATGAAAAGCAAGGACCTACAACGACGATTACTCTATTCAGCAAAGCTATCATTTAGAATGGGAGGGCAGATAAAGTGCTTCCCAGACAAGGTAAAGCTAAAGGAGTTCATCATCACTAAGCCATTATAACATGCAATGTTAAAGGAACTTATTTAAGAAACAGAAGATCAAAACTATGAACATTAAAATGTCAACAATTTCACAACTATCAGCAATAAATCTAAAAAAACAAAAGCAAAAACAAACTAAGCAAAAAACTAGAACAGGAACAGAATTATAGATATGGAGATCATTTGGATGGTTAACAGCTGGGAGGGGGCTGGGGGAGAATAGGGGAAAAGGTACAGGGATTAAGAAGCATAATTGGTAGGTACAAAATGATAGGGGAATGTTAAGAATAGTAGAGGAAATGAAGAAGCCAAAGAACTTATATGCATGACCCATGAGCATGAACTAAGGGGTGGGGAGATTGCTGGAGGGAAGGAGGGTACCAGGTGGAGGGGGACAAAGTGGAAAAAAATTAGGACAACTGCATAATCAATAAGATATACTTAAAAATAATAAATCAATAATAAGCACAGAAGAAACAAAGTGATGAGATTTGAATACAGTCCAAACCTTACTTTAGACAAAATTTTCAAGTATTTTCTCATCAAATCTTTTATTTTAGGAGAGATGTTGAGAAGAGGATGGCTAATATTTATTTTATTTACTTCTGTTTCAAAAGTCTTCTAGAGTTGTGGAGGTGGTAGTGTCATGAGAGAAGGAAGGTACTACTAGTGAAAGAGCAGCCTGTGCATTAATTAAGGGTTGGCTAAAGGTATATTTGATACAATTTTAATGAGGAAGGAGGACTGGTATAGTAGAAACAGTTCAAGTTGTCTCTGAAGTTGACCTGAGAGTTAGGCAGGCCTGGTTCTGAATTCTGACCATGTCACTAGGTAGGTAACTTTTGGTTGGCTCCTTGATCTCTAAATCTCATATTGACTAATTTTCTTTCTCATTCCTGTTACAAACCCTGTCAGATTTCCTCTTTTTTGTTTTCAGACTTCTGCTCCTCCATCTCCTTGCCTCACACTAGGACAACGACCCTTCTTCCCTAGTATAAAAGTAAAGTAGTAACTGTTAGATGATAACTCTCTCAGGAGGGGAAATTTTTTATAAACACACACACACACACACACACACATACACAGATTAAAGAAACTCCAATTTTTGGTCTCTTTTATCTTCAAAGATGGCCATATCTGTTCCTATCCTGAGATCCCTCCTTACCTAGGTTGACCATATATAAATGATCTCCTAAACTGTAACAGATTATGAAAGGGATACTATTGATCACTACAGCAGGACAACAGGTATAAACCAGCACTACTGAGAACAACCAGGACATTCTCAACCTCTTGTTAACAAAGAAAAAGGTATACCTTCTCTTGTTTACTGGCTCATTTCTATAAGCATTTTAACATGCTAAAATTCTTCCTTCTTAAAACCAACAAATGAGCCCCAAGCTAAAAATTTTCTTTCTACCCATGTTCCATTGCAATTATCTTCTTTTCTGCTTCCCTTCACAAGCTCCATTCTTTGTAAACCACTTTCTCACCTCCCATTTACCCTTCCATCTACTGAAAAAATGGCCTCTGCCTTCATAACCTGGTGAAACTGTCTTCACCAAAATCACCAATTGAGGGATCTAGTAGATACTTCCAGTCCTTATTTTACTTGACTGTCAGGAGCATTTGATGTTTTGTACTGTTGCTTTATTTTGAAAACCCCCTCTTCCCTTAGCTTCTGTTACACCACGCTCGTGTTATTTTCTTCTCTCCTTTCCTTTCTTTTGGACACACTCAGTTTTTTTTCAGAGATCTCCTTTTCTTCCTATTCCTTTGGTGTTCAGTCTATAGATTCTGTCCTAGGACCATATTCTTTCTCACTCCTCAGTGGTCTTGTAAAATCTTATCTATTCTCATTCCTGAAGTTACCTTCTAGAAGGGCTTAGGACCTCAAACATGTCCCTATAGTTATTCCCTACCCCTATCCCCCCAAATCAAACATTGTTATAACTTTTCCATCAAATATTAGTTTTGTCTGTTCTAGAAATTCATAAAAATGGAATCAAAGAGTATGTCGTACTTCACATCTGGCTAATTTTGTTCAACATAATACTTCTGAGATTAATTTATATGGTTGTATGTATCAGTAGTTTTTTTCTTTCTATTACTGAGTATTCTACAGAGTATTTATCCATTTTTTCTGTTGCTGGACCCCTAAGCTGTTTCCAATTTGGAGATATTATGAGTAAAGATCCTACAAATGTTCTCATACAAGTCTTTTTTGTAGATATGTGACTTAATTTCTCTTGGATAAATACCTAGGAGTGGAATTGTTAAGCTTTATATGAATCAGCTTTATAAGAACTGCCACACCTTTTCCAAAGTGATCAAGGGAACAGTTTTGAATACCTTGGGTATTGTATACCTACAAACAACTAGATTTCCTTAGCATTTTCTATGGGTACTGAGCATAGAGCTTTATTTAAATACAGTATTTCACCTGATTCTTATATGAAGCCTTTGGGGAAGATATTATTATTCTCATTTTACATGTGACATAATTAAGGCACAGAGAATTAAATAACTACCCAAGGTCACACAGCTAGTAAGTTGCCAAGTTTGGATTTGGATCTAAGCAGGTTAGACTCTAGTTCTTGTGCCTCATGCCTCTTGATATACAGTAGCAAAAATTTTAGCCAACTTTTGGCCAATATGGAGGCTAGATGGACACTCTATGTCTCCCTTCACAACTAAGAAGGAGTACAACTACCTAAGGACTAGGGACAGCCAGAAGTTCCAGAAAATCAAACCACATGGAAGTCCAGCAAACAAAGATATGGAGAGGAAATACTCGTCCAGATGGGTGGGAGAGGTGGAGCTGGGGTGGAGAGGAGGCGGTGTGGTGGAGGCAGCAGTGGAGACAGTGGCAGGCTGGCAGAAAGCACAGTCACACATTTTAAAAAGTCAGAAAGGACATCTGGGGATCTTTCCCAGCTCCTCACTGGACCTCGCAGCTCACGGTTCCAGCACCGGGGAAATTCAAACTTCATTGCTTCTGACTGTGCAGACCAGTGGGGGTTGGGATGGAGGCAGAAACTTCCAGTCTCTCAGCAGAGTCTGCTTGTTTAAAGGGCCACCATGGTCCTGGAACATCTGCAGACTCACCCACTCTGGGAATGACGACCAGAGCAGCAGCTAGAGGGGCACCAGTCCAGTGTGGAAGTGGGAGAGGTGCCTGGAAAAGGGGCGAGTCCTGGGCAGGCAGAATTGTTATCTCTCTGACCCCTCCCCCACATACAGCACCACTCGTGGTGAAACAGGTCGCCCTGTACTGACGAATTCCTAAGGCTCCGCCCTTTGCAATGTAACAGGAGCGAAAGCTCTACTTGGGACATGGAGGCAAACAAACACAGGAACCTGTCAGAATGAGGATACAGAAAAGTATGGCCCAAAAGGGGGAATGAATCAAGGTTCCAGTGGGAGAGCTAAGTGACGAGGAGATAGCCAACCTAACAGGTGAGGAGATAGACAACCTAACAGATGAAGAATTCAAAACACTGGTGATAAAGATGCTCACAGGCTTGACAGATATACTTGAGTATGGCAAACGCATAAGAGAAATGAAGGCTATGCTAAGTGAAATGAAGGAAAATCCACACAAAACCAATGGTGAAGGGAAGGAAACCAGGGTTCAAATCAATGATTTGGAACATAAGGAAGAGAAAAACAGTCAACCAGTGCAGAATGAGGAAGCAAGAATTGAAAAAAATGAGGAAAACTTCCCAAATTTTGTGAAGGAGATGGACATACAGGTCCAGGAAGCATGGAGGGTCCCGGGTGAGCTGGACCCAGAGGGAACCACACCAGGATGCATCACGACTGAGATGCCAAAGGTGAAATATAAAGAGAGAGTCCTGGTGGCATCGAGAGAGAGGCAGAGAGTTGCGTACAGTGGGGTGCCTATAGGACTATCAGCTGATTTCCCAGAGGACACTTTGCAGGCAGGAAGGGACAGGCAAGCAGTATTTAATGTGATGAAAGGCAACCTGCAACCAGGATTACTCTATCCAGCAAAGCTATCATTAAGAATGGAAGGGCAGATGAAGTGCTTCCCAGACAAGGTAAAGCTAAAGGAGTTCATCATCACCAAGCCATTATTATATGAAATGTTAAAGGGACTTATTTAAGAAATATGAGATCAAAACTATGAACACTAAAATGACAACAAACTCACAACCATCAACAACTGAACCTAAAAAATAAAAAGAAAATCCAACTAAGCAAACCAGAATAGGAACAGAATTCTAGGTATGGGGATCATTTGGAGGGTTATCATCTGGGAGGGGAAGAGGAAGAAATAAGGAAACAGTGCAGAGATTAAGAAGCATAATCAGTTGGTACAAAATAGACAGGGGGAAGTTAAGAATAATATAGGAAAGGGTGAAGCCAAAGAACTTATATGCATGAACCATGAACGTGAACTAAGGGTGGGTGGGATTGCTGGAGGGAAGGGGAGTGCTGGGTGGAGGAGAGCAAAGGGAAAAAAATTGGGACTACTAAAGAACAACACAAACAAACGAAGTAAATAGGACAAAGAGGAGAATAGTAGTCAATAGTGGGGAGGGAGAGAAGGCGGATAAGTAAGAGAAGGGTCTAGTCGAGGAACATGTATAAATGACTCATGGACATGGACAACAGTGAGGGATGTAATTGCGGGAGAAGGGGTGGGTTGGGTGGGGGGGAGCAATGAGGGAAAAATGGGACAACTGTAATTGAAAAACCAAAAAATAAATGGAAAAAATATATATTTGAAAAAAATGTTTTGCCATTCATAAATGAATTACTTCTCTAAGAATGAAAGTGGTCATAGTTACAAAGAAATACTATGTTTATCAATAAAAACAATATAAATGTAAACACTCATCCACTATTTAGATATGGTGCATTTAGCGAACAGAAAAACATCCACCAAAACCTCTTTATTCTCCTGGGAGATTCAAAATTGTCTTCAAAGACACACCATTGCTCTAGCCCTCTGCAAATCCATCTAGCTTCTCTTTAGAATAAGTGAAGGGTTAAACTTCAGAGCCTCTTGGGCTTATTAATGAGATCATGATCTCTCTCCTATAATTAAGAAAGGAGCCTAAGGCTTTACTGAAGAGGTATATATATGCTGCAATGAGGTGGGGAGACAGGCTCGTGGGCCCTCCTACAGTTTTTCTATGCTATTAGAGCTCAGTCTCAGATCCAGACTTACTCTGGACTATCTTTAGGAAACTTGAGGCAAGGAGGAGGACCAGAGAGAACACACCTCTTCTTTTAAGGCCGAGAGCCACCTCTCATCTAGAGCTCTGACATCCTCACCTCTCTCATCTTTGAAAAGCTATCTAAACCAGAGGAATTTTTTCTTTTTAAAAGAGTTATAAATAGGAATTGTTGGTAAGGGAAGACTGGGAGTTATTTGAAAACTCATATTAAGTTTCTACCAGCTGCTGCTGGTAGAGTATGTTGTGGTTGATGTCTAAAGGATTTTTCTCATTTTCCTTCATTATTTGTTTCATGGTTAATGAGGATCAGCAATATCTGAGCCTGCCACTCCTTCGTGTTTGAGAGATTGCTTGCAGGTCCCAGTGGATACGACATTTCCACCCATTTGTTTTAGCAGGAATGCCTTTATTTCTTTTTTTAAACTTTATTTTCATTGTTGACACTATTACAGATGTCCCCATTTTTCTCCTTTTGCCCTCCTCCACCAAGTCCCCACCCCCTTCCCTCAGGCCATCACCATACTGTTTTCTGTGCCTGTGAGTTATGCATATATGTTCTTTGGATAATTCCTTCACCTTGTTTCATACAGAACCCCCAAACCTCCCCTTTGACAGCTGTCAGTCTCTTCCATGCGTCCATGCTTCTGTTTCTATTTTGTTTGTCAGTTTATTTTGTTAATTGTAGTCCACATGTGAGATCATATGGTATTTGTCTTTCTTTGACTTGCTTATTTCACTTAGCACAAAGCTTTCCAGGTATATCCATGCTGTCCTTTTTTACTGCCACATAATATTCCATTGTGTGAATGTACCGCAGCTTTTTTATACAGTTATCTACTGATGGGCACTTGGGCTGTTTCCAGATCTTGGCTATTAAAAACAACACTGCTATGAATATAAGGGTGCATATATTCTTTCAAATCAGTGCTTTGAGTTTCTTCAGGTAAATTCCTAGAAGTGAGATTGCTGGGTCAAAAGGCAGTTCCATTTTTAATTTTTTGAGGAAACTCCATTCTGTTTTCCACAATGGCTGCAGCAGTCTGCATTTCCACCAACAGTGCATGAGGGTTCCCTTTTCTTCACATCCTCACCAGCACTTTTTTGTTGATTTATTAATGGTAGCCATTCTGACAGGTGTGAGGGGATATCTCATTATAGCTTTAATTTGCATCTTTCTGGTGATTAGTGACACTCAGCATTTTTTTTTTATATGTCCATGGGCCCTCTGTATGTCTTCTTTGGAGATGTGATTTTTCAGGTCTTTTGCCCATTGTGAAAATTGGATTGCTTGTCTTCCTGATATTGAGTTTAATCAGTTCTTTATATGAAGTCTGTCCAAAAAAAGTCCAGTCATTGTTAATATAATGAGAATGGTCTGCACAACACCAAGGTGACCTGGCAGCCAAGGAGTGTAGACTGGAATATGCATGCATGGACAATGATGATTTCACTGAACTAGTTGGTGGGGGGCAGTAGTTGCCCTTGAGTGAGCATGTGTACTGTATGGCCATCACATTCAAAATAACTGGGTCAGTAGAGCAATGAATGCATCAAATTTTGTGTTAAGCTTGAACATTACTCCACAGAAACTATTTGAATGATTGAGAAGGCTACAGCTACGGATATCTGGTGACTGGCAGCTTCATCACAACAATGTGTCCACTCATGCATCATGTCTCATGCAGAATGTTTTGGTGAAACATCAAGTCACCTAGATGACTCAGCCCCCCTGCAGCCCAGATTTGGTGCCCTGCGACTTCTGGCTTTTCCCAAAACTAAAATTACCTTTGAAATGGAAGAGATTTAAGACCGTCAGTGAGATTCAAGAAAATACTATGTGGCAGCTGATGGTGATTGGGAGAACTGTGTGAGGTGCCAAGGTGCCTACTTTGAAGGGGAATGAAACATCATTGTCCTATGTACAATGTTTCTTGTATATTGTATCTTTTTCAATAAATGTCTCTATTTTCCATATTACATGGCTGGATACCTCTTGGACAGACCTTGTGTATTTTGGAAATCAAAACTTTCTCAGATGTATCATCAGCAAATATGTTCTTTCATACAGTGGGTTCTCTTTTCATTTTGTTGATGGTTTCTTGAGCTGTGCAGAATAATTTGTAGTCCCATTTGTTTATTTGTCTTTGTTTCCCTTGACCCAGGAGATATACTGGAAAAAATATCGCTACACAAGATATCTGCAACTTTATTGCCTATGTTTTCATCTAGAATTTTTATGGTTTCATGACTTACATTTATGTCTCTTATCAATTTTGAGTTTATTCTTGTGTATGGTGTAAGTTGGTGGTCTAGTTTCGTTTGCATGTACCTGTCCAGTTTTCCCAACACTATTAATTGAAGGGACTGTCTTTACTCCATTGTTTGTTCTTGTCTCCTTTGTCAAATATTAATTGACCATAAAGGCATTGATTTATTTCTGGTCTGTTTGTTCTATTCCATTGATCTATATGCCTGTTCTTATGCCAGTACCAGGCTGTTTTGATTACAGTGACCTCATAGTATAGTTTGATACCAGGTATTGTGATATTTTTTTTTTAGTATATTTTATTGATTATGCTGTTACAGTTGTCCCAATTTCTTTTCCCTTTGTTCCCATCCACCCAGTGACCCCGCTCCCTCCAGTTGTCCCTCCCCTTAGTCCATGCCCAATGGTTGTGCATATAGTTCTTCTCAACATCTTCCTATATACTCGACTCCCTCCAACTACGCTTCCTAATTTCTGTACAATCTCCCTCCCTTTCCCCCATTCCCATCCCTGTTGACCTCCCCGCAAAATGTTCCCCATACCTATAATTCTTTTTCCACTCTCATTGCCTACTTAGTTTGCTTTTGTTTTAGTTCCCTAGCTTCTGTTGTTGATTGTTTTATACAGTTTTCATTTTAATGTTCATAGTTTTGATCCTCTTTCTCCTAAACAAGTTCCTTTTACATTTCATATAACAGTGGTTTGGATCTTATGAACTCCTTCAGTTTTACTTTGTCCTGGAAACACTTTCTCTGCCCTTCTATTCTGAATGACAGCTTCACTGGATAGAGTAATCGTGGTTGTAGGTCTTTGCTTTTCATTACTTTGAATATTTCTTGCCAATACCTTCTTGCCTGCAATTTCTTTTGAGAAATCATCTGATAGTCTTATTGCAACCTTTTTGTACGTAGTTCTCTTCTTCTCTCTTGGGGCTTTTGAGATTCTCTCTTTATCCTTAATTTTTGACATTTTGATTATAATGTGTCTTGGTGTGGTTCTTCCTGGGTCCAGTTTTTTTGGAACTCTATGCTTCCTGGACCTGTAAGTCTATTTCCTTCCCCAAGTTTGGGAAGTTCTGCTTCATTATATTTTTCACATAATTTTTCAATTTCTGGTTCTTCTTCTTCACCTTCTGGCAAACCTATGATTTGGATGCTGGCCTGTTTATAGCTGTCCCAGAGGTTCCTGAGCCTCTCCTCATTTTCCTCACGTTTTGTTTCCTCTTTTTGCACTGGTTGACTGTTTGTTCCTTCCCCATATTTCAACTTGTTGATTTGATCCCTGGTTTTCTTTCCCTCACCACTAGTTTTGTATGTGTTTTTGTTCATTTCAGCAGGACTAGCCTTCGCTCCATCCCTCTCTTGTTTAAGATCTGCTGTTAGGTCTGTAAGCATTTTTATAAGCAAAGCTCTGAACTGAGGCTCAGAAAGATTTCCTATCTGCTGCTTCATTAGATTAGATATTTGCTGTCTGGTCAGCTGCATCACCAGGATCTCTATCATGATCTGTGCCATCCTGATGGTTTTGTGTTTACCTTTGCTTCCTGGGCAGGGCTTTCAAAACTCCTACGCTATAGGGGGTGGAGCTGTGTGCACAACTGGGGTCACAACTGGGCGACCCTTCTCACCACGCTGTGGTGTTTTCTGTAGGGGTGGGGGTCCAAGATGGATTCCTGCCATTCACTCTATGCTGAGAGACCGGGAGCCTCCTCCTCTGTCCCCACTCCCCCTCCGGGCCTCACAGTCCAAGGCAATGGGGTCTGTCTTCCTCGGCATTGGAATTGCAAGCTGATGGGTCTGGTCTACAGCCCAGGGTGCTCCCCAGGTGCTTCTCACTTCCCCTTAAATACGAGTGTCTGTTCTTACTGCCGTCCCGCCGTCATCACTGCTGCCGCCGCCCCCAGCACAGCTTGACCTCTCCGCCCCTGCTTTGCCCCTCCTACCCATCCAGACAAGCATCACTTCTTTATAACTTCATACATTGGACTTCCATTTATTTTCTGGAACTTCTGGTTATTTCTGGTTTTGCAGTAGTTGTATTCCTTATTAGCTGTGGAGGGAGACAGAGCATGTCAGTCTAGGCCTCAATCTTGGCCAGAAGTCTCCTGTGTGTGTTTGCCTCTGTGTCTTACGTAGAGCTGTCACACCTGTTACATTGTAAGGGGCGGAGCCTTAGGGATTCGTCAGTACATAGCGACCTGTTTCACCATGTTATGGTGCTGTATGTGGGGGAGGAGTCTGAGAGATAACAATGTCTCCTGCCCAGCACTTGTCCCTTTTCCAGGCACTTCTCCCACTTCCATATGGGACTGGTGCCTCTCTAGCTATTGCCCTGGCTGTCATTTCCAGAGTGAAGATTCGTCTGCGGATGTTCTAGGACCATGGGGGCCCTTTAAACAAGCAGACTCTGCTGAGAGACCGGCAGTTTCTGCCTCCGCCCCAACCCCCACTGGTTTGCAGTCAAAAGCAATGAGGTTTGATTTTTCCCAGTGCTGGGACCATGAGCTCGCGGTCTGGTGAGGAGCTGGGAACATTCCCCAGGTGTCCCTCCTGACTTTTTAAAACGTGTAACTCTGCTTTCCACCAGGCTGCTGCTGCTGCTGCCACCACCAAACCATGTCCGCTCTCCCCCAGCTCCGCCCCTCCTACCTGTCTGGATGAGTATTTCTTTTTTGTATCTTTGTTTGCTGGACTTCCTTGTAGTTTGATATTCTGGAACTTCTGGTTGTTTGTAGTTTTTGAGGTAGCTGTATTCCTTCTTCATTGTGGAGGGAGACACAGTATGTTTGTCTATGTGTCCATCTTGGCTGGAAGTCTCTGTGTTACTTCTAAAATGGAACAAAAATGAAGAATTTCTCAAGAACCTGAAGAGGCACAACATTAAAAGCTATGATTATCCAGTACCAAGTGTTTCTGCCTTCATTTGCTACCCACTTCTTCTTTCTCTTCCTAAAAGTTAGTGGGATGAAAATGGCTTTACTGTGAATGTTTTCCTTTCTTTCTTCTCAGTATCTGGGCATGCACAGTTCAGTATTTTGAGGAAATGGGATGTTTTTGCTCACATACATGTGTGAACATAGGCCTTAGAGCACTTGATGTGGTAGTACAGGAAGGAAGTCCCAGCATGTGTGAATCAGGTGGATGATGTTGTCACCAGCACTGGCATTGGTTTGTGCAGGGAACCATGAAGGTAATATACCCCATATTGTCACCCACAGCAACATCAGTGTCTTTCAGCTCCAGAAGAGGTTCCTTGTGGCTAAAAAGGACCTGTGGTGTTGTGTGGCTGGCTCTATGTCCTTCTCTGAACTTCTGTATGAATACCTATCCAACGACCACATCACTGTCATCCTTAAACACTGTGATAAATTCTACTGTGATTATGTCTTTTAGATTCAACATGTACGATTTCATCATTCTTATAATGGATAACTGTCCTGTTCTCTCCTTCCTTGCCCTCTTCTTGGAACTGGAAGTATTTCTCAAAGACAGAGACAAAGCAATTTCAACATGCGCAATGGAATACTTGGATGCAGGCAGATTTTCAAGGTCATCTAGCTAACAGATGTTGTACCCTGATTCTGAATTCACCAAGAAACTCCATATACTGTATTTAGTAATTCATCAGCACCATGCACCTAAAATTCCTTGTAGAATTTCAAAGAACTACTGATGAACACTTGTTTTGTCTCTAACAGAATTTGAAACATGATAGAGGACCCCATCAGAACTTATAAATGTTACTGTTATTGCTTCTGGTTTGTTTCTGGTGGCTGCGTTCCTGAACTCTATCACAAGTATCTCAGTAATGTGGTTGTGCACGTCCAGCAGGATAGTGACAGTGGCTGCCTTAGAAGCCTGAACCCGCCTGCCATCATCTCACCCACAAGCAGAAATGTCTTTGTTTCTCCTCTCTCTTTCCAGAATTCCTACTCATTCTTTAAGAGTCTGGTTCAAAAGTCACAAATGTGGTAATTATTTATTTACATAAATACTTCACTTTCTCTTTAGATTGTGGTTATTTTTCCCAGGCAGAAATGTTGTACTCTACTTTAAATTTTTTTTTAATTGATTGATTTTAGAGAGGAAGAGAGAGAGGGAGAGAAAAACATTGATTTGTGGTTTCTCTTATTTATGCATTCATTGATTGATTCCTGTATGTGCCCTGGATGGGGATAAAACCCATAACTTTGGTGTATGATGACACTCTAACCAATGGAGCTACTTGGCCAGGGCTCATTCTGCTTTATATGTCTATTCCATCATATAACAAAAATTTAATAAAATATTTATTGGTAAGAAAGACATGGATAAAAACCTTTGAGTAAACAAATACTTCATTTAAACTAACTAAGAGCTAAATTGTTTCCCTTGCTTCACAGAACGCTTATTTCATTTCACAGTGAGAAAAACATTTTTGCCTAGGATTTTAAGACCACCATTATTACAAATATTGATACAGTCCAGTTGTCTTTTATGTCTTTTGAGTCCCCAGTGAGTTTCCTACTGACCAAGGTCTAGCTATCCTTAGAAATCTTTTTGGGTGTGTGTGTGAGGAGTTAGGACAGATGAAGCACTTTCAAAACTATTGGTATGGAGATTCGTTCGTTAGATCACTCCTTTCTGCTAGTGGACACTGCTGAGGAAGCATCACTGAAGTTTCCCCTTCCACAGTTCTTATGTCTAAGTCAGAGTCTCCCAAAGAGCTAGAACAGCTGTGAAAGCTCTTTATTGGAGGGTTGAGCTTTGAAACAACAGATGAGAACCTGAGGAGCCATGATGAGCAATGGGGAATGCTCACAAGGTGTGTGGTGATGAATGATCCAAACACCAAGTGCTCCAGAGGCTTTGGGTTTACCACATGTGCCACTGTGGAAGAACCCTATCTAACCAAGAGATGGCTAATGCTTCATCCAGCCACAGAGGTTGAAGTGGTTCTTGAAACTTCAGAGGAGGTTGTGGAGGTGGTTTTGGTGGGAATGACAATTTTGGTCATGGATGAAACTTCAGCGGTTGAAGTGGCTTTAGTGGCAGCCATGATGGTGGTAAATATGGTGGCGGTGGATTTGGCTATAATGAATTTGGTAATGATGGTGGTTATGGAAGAGGCAGACCTGGTTACTCTGGAAGAAGCAGGGGCTATGAAAGTGGTTAACAGGGTTATGGAAACCAGGGCCGTGACTATGACAGGAGTGGCAGCTATGACAGCTATAACAATAGAGGGGGTGGAGGTGGTTTTGCTCAGGACAGTGAAAGCAATTTTGGAGGTGATAGAAGCTACAATGATTGTGGCAATTACAACAAACAATCTTCAAATTTTGGACCCATGAAAGGAGAACCTCTGGCCCTTATGGTGGTGGAGTCCAATATTTGCCAAACCATGAAACCAAGGTGGTTATCGTGGTTCCAGCAGCAGCAGTAGCTATGAAAGTGGCAGAAGTTTTCATTGCTGCCAGAAAACAAAGCTTAGCAGAGTGGTGGCAGGGCCTAGCTGCTACAAAGAAGACATGTTTTAGATAATACTCATGTGAATAGGCAAAAACACTCAAGGACTGTATTTGTGACTAATTGTATTAGAGGTTTTTTCATTTCCGTTCTGTGAAAAGTGTAAAGCATTCCAACAGAGTTTTAATGTAGTTATTTTTTGCACCCATGCTGTTGATTGCTAAATGTAATAGTCTGATCATCATGCTGAATAAATGTGTCTTTTTTGAAGTGTGCTGTGTAAAGTTAGTCTGCTCTGAAGTCATTGTGGTAAATTACCCCAGCAATGTGATGCCAGGTTCCATTTGAAATTTGTTTACAACCTGCTTGAGCACACAAGTCATTGTCTTCAGAAACCTTGGTGTAGTTGAATTGATAAGTTACTATGTTGTGATCTGGAGTTCACCATTAAAAAGGGCCACCCAAGCAGGAAAAACAAAAAACAAAAAACGAAAAAAGCAAAAACAACTATTGGTATGCCACAAATTTTAATGACAATCAGAATTTTTTCTGGAAAGTTTTAGAAAAAAATTATGTCTCTGAAAACTTCACTTTTTTTCCCTTTTAGTCTCTAGAATTCCCCTTCCTTTTCTTTCATTTACCTAGATACTAACTATAACTTAGGTCTTACCTTAGATGCCTCTAGCTTTGATCAAAGTCCTGTTGACTGGCATCCTGGGGCCTTTTAGGGGCAAGCATCTTTTTTATGTAGTGTTTTCTCTATTTAGTCCAGCCCTTGGCCTCCTCCCTCCCCACCCAGGGGAGGGAAATTGGGTGGCTGAAACCACTCCTGCTAACTGGAAGGAATTGGGCATTGCTGGGCATAAAGCCAGGAACTTGAACTCTGCTAAGGAATGGAATCAGGGCAGCTGCTGACTCTCAGAGCAGAGCTGGGAGCCTTCTCACAGGGTAGCTGGCTACATGGAGGATAGATCCTTCTGCTCCTAACAGTTTTTTCAGTTCTTG
Source organism: Furipterus horrens (assembly GCF_987537825.1). NCBI lineage: Eukaryota > Metazoa > Chordata > Mammalia > Chiroptera > Furipteridae > Furipterus > Furipterus horrens. Next base: position 88,754,754 of record NW_028327172.1, on the reverse strand, counting down.
CCCTTATTCCTCCCCTGCTGCTTTTCACTGTACCCCTGAGCTTTTTGGTAACTCTACTTCTCACCAAATTTTGCAATTTGCTGCAGACTTAAAAACTCAGCTCTACCTCTTTCTTTTAGAGCTGCATTTCCCTGAAAGTTGAGTAAACAAAGAGGATCATGTTTCCTTAACTCCTTTTTTCAGGCTCCTGGAGCTGAACTTTTTGGACCAGAAAAGCTCTCTTTTATCTTCTCACTAGTATAAAGGTTCCCAAATCATTCTGATTTTAGGTGATCTCAGGCCAAACACTATTTTCAGAAACACTCATAATATTACATTCATGCTAGGATGCTGCTGATCCTTCATTTGGAGTAGCCCCTGGATTTCTCAGTCTTAACAACTGATTTTTGATGTTGTATACATTTTTATTCTGTTACCATGATATCTTTCTCCTACTGTTTTTTCTATTTTGCTTTTTTCCCCCCTTCACTTCTATAATCAGCCTCTCTCTTGATAGAATTTTCTCTTTTCTTCCTGATGTTTTTTTCTAGTCAGGCTACCCTTTCCTCCCTCTTCTGGCAACCTTTCCATTCCAGGATTTAACTTGCAGAATTTTATGAATCAGTAAAGACTTTCCAGATTGCTAATCAGAGATGTTCAGGGTTAGATTCCTGGTCAGGCCTACCCCTTTAACTGCATGTGTAATCTTTCTGTATCTCCCTCCTACTGCTGTTCCAATGCTGCTTCTTTAATCTGTTACCCACTCTTTTTCTGGAGAGGGAGGCACCTTTTCTCATTTAAATTCCTCTACTTTTGATTTCTCAGACACATGGCTGGTTTAAAAATGACCAATGAACTTTGAGGCACGAAACAGTTATTATGAAAACCTTTTCCTTGAGAGTACTCTGTATGATTATTCACATTACCTGGTATTTTGTAAAAAGAGCACTAGATTTAAGAGTGAGGAAAGTTCCAATTTTGCTCCCTATTGGCTGTGCAACTGAAACTGGAAAAGTTAGCATTTGTGCTGCCTGTCATTACCAGAACCAATAAGTAGAGACAAGTACTGAATATTTATGGGTGCTTTATTCAGACGTGGTGATCTGAGAAGACAGTGGGTTGTGTACCCTAAAAAGTCTTTTTAAAAAATGTATTTTATTGATTATATTGTTACAATAGTTCCAATTTTCTCCCCTTTACTCCCCTCCACCCAGCATCTCCCTCCACCAGCAACTCCCCCCCAAGGCCATACCCCTGGTTCGTAAAAAATAACTATCCCTCCCTCTCAGATATTAAGACCCTTTGTAATCTTGTAAAGGACAATGGGCGAAGGTCTCAAGCTCCTCTAGCTGCTTCAAGCTGGACATGGTCGTTGTCCTACCTACCATTGGGTCCAGAAATCCCTAATAAGAGTGGGGGTGTGGAGGGGAGGGTGGCCTTCCCACATGGGGAAGGATCGTGCAGACTCCAGGTCAGTTGGCAGTCTCTGGACAACGGCGTGCTTGGTTTAACAGGCTGGCATCCTTGTTGTGTTCTGGGGGCAACAGATTTAGCGAAAAGGGTTAAAAGACATCATTCAATCCATAACTACTAGATGACAAAAGGCAGGGATTAATTTTTCAATGTTCCATATTAGGAGAAAGAAAAAAAAAAGAAGAAAAAAAGGACCTCTTTGGAGGAAGGTGTGCTAGGCACATCTCACCTGTCCAAAACCCTTTTGCCCATTATACTTAGTTTGGGCTGAGGGAAATAGTTTAGGTTTCCTCCCTCTCAGACCTCTGGGCCCTTTCTCTCCAAGCCATTAGGATAGAAAAGAGAAACCAGTTTTAAAGTGAAGCCCACAGACCACCCCATTCTTCACCAACCCAGCCATTCAGTTCAGCCAAACCGTTGAGTCTCAGGAGGCAGCGCTGCAGAGAGAATTAAGTGAGGCTTATGCGTACAGACAATCACTCAGGTAATGCGATCATAGGCTTATGTCCTTTGAAAACAGAAAACACATGTTAATTTATGTAACATAACCCACAAACAAGTCTCTAAATCTGTAAGACTGTCTTATTGGGAAGACATCCAGTTGCAATGCACTTGACATTCTACTTGCCTGCAACTTGATTATCTTTGATGATACCACAGACATGGTTTAATTTTCAAGTGAAACCATATTTTAAATGAGAAGAAACTTTTAAGATGGTTAGTTGCCCTATTTTATAGTCTACTACTGATCATTGTGATTTTCCTTGAATAATGATTTTTCTCCCTAAGATTACCCTCCTTGTCTTTAAAGGGACTGCATTAAGTTCATTTTTAATTTATCCTGTTCATTTGCATAAACATAACAAGAGCAGCAAATGATCACTTATGATCTTTAGATCTTCTTTGGTGGAACTTACCCAAGGAACATTTAGGGTGACCCTCAGTCTGTTCTTCAGGGCACAGAAGCTGGGCCACATACCTAGCATTCAGCCTTGCCTGTACACACCTGTCCTTTCCAAGTCTTTCTGGTTTTCCATTGTGCCTTAAGGTCCCTTCTAGCCATCTTTCAGGAAAACAACCTTCATTCCTTCCCTGGAGAGATTGCTGTGGACCGCACAACCAACCACGGTAGCAGGCCTTTTATCTCACGGGCTTTTATTACTTTTGAAAGTCATTCCCAGTTCCTCAGGGCTTTTTGGTAACAACCTGAGCCCAAGTATGTCTCCTTTAGGTTGACATTCCAGTCAAAGACTTGGTCAAAAAAAAAAGGAACCTCTATTAACAACTGGTCTTATTAGTTCTATGCAAAGAAACTTATCTCATTACTTACTTGTTTAGAATGCCAAACTCTGGAGGGATCAAATAGGGAGAAAAATATACAAGGTGAAGGAAAATCTTTGTCCTAATATTCACTGAACTGGCATTTCCATTCTTCATATTTTCATTTTTCCCCCACTAAAAAAAATTTTGTTTTTCCATTACAGTTGTCTCACTTTTTCCCCCTCTTGCTTCCCTGCATCCTGCCCCTCACTTCCCCCACATTCAGTCCCCACTCAGTTGCCCATGTCTGTGGGTCATTTATACATGTTTTTTGACTTGACCCTTCCCCTTCTTACCCCCTTCTCTCCCTTCCACCTCCCCCCTTGTTACTGTTAGTCTACTTCTTGTTTACATAGCTCTGGTTCAATTTTGCTCATTTGTTTATTGTTGTTCATTAGTTTCCTGTAATAAGTAACAGCATAAGGTATTTTTCTTTCATTGCCTGGCTTATTTCGCTAAGCATAATTTTCTCTAGTTCCATCCATGTTGTGGCAAATGATAGAAGTTCCTTCTTTTTTTCTGCTACATAGAACTCCATTGTGTACGTGTACTACAGTTTTTTGATCCACTCATCTACAGATGGGCATTTAGGTTGTTTCCAGCACTTGGCTATTGTCAATAGTGCTGCTATGAACATTGGAGTGCATAGGTTCTTTTGAATTGGTGTTTCAGGATTTTTTGGATATAATCCTAGCAATGGAATTGCTGGTTCAAAAGGCAGTTCCATTTTTAGTTTTTTAAGGAAATTCCAAACTGTTTTCCACAGTGACTGCACCAGTATGCATTCCCACAAGCAATGCACCAGGGTTCCCGTTTCTCCGCATCCTCTCCAGCACAAGTTGTTTGTTGATTTGTTGATGATGGCCATTCTGACTGGTGTGAGGTGGTATCTCATTGTGGTTTTTACTTGCATCTCTCTGATGGCTAGTGATGTTGTGCATACTTTCCTATGTCTATGGGCCCTCTATATGTCTTCTTTGAAGAAGTGTTCGTGCAGGTCCTTTGCCCATTTTTTAATTGGGTTGTCTGTCTTCTTAGTGTTGAGTCGTATGAGTTTTTTATATATTTTGGAGATCAATCCCTTTTCTGAGATGTCATTGCGAATATATTTTCCCATATGGTTGGTTTCCTTTTCTTCTTGCTGATGTTTTCTTTAGTTGAGCAGAAACTTTTTAGTTTGATGTAGTCCCATTTGTTTATTCTTTCCTTTATTTCCCTTGCCTTAGGAGATATATCAGTGAAAATGTTGCTACGTGGGATATCTGAAATTTTCCTGCATATTTTTTCCTCTAGGACTTTTATGGTATCATGGCTTACATTTAAG